>NW_023276806.1:22500-1222500 GCF_003668045.3 Cricetulus griseus
AGGCTGAGAATACAAAGGGTCTTGCTGATTTTTAGGTTTTTCTTTTTTACACAGCAACTTAGGTTGAGACTCAGTTTGAAATGGAGCTAGATTTTAACCATTTCACAAGTATCTAGCCCCAGCCTCTGATTTTAGAATAGCCAGCTGGGGGTGGGGTTAGGGTGGGGGGCTCAGCATCTGCACACAGGAGGCTGCAGAAAACCTCCAACACAGGCTGCTGGTGTTCTACCCCTCCCACACATGGTTGGACTGGGAAATCTTAATCCTGTGTGGCCCAAGTCCATCCAAATGAACTCTCCTGGTGGTCGTGAGCCGAGACCCAAGCCAGTCAGGGATTGACATGAGGTTGGGGGGGGGTCTCGTAGCTCAAGAGAGGAAGGCGGCCTGGAGGATGCTGGGACACCGATGGGGGGAGGCTGATGGGCTTCAATGGCTCGATGGCAGCTGTGGAGAGGAAGTTACTGTGGTGGCAATTGGAGGTCTCAGAAAAAGGGGGAAGTGATAGAAGCAGAGCCCAAGGCCCGGACCGGGGTAAGGGGCATCTGAGCCCTGGGGTATAGGAGAGGCCTGCTGGGCACTCAGAGAACATGACAAGGTCTGTGGCAACTCCATTGGGAATAAAACTTGAAAAGCTGAGCCTAGAAAGCTACACAAGAACAGCTCCTAAGAGGACTTGAGGAGAGGAAAGGAGGAGGAAAGAGCTCCAAGGACTTGGGAGATGATGGGTGCAGCCCCTGGAGACTCGTCCCAACTTTCCTATTTTGGTTTTACAGTCCCGATTTTTCTGTCTCCTGACTGCAGTTATGGGGATGGAAATTAGAGCCCTCTGCATGCATGCTGAGTAAGTGTTCCACCTAGGAGCCACATCCTAAGACATATTCAGTATGCTGCTTCAAGGAAGTGTGAAGTTCTGGCTTTGACCTCCTAGTTAGGCAAAACCTTCGCACCTGTGTGGGTCAGGTGGGAACTCAGGACTCCTGACTTCACTCCCCTCCTGACAAGAGACCATGAACTTGTGAATCCCCTTCACTTATCTCTCTGACGAGCATTTACTGGGTGGCCCCAAAGTTCAAATCAGCAAAAGCCGGTTGTGCCAAGTGCTTGGCTGCCTCCCAAGAACAGAGCAGAGATCTCCTTGTGCCTCAGAAGGACAGCTACTGTCCCTTTATATGGAAAGAATGACAACTCATCATACAGGTGCTCATAGTGACAGAATTGGAGACACAGGGAGCAAGGCTTGGGATGAGGGGAGTCCATTATGTTTCCTCCTAAGAGGTGGCTGACCTCAGCCAAACATGGAAAGTCATGTCCGTGATGAACCCATGAGGACAGGAAAAGAGACCCCATAGCTCTGCATTTTGCTGTTACCCCTGCTTTTGTTTGTCTCAACAGACTTTTCCTGTCAACTACTAGGAGAGATTCCTTGTTCCTATTTTCCAAAATTGGACTCAAGTATGTGCTGGCTTTGGAGATGGATCTAGGCTTCTAGAATCAAGAAATGTGGCTAAGATGCTAGGTTCATGCTCTAGATCATAGCACATGCAGGGCCCAGGCTTCCCCAGCCCCCTCACCAAGAGATCAAAAAGACAAGTCCTTGTTTAGAACCCTACCCTCTACAATAGCTCTTAATCCAGATTTGGCTGTCAAACAGTCCTGGTATCTCATGCCAGGTCCTTCTTTACTCCCCCCTCCCCATCCCCAGGGCCACCTTGTGATACTTTAGTGTCCCCAAATTGCATCATCATGAATATTTTGATCAAATATGATGACAGGTAGTGTCATTGGAATGGGCCACATTGAATGGACCCAAGGTGAGAATAGATGTTGAGTGTGAAAATCTGGCTGCTGTACCTACTGACCTCAGTGTATCTCTGGGGCATCTGCAGGAGTTGGGGGAAAGTTGGGGAGACTTTGGTTCCTAGCTACTGATGGGTGGTAGATGGGATCACCCATGAGGGACCATGAGAGGTGGGCCAGCTGAAGCAGTCTGGTCAGCACAGCAGGGCCATTGTCTCTCTAGCTCTTGTATCACCAGAAGCTGAGTTTCTGGAGACTCTGTCCCCATCTGGGAGCAAACTGTCACTTTTCTTGCAAGGTTAGCTGTACCATACTCCATCCTCAGAGGTTGCTTGATTGTGATGCCTATGATAAACTGCATTATTTTCTCCACAGTCTCAGGTCCCAAGGTACCCATCCTTTCCCACATGCATACTGTTGAGGTGTGTTTGTGTGCATGTGTGCATGCAAGTGCACACCTGCCACTTTTGTCTCCATTTCAGTCCCTCCTCTGACTGTTCCTTTTGACTCCTCCCTTAACAATGATCATGATATTTCGATTCACCTTATTGGGGAAAGTTGTCTACTCTGGGGATCATCCAACTGATGATCCTCTCACAATTGTGCCTTCATCACCCACCTTCTAGGCCTTTGTGTCTCTGAGAACCCCAACCCACCTGTGCCAGGCAGCTTCTGTCCAGCAAGCCATTCGGCCAGGTCCCAGGCATGGCTTCCTCACAGAACAAGACAAGCCCTTCTCTTCTGCACTTGTGGTCCTTCTATTTCTCCTGACACTGTCTACAGATCAAAAGGTTGCCTCTCACTAGCATGCAATGCAAATCCTCCAGAACTAAGAACTCTGCTCCCCTAAGTGTGCTCCTTTATCCTTCCTGAACATAGACTCTATGAGGGCTCTTTGGTCTGTGTCTTTCAGACATTGAAGTCCAAATTCAGTAAAGTGGAGCCTGATTTGGAATAGGATCTAGTGAAGTTCAGAAGTTGAGGTCACATTGGAATTTGCTGATCTCCCCATGGACAGCAAGGTATGGATAAAAGAATATTCCAGAGACCTGGGTGGGATACCAGGATAATTGAAGCTTTTGAGATCAAAAATAGTGCAAACAGACACTTGTCATTTTTATTACTGATGCATCTTCTGATGGTCATCCTTGGTTGCCAACAGCAGAGGCTAGGTGCTTTGGTGAAGAGTGTGCCTTTGCAGCTCTGGGATGGAAGAGGGGACACAAGAGCGGAGACTAAAACTGTCTTTCCATAGCGAATTTCAGAGCTTATTGCAGACATGTTTCTTTCCATTGACTGGTTTATTCTTGTCAAGCTGTCCCTGCAATAGATCTGATTTCTGAGTATTGTAGGTGAGTCAGAGAGTTGATGTGTGGAGGTTGTGACCCTGTATGTCCTTAGATGGGTGACAAACAAGAGCTATCTAAAGTTCAGCAGTTAAAGCATTGAAGTAGACGTTTTGGTTAGTCTGTATTTCAATGACTTGTTGCTTTTGCAGTACTGGGGTTAAAGCTAGGTATTTTGTTAAAGCTAGTGGGGGATCTTGCTTGGGGACCTTGGCGGATTCCATGCTGGGTGAGGTTGACGGAATCAGGGGACAAACATGCCAGGCAGACAGAGCTTAAGTGAGAAGTTTTATTAGAAAGGAAAAGTGGGGCAGAGGGGAGAAAAGAGGTAAAGATTCACAGAACACAGAGAGAGGACAGAAGAGAAGAGGGAGACAGGAAAAGGCCTGTCTGCCCCAGAGCAGGGAAAGAGAGAGTGGGAAAGAGAAAACAGAAGGAGAGGAGAGCAGAAAGAGAGCTTAAAGGGGTGGGGGTCTTTCTTTTAAAGGTGTCCTTTGCACCTGCATGCAGACTATGCAATCATGGAACGCTGGGCTGACCAGGGTACTGCCTGAGTGCATTCTGCCAGGTAACAGGGGCAGACCAGCACAATACCTGATCTTACACTAGACTTTGTGACTGTTATGTAAATGTGCTGGAACAGAGCTATATTCCCAGGCCTCCACAAGAATTTTATAAACATAGTTTAAACTGAAACACTCTGTGGTCTTTGGCTTTGCAAGTGAGGTGGCTTGAGAAGGGTCCACATAGGCTCATATGTTTCAATGCTTGGTCCCTTATTGTGGAAGTATTTGGGAAGGTGTGACCTTGTGGGAGAAGCTGTCTCATTGGGAGTAGGCTTTGAGGTTTCAAAAGCTCATGTCATTCTCAGTTCTTTCTGCCTCCAGCTTGTGAACTAAGCTGATACAAGCTTTCAGTACTGCTCCCCCACATGCCTACCTGCTGCCATTCTCACCACCATAATGGTCATGGAACTATGAGCCCAGAATTAAATTGATTATAAATTGTGTTGTTGCCAAAGAAACTAAGGCAACAGGTAAAGTTACTTAGCTGCTAATGTCCCAAGTTTGATTCCTAAAACTATGAGGTGAAAGAAGAGAACCAACTCTCACAAAATGTCTTCAGACTTGCACCCAAACTCCATGACATACATGCACCTATACATATGAAAGCACATGCATTAAATAAATAATTTTAAGTAAGAAATGTAAAATAAGAGTCTTATGGCCTTCATGGAATTAAGATGTTGAGGATTAACATTTAACTCATTAACCTTTTGACAAAGCATATGACTACTTACATATGATTTATTTTAATTTCTCAGTAATATCTCTAGGTTTTAATATATGATTCTTAATCTGCAGAGCACATTTATCTCTATTAATGATATTCTCATAAAGTATAGTTTTAATTTCTGTTTATACATTTTATATTTATATATATCTTGTGGTCCAATATGACATCTCCATGAATATGTTCAACATGGATGATCAAAATGGAATGATCAAATGTGAATTGTTGTCATATCTCTCACCTCATATATTTACCATTTCTTTGTTGTCATAGCATCATCAATCCACTCCACTATTTTGATATCTTCAGTCAGCTGTTGTAATTCATAGTGATCTTATTGTTCTATGTGATATGGGATGTTAGGAGTGATTCCTCCTATCTCATTGCACATTTTCCAATCATTCCTTTTTATTTTCCTCTGAGATCTCCTAGCCACCATTCCTTATTCTACATCTGTAAGATGGAAATTGTCACAGAGGTTAGTTAGATGTTTATCACTTTTGTAGATATCCTAAATATATTTATTTCTTTTATATTTCTTTAAGTTCTAGAAATTAAATCTGGCATGAAGAGCTGTTTTGATGCAAGTCTTTGATGCAACCGGATGTCTTTCATAGGAGAATAGGGTGCTTCTCTCTAAACTGGACTTGGTAATCTCTGTAGAACACGTAGTATGGCTTTCTCTAACACACTACTGAGCATGTTTCCTTCACTTGTATGTGTGTTTTCTGAAGAAAAAACTAAAAGCTCTTGCTCTTCAAAGAATACTCCATTTACACTTGGTTTTAACAAGCCTACTTTGCTTAGGCATGTAAACAGAGCTGTTTAGATGCCAGCAACTGAACATCTTTCATAAAAAAAAGAGCCCATTTTCCTCTAAATGTGATTTAGAAATCTCTACAGCACAAGTACTGTGTTTTGTTTTGTTTTGTTTTTAATAGGCCACTGAGCATTGTTTTACTCACTTTTGTGTGTGTTTTCTGAAGTAGACACATGAAGTTCTTTCTCTTCTGAAAGTACCACAGTTTTCACTAGTGTTAACAACCTTGCCTTCCTTAGGAGTCTATGCAAAACTGTTTTAATTCAAGCCACTCAATAGTTTTCCTAGGAAAGCAAGCCACTACTCTGTCAATGGTGTTTGGTAATCTCTGCTACAGATGTAGTACAGTTTTTATAAACAGGTGACCATCAACTGCTTCCTTCACTTGTGTGTGTGAGAGAAAGGAGTGGGAGGGCAGAGTATGAGCATCTTTAACATTAACAGTACACAATCTCTTCTTTAGAAAACACATGCCCAAATGACTGCAAAGTGGGAACAATGATGTATTTGACAAAACCAAAAAAGAAGCATATTCCAACACAGGGTACTTTACTACCAAGAATACATCATTAAAAGATATAAAGTCACTTGTATTTGTATTTGCAAATGCTATTTAACATGTAAGCACAAACCCACAATCCAATATAACTTAAAGGGAACTTTTTTTGGCAACTTCTTGAAACTAGTTCTCACCCTGAATTTTTAAAATGTCATTCCAAATGTCATTCCAACTTTAGGTTGAAGAAAGGGCTGATTAAAGGCACTGAATTACCAAAATAGTTATGTTTTGTTTGTTTGTTTGTTTGTTTTGGTTTTTCGAGACAAGGTGGCTTTGGAGGCTATCCTGGAACTAGCTCTTGTAGACCAGGCTGGTCTCAAACTCACAGAGATCCACCTGCCTCTGCCTCCCAAGTTCTGGGATTAAAAGTGTGCGCCACCACCGCCCGGCTACCAAAATAATTTTTGATCAACATGGTATGAACATTTACATTCAAATTTAAACTGTTTCTGAGCTGTATAATTTACTACCTGATTCTGAACTAAATCTCAGAGGTTAGGCTCCAAGATCAAGACAATCTGAACTTGAATCCTAAGCTTATCTGTTATGTAACCTAGGGCCACTGTCTACTGTGTATCTTTGCTTTTGAGCTAAAGGAAGTATTTCATAGCATGTTAATAATTACTATTTTATATAAATATGATTCATGTGAAAGTAACTAATGTGAAAACACAACTAATGTGCCACATAGCTTAAACTCCAAAACATTTTGTTGCTTCATACATAAATTGGAAACAATTTGTCTCTTATAAAATTATGAGATCTCAGAGGAAAATATAAAGAAATGACTGGAAAATGTGCAATGAGATAGGAGGAACCGTAAGATCACTATGAACTAAATTACAACAGTGGACTGAAGATTTTAAAATAGCGGAGTGGATTAATGACACTATGACAACAGAGAAATGGTAAATATATGAGCTGAGAGATCTGACAACCATTCACATTTGATCATTCCATTTTGGTCATCCAAGTTGAACATATTCATGGAGATGTCATATTGGAACACAAAATATACACAATCACATACCATTTAAATATAAAAATGTATAAATAGGATTTAAAACTATACTTTATGACAATATCATTAGTAGAGATAAATGTGTTAGGCAGATAAAGATCCATATACTAAAAACTGTCCTGACCTGCAGTACGTCAACCTGGGGCAAGAGAGTCAGGGATACGGAATGGAGAAAAGAGACACAGAAAGACTGACCACAAGACAGGATTCTGATCAAGTGGCAAACTTTACTTTTCTCAGGCTAGCTTATATAGTCAGCAGAGCAGGATATGGGGAGGGGTAGAATGGGTTGTTTGTGCACCAGGTGTTAGTATAGGCAGGATATTAAGAAGCCACAAAGAAGATGTTTGGCAGGGTAAAGAGTTCATGAGTAAGAGGTCCAGGAAGGGTTGACTGAGCCTGTGGGTGGAGGACTGGGTCAAGTTGTTTCTTTTCTTGAGCTGAATGAGGTTCTAAGGAGCTGCTATGTAAAGGTTAATATACAACTATGTGTCCAGCCAAGCATGGCCTAGAATCTCATGCCAAGCCCTGAGATTTGGATCCCAACAGAAAACCACAGATATTACTGAGAAATCGGAATGAATCATATGTACCTAGATATATGCTTTGTTTTAAGGTCAAAAAGTTAATTATTTAAATGTTAATCATCAACATTCTCATTCTCTGAAGACTGTGATACATTTATTTTATATTTCTTATTTAAAATTATTTATTTAATGCATGTGTGTACAAATGTATAGGTGCATATATGTCATGGAGCATGGGTGGAGGTCTGAAGACAATTTGTGGGGGTTAGTTCTCGTCTTCCACCTTGGAGTTTTAGGAATCAAACTCAGGACATCAAGCTTGGTGGTAAGTGCCTTTACCTGCTGCCTTAGTTTCTTTTCTGTTGCTGTGATAAGACAATGGCAACAATGCAACTTATAATTACTTCTGGGCACAGGGTTCCACAACCATCATGGTGATGAGAATGTCAGCTGGTAGGCAAGTCGGGGGAGCAGTAACTGAAAGCTTGTATCAACTTGGTTCACAGAAGGAGGCAGAGAGAACTAAGAATGACTTGGGCTTTTGAAACCTCAAAGCCTACTCCCAAAGGCAGGCTCTCTCCCACAAGGTCACACCTTCCCAAACACTGACCAAGCATTGAAATATGTGAGCCTATGTAGACCATTCTCAAACCAATTCTAGGCATTTTGCTCCCCAGGGAACTGATATGCATTTACCGTCCTCTTGCCACTCTCTGGAAATACCCTTGCTCCTCTGACCAATACTATCATCTTTTATCTTCACAGAGGACAGCACACCCTTAAAAAAGTCACTTGAGCCAGATATAACCAGCCTGGAGGAGGCAGGCACACCTCCAAACACCTGGGTGTCTACAATTGCTAGTGTACATCAGGAACAGCTCCTTTTCTTTTGATGGTATTTGTTCTCCAAGATTTAGACAACAGGGAAAATGATATTTATCTCTAAAACAATGTGATTATCTCTAGTTCTTCTGGTCTTAGGTGTCTTGAAAACCTCACTGAATCAGTGGGGGCTTACAGAGAATAGCCACAAACCAAGCAGGAAAAGCATCAGTCATCAGGGCTATTTAGGCATGGAGGAATGACATCAAAGGGATGAAATGATACTGAGCTAATGTTCACTATTGCTAGCTCATTTAATACTGTTTCTTTCATGAAACTCTTTTTAAAAAGAAAGACCACAGATTCCATTTTAAGTATATCCAGTTTTGAATTGAGAGACTTTCTAAAAATCCAAACACTGATCAACACAGAAAACTTCCAGTCTGGACACCAGACACAGGCCTGTTAATAAATGACAAGCATTCATGAGTACAAGGAACACTGTTCCTCCAGAAACAAGGGAGCAACTACTTGCTTGCTTTGGAAGCATTAATAACCTCTTTGATGAGAGGAACAACCAGGGTAATGTCCATGGAGGCTTGTTAGAGGAAAATCTTTAGTGTCATCTGAGTGCCTGGACAGCCCATGGGTTGGATCCAGAGGGCACCCACTTCAGAGCCTGTCTCCTCTGCGCCCTAGAAGAAAAGGCACAGAAGGGGATGTGATATACCAAAGAAAAGGTCAGCAAAGCTTCTGGGGGACAGACTTCTGGTTACTACCTCTTAGAAGATATATAGATTTTGTCCAGTCTAGGATGAAAACAGAAGTGGGCCAGGCAGGGTTTGTGATAGAAGAAGAGTCTGGCATAGGCTAGGAAAATGTGCCAATAGGAGAGTGAGATGGTCAAAGGAGCTGCTGGCTCACACTTAGAGCTATGTTTGGAAATCACAGGTGTCATTTGGCTTAGGGTGACTAAATTCTGTGTGGTAAGTCTGTGAGGAGCCAGTGACACTCACTCATAATTCCTCTACTCCAGATTAGAATTGTGTCTTCCTACTTAAAATAAATTAATTAAGAAGAAATCTCTCACAGCTGTGACCATTCATTTTTTTAAATTCCTGATGTAGTCAAGTTGACAACCAAGAATAGCCATCAGTAAGATGCATGTGCTAAGATCTAGAACCTAGCATCCTAGCCACACTTCCCCATTCTAGAAAGCCTAGACCCATCTCCAAAGCCAGCACCTATTTGAGTCCATTTTTGGAAACTAGGAAGAAGGACCCTCTCCTGGTGGTTGCCTGGAAAGGTCAGTTGAGACAAACAAAAGCAGGGGCCACAGCAAGTGTCCCAAAGAGCATAGCCTGAGTGCTCTGTTCATGTCCTCATGAGTTCGTCACCGACATGACTTTCTATGTTTGGCTGAGGTCAGCCACCTCTTCAGGGAAACATAATGGACTCACCTCAGCCCAAGCCTTGCTCCCAGCATCCCCAATTCTTTCCCAGTTATAACCCATGCCAGTTATAACCTGTCACTATGAGGACCTATCTAATGGAAATGTCTGTGAGGAGCCGCACTCACATTCGCCATTACAAGATGGCGCTGACATCCGCTGCCAGATCAAGTAAATAACGTTGGTGCACATGTGCCCAGTGTTTTTCCACTTGCCTAGCCTTGCCTCTCCCATGGTGTCATATAGGGTGATGAGTCATCCACCTATCCCAGCTGTACATGCACTGCTCGGAGCTTATGAGCCTTTATAAGGGGACGGGATTCTTCGCTCAGCGTCTCCCTAATCGGAAGCTGATCATCTGTCTCTCAAGATGCATTAAAGCTTTACTGCAGAAGGATCCGAGTGTCCTGTGTCGTTCTTGCTGGCGAGACGATCGCGCGGGACATCTGGTGCCGAAACCCGGGAACTTGTTAACATCGCCGGCACCTCGGGAGACCCCTCGGGGGACGGGGCAGATACAGAACTGCAGGGTGGTAAGTTCGGAGAGCTATGCTTAATCCTGATACCCCTTTTTTTGACTTTGGCCTTAATTTGTCACCACCATGGGATGGGTTAGTAGAAGCCTTAACTCTAGTCTTGATTATTCTTCTTTTGTTCATATTGGTCTTATATTGTGCTCATCGTGGCTGGTGTTTCAGTTCTCGACCAAGCTTACCCCAGGTAGCCGCCAGCATAATGGGCTCTTCACAATCTATAGTCACAGCCTTGCAAATGGTTCTAAAACAGAGAGACCTAAAGATTGCTCCCCACACACTCCAAAATTTTGTGACAGGTCTTTCCAGGCCCAGCTTTTACAAGTTTCATTCCCAATAGAGAGTTGCCACAGACCTTGTCCTGTTCTCTAAGCATCCAGCTCTCCTATACCCCAGGGCTCAGATGCGTGTAGGTACCCCTTTCCCTGGTCAGGGGTCTGGAGTCTTCCTCCCTCACTTCCTCAGTTCCTGAGACCCCCCAATTGCCGCCACATCCATGTCCTCCCCACAGCTGCCTTCAAGCCAGGCAAGCCCGTCAGCCTCTCTCACATCGGTGTCCCAGTATCCCCCAGACCTCCTTCCACTCTTGCGCCCCGGGGACCCCATCATGGGGTCCTGCTGAGATCAGAGGATACAGCCAAGTATCTGAAGGGCAGACAATGACCAAAGGAGAACTGGAAACAAGTGCAGAGATCTTCTGTGCTTCTGTGAATCAAAACTGGAAGTGGGGTGCAGGTGAAGGGGAGCAGCAGGCAGTGTCTATAGAGCTGGGTTAGGCCAAGGGGAGAGACAACATAGACAAGGGACCATCCAGGGGTTAAGCATAATGGGACCAGAGTGTCTGCCAGGAGAGGGGGTCCTGTTCTTCCCAGGAGAGTCTCCATCAGAGACTGAAGGGCTGGGCCTAGGAGGTGAGGGGAAGTAGGGGTGAGCGAGGGACTGTAGAGTGGTGGGAAAAAAATGTGACCATGAGTGAAGCAGAGCCATGGATGGGGCTGCACCTTAGTTGGGTCTTGCTGACCTATTCTATGCCAGGACAGAGGGTTATACAAATGAATCTTTATTCTCTGCTGAGTTGAAATATAACAAGGCAGGAAAGCAAGATCTCTGCAGTCAGCCAGCCAAGCTTTACCTAGGGTATACTATCTGGTTTTAAGTCAACTTGACACAAGCTAGAGCCATCACAGAGGAAGCAAGCCAGTATGCAGCACCCCTCTATGGCCACTACATCAGCTTCCAGGTTCCTGCACTGTTTGATTTCCTCTCCTGACTTTCTTTGATGATGAACAAAGAATGATATAGACATGTAAGCCAAATAAACACTTTCCTCCTCAGGTTGCCTTTTACTAATGGTATTTTATCACAGCAATAGTAACCCTAAGACAAGGGGTGAAGCACAAAACAGAGAATGTAGTGCTCTTAGAGGCCAGAGAGGGCTTTGAATCCCCCAGAATTGAAATGGCTGTGAGCCTCCATGTGTGTGCTGGGAACTGACCCCCCAGTCCTCTGAAGAGGCATCAAGCACTCAACTACCAAGCCATGTCTCCTGCCCCCTTTTTAAAATTACACCTGTAATTTTACTGGCTTATTTACTTGCTGGGGTATGTGGGGAGGGATACCATTGGGCATATGTGGAGGTCACAGGCCAACTCTTGGGAGTTGATTCTCTCTTCCCACTTGGGTCCCAGGTTTTGAACTGAAGTTGTCAGGTTTGATGGCAAGCTGTCAAACCAATGAGCCATCCCAGTGGCCCCTGGATTTCACTTTCTAGGATGTTTCTTTTACTTGACATTTGCTCCTACTCCAAGACCCACATACAAGAGGCATTCTATAAATATCTTGTAAACAGGGGAGCGGAGTTCCGGGCCGGAACGGAATGGGTCCGAGGCGCGCGGGCTGCCGGAGCGCGCGGCCGCGGCGGTGTGTGCGGCGGCGCTGGGCGTCTGCCCACTGAACAGCAGGCACGGCCGGGGCGCGGGGTCAGGCGTGGGCGCCTGGGTCTCGCGGTCTCTCAGCTGGCGGCTGAGAGGGACGGAAGATGAGCGAGCGCGGGCGAGCCCCGCCGGGAACTGAGAAATGAGCTGCACGATTGAGAAGGCACTTGCTAACGCCAAAGCCCTTGTGGAGAGGCTGAGGAACCATGATGATGAAGCAGAGTCTCTCATCGAGCAGACCACGGCCCTCAGCAAGCGAGTGGAAACGATGAAGCAGTATCAGGAAGAAATCCAAGAACTCAATGAAGTGGCAAGACACCGGCCAAGGTCCACGCTAGTTATGGGAATCCAGCAAGAAAACAGACAGATCAGAGAATTGCAACAGGAGAACGAAGAACTGCGAACATCCTTGGAAGAGCACCAGTCTGCCTTGGAACTGATAATGAGCAAGTACCGAGAGCAGATGTTCAGATTGCTAATGGCCAGCAAAAAAAAAACAAAAACAAAAACAAAAAAAAAAACATGACCCACGTATAATAATGAAGTTAAAAGAGCAACACTCAAAGGGTTTCCCTGTGTAGCCCTGGCAGCTGTCCTGGAACTCAACTCTGTAGACCAGGCTAGCCTTGAACTCTTGATCTTTCTGCCTCTGCCTCCTGAGTGCTGGAACTAAAGGCATGTGTCACCATACCCAGAAATACCTCACATTTTTAATTGACATTTTCTTTTGTCGTCACCACCCTGCCCTCTATTTCTTGTTACATATTGTATTCTCCATGGCTTATTCTTGTAACTCACATTACTCCGTATTAACAGGGTATCACTGTGTAGCTCTGGCTACCCAGGAACTCACTGTGTAGACCAGGCTAGCCTCAAATTGGAGATCCATCTGTGTCTGCCTCCCTATTGGTGTCCTTAGTAACTTTAAAATGGTGTGTCAGTGTGTGTGGTGTCTGTGTCTGTGCAGTAATAAACTATTGTAAAAATAAAGGTGTGTTTAGTTTAAAATTAAAAAAATGTCTTGTAAACACTAAGTATCCTATAAAGGTTACAGTAGCTGCCCTGTGCATACCTGGGGAGGCTGAAGGGTGGAGGACACATGGGCAACCACAGACCAATTCAGGAGGAAACCTTTTGAGCTTTTGCAAGTTACCACTGTGGCCTCCAGGTTTTAGGCACAGTCACGAGTCTCAGCATCGGTCTCTATGATCTGCAGTCTGCACCTCATTTGGGGCCCCTCTTGCTTTTGGGCCTCTATTATGATAAGTCTGCCCTACAGCACCATCCCCTCCATAATGCAAGTGGCTCCTGAGTGGTGGACACTGACAGTAGGTATTTGGTGTGAATCACAGGCACAGATGACATGGAATATTTTGTCTCCCAACCAGAATGGTGTAAAATGTATAACTTTGGTGGTGTGCACTTCTGGAACTTCCTGGATGATATTTTGACCTGCAGTGCTTAGCATGAATGGGGGAAGCATGTTCAGGTCAGGGAGTGTCCTGGATAGTTCAGTCAGCTATAGGTTCATCCCTGTGGTGAAACCACACCCCTGGAGGATAGGTCCCCTAGTTCCTGGTTGTCTGGGAAAGCCAGGGCTCACTGCTGAGCACAGGCAAGGCCATCCCCTGCTTGAATCTTGGTTTATGATAGTCAGAATGTTATGTTTACCTCTGCCTGGCTTGTGTCCTGGGGTGGGTGATGTTGTGATTGGATGTCTGGCTTGAGGGCAAGGATTTTCACATCACCCTGCAGACAGCTTTCCAAAGCTAGTTCTCCCTGCTGCTACTAACCCTGTTGCTGCTGCTGCCTTGAAGGCCTGACCACACTCATGTGCCATCATCTGCCCCACCTCCACCCCCAAGCCCCCACCCTTGTCGATGCCAGGCTTTTGGTTATGGTGAGCCAACAGTCCCTGCAGCTCAGTATCATCCAGACCTCAGCAGGTGATCCCTAGATCTGGTTGGAGTCTTGAGTGTCTATGTTGCCCTGGTAAAGCCTGCAACTTTCTCCTGAGGCTGAATGGACCTTTTAAGTGGTGGGCCAGGGTGGTGTCCTCGCACTGGTTGAGGATTCTTGGAGTATCTCATCTCCATGTCCTGAGTGAAGTTACTTCCAGTTGAGTAGCCCTTTCTCTGTGGGGTAAGTGAGTGTCTTGATCTGAAATTCAGGGCTGCCGAACCTGTATTGTTTGTTTACATTCTTCCCAGAAACCGGCTCATAGGGGACCCATGTGTTTGGCATCATCAAAACCTACCCAGTGGTGTTTCAAACTGCCACACCATTTCACATTTCCCACAGGCACACTGGAGTGGCCCTCCTGGGGATTTGTTCTGGCTTCTCCTGTGCTTTCAGCTGCCATCTCCAAAGGTGTGTGTGTGTGTGTGTGTGTGTGTGTGTGTGTGTGTGTGTGTGTCACAGGTGTTACTATATGAGGTTGTACAAACATATGTGCAATTGTGGATACCAGAGTGAACTATCATGTATCTTCCTTGTGTGACAGAGTCTCACTAAACTACTAGCTCTCAGGATCCTGCTGTGTCACTCAAGCCTTGCAGGGGTTAGAGGTTCCCACTCCCACATGCCAGGATTTGTTTAATGTAGTTGCTGAGAGTTCAAACTCAGTTCCTCAGGCTTGCAGAGTGATTGCTAACACCCTCTGAGCCCTCCACAGCCCCACTTGTTGTAAGAAGCCTATAATCAGGCAGGCAAAGGCCTTGCTGGAGGGAGATTAAGACAGAAGCTTACAACCAGGCAGGCCAAGGCCTGACTGAAGAAAGATTAAAAGAAAGGGAGAATAGGCCCACTATCCAGAGATAAGAGTGAGCATGTGTGGTGTGTGGCAAAGTGTGATTGGAAAGATTTAGCAAGCTATTTAAGGGACCACCTCAGAACTGGGAATTTTAGAGTGTACCACGACTCTATGTCCTGGAGCTCTCCTCTGCTAAACTGAAACAACCAGTCCAACAAGATAAGAGAAGCCTATTCTGAAACCCAACAACCAGTCCATCAAGATAAGAGAAGCCTATTCTGGCCCTCAGGAGACTCAACAGCCTGAATCCAGAGAAACACAAGTCCAGAGCCTGAATCTGGGGCAAGATGCTGCAGGAGAGGTACCCTGCTATGAGCCTATTGTCTGTGGTTCTTAGGATTGCTTGCTTGTGCTTGTATGGTACTTTGACATAAGTGTGAAGTAAAACTTACATACTCAAAACCAACTCACTGAGTCTGTCATTCATCCCAGGTCAAAACCTGGTAAGACAGTTGGTGTAGTCAGCAAGATTCAGGCAAGAACGAGCTCTGAGGAATGTGCTGGGGATAATTGATTTAATTGGCAACTAGATAGGACTGGCTTGGTGGAGTAACAAATTTAACTTCCCAGCCCATTTGCTAATCCAAGCTGCTGATGGATGCCTTCAAGGTATTGAAGGTTTTCCAGAAACACCACCCTCCCTAAGGGTGCAGAGTACAGAGAGATTACTATACACCTTGATGCCAACTAGGGGACTTTGGAAACTTCCAAGTCTTGGAGGAAGAGCCGAAGTGTCATAAGGGAAAGTTCCCGATGTGCCAGTGGATAAGTAAGAGAATAGAAAAACGGGCATGTTGTAAATTTGAAAATTTACTGGGAACAAAGAAAATTGGAAACTTACAGTGGTAATGGAGGAAAAAGGACATTAAATTTTTATATGCTCTAGCCAGTTGGTTTCGGCCATGAATAGATTAATTTAAAAAATTAAAAAGGAGGTTGACTCGGCCCCTGAGAACCAAGCAACCCTGAGTCTGCTGAGATTGCTGGACTACTCCTGCCCCCACTGAGGACAGAGGTGAGCTGCTTTAGCCCCTACCTTGGGCCCAATTTCTGCCTGCCCACTCTGGGAACTCCCATCCTGGGGTCTGCAGGCAGATCGATTTGGCCCCTGAGTACCAATCAACCCAGAGTCTGCTGACATCTCTGTGCTAGTCCTGCTCCCATCAACCTGGAGAGTGAGTGCCTCAGACCCACCCGCACCCACCTTGAGACCCATAAGAATATCGGACCATCTTGCACCCACCGGAAGAGAACCTTGGACCCGTATACACCAGAAAAGGAAGAGACACTACCTGCACCCACTGGAAGAAGAGATGGGAAGACAACAGTACAAGACATATCCAACAACAGAAAAACCAGAGTCTAGAGACTCTATGCCAGCAAGAAGTGAACATGTCAACACAGATGAAGCATAAGAGAGCAACCTTAAAAACAACATCATGAAGATAAGAGAGGAAATAAGAAAATCCTTCAGAGTACTGGAAGAAAAGACAACCCAAAAGATGCAAGAAATCAACAAATCTTTTAAGGAAAGCTAAGAAAATGCAATCAAACAGCTGAAGGAAACAATTCAGACAGTTCAAGGCCTGAAAACTGAAATAGAGACAAAAAAGAAAACACAAACTGAGAGAATGCTGGAAATAGAAAAGCTGAGTAAACAATTAGGAACCACAGATGCAAGCATAACCAACAGAATACTAGAGATGGAAGACAGAATCTCAGATGCTGAAGATAAACTAGAGAAAATAGATTCATCAAGCAAATAAAATCTTAAGTCCAACAAATCCTTAACACAAAATATCCAGGAAATATGGGACACTGTGAAAAGACCAAACCTAAGGATAATAGATATAGAAGAAGGTGAAGAAACCCAACTCAAAAGTGCAGAAAACATATTCAACAAAATCATAGAAGAAAACTTTCCCAGCCGGGTGTTGGTGGTGCACGCCTTAAATCTCAGCACTCGGGAGGCAGAGGCAGGTGGATCTCTGTGAGTTTGAGGCCAGCCTGGTCTCCAGAGCGAGTGCCAGGATAGGCTCCAAAGCTACACACAGAAACCCTGTCTCAGAAAGACCAAAAAAAAAAAAAAGAAAAGAAAAGAAAAGAAAACTTTCCCAACCTAAAGAAAGACATGCCAATGAAAGTACAAGAAGCCTACAGAACACCAAATAGAGTATACCACAAAAGAAAGTTCCATCGTCACATAATAATTAAAACACCAAACATACAGAATAAAGAAAGAATATTAAGAGCAGTAAAGGAAAGCAGTAACCAAGTTACCCACTTTACCAAAAGCCAAAAGAAAAAGCAAGTTAAATCCACATGCAATACTACTACCAACAACAAATAAAAAACAAACAAGAATAAGCACTCAGTGTTCCTTAATTTCCCTCAATATTAATGGTCTTAACTCACCTATAAAAAGACACAGACTAACAGAATGGATACTTATATCCATCCTTCCGCTGCATACAAGAAACACACCTCAAATTCAAAGACAGACATTACCTCAGAGTAAAAGGTTGGGAAAAGATATTCCAATCAAATGGACCCAAGAAACAAGCTGAGGTAGCTATCCTAGTATCTAAAAAATTAGACTTCAAACTAAAATCAATCAAAAGAGATGAAGAAGGTCATTTCATATTCATCACAGGAAAAATCCATCAGGAAGAGGTCTCAATTCTAAACACCTATGCCCCAAATACAAAGGCACCCACATTCGTAAAAGAAACATTATTAAAACTAAAATCACAAATAAGACCTCACACAGTTATACTGGGAGATTTCAACACCTCACTCTCACCACTGGACAGGATCACCAGACAGAAAATTAACAGAGACAAAGGAACTAACAGAAGTTATGACCCAGTTGGGATTAACAGACATCTATAGAACATTCTATCCAAACACAAAAGAATATACCTTCTTTTCAGCACCACATGGAACCTTCTCTAAAATTGACCACATACTCGGCAACATAGCAAACCTCAACAGGTACAAAAAAAGTGGAATAATTCCCTGTGTCTTATCAGACCACCATGTTTTAAAGTTAGAATTCAAAAACAACACAAATTGCAGAAAACCTACCAAATCATGGAAATTGAAAAACATGCAATTGCACCATTCCGTCAACAAAGAAATAAAGAAATTAAAGACTTCCTAGAATTCAATGAAAATGAAGACACAACATACCCAAACTTATGGGACACTTTGAAAGCAGTACTAAGAGGAAAATTCATAGCTCTAAGTGCTCACATGAAGAAACTAAAGAATAGTCACATCAGAGAGCTGACATCACAACTGAAAGCTCTAGAACAAATGGAAGCAAAATCACCACAGAGGAGTAGACGCCAGGAAATAATCAAACTGTAGGCAGAAATCAATAAAGTCGAAACAATGAAAACAATTCAAAGAATCAATGTAACAAAGAGTTGCTTCTTGGAGAAAATCAACAAGATAGACAAACCTTTATCCAAACTAACCAAAACACACAGAGAGAACATGAAATTAACAAAATCAGAAAGGACACTGAGGAAATCCAGAGAATCATCAGGTCATGTTTTTAAAACCTGTACTCCACAAAATTCAAAAATTCAAAGGAAAGGGACAATTTTCTGGACAGATATCACTTACCAAAATTGAATCAAGAACAGATAAGCAACTTAAACAGACCTATAATCCCTAAGGAAATAGAAGCAGTCATCAAAAGTCTCCCAACCAAAAAAAGCCCAAGACCAGATGTCTTCAGTGCAGAATTCTACCAGAAATTCAAAGAAGAGCTAATACCAATACTCCTCAAATTGTTCCATGCGATAGACGTAGAAGGTTCATTGCCAAACTCTTTTAACGAGGCTACCATTACCTTGGTACCCAAGCCACACAAAGACACAACAAAGAAAGAGAACTACAGACCAATATCCCTCACGAACATTGATGCAAAAATACTCAATAAAATACTGGCAAACCGAATTCAAGAACATATCAGAAAAATCATCCACCATGATCAAGTAGGCTTTATCCCTGGGATGCAGGGTTGGTTGAACATACGAAAACCCATCAATGTAATCCACTATATAAACAAACTGAAAAAGAAAAACCACTTGATCATCTCACTAGATGCTGAAAAAGCCTTTGACAAAATCCAACACCCCTTCAAGATAAAGGTCCTGGAGAGATCAGGGATAACAGGAACATACGTGAACATAATAGAAACAATATACAGTAAACCAACAGCCAACATCAAACTAAATGGAGAGAAACTCAACACGATTCCTCTAAAACCAGGAACAAGACAAGGCTGTCCACTCTCTCCATATCTCTTCAATATTGTATTTGAAGTGCTAGCTAGAGCAATAAGACAACAATGGGAGATCAATGGGCTACAAATTGGAAAAGAAAAAGTCAAACTTTCACTGTTTGCAGATGATATGATAGTTTACATAGGTGACCTGAAAAACTCTACCAGGGAGCTCCTACAGCTGATAAACACAGTCAGCAAAGTGGCAGGGTACAAGGTTAACTCAGAAAAAAAATCAGTAGCCCTACAGATAATAAGAGGGCTGAGAAACAAATCAGAGAAACATCACCCTTTACAATTGCCACAAACAACATAAAATATCTTGGGGTAACACTAACCAAACAAGTGAAAGACCTGTATAACAAGAACTTTGAGTCTTCAAAGAAAGAAATTGAAGAAGATACCAGAAAATGAAAAGGTCTCCCATGCTCTTAGATAGGTAGGATAAACATAGTAAAAATGGCAATCTTGCCAAAAGCAATCAACAGATTCAATGCAATCCCCATCAAAATCCCAGCACAATACTTCACAGACCTTGAAAGAGCAATACTCAACTTTATATGGAGAAACAAAAGAGCCAGGATAGCCAAAACAACCTGTACAATAATAGAGGATCTTCCAGAGGTATCACCATCCCTGACTTCAAGCTGTATTATAGAGCTATAGTCCTGAAAACAGCTTGGTATTGGCACAAAAATAGGCAGGTAGACCAATGGAATCGAACTGAAAACGCTCATATTAACCCACATACCTACCTGATTTTTGACAAAGAAGCTAAAGATATACAATGGAATAAGGAGAGCATCTTCAACAAATGGTGCTGGCATAACTGGATGCTAGCATGTAGAAGACTGCAGATAGACCCATGTCTATCAACATGCACAAAACTTAAGTCCAAATGGATGAAAGACCTCAACATAAATAACCTCTTAGAAAAGAAAGTGGGAAGTACCCTTGAATGAATTGGTACAGGAGACAACTTCCTGAACATTACTCGTGTAGCACATATGCTGAAATCAACAATTAATAAATGGGACCTCCTGAAACTGAGAAGCTTCTGTTAGGCAGAGGACACAGTCAGCAAGACAAAATGGCAGCCCACAGAATGGGAAAAGATATTCACCAACCCCATATCTGACAGAGGGCTGATTTCCAAAATTTACAAAGAACTCAAGAAGCTAGTTTCTAAAACACCAAATAATCTAATTAAAAAGTGGGATACAGAACTAAATAGAGAATTCTCAACAGAGGAATCTAAAATGGCTGAAAGACACATAAGAAAGTGCTCAACATCCTTAGCCATCAGGGAAATGCAAATCAAAACAACTCTGACATACCATCTTACTCAAGTCAGAATGGCTAAACTCAAAAACACCAATGATAATTTATGCTGAGAGGATGTGGAGAAAGGGGAACACTCCTCCACTGCTGGTGGGAGTGCCAACTCATACAGCCACTTTGGAAATCAGTATGGCAATTCCTCAGAAAAATGGGAATCAGTCTACCACCAAATCCAGCAAACCCATTCTTAGGCATATACCCAAAAGAAGCACAGTCATACAACAAAGACATCTGTTCAGCTATGTTCATAGCAGCATTATTTGTAATAGCCAGAACCTGGAAGCAACCTAGATGCTCCTCAACTGAAGAATGGATACAGAAAATGTGGTACATTTACACAATGGAGTACTACTCAGTGGGAAAAAAAAAAACAATGGAATCTTGAAATTTGCAGGCAAATGTATGGAACTAGAAGAAACCATTCTGAGAGAGATAGCCCAGTCAAAAAAGACAAACATGGTATGCTCTCACTCATATATGGATTTTACACATAGAGCAAAGGATTACCAGCGTACAATCCACACCACTAGAGAAGTTAGGCAACAAGAAGGACTCAAAGAGAGACATACATGGTCCCCCAGAGAAGGGGAAAGGGACAAGATCTCCTGAGCAAATTGGGACCATGGGGGGAGGGGTAGGGAGCTAGGAGAATGAGAAGGGGAGAAGAGGAATGAGGAGGACATAAAGGAGCAGGAAGGTTGTGTAGGGGAAGAATAGAGAAGAGAAAAATAAGAGATACCATTAGAGAGGGAGACAGTATAGGTTTAAAGAGAAATCAGGCACTAGGGAAATGTCCACAGATCTACAAGGATGATACCAACTAACCATCTAAGCAACAGTGGAGAGGCTACCTTAAATGCCTGCCCCTGATAATGAGATTGATGACTAACTTACATGCCATCCTAGAGCCTTCATCCAGCAAGTGACAGAGGTAAAAGCAGATACCAACAGCTAAACACTGAACTGAACTGGAATCCAGTTGCAAAGGAGGAGTGATGAGCAAAATGGACAAGACCAGGCTGGTGAAACCCACAAAAACAGCTGATCTGAACAAGTGGGAGCTCTTGGCCCCCAGACTGGTCACTGGGAAACCAGCATGGAACTGATCCAGACCCCATGAATGTGGGTGTCAGTGAGGAAGCCTCAGAAATCTATGGGGGGCAGTATGCATCCCTAGGATAGGAATGGACTCTGGGAGCCCATTTCACATAGAGGGATACTCCCTCAGCCTAGACAACGGGGTGGGTGTGGGGGACTAGGCCCTATCCCAAAGGATATGACAGACACTGAAGGCTCCCCCATGGAAGACCTCACTCTCCCTGGGGAGCAGAAATGGTATGGGATAGGTAGGGTGTTGGTGGGGGGCAGGGGAGGAGGGGAGGGAGAGGGAACTGGGATTGACATAAAAACAACCTTGTTTCTAGTTTAAATTTTAAAAAATGGAGGAAAAAATCTCAAATTAAAAAACATTGATTTAAAAAGTCAAAAAAATTGCAAAGGTTTCGTCAGTGACAGGACAGGAAATAGGAAATGAAGTTGTGGAAAACTGGCTCCCTGTGGCCAACAAAGTAAAGAGTAAAATAGGCATAAAAGCAACAGGACATAGATAAGGACAGACAAATTAGCAAAAGGCTAGCCTTGAACATAGTCAAAAAGGGATTGGGGACCAGATCCACCCCTTCATTCTCAGTGACTATCCAAACTAAGAGAACTCCAATAATTAGGAACCGGGCACAAAGCCTCAACCCCTTTTCTGGGGGGAAGCCAGAGACAACCCGGGTATGAACCAGTTACTCAAATGGAGGAAACCAGACCCTTTAACCCTCAGGAGATCTCAGAACGTAGAAGAGAATATGCCCAGAATGGCATGAAACATGCTGAGTATATGTGTAAACTGGGGAAAAGTGGCTGACACAGTTATGCTGACAGAAGGGGAGATGAGAAAGCTGAGAAATATAGAGAATCCGTCTGTCCTCGAGGCTTTAGACCATGTGTTAGATACCTCTCAAGGAAACACTCACCCCCTATTAAACTGGATAACTGCAGCTTGGAGACTAGCATTCCCCACTTTAGACCTTACTCAGTTTGAAACAGCAAGGAAATGGAACTACACAGAGGCCATTAAACAGTGCAGAAAATTAGGCATATTGAGGTTTATACATAATCAAGTAGCTACACAGCAGGCAGTGCCTTTTACACCCCAATTTAGAAAGATCATAATAAAAGGAGCCCCACCTTGACCCGTTCCTCGGGTCCAGTTATTCAGGGTTCGAAGGGGGGCTGCCCGAAAGAGTCATGGGCAAGAGAAAGAAAGAAGACCAAGCGGTGCAAGAAAAGACAAGAGTCCGTCTGTGCAATGTCAAGGTCTCATTTACTAAGGCTTTAAAGTGGGCTTAAATAGCCCTGCAACAATAGAATTGGGTAAGTGGGAGGAATAACAGAAGGAACATCTGGTATTTGCTGGGGCTGGAACATTCTTCTTGTCAGCAGGAACATCTTGTGGTCTTCCTTGGAACATTGAACAGAAAAGCCCCAGTCCCTTTCTTGGAACAGAAGCAGTTAGCAGTTCTGCTTGGCCAAACCGTGTCTAATTACAGGTTACAGGAGACTCACAGAGCTGGCTTTAAGCCAAAAACTTAAAGGTCATTAAAAGGCTTACAAAGGTGGGCTTTAAGCCGAATAGTTTTGGGCCCATGGCCCCTTACACCACCTCACCTAAAAATAAGCCTAGAAGGACCATTACAAGGATGTCAGACAATATCTGAGGCAATAGACCTTTTTAAAGGATTTAGAGAAATGGATAAAAAAGATTTCCAAACATCAGACCTTTAGGAAATAACAATGGAATGCCAAAAAGGAGGTAATCTATAAACTCCAATCCATTCAGAAGAATTATTGGAAAATGAGGCAGGCCATTTAATGGACCGAGCCATATTCTAAATTTTAGACCTAACTTTAGGCCAAATTTCAGATTTAACAACAAACCATCCATGAACAGTACAAAACCACAGACAAATACATATAAAAAAAAACATTTTTTAGGACAATGGCAGGGGAATCCACTAAGAGGAACCCCTGTCCCTAAAGCCTCCAGATAAGCACACACACTGATAACAGACCCTTTGTGGCCCTGCCCATAGTCACTAGCAAGGGCTTAAAGATATGCAGGTGACTGTTAGACACAGGTTAAGAGATAAGAATAACTACAGAATTTACAGAATATTTTAAACAACATACACAGAAATAGCAGGAGTGAATGCATCTAAAGTAGTACCAGTAATTACAGTTAAACTTAAGGTATATGATAAAGAGATGTAAATAGACAAGGCTAGCTTCAATGTACCATGCAATGTATTAGGAATTAAAGAAATAAGAAGAATAATGCCAGAATTTTTAAATTACAAAAAGAGAGCAAAAATATATTGTAATTTAGCAGAAATAAAAATTGAACCCATCCTCTTATCTAAAATACCATCAACTTTTACAGCACAATACCCCATAAAAGGTGGCATAGAAGAAATCACCACTACAGTAAAAACCCTATTAGAGGAAGGAATTATAGAACCAATACAGTCTTTTAATTATAATAGCCCTGTATGGCCAGTGTTAAAGCCAAATGGAAAGCAGAGATTTACAGTAAATCATAGAAGAATTAATGAAAAAAGCCATAAACTACCAGGAGAGTTACCTGACGTAGAGGATATCTTTTTAAGAATTAAAAATAGGGCACTAAAAAGTATGGCTACCATTGATTTATCAGATATGTTCTGTGGCATACCGCTGCACCCAGATTCAAGAGAAATAACAACATTTACGTGGCAAAGGACGCAATATAGATTCTTTAGATTGCCACAAGGCTACCTGAACAGGCTATAATAGCTTATAACACTCTTATGACAACATTACAAGACTTACAAATAGACCCCCATACACAGATTTTAACTTATGTAGATGACATAATGATTATGGGGGATGATAAGCAAGTTTTAGAAAAAAAGCTAGAAAAACTCATTACACATTTAAGAACTAAAGGATGGACTATTAATCAGGATAAAGTGACTAAACCAACAACTGAGGTAAAATTCCTAGGTATGCACTGGTCCACCAAGGGACCTAGCATACCAGATACAGTAATAGATAAGTTAAAGCATTTAAAAGTACCTACTAATAAAACAGAGGTACAACATTTAATTGGCTTATTTTCATATTGGAGACAGTATATTCCATATTTACAAATTAAATTACAACCCTTATTTAAAATAGTTAAAATGGCACAGGATTTTATTTAAGAAAAAGAACAGGAAGAAGTAGCAAAATTAATATTAGAATATATAGCTCAGTATAAACAACTTTTCTATGTGCAACCACAGGGCACCATACAAATAGATATCCTATATACTAAAGGATATGGTAATTGGAATATTCTTGCAAAAAGAGGAGATGCCACATACCCTGTGGGATTCTATTGCAAGATTCTCATGGTCAGAAAGCAAATATTCATTGCTTGAAAGAATAATTTGAACAGCTTATGAAGTTTTCAGAACAGTTCATTCATTCCTGAGACACAGCCAGGTTGTTCTCTGCTCACCTGTACCCATTCTGGACTGGGTTAAGGCACAGGGAGAGGCATGGGCTGGACTACCCATTGAAGGAAAGGCACTCCAATGGAAATGGTACCTAGTGGAATTCCTTAAGAATGTACCTTCGTCTACAAAGGGGTCGGTAACAAAGGTGACAGAGTTGATGTTACAGTCCAATCGCCACATGACTCCTGAAGACTTTGCCTTTCCAAATACCACTTCTCCCCAGAAACAGGTACCAATGTGGCATTGGGGGACGCAGGAATACAATCCTTCCCTGGTTAATGCCTGGTTCACTAATGGTTCAGCCATCACCAGGAACAATAAAGTCCATTGGAAAGCAGCAGCTTTCAGACCAGGGGATGGACTAGTCATTACAGAATCTGGAACTGAGAGATCAGTACAACATGTGGAGAGAGATCAGCACATGTGGAAGTGATAACTGCATTGCTGGCAGCCAGACCATCCAAAAAGGACAACTACAAGGTGATGCGCCCATATACTGACTCTTGGTGCATGGCAAATGGCATAGCAATTTGGTCTGGAAAATGGAGATTAACTGATTGGAAAATAAATGGAAAAGACATATGGTCAAAAAGGCATGGAAACAATTGGATGAAATAGCAAAAACAGTAAAAATCATGGTGTTTCATGTGGATGCACATACTAAAAAGCAGGGGGAAATGTATAAAAATAATGATGTAGTGGATAAGCTGGCCACAGCAGCAATTAAATTAAGGATGGAAAGCAGTGCTGACAGGAGACAATAAGATAAAATTACAAAGAGAATGAACAAAAATAGAACCTATAAAAGAGATAGCCATCATTAGAGAGGAGATACTGAAATTACATGAGACATTAGGACATATAGGGACACATGCAATGGAACAATGGTTTGAGGAAAGGAATATACAGGTAACCTGGAAGAGTATAAAAGACAACATAAGAACTTGTAATAGATATTTTAGTCAGCAGCTTAGATTCACACACAATTACAAAGGACAGATAGGACACAGATTACATTTCAACCACATAGTGCAGATAGGGCTTGGGTGGGAGTGATGCCTGCCTTTTGAATGGCCCTCGAAAAGCCTAAGTCTCCTGGAAGTTTTTGTTTTAGTGGGTGTGTCTGGGTTTGTGCTAGGTGTGTTCAGGTGTGAGTGAGTGCATGGGCGTGTGTGTGTGTATGTCTATGTGCAAGTGTGTGTGGAGGTCAGAGGACAACCTCAGACATCACCCTCAGAAACGCCATTTACCTCACTTTGAGATTGTGTGTGTGTGTGTGTGTGTGTGTGTGTGTGTGTGTGTGTGTGTGTGTGTGTGTGTGTGTACTCGAATGTGTGTCTTGGGGGTCTGAAGTTTGATAATTAGGACAGACTTGATGGTCAGTGAGCTCCAAGAATCCACCTGCCTCTGCTTCCTCAGCACTGGGATTACAGGCATACACCATACACCCAGCTTTTGAAGATTTTTTTCAATGTGTATGTTTATGTGAGCAGGTTCCCAGAGAGGTCAGGAAAGGGTCTCCCTGGAGCTGGTGTTACAGGTGGTTGTGAGCTTTTTGATGTAGGTGCTGGGATCCCAACTTGGGTCCTCTGCAAGAGGAGGCACCTCACCAGCCACAACACACACCCAACTTTTCCATGATTCTTGGGATCCTAGGCTATACTGACTGAACCACATCTCCCCAGCTCAGTGTTGATGTTTTTGCCCAAGTAGATGGAAAAGTCTGAGGATGTAGGCTGGATGTCACTAACACCAAGGATTCCTGCATCGAGTAGCACAAGAGATATAGTCCTCAAAGTGTTTATGTTTATAGTCCTTTAGTGTTTATGATGTGTCCCACCAGGAAGAGGTTCCTGGGACATGGAGCTGGGGAAGGCCCTGAGGTGGATTTTATCTCCCTGTCCAGGACCACAGGCTCTGGACTGCAACAGTGTAGCCTTAGACACTGTACGGAATGTATCTGATCTGCACCTGAGCTGGACAACTGGCTGGAAAACCTGTGAGGTCTACCAGGGGTGCCAGGAAACATTGATGCTAATACTGAATGGTAAGAGGAGGTCTGGCTCTTATCACTAGCCCCTCCCACCACAGCCTGGGAATGACTACATAACCCACCTGCATGGCACTGGAATCTAGGACTCCTTCATGAGCAGGTTTAAAACCACCACCAACTATACAGGCTGGCAGCCTGTTAGCTCCCTCCACCTTCATTTCTACTGTGCATCTCTTCTGCAGTTCCTTCCTGTACCCCCTCCCCCCTTGCTGGTCTCGTTTATTGTAGTACCTGCACTACAACACTTCCACAGTATAGGGTGAGGGGCTTGAGGATTTAAATAAAGACAAGACAGCAGGTCTTTCTTGCAGGGAGAGAATGCTCTTTATTCCAACAAGAGTGGGGGCTTATATACCAGTCAGCAGGGATGGTGGAAAACTACCCAGATAACAAGTTCAGGTTCCCAGGCCCATCAGGCAATCCTGAATGGGTGAACAACAGGATAACAGGAACTTGCACTCAGGCCTTCAAGGAAGGAAGAAAACAGGATATACCTGCTAGGTAAGCTCCTAGTCACAAGCTGGTCAGCAGACCCCTATGGGGGAAGGGTCCAACAAGTCCCCCTTTTATATATACATATAAAATGAGTGTCTATCTTAGGTCGTCCAGGACGTCAACATCTGTTTTACCCATCATTGAAAAGCCTGCCCAGGCCCCATAGACCCTCTGTCTTAGGTTAGCAGACGTCCCCTAAGTCTTACCCATCATTGACTTCTCACTTGTCCTGCAGGCCCAGCCAGACCTGCACTGAGGGGTTATGTGCTGCCAAGGAAAGCATGATTTGCTTGGTTTAAAAATGGCGCTGGGTTTGCCACCATCCTATGTGGCAAAGGCAGACTAAGGCTAAATCGGTGCTGCCCATGGCTATAATTCTGAGGGCCAGCAGCCTATTCCATTCCTTAGTTAATTGGCCTGTTAGCTGCAGTCCCTTTAAGAGGGAGTCTTCTGAAAGTGGAGGCACCCTGGTCTTAATTATTAGAGTAGCCAATTGAGTTGTGTGAAGATTTAAAGTGCCCAATCATATTAAAGAATTGATATTATTTTGGGAATTTAAGGCAGAGGCAAACTTCCCTGAAAGCTTATCCAGCATGCCTGCTGTGGCAACTGAGTGAAAGATAGTGATGTCAGAAGCTGTAGCTGCAGTGACAGTGGTTGCTGTGATGTGAGGACGAGCCAGTTCTCTCCCAAGTGTTCCACTGGTGTAGGCATAGTACCAGGCACTGGAACCACCAAGGCTGGACTCTCACCCACTCCAACAGCTTCTCAAATGGCATTCCTGGAGGGAACAAATAAGCACTTCTCCCAAGGGAGTGTTATCATATGATAGAAGAACATGTGTTCTTCTATCATATTGAAAATTCTCTTGGAGCTGACCATCACTGTCCACACCTGACTCCAAAGACCCACCAGCACCAGAACAGGCTGGCTCCTCACAAAAGCCCAATGGGTCTTTTGATGACTGAAGTGTATCAGCAGGAACAGGGCACACACAACGCTCCGGGACCCAAATGTGGGAAGAAGCAAACAGACCCTTGGGCCCACACCAAAACTGGATCTGGCCCTTTCCAAAGGCCCGAGGGAAGATCTCTCCATTTAACCAGAGGTTTTTGCTGTGCAGAGGACCGCCAATGACGGTCTGCTGCAGAGTTACCAGAAGCATCCACAATTTAAAAATTTAAGATATAAAGGATAAGTGATAGAGTAGAGTGAGGAGAACCAAGGTGACCCTCAAGGTCTCCCTTCTTTACTTTAGCCAAATAGGTTTTCAAAGTGCGATGGAAGTGCTCCACAATAGCCTGTCCTTGGAGGTTGTAAGGAATACCAGTCTTTAGAGTAATCTGAAAGTCTTGACAAAAATGATTGAAACATCTGCTGACATAAGCAGGGCCATTATCAGTCTTAATTTGTTTTGGGACCCCCATGAAAGCAAAAGCCTGTGGCTCTTAGCATCTTTCACCTTTTCGCCAGAATGGGCAGAGGCAAATATCAGATGGGAAAAAGTATCTACAGAAACATGGACAAATTGTAATTTACCAAAAGATGGCACATGTGTTACATCCATCTGCCACATGTGATTGGGCAGAAGTCCTCGAGGATTAACTCCCAAGTGAGGCACAGAAAGAAATTCTACACAAAGAGGGCAATCCTTAACTATTTGACAGCTTGTTCCTTAGTTATCCTAGTATAAAAGCATAAGGACCCTGCGCTGAGATGAAAGTGCTTATGTAAGGATTGTGCTCTAGTGAGCTCTTGTGAAACCGCAATGATTTGAGTATACCTGTCAGCCATGCGATTTCCTTCGCTGAAGGGTCCTGGCAAAGAGGTATGGGCCCTAAGATGTCACACAAATACAGTTCACTCCGTTGCCATAGCAGACCCTGTATCTGCAACAAACTCTCTTGTACTCTGGAGATGGGGGCAATATAGGCAGCCGTCTCCAGAGGTTGGACAATATGAGCAACGTATTGACTATCAGTATAGATGTTTAGTGCCCCCGTGGGGAAGAGCTATAGAGCCATGGTCAAGGCGAAGAGTTCGGCCATTTGGGCAGAAGCTGCAGTGATTCTGGCTGTCTTAATGATGGGAAAAGATACAACTACAGCTATACCCTTTGAAGAACCATCGGTGAAAACCACATGCCCCTTGGAAATAGGCTGAGAGACTACAATCTTTGGAAAAAATCAAAGGATGTATCTTTAAAAAGGAAACCAAATTATTGGATGGGTAATGGTTGTCAAAATCACTCTGGGTAGCAGAGAGAAAAATGGCCCAATCACACTATTATTTTGTAGCCACTCTAATTGTTGATGGGACAAAGTTGTAACCTTTTATGCTTTCAATAGGAGTGTAACGATAGCTTGGGGATAGGATACCTTTGATTTAGATGGGGAGGCTTGAGAATGAACTGAAAGAATAGGATTCTCTTGCCAAAAAACTCCCATAGGGGCATGAGCAGAGCAAAATACTAAGAATCTTAAAGGCTGGGCATAATCTATATAATCCAAATGAGCCTCTTCTAAGGCCTTTTCAATTAAATGGATACACTCCCATCCTGCTGTAGTAAGGACTCGAGGAGAGTTGGGATCTGAATCACCTTGTAAAATATCAAAAAGAGGTTTGAGCTGTCCAGTAGTAATTTTTAAACTAGGTCTGATCCAATTGATATCTCCCAGAAGCTTTTGGAAATCATTTAAGGTTTGAAGGGTGTCCAGTCGAAGATTATGGAAACTCCTTTTGTACCTTCTCTGGTACTATTTGTAAGCCAGCCAATCCTAAGGTGGTCTGAAGGTCCCCAAAGGCAGATAACAATAGCTTTTCTTTTGGCGCAGCCAACAATATATCGTCCATATAATGAATTATATACAATTGAGGATATTTTTGTCTGACTGGCTCTATAGCCTGAGAAACGTAAACTTGACACATGGTAGGGCTATTAGCCATGCCTTGAGGCAAAACTACCCACTGATATCTCTTATAAGGCTCTCTTAAATTTAAAGATGGAACACTGAAAACAAAGTGCTGACAATCAGCAGGGTGTAGAGGAATAGTGAAAAAGCAATCCTTTAAGCAATCTATCACAAGCAAGTGGCATTTTTTTGGGATGGCTACTGGGGCTGGCAACCCTGGCTGAGTGGTACCCATGAGCATCATAGTCTTATTCACCTGTCTCAGGTCTTGTAACAGCCTCCATTTATCTGATTTTTTCTTAATAACAAATATGGGAGTATTCCAGGGGGAGGTAGAAGGGACAATATGACCAGCATTGAGTTGCTCCTGGACTCATGAGCAGCCTCCAACTTTACTTTAGATAGGGGCCATTGTTCTACCCAAACAGGTTCATCATTTTTCCAGGTGATAGGAATTGGAGGTATGTGAGGCTGCAGAACAATGGCCCCCATTAAAAATGCCCCAATCCTCTCCGGTCTCCAAGCCATCTCTTCACTGAGGGTTTATCAGATACAGGCAGGGGATCACCCTGTAAATTCTTTCCAATCCCTCTTCCTGGGCAATAGCCTTGCTCTCTAAACATGTGCTGCACAGGAGGTGTGGTCAGTACAGCCCCCATGACTTCTAGGATATCTCTGCCCCATAGATTGATCGGGATGTGAGGCAAAATGAAGGGCTGAAATATTCCAGAATGTCCCTCATTGTCTTTCCAAGTTAGTAGGTGAGAGCTTTTACTAGGTGACTTCGCTAGGCCTATACCCTGTAAGCTACTATCTGATTCTTGCAGGGGCCATGCCTTTGGCCAATGGTTGAGGGAAATGACAGATGTGTCTGCACCCGTGTCCAAAAGCCCCTGAAAGGCCCGTCCTTCAATAGTCAGGGTCATCAAGGGTCTGGACTCCAGAGTGGACACCCAACATGCCATAGGTCCCGTAGATCCAAACCCCCCTTCTCCTCTTACAGGTTTAAGGAAGGGGTTATTAGTGGTAAATTTATGGGACAGAACTGAGAAATTCTAGCTCCTTGGGGGTATAGCAGTGATTCCCTTGCCAGCTTCCACCATTATTTGGCTCTCTCCTTCAGTATCTTCATCAATCACTCCTGGAATGACCCTAACTCCCTGAAGTAGAGCACTACTCCTTCCTAAAATCAACTCAATTGAGCCCCGTGGTAAAGGGCCTTTAACTCCCGTGCCCAAAGCTTGGGGTCCTATCTGAGGGGTCAATACTGCTCTGGAGGAGGAGCAGAAGTCCAGTCCTGTGCCTCTGACAAGGTCCTGGATACAAAGGGGTTCCTCCGGGGTAGGACCTGAATAGGGTGGGAAACAGGTGTATCTAGGGCTCCATACACCTGGGACCCGGAGCGGACCCCGACTCCTGTTTCCCGGAAGTGGTAGAGGGTTACTCTGTACATCAGTCTTCTATCTACACTTACTGCCCCAATGATGTCCCTTTTTACATCGGGGACAAAGACCTGGCCCTGGGCAAGGAGGTGCAAAAGAGTCTTTAACAGGACAATTTTTCTTAAAATGACCCCCTTGCCCACATCCAAAACATGTCTTAAATCTGGCCCCCCTACCGATCCTCTTATTACCCTGCATGGCAGAAACGATAACTTGTCCCATAATGTGGTATCCATCTATAGCTCTACAAATTCGAATATAATCATTGAGGCTTCTGGTCTTATGAGGCTGTAAAGCCTACTTGCAGTATTTGTTGGCACTTTCAAAAGCTAATTGTTTTACTATAGGCATGACATTATCAGCATGCCCAAACATGCGCCCTGCAAATTGCAGGAGCCAATCCACAAATTCAGAATAGGGTTCAGATGGTCCCTGAAGGACCTTAGAAAGTTGGTCTCCTGCAGTCTTATTAGGTAAGGCTTTCCCTGCTGGGCCAGCAGCCGCTGAGATCTGTGCATATACAGCAGGTCATAGAGAATCTGCTGGCCTAGACCTGCATAGGCTCCCGTGCCAGTAAGCATTTCTAAGTTTCTTCCAGGGAAACCAGCAGCTGTGTTGGCGCTGAGCTGTTTGATTACAAAGTTCTTGGTATTCACCCCTCCAGATCAAGTAATCTTCCCCCTGACAGCGTAGCTCAACATAATTGCTGCCAATCACTGGGGGTGCAATTTAAGGCCGCAAAAGATTCAAAAATAGCCAGAGTAAAAGGGGCATGAGGCCCATGTGCCACAACTGCCTCCTTTAGTTGTTTTATATCCTTAAAGTTAAGAGGGGCATGCTCTCTCTGACTCTGGCCTTGGGGATTAATCGTCTCTATGACTGGGAATATCACTCCACCCCTCTGCTCTTCAGGAGGGGCTGAAGGAAGACAGAAAGACCTAAAATGCTCAGGATTACGAGCAGGGGGACGAGGCTCAAGGGAGCATCTTCTAAGCTTAGGCTTTAATTTGAGGATGTCCTTCTTGAATTGAAGTTCTTCACCTTCCTCAGTCTCATCCTCTGAAGAGAAGACAGAGGACTCAGAGGAAGAAACATCAGAAGCTTGGAGTGACATAACAGACAGATCTTTGTCCTGAGCCTCTGCAAAAGCAGCTTTGGCTTCCTCAACCTGCTCTTTCACCTCCACATTATCACTAAGAAGTGCTTCCTTGACTTGACGCCACAGAGAAAAAGTAACAATTGATATGGCATCTGCCCCTTCTTTTTGTAATGTCCTTAGTGGGTCTTCCCTTCACCTGCTCCCAATCAGGGATATTAAGGACACCAGAGACCAAAAACCAAGGGCTGACTTCATGTACAGGTTTCAAGAAGCCTTTTGCTGTCTTATGTTTGATACCAGTGCCCTGCTTTTTTAACAATTGGACCAGTTGGTCCCCCATAAGAGAGTAAGAACTAGCAGCACCCATGTTCAATACACCTGCTCCTTACCTTTTTGAAAATGCTGGCCAGCCTTCATGAGTGATCCTTCAGTGCCTTCCCTTCTTTCCCTATCTCCGTGGGACCTCCATTTGTTACGCCTGTACTACAACACTTCCACAGTATAGGGTGAGGGGCTTGAGGATTTAAATAAAGACAAGACAGCAGGTCTTTCTTGCAGGGAGAGAATGCTCTTTATTCCAACAAGAGTGGGGGCTTATATACCAGTCAGCAGGGATGGTGGAAAACTACCCAGATAACAAGTTCCCAGGCCCATCAGGCAATCCTGAATGGGTGAACAACAAGATAACAGGAACTTGCACTCAGGCCTTCAAGGAAGGAAGAAAACAGGATGTACCTGCTAGGTAAGCTCCTAGTCACAAGCTGGTCAGCAGACCTCTATGGGGGAAGGGCCCAACAGTTTATATGCATGTCATTAACTCCCATGTCAGTTTTCTGTTGCTGAACCACCAACCTCAGACAGGCCTTGCTCTCACCTGGCTCCTTCTAATCCCTCTCAGGCTGATTTGGAACCCCAGTGTCATGTTTAGTGTCTTTTGTACTTCTTCTTTTTTATTGGATATTAGTCTAGAACATTCCCTTCTTGTTGCCTGGTGCTTGAGAACAGGACAGTTGTCTTGACCTTGGTTATTTGACAGGTGTTGGGAGCAGATGGGGGGAGTGGAGAGATGGCTCAACTGTTAGGGATCTATTGCTCTCCTAAGGACCCAAGTCCAATTCCCAGCACTCCCCTTGAATGCTCACAACAGCCTGTAACTCTGGTTTAAAGACCCTGAAGCCTGGGCAACTACACATGCATGGAAACCCACCTCCACCCCTACCCAGATACACATGATTAAAAGTAATAAAGATAATTTTTTTTTTTTTGGTTTTTCGAGACAGGGTTTCTCTGTGGCTTTGGAGACTGTCCTAGGAACTAGCTCTTGTAGAGCAGGCTGGTCTCGAACTCACAGAGATCTGCCTGCCTCTGCCTCTGCCTCCCGAGTACTAGGATTAAAGGTGTGTGCCACCAACGCCCGGCAGATAAATCTTTTTTTAAAAAGGTTTGGAGTAAAGTCATTGGTCCCTTTGAGGTACCCCGAATCTTCCTATATAAGTTCATGTCTCTTGTCCAACCTCAGATCTTCTCCCCAGATCCCACCCAGGAAAATAGCACCTCTGGTGTTTTTGGCCAGAGGGCCTCCCCTGCACTCTCTACATCCTTGCTCCCCTGCTAGGCCACAGCCCAAACTCCCTGCATCTGGGCCTATACAGAGAGACTGAGGCATACTGGGGGAATGAGTTGGGGGTCCTCTGACCCAAATCCAGAACCTCCCACTGTCCCTCACTGCTTCTGCTGCTTCCAGTCCCAGGCACCCTGAGCTGCCCACACTGCCTTTCAACTCGTGGCTGTGAACAGGCATCCCAGCAGGCCTGTCCTGCAGGCAGCTCCCACTGCTACAATGGAGTCCTCAGACTCAGGGTAGGTAAGCCTGGACATGGGAAGGACTGGAAGTTGAGATTTAGTGTCTGAGAATTGAGGGTAAATTCAAACAGGGCATAAGACCCAGAGGGGAGCAGGGCTGGCCTCCTGGAGCTGGGCTAGCCTCTGAGGCCTACATTATCCTTATCCCGTGTCTCTGTCTTTCCATCTCCTCCTCTCCTAGAGGGCATTGTCATCAATCTGAGGGTGCAGGGCTGCATGCCACAGTCAGGCTGCAACCTGTTTGATGGCACCAAGGCCATTGGACCCATAGATGTGAATGAGAACTGCAGCTCCCAGTCAGATGAGTTTCATATAGGAAAAGGAGGTGAATCCCTTGCACTGTAGCCTGTGACAAGATGACCCTTGTGGGACACCCAAAGCCATCCACCATGGCTAGCCAGGCCGGAGCATCACTCACTCAGATGTGTAAGCAAGTGGGGGAGGGAGATTCTCCAAGGAGGCTGTGGCAGCAGCATAGAAAGGTGTCCACTTAAGGAAGAGAGGAGGGATTGTGCCCCAGGAGACAAAAGCATTGAGGGGAGCATTGAATAATTCTGGGACAAGTGAGCTTGTGTGGCCTCTTCTTGTGCAAGGATAGACTCAGGGAGCAAGTGTCAGGTGCACAGCTACCTTCTTGGTTGTCCCATTCTACACACCCAGACCTGGCATCAGCCTGGGTCTCAGGGTTCATTTTTACCACCTCCAGTCTCTCCATCACCTTCTCCCATCCTCATCTATGATACCCAGCAGCCTTGCTCTATTGGAAAAAAATCAGAGAGAGAATCAAGGGGGGGTTGGTATAACAGAGAATGTAGGTGTTAAATGGGGGCTCCGGGAGTGTCTCTACTTGTGCATTCACAGGCAGCCACAGGGGCACTCACTTGGCAGATGGGGTGGTGGTGGAGTTTCCCAGAAGGGTTACAAGGGAAGGAGAAGTTATAGTAGAGACAGAAAATGGACTAGGAGTCTTACCTTCCCTAAATGTGTGGTTTCTGTCAGTCCCTGCCTCATGCATGACATGCATACTCACATAACTGCACACACACATGCATACTCACATACCTGCACACACATTTGCATGCTCACACATCTGTACACACACGTATGCTCAACATATGCATGTTCACACACCTGCACACAGACATATGTGTAGTCTTAACCTTCAAAGCTTCAAGGAGAAAGAGTTCAGGGGTGTGGGGAGATGGCTCAGCAGGAAAAGTTCTTGCCACACAGCATGAAGTCTAGAACCTGAAACCCCAGCAGGCATGTAAAACCGAGTGTAGCAGCACACATCCAAAACCCTAGCTCTGGTGTTGAGAGGAGAGAAGAAACAGATGAATTCCCAGAGCCTCCGACTGGCCAATCGGTGAGGTCTGGGTTCAATGAGAGTCTGTGTCTCAAAAGATAAGGTGGAAGATACCTCTGGCCTCCACATGCATACTCAAATACACACATCTGCACACATGCAAGCACACACATGCATGCTCACATACCAGCACACACACATGCATGCTCACATAGCTGCACACACATGCATGCTCACATACCTGCACACACACATGCATGCTCACATATCTGCAAACACACGTATGCTCACACACATGCATGTTCACACACCTGCACACAGACATATGCACATATACATACACACATGCTCACACACTTATACACAGGCTTGCATGCACAATAAAAACTTCAGAGAGTTGAGTGGGTTCCTCAAATGTTACATTTCCATTTTATTTTTATTTTTAGTACATTTCCTTATTTATGTGTATGTGTTGGTGTGCACACAGGTGGCCATGTGTTAGTGGAGGTAAGAGAAAAACTTCTTCCACTGTGTAAGTTCTGGGGATAGAACTCAGGACTGTGCTTTTCAAGCTTGTCGGACAAGTATCTTAACCCCCTGTGCTATGTTGGCCTTGTTTGAGTTTTAATCTGTTTGTCCACGTCCGTTGACTTAAGGATTTGAGTTGGATGCCAGAGAGGCTGCTTAGGGAGGCTAGCCAGTATCCCCGGAAGTCAATCTGGGAGACCCTCCATTATGAGTTTGCTCCTCACCCAGGCGCTCAGCCACTAGAATGCAGGAGTGGGCAAGCAGAAGGCCTAAGGAAAGTGTCGTCGCTGTCCCTGGACTGGACAACCGGATGGCAGATTTGTAAAATCGGCGAGGGGTGCCAGGAAACTGTCTGGCTCATAATGAATGGTGAGAAGAGAGCCTTGGAGTGAGACCCGCCCCTTCCGGCTCAGCCCTGAATTCCCGAAGCCACACCCCCGTGCCCCGCCCCCACCCACCGTCTCACAAACAGCAGCCTGCTTAGGTCCTGGAGGCACAACATCCCACCACGACCCCCCTCTGAGTGCATTCTGCCAGGTGACAGGGGCAGGCCAGAATAATGCCTGAATCCTTACAAGCCTAGATGTGGGGAATGGGGGACTGAACATGGTAGGCTGGGAGTGGAGATCTGGGTGTCTGGGAGGAAGGTAAGCTGAGAGAAGGAATGAGCTCCCAGGAGTGTGGGGCCAGCCTCCCAGAGCTGGGCTTGCCTCTGAGGTTCTCATGGTCTGTGTGTGTGAGCATCTCTGTCTCTCCCTTCTCCTCCTATCCTAGGAGGGCTCACCTCTGATCTGAAGGTGCAGGGTTGCATGTCCCAGCCTGGGTGCAACCTGCTCAATGGCACCCAGATAATAGGACCCATAGATGTGCATGAGGATTGCATTTTTCAATTAGGTGAGTTGCATGTGGGAAAACAACCCTATACTGCAGCCTCCATGCAAAAGGATACTTGTGGAATACCCCAAACCATCAACAGAGGCTATCCATGGCAGCCATTTAAATGAGATCTCTCTCTAGTGTGTACCTGGGAGGAGATTCTCCAGAGAGGATGCTGGAGATTGGGAGGTGGAGGACCAAGGAGAGACTGTGGCCTAGGGGATGAGGGGCTAGTGATTTGTGAGGTGGCTTAGTGGGCATAAACCTTACTACCTGAGTTCTGTCCCTGAGATCCACGTGGTGGAAGGAGAGAATCTGGAAAGTTGTCCTCTGATCCCCACAGTGTGCTGTGAAGTGAGCATACCCACACCACACAAGCAAGTAATAAATACATGATTCTGTCCCAGGGGAGCCTGTCTATATTGGCTATGAGGGGTTAATGGAAGGAAAGTCAGGGTGCAAGGTAGTTGCTCTGCACAGTATCTCATGCTGTGGACAGTGCTCTGATGCACAGCAGGGTTCATTCTTGAGAGCAAGAGCTTCTTTCTGATTGTATCTCATTTTAATTTATTATTGTCATGTATTCATTGTGCAGAGTGGTGGGCTTCATTGTGGCATTTTCATTCAACTATGTTGTGTACTCTGACCTTAATTACTCCCTTGTCCCCTCTTTGCCCCAAATAGTCTTCTTTCTTCTTTCACATCATAAATGTGCAAATTTGTGAGTGTTCATATGTGTGTGAATGTGTATACATGAGTGTGTGTGTGAATGTGTACACATGAGTGTGTTGTAGTGAGTAATCCTGTTTAGAGATACTGCTGACCATGCCTGCTTGGGGCTGGCCACAGATACCAACTGTTACACACAGGACAGAGAGCCGTGGATGGACTCAATAATGATAGCAAGGCAATAGGGAGCCATGGAAGGGAGAGAAGAGCCAGTAGGCATCCTGGCTCTTCTGGAAGTATGACTGAGAGACCAAAGCCAGTGCCATTTTAGAAAAGAGGACTAGAAACAGAATATGGGAATTTCAACCATAACCTGTGCAGACTGGCTCACATCACCCACCCAGTTAACAGATAACCACACATGGCTGTGACTCCAGCAAGAAGAAGAGATACCCCAGGTTAATCAACAGGGTTGCAAACCAACTTTCATGGGCTCATTTGTGCTAAAGATTAACCTATAGAAATTCCTTCAAATTCCTCTAGACACCCCAACCAATCAGCTTTGAACCTGTACTCCTCACCCTACCTATGGTTTTAGTCTTTATAAACCCCTGCACAAGGCTCAGGACCTTCTGCAACTGCCGCTTCAGTCTGTGGGATGAGGTCCCTGTCTAGGCTTGGATTCAATAAACCTTGTGCTGGCATTTGGGGAGTAGTCTCCTTGATGGTTTCTCTGGAGGTCCTGGGGACTGGGCATAACAGTGACCTTCTGTGATCTTGCCTCCGTTCCCTCTTCTGCCTATGTATCTCTAATTTTAGACCTTCAAGAGGGAACTGAGTGAGTGCAACCAGCATTAATCTTTATGTTGGCTCCTTTTCCCACAGCTGGATCCAGGGACTTTAGGGCATAAGCTGGATGTCACAGGCACCTTCTGTGGCATGAGAAAAGATACTAGGAGGGTCCAATTAATGCTGGTTGTGAGTGAGGTCCCATCAAGTGGGGTCAATTTGAAACTGAGAGGGATTTGTGCTCTCTCTCTCTCTCTCTCTCTCTCTCTCTCTCTCTCTCTCTCTCTCTCTTTCTCTCTCGCTGCAGGGGCTCTGAAATGCCAGCATGGGACTTTGGAGATCGCCAGAGATGTATCAAAGTATCAAAGCTGCCTCTCCAGTGGACAGCTGGCCAGACAACCTGTGATGTTGGTGAAGGCTGCCAGGACACCCTGATGATGATAGAGAATGGTAAGAGGGGCCTTCTGCATATAGACACCCCGCTTTTACTCAGCCCTGCTCTCTCAGATCTGTTGGACAATAGCCCTGACCTCCTCCCCAGACTGTCCTTTCTATCTGTCCAGGAGAGCAGGTGTACTTGGGTCTCATGTAAGGCTTCACGACTACTGAGGAACAAGAGGCCAAAGTCACAAAGCACAGGACTGGCCCGGTGCTGTCTATCACCTCCTAAACACAAGTGTGTCGACTAAGAGACCTCTGCAATGACCTGTCCACTACAGCCCCTCTCTGGGCTCCACCTCCTGCAGCAGGTGCTTGAGGGCTTCATGGGGAAGCTGGCTGCTGGGGAGAAAGGAAGGCAAGGTTTCAACTGCTGATGATGTGTACTGAGGGAAGCTCATTTACAAAATCTTCCTCGCTGGAAAGCAGCTAGCAGCTCACTTCCTCCACTTTGCCCTTGTTTTCTCCACAGCCCACTGCCCCCAGCCCCTCCTCTTCCTGGCCTTTCCCTCTCCATTGCCTTCTGCATTCTCTCCTCTGCACTTCCCTGAGATCCACAGCAACTCCAAACTCCCCTGGCTGACCTCTTCCAACAACCCTGAATGAAGTGTATTTTCTTTTTTTTAAGATCTTATTTTTAGTTTTTGTTTTCTCTCTCTCTCTCTCTCTCTCTCTCTCTCTCTCTATCTATCTCTCACTCTCTCTCTCTCTCTCTGTGTGTGTGTGTGTGTGTGCCTGCAGAAACCACAAGAGTGCATTGGATCCCCCAGAGGGGGAGTTAGAAATTGTTGTGAGCCTCCCAAAGTGGTGCTAGGAGCTCTGCTTGGCATTATCCTTTTTATTTATTTATTTATTTATTTATTTATTTATTTATTTATTTATTTATTTCACGTCCAGGCAGAAGTTTCCACTGCCTCCTCTACTCCCAGGTAAGTCCTCCCCTAAGAAGTCTACTAAGTCTGTACCATCATCTAGTTCAGGCAGGAACAAAGTACCTCTCCACCCCCGCCCCCAAACACCTCAGTGTCTAGACTGAGCAAGGTATCTCTCCATATAGAATGGGCTCCAAGTCAGTTTGTATGTTAGTGTTAGATCTTGGACCCACTGCCAGTGGCCTCATATATTGCCCTAGCCACACCATTGTCACCTATACTAAGGGAGTCTAGTTTGGTCTTATGCAGGTTCCCCATTTGTCAGATCTGACTCAGTAATCTCTCGATAGCCCAGGTCAGCTGATTCTGTGGGGTTCCCTGTTGTTCCCTTTGTTCATATTATCGCTCCTCCCTCACCTTGATTGTGCTCCAGGAGCTTGGCCCATTGGTTAGTTGTAGATTTCTGCATCTGCTTCCATCTGTTTCTGAAAAAGGGTTCTAGCTTCTCCGGGGTTGTAGATTGTAGGCTGACTATCTTTTGTTTTATGTCTGGTATCCACTTATGAGTAAATACACACTCCATTTGTCTTTCTGGGTCTGGGTTACCTCACTTGGGATAGTTTTTCCTAGTTCTATCCATTTGCCTGCAAATTTTAAGATGTCACTGTTTCTAACCACTGAGTAGTACTCTACTGTGTAAATGTACCACATTTTCTTTATCCATTCTTCAGTTGAGGATCATTAGATATTTTCCAAGTTCTGGCTATTATGAATAATACTGCTATGAACATAGTTGAACAAATGTTTTTGTGGTGTGAATGTGCCTCCTTTGTTTTTTTGTTTGTTTGTTTTGGTTTTGGTTATTGTTTTTGTTTGGTGGATTTGTTTTTGTTTTTGTTTTTGTTTTTTTCAGACATGGTTTCTCTGTGGCTTTTGAAGGCTGTCCTGGAACTAGCTCTTGTACACCAGGCTGGTCTCGAACTCACAGAGATCCACCTGCCTCTGCCTCCCGAGTGCTGGGATTAAAGGCATGCACCATCACCGCCCAGCAGAATGTGCCTCCTTTGGCTATATGGCCAAAAGAAGTATTGCAGGGTCTTGAGGTAGGTTGATCCCTAATTTTCTGAGAAATCTTCATACTGATTTCCACAGCAGCTGTACAAGTTTGCACTCTCACCAGCAATGTAGTGTTCCCTTTTCTCCACATTCTCTCCAGCATAAACTGTCATTGATGTTTTTGATGTCAGCCACTCTGATCACCAACTCTGATGGTGTCTCAGAGCTGTTTCATTTGCATTTACCTAATGACTAAGACTGTTGCTGCTCCCCATTCTTAACTGCTCAGCCATCTCTCTGGCCCTGGTACTTTTTGTCTTTTTCTTTTCATTTATTTTTTTAATTATGAGTAGGGGTTGCCAGTGTGCACCAATGAGTCTGTGGAGTACAACCCAGAGGAATCTACTCTGTCCTTCAACATGTAGGTCCCAAGAATTGAACTCAGGATGTCCAGATTGGTGTCAGGTGTTTCACCTGCTGAGCCAACTCACTGACCCACCCCCAGGGTGGGTTTTCTGACAACCCCCCAGCCTCACACTCTGGCTCTGCACAGCCCTGTTTTTCCTGCATATGTTCCCTCTTTCCATATGGCTGGCTTTGGTTCACGGGCCTCTCCTTCGGGGCTTTTGCATTTCTTCTTCCTACTGGACACTGGGTTGGGGCTTTGTCTGGTGTTAAACTGGCAGGCTTAACTACCCTTGTCTGGTGTTAAACTGGCAGGCTTCATGTTTCTGTGTTCTAGAATATTTTGTGAGGAAGGGATTTTTCTCAACTATTTAGTAAAAGTTGTGATTAAAGCCACTGGTTGCTTCTATGGTCCCTCCTTCCTTTACACAGTGAAGTCTGTCTAGCTCCAAAGGACCCCCTAGGCTCTCCCTACACATAGTCCCAGCATCTCTGTAGGCTTTCCCTGCTCTCCTAACCACAGCCCCAGTTCCCTGTAGTCATGCCTGCATGAGAGGAGCCCTGGAGGGCTTGCTAGGGAGACTGAGGCATGTTGGAGAACAAAGAAGGAATAACTGATCCAAACCCAAAGCCTCCCACTGCCCCTCACTACCATCAGTTGCTTCCCAGCCCCAGGGACCTACGCTGCCCACTCTGCTTTTCTAAAGATGACTGTGGGAATCCACCCAAGCAGGTCTGCCCTGCAGGCAGCACACACTGCTACTGTGGAGTCCTCAGGCTCAGGGAAGGTAAGCCTGGACACGGGGACCCTGTGGGACTGAACACAGTAGGCTTGGAGGGGGAGATCTGGGTGACTGGGAAGAAAGGTAAAGTGAGCAAGGGAATGAGCCTTAAGGAGTGTGGAACTAGCCTCCCAGAGCTGGGCTTGCTTCCTGCATGTGTGAGCTCTGTGTGTGTGTGTGAGCTGTCTCTCCCCTCTCCTCCCATCCTAGGGGAGATCACCTCCAATCTGAGGGTGCAGGGCTGCATGTCCCAGCCAGGCTGCAACCTGCAAAATGGCTCCCAGAAAACTGGACCCATGAATGTGCGTGAAGACTGCAGTACTCGGATAAGTGAGAGGGATGTGGGGAAAAGTAAGTTCCACCTTGTGCTGTGACCTCAAGGCAAGACGATTCTTATGGGGTGTGGGACCCTGAAAGTTATCAATTGAGCCAGCCAACAATGCCTTTTAAATGACCATCACTCACTCAGTCATGTGCACACAAAGTGATTTTTCCAAAGTTGGAGGGGGTTGGGAGGCAGAGGGCCAAAGAGAAGTGTCCAGTTGAAAGAGAAAGGGAGGGAGTGTGGCCCAAGGCCAGGAGACAAGAGCCCATTGAGGAGAGCTTTAAAGAAGTTTGAGAAAAGTGAGCCTGGGTGACCTGCCTGGGTGGGAGGTGCGATGTAAAAGGGAAGACAGTTGGGGTGCACAGTGGTCACCTCGCTGCTGTCAACATCCTGGCACCTGGCCTGACTTTTTTAGAACACAAGTGTTTATTTCTGATATTTTCACATGCCCTGACCTCTGGTCACCCCAGGTATTCAATTTCACTTAGATTAACCCTTGCCATTCTTTCCACCTCTTCTTTTGTCCCCCATTCATGAAGCTGGGTAATCCTAGTGACCTTGCTCCACAGAAAGAAAAGCATAGAAAGAATGGATGGGTCTAGTTGGAACTTTCTTTGGGTTGCCAACAAGCTCCCAAATAAAGATATGGAGACTTAATATTAGTTATGAAAGCTCCGCCTTAACTTCAGCTTGTCCCACTAACTCTTATAACTTAATTTAACCTGTTTGTGTTCCTCTACATTTTGCCATGGGGCTTTTTACTTTTCTTTCACTCTGTATGTTCTGCTTTCCTGTTCCCTCTGTGTCTAGAAGTCTGCCCCCCAGTCTCTCCCCAGCATCTCTTTTCTTTCCCCACCCCATCCCAGCAAGCCTAAATTCCTCCTCCTACTTACTCTCCCTGCACAGAAGTCCTGCCTATACTTCCTCCCTCGCTATTGGCTGTTCAGCTTTTTATTATTAGATCAGATGCCTTCGGGCAGGCAAGGTAAAACACATCTTTACATAGTTAAACAAATATTCCGAACATAAACAAATGCAACACATCTATGGGGCTTCCTGGCCTGGGTAGAGGAGATACTCAGCTTCTCAGCTCGGTCATTCTGAGCTATGGTAGTACAGAATGGGGCCCACAACTGGCAGAGAGTGATGAAGGTGTCACAAAGAGCTTCATCAAGGAGGTGACCCCACCTCCCATGCCATCTTAGGTTTCCTGGTAGAAATGGCTTGTCAGGGACTGAGGAGAATGTAGATGGACTTTTCTCTTTAGGCTGCCAGCTCATAGACAATGACATGGAGACTTATTATTAATTATAAAAGCTCAGTCTTAATTCAGACTTGTTTCTAAATAGTTATTGTAACTTAAATTAGCCCATATTTTTAAAATCTACGTTCTTCCATTCTCATTGCCTCATCTCTCCATTATGTCCATCCTGAGTATCCCACATCTGGCTGGAGACTCTGATTTCTTCTTCTCAGAGCTCTCTCTGTCAAGAAGTCCCTCCAAATCTCCTGCCTAGCTATTGGCCATTTAGCTTTTCATTAAACCAATCACAGTGACATCCTCACACAGTGTGCAAGACTATTCCACAACAGGAGAGGGCTCTGTGGGTGAGAGCATTTGCTATGCAAACATGAGGACCTGAGTCCAAGTCCATAGCATCCATCTAAAATGATGGGTGTGTCCACAAACACACCTGTAACCCAGTGTTGTGAGAGGCAGAGACAGGAGGCACTTGCTGATTGCCAGCCTATCCCCAGGTCAATGAGAGACACTGTCTCAAGGAATAAGGTGGAAAGCAATAGAAAAGGATATTTGACATCTTTGTCTGGCCTTTGCACACACATGTACACACACACACACACACACACACACACACACACACACACACACACACCAAAAGAGAAAAGATTTATTACCAGAACTATGAGTGCAAAGACTCTGATATAGGACAGACAGGCAAACAGACAGATTGGTTCCATAGAGGATGGGATGCTGGTGGAGTTGAGGTGTGATTTCACTTTCCAAGATGAGGTGAGTGAAGGATGAAGGGAGAGCTACTCCAAGCAGAAGCATCATCAAAGCCAGGGAGGCAGGATGCAGAGGTAGGTAGAATCTAGATGGCTACAATCCCTTGCACTTCCCAGCTGGGGATGGACTTTCTCCCAGGATTGGGCAGCCAAAAGATCGAGGGTGAGACAGAGGCCAGGCCGTTCCTCTTCCTTTTGATTAATGTTCATTAATTAAGTTTGTTTTTCATCTCTGAGACTGGAACCCTGATAGTATGCAGTGTGGTTTAAAAATATATTCCAGGGGCTAGAGAGATGGTTCAGCAGTTAAGAGCACTTGCTGCTCTTCTTGAGGTCCCAGGTTAAATCCCCAGCACCCATATGGTAATGAGCAACTCTGTAACTCCAGTTCTAGGGATCCAGTACCCCCTTCTGGCATTTGCAAGGACTGTATATATGTGATGGGCACACGCGCGCGCGCGCGCGCACACGCACACACACACACACACACACACACACACACAAATCACATAAACATAAGAGTAAATTTGTTTAAAAAGAGAAAACACATTCCACATATACTGTGCATACCACACAGTGTACACAACAGCCACAAACATACATACACAGTCACACTGTGCTTCAGACACCCATCCCACACATGTTGGATCCTTTCTCATTTACATTAAAACTCCAGAAACCTCATGTGCTGCCCCTCCCAATAGAACTCATAGATAAGGTACATGCGGAACATGCTACAGGCCACACACAAACTAAATACAGATAATACAGAACACCCACCTTGCCCAACACAGATACAAAGCTTTACCACACACATTACATATCTGTACACACCATGTGTGCATCCCTCACATCCCCACATGGCATTGGAACCATGTCTTGGAAGAGCATAGCCATCCCTGACTGGATTAAGTTGGGCAGTTTAGCCAATATTTATTGGGGCTCAGCAAAACCCAGCAGAAGATGCTAGGAGTGCAGGAGTGCAGGATGTGGGTGGGGGAGGTCTGGAGGAGCAGAACAGCTCTTGCAAGGGTTCAGGAGTGAGAGAGGGTTAGGTGTGAGCATTCTGATTGCCCACAGTAGACCATTTAAAAGACAAACCAAAGATGATCATGGAAGCCACTATTTGCCTCTCTGGGAAACCAGGCAGTGGTCACAGGAAGACCCCAGCCATTAAGATTCTCAAGTCTACATCAGAGGGAAGAGTAGCTGCAAGCACCATTTGTTGAAGCCTCTTACACCAGGTTGAGGGGTGGAGGGGATGCTACATGACATTGGGGACAGGAGTATGTGCAAGTACCTAGAAATAGACCATGTACCTGCCACACTCCCTGTCTATATGGACCCACCATTGGTCACCAGAATTCTGTTTGGTCCTTAGGTAAGCAGTCCTTGATTAACATTGATACTCTATTGCCTCCTGCTGTCCTCTTCCCTTTGTTGTCACTAGAGCTGCTCAGTTACCTTGGCATGTCCTTCTGTCTTCCATGAGTCCCTGACACTGTGTCAAACCCCTAGCCTGAAGGACTGTATCTGTGGCATAGTGACCAGGAGGGAGAGGAGGATGATATGTCCATGTGGAAGTACAAAGGCCAAGTCACACAGGACCCCATGGACCGTTTTAAGAAGTCAGATTTTATTCTGTGGGAGATGAGAACCTAACAGAAGTTTCTGGCTTCTCTGGGCTTCTCAGAGTTTCTCATGGCTGGCATGATTACTATATCTTTTAAAAGGATCCTGGTGCTACATAGTAAATAAGGTGAGGGAGAAGGGAAGGGGCCTCAGAGAGACCCATGACAGGCAGGCAAAGGCCCTGGTATCTTGCATCTGGGTGGAAGCATTAGAGGTGGCCACAGTGCTCAGGTTCTTATACTTTGCTGCATAAGCCACAGGGTTTTCTAGAGAATGCAGCATGGGATGGAGAGAAAACATGGATAAGAATTGGGGTGACTCTGCCTCTTGTGCTACGGGGGAAAGGAGCCACCTTTGAGAAGGTGGGGAGGATGTGGGGGGGGCAGAGAGAGTGCAGATCTGTTCTGCAGGAGCAGGGCACCTGGAGCTGCACATTTGTCACCTGGGAAATGAAGACATGGCCAGCCCCCAACTGGAGGCCATCAAGGAGGGTGAGAGTGCTTGTGGACACTCAGTCCCGCTCCAGGAAATTTGTGTATCATGGGGCACATGAGATTATGTGATGATCATGTGAGGTCCTTAGGGAAGGTCAAGTTCAAGGTTGTCTAACTAGACTGCTGTGTTCAACCTTGACCTGAAGGAGACAGAAAGCCTAAATTCTGAGTCCAGCTCTGCCACCTACTGCCTGGGTGACATTGGGCAAACCCCTCAGCACTTCCTGCCTCAGCTTCCCTACCTTGAGAATGCTGCCCCTTGCTGTGGGGGTTGTGAAGAGGAAATGACACATGCAGGCAACAGTAAAGATAGGAGCTGGCTCTGGAGTCCCAGTGCTCCAGAGACAGAGGCTAGAGGACAGCCAGTGTCAGGTCAGCCTGGACCACACAGCAAGAGCTTGTCTCAAACACACAAAAATGGGGGTACAGTGAGCTCATTTCTAGAGAGCCATTTCTGTATCCAGGCACCAAACAGGGCCCAGTGCTCACTAGAGGTCAACATAGTGATTTCTTTGGAATCTAGGATTTCTCAGTCCAAAGAGATGCATTTGGCTGGGGTGCTTGCTGTGCAAACATAAAAACCTGAGTCCAATTCCTTGCACTCATGGGGAGAGAGAGAGAGAGAGAGAGAGAGAGAGAGAGAGAGAGAGAGAGAGAGAGAGAGAGAGAGACCTGCTGTAGTGGAATATGCTTATAATCCCAGCCCTGTCAAGGCAGCAATGGGAAGACCCCCAGGACTTTCTGGCCAGCCCTCCTCTCCTACTTAAGCTTCAGACTATTAAGGGATCATGTCTTGAAAAACAAGTCGAGGGTTGCTGAGATGTTTCATCAGGTTAAAGTACTGGCTACCATACCTGAAGTTCTAAATTCATTCCCTGGGTCCCATGTGGTGGAAGGAGAGAACTACCGAAGTTGTGGCACACATACAGAAATACACACACACACACACACACACACACACACACACACACACACACACACACACTTCAATGTAATAAAAGTATATAAATAAAAAGGGAAAAGATAGGCTGGGGAGAAAAAATCAGGGAATAAAAGTACATGCTGCGGGGAAGCAAGATGTGTAATTTGTTCAAGATGGCAGTTGCACTTTCCTCTGGCTTCTACGATGCCAACTGTTGATTATTGCGTGCCGCGTGAGCTCGTAGTCTGTAAGGCTAAAATTTCTCTATTCCGATAAACACCAAACGATTAAAAACGCAAGCCAGAGCATGCCAGGGGCAGCCAGGCAGCCAGGCCAGAGAGAAGGGGCTATTCACATGTTCGTAGTCCGTTAAGAAACCCCCACGCATCATCCTGAACACCCCTTAACCACACCCTGACAGGCATGGTTAAGTACACCTGATCATAACTACAAGGTCAAGATTATGATACTTTTCATTGTCAAAAAAAAAATCTGTCTGTTTTAAAATGGTAATGCTTTTAGCCAAGTTGCTTCTAACATGAATATGCTACTAATGTGTCTAATACTTATGTTTCCACAAACTCTAAGGATTCTTGTAAGTTCCAGGGAGCTGAATCAGATCCAAACAGGTCAGATTCACTCCAGGTAATATTCAATCTTTCCCTGGTCCCAAATTCCCTTCACTCATCTTGGGACACCTCGGGAACCCCTCCCTCATCTTACAATCTTCCCCTCAAGTGACAGGACCTAAGAAAATTTTTTTTTCTAATCTCAACCTTGTCTTCTGCTCTGTCAACATCTTGCCAGGTCTAAGAGGCGCCAGGGAGTTGCATACAGCCTGGACTACAATGAAACAACCAGCTTCCCCAGGACGTGGCAGCACCCCAACCTTCTCGGGTCCCCCAAAGATGGTCAACGCCCCCCATGTCAGCAGGAAGCAGTCTTAAGAAGTCGACGCCCTTATTCCTTAACCTGCCATGTCTAAACACCCACCTTTTTTTAATAATAAGTAGAGGTGGGAATGAAAGGTTCAGGCATTATGCTGGCCTGCCCCTGTTACCTGGTGGAATCCACTCAGGCAATACCCTGGTCAGCCCAAGGTTCCATGGGAAAGAAATCTGTACGCAGGTGCAGAGGACCCCTTTAAAAGATAGGCCTCTGCCCTCTCTCTCTCTCTCTGTCTGTTCCCGCTCTCTTTCTCTCTCTGTCTCTCTGTCTCTCTCTCTCCCCCCGTCTCTCTGTTCCCCGCTCTGTCTCTCTATGGCGACCGGCCATGGCGGTCAGCCATTGCCCTGTTCCTCTTCTTAGTCTACCCATTCTGCCTTATAATAAACTTATAGTCAATATGTCCATCTCAATATTTCTCTTTTCTTCTTTTTAAACAAAAGAATAACTGCGTGGTTACGGAGTCTCCCTACAATATGTACACATATATGTACACACACAAACACACACAAAAGGTAAGGGTAGCTTGGAGCCTTTCATGTCTATCAGGACACGAAGTCAGATGGGGAGTAGAGAATGGCAGAAGAGGAGCCATCAGTGGAGTAGCAAGCCTTCCTCACAAGGCTCTGAGAGGAGCAGGTGTTTAGGGAGGAGCAGGGTGAATGGAGCTGCAGGCTTGGAGGCTTTGACTTCTGAGTCAAAGGGATGTCACAGCCAGGGCACAGGGAGTATGACTTGGAATGTGATAGCTGCCCTTAGGCCAGAAGCTGAGGGACAGCATGATGGCTGTGTGACTCACAAACCCTGTGATTTCCCCCTCCACAGACACTATGATGTGTTACAAAGGCACCATGTTGAGGCTTGGTGTTGGCTTTGCTAAGGAAGCTGTCCAGTGGTCTGTTTTATTGACCCAAGTGTGAACCTGAGGAAACATGTCAGGAAACACTCCTGCTTGTAGACATAGGTGTGTGGGATGAGATGGAGGACTGCACTCCTGCATGGGGCCACTTCCCTCATGTCTGGGCTGTACTCTCTCTGTGCCTTGTCTTGCTTGGTGGTGATGTACTGGTAGCCCCAAGCTCAGAGATGATAGAGGTAGTGAAACAACCAAAGGGACCCTGATCACCCCATCTTTAAAGGAGAATTGCTCTTCTTGGTGTGACTCAGTTAGTACAGTCCCTGTTTAGCATGCCTAAAGCCTTGAGTTGGATCCCTACCACCAGGTAAACTGGGCACACCTGTAATCACAGGACTGGGAAAGAAGAGACAATGAAATTTAAATTCAATGCCATCCTCACCTATATAGTAGATTCAAGATCAGCCTGGCCTATCTGAGACTCTCAAAGAGCAAGAGAATGAGGCAAAGTGCTAAAGAAACAGAGAGAGGAGGGAGAGAGGGAGGGAAGGACTGAGGAGGGAGGGACAAATGGTGGAGGGAGGAGGGAAGGAGGGAAGGAGGGAGGGAGGAGTAGAGGGAGGGGGAAGGAGTGGAGGGAGGGTGGGAAGGAGGGAAGAAGGAGGGAGGAGAAACAGAGGGGTGGGGAGAGAGCCTAGCACCTGTTTGGGGCTCACCCTTTTGCAGCTTTACAGGGAAAGGGAAAAGGAGAGAGAAACAGAACACAGGGACCAGCTGTGGGTGTGAAGGGCAGAGTTCGGAGAGAAATTCATCAGGGTAGAAGATGGTGAGCACAGTGAGGCTGCAGCCTGTAGGAGGGGCTCAGAGAACACTGTGTACACACAGTGCGCAACAAGATCTGCAAGGGGCAGGGCAGAAGCATCCAGGCTTGAGCTTCAGGCTTTGGTGGACACAGAACATGTCATGTCCCATTGTCACTGGGAATTGTGCTTTCCCTGTGACTGGGAACATCAAGGAACCCAAGAACTGGGCTCCCAGGCCTTGTCACCCTCCCCTTCCCAACCCAGCTCACACTCTCTTATACCCACAGGACCAAGAACACTCCTAATGGGGAGCAAAGCCTGCACCAGGGCTAGGGCAGAGGACAAAGTTGACATCTCCATACACTCCAGTCCGCCTGGAATGTTGGTAGCTTCCTACTCACTCTTCTGTTCCTCCGAACTGTGCAATGAAGCCAGCAACAGCAGTGTCCTGCTGAGCTGCCTCCCTCGTCGAGTATGGCATCTAGACATGGAGGGACCCAGACATTTGGAAGTTAAGCTGATGGCTGTAGTTGAAAGCATGCAGTGCACCCCAACCCTTCTCTCTGTCCTCAGCTGTCCCTCCCCCGGAAACCTGTAGTGTCCTGTGTATGTGGAGTTCTTTGGATCCTGCTTTGAGAGAACCAACTTTGTCACCTGCCCTCAGGGTACCTCTGACTGTTACAAGGGTGACATTGTGCTTCAGGGAGGTGAGTGCTGAAGGTTGGGCTGTAGGGGTGATAGAAGCACCATGGCTCCAGCAGTTGAAGATGGAGGCTTGTACCCTAACTCTTAGGTCTGAGGAAGAATAGAGGAGGGTGCCTCAGATGGAAGAGGGCTGGGCCTGGATCCCTGGGTCTGATGGAAGAGGGCTGGACCTGGATTCCTGGATCTGAGGGAGGAGGCTGGGCCTGGACTCCTGGGTCTGAAGGAGGAGGCTGGGCCTGGACCCCTGGGTCTGAGGGAGGAGGCTGGGCCTGGACCCCTGGGTCTGAGGAAGGAGGGCTGGGCATGGATCCCTGGGTCTGAGGGAAGAAGGCTAGGCCTGGACCCTTGGGTCTGAGGTAAGAAGGCTGGGCCTGGACCCCTGCCTCTAAAGAAGGAGTGCTGGGCCCAAAACTTGGGGTAGGAAGGAGAAGGACTAGGGCCTGGACCCCTGGGTCTGAGGGAGGAAGGCTGGGGCCTGGACTCATGAGGCTGAGGGTTGGGCCTTTAACCATGTCAGGGAGTAGGGCTGGGACCTGGAGTCAAAGATGGAGGAAGGAAGGTGGGTTAGAGTCAGGGTTTGGGGGAGAAGGATGGGACTGGGATTCCTGGGTATGAGTTTCCCAGCACTACTAGACTGTAGCTCTCCTAACTGCTCTTCACCCTCCAGGTGGGGTGTCTTCCACAGTGAGCCTTCGGGGATGCATGTCCTCACCTGCCAAAACCTTACTGGGTGGCTCCAAAAGCATTGGTGTCTTCTCAGTAAAGGAACTCTCTGAGGGCACAAAGGATCTACCTGAGGACGAAAATGACAAAAATCCTCTGGGTGGAGGTGCTTCAGCCTCTTCCCCCCCTTGGCTGTTAGGGCTGGGGATCCTCTTAGCCCTTTGTCTGTCGGGCTTTGTCCTCTCTGCTGAACCCATTCCCCTGTGATTCTTAATCCCTGTTGGCCCCCACACCCAGCTGTCCTCTGATGTCATAGCCTAAGACCTTTGTATATGAGAGTCAATGAATTCACGCTGCACCACAGCTGACATCCACGTGTTGGCCACACATGTGAAATAATACAGTCACTGTTCTTCCTGCATATACTGGATTTCTCTACTTGAGGAGATGATGGCACTCTATAGGATCCTTTGAGAGACCTGCTGTCAAGGCCCGGCCTCCAACCCCCCTTTCTCCACTGCTTGCTGCAAGCCCCTCTACAATCTAAGAGAACACGGATATAGCTTTATATCTGGTCTTCAGGCTAGGTTCTCTCTCACATAATGCATAAAAGAACTCATAGTAGAGAGAAACCCTATGATTGTAATCAATGTAGGAAAGCCTTTGCATATCATAGTCATCTTCTAAGGCATAAACTAACTCACACTGGAGAGAAACCCTATGAATGCAATGAGTGTGGGAAAGTATTTCACAACAGACTGATGTCCAAATTCATAAAATAAACCACTATGAATGCAATCAAGATGGTAAAGCTTTTGCATATAAATCTTCTAAAGTATGAAATAATCCATACTAGAGAGAAATCCTGTGAGTGAAATCAATGTTGGGCTGGGCGTTGGTGCCTCACGCCTTTAATCCCAGCACTCGGGAGGCAGAGGTAGAGGCAGAAGGATCTCTGTGAGTTCGAGGCCAGCCTGGTCTCCAGAGCGAGTGCCAGGATAGGATCCAAAGTTACACAGAGAAATCCTATCTTGAAAAAAACCCCAAAAGAAAGAAATCAATGTTGGAAAGACTTTTCACAAGAGTCCTCTAAATTCATAAAAGAACCCATACTAGAGAGAAGCCTTATGAATGTAATCAATGTGGTAAAGCCTCTTGATAGGATAGTAGTTTCTAAACACATAAAAGAACACATACAAGAGAGAAAGAAACCCTATGAATGTAGTCAATGTGGTAAAGTCTTTCACAGCACAGTAATCTTTAAACACAGAAAAGAACATGTATTGGAGAGAAACTCTATGAAAGTAATGTGGTAAAGCCTTTGCACATCGTTGTAGTCTTTGAAATTATGAGAAAAAAATCATACTGCATAGAAACTATAAATGTAGTCAATGTGGTAAGGTTTTACACTTTGTGGTGGTCTTTATACATGAATAAAACTTTTAGTGTTTGATCATTCTATTACAGCCTGTTCATATCACAATAGTCTTTGAGGACCTGAAAAAAGTCATATAGAAGAAAGTCTGGCTATAAAGGATTTCTTAAGATCTTTAGCCAACACATTTTAGTTACACAAGAGTATTCTGGAGAAAATAATTTCACAGTGTCAACAATCTGTTCAAGCAGTATAATACCTGTCTCTCTCTCTCTTTTTTTTTTCCCCCGAGACAGAGTTTCTCTGTGTAGCTTTGGAGCCTATCCTGGCACTTGCTCAGGAGTCCAGGCTGGCCTCGAACTCACAGAGATCCGCCTGTCTCTGCCTCCTGAGTGCTGGGATTAAAGGCGTGCGCCACCAACACCTGTCTTTATTTTGTTTGCACTTGCAATCTCATATCGACAAAGCCCTACAAATTTAAATGAAAGTGGCATGGCAACAGGTGTCAGACATGGCTGCTATAGCAGAATGCTTAGATCTCACATTCTCAAACTGCAGCATGAACCAGAGAGTTGGAACTGGAAATGGTGTGCCCATGTAAAATATGAAAGCATACCCCCAGTGACATATTTTCTCCAGCAGGGCAACATTTCCTAAATCATCCCAAATAATACCACAAATTGATAAGTATTGATTTCTCTGACTTCCAGCCTACATGCTTGTTTTCTGTTATATGAAGCAGTCCATGATACTGAAAAACTATAGATAAGCCTTTATATGCCTCAACATCTGGGTTACAGGAATGAATGCTTATAAAAGAAAAAGTCAGGATTGAAAATATTCAATGATTTTTGTTAATTTTTATTTTGTTATGTCAGTGTGTCTTCAGATATGTGCATGTGATCAGATTAGTAAACCCCTTAGTCTTCCTGTATTTATTTCTAACAGGAATTACAGAATGTTGTCAAAAAAACCCTCAGTTGGATTCTGGGCAGAGACTTGTCTTAACTGATTGGCCCTTTGTTTATCCCTCTCAATATTTTAGACCACTGAATCCTCTGTATTAGGAATTACAGGAAGTTGTCAAAAACCTGACCTTGGTCCTGGGAATGAACTTTTAACTGCTTGGCCACATCTCTAGCCTTATGATATTTTAAACATTTATGTGTTATCTTGACTCTAGAAAATAAGGAAGAATGAGAAAAATCTTATTCATGTAAACAACATGGTAAAGATTTTACGTATCACACTGGGCTGGGCAGTGGTGGCACACACCTTTAATGCCAGCACTCTGGAGGCAGAGACAGGTGGATCTCTGTGAGTTCGAGGCCAGCCTGGTCGACAAGAGCTAGGACAGGCTCCAAAGCCATAGAGAAACCCTGTCTCGGAAAACCAAAAAAAAAAAAAAAAAAAAAAAAAAAGGCAAAAAAGCAATCAACTGTGTATCTCATAACATAGCTTTTGGTATTATGGATCCAGTTTTTATCCATTTGGCACTCATCTTGAATTATTGCCTCCTTAAGGAATTATCTAGAGATGCCAGATAATGTAAAGACAGATTTATTTTAAAAAATGTGTGTGTGTGTGTGTGTGTGTGTGTGTGTGTGTGTGTGTGTGTGTGTGATGTGATTATGGGTTAGACTGGGTAACAGATATGTTGGTTCGGGAAGAAAACTTTGTGGGTTTTCTTTTATTCCTGTTCATATGGTGATCAAGGTCAGGTTGCCAGCCTTGCACAACACAAATATTTTTCCTTCTGAGGCAGCTGACTAGTGCTCAAGTAAGCTTAGAAACATCACATCAGTAAAATATTGTCTTCTAATCAAATTGTAATTATGTTTTCATTTAAGAAAAGAGCAACACAGTATATATTTATGCTGCCATCTTTCTGCATTTTTGTTAGTTTATTATTGGGGACTAAACACTTGTGGTACCATCACCGATGTCCCCAGGAGCCAGGGAGATGAAATGCCAATTCAAGGGATGATGTGATGAGCCACCACATCTGCTGTTCCCATTGTAGGTGGGTAGTGCCTGAAAGGATTACTTGTTTTCTTGGTCACTGTTGTTGGAGAGGGGGATCTTTAAGGACCAAGCTCTCACTCCACCTCTGAAGTATTCTGTGACAGGAGCTTGGTGGCAGGTTTTCACCATTCTCCAATGGAATGTTGATGGAGTGACAGAGAGTCTTCACTGAAGACAAGGCCTCAGCAGGTAGTGAGGAGACAGCCTGGTACCTGCCACCTCTTTTGGAATGTGGGAAAGGCCTTGGCTATACTTATTTGCCCAGAGGCTGACCAGCTAGGATCCCTGTGGTCAGAAGGAACAGGAGTCAGCTTTTTGTCCCTTGCTCTTCCTGGGATGGCGAGTACTCTGGGCTGAACCAAGACTGTGCATACTTTAGCACAGGTGCATCCAAGGAGTAAAGGGGGCTGAGAGGTCCTCTACCCACCGCCAGGCTGCTTTTCTTTAGGGATTCAGCAGCTCTTTTGTTCGTAAGTTCGAAGTATTAAACTTATTTGAAAGATGAAGTTGGCTGTGCCAGGTAACTTTTTTTTCTTTTTTCTTTCTTGAAAAAGAAATGTTTCTCTGTAATTTTTTTGGACCCTGTCCTGGAACTAGCTCTGTAGACCACGCTAGCCTCAAAGAAATTTGCCTGCCTCTGCCTCCTAAGTGCTGGGATTAAAGGCATGCACCACCAGTGCCCGGCACCAGGTAACTCTTAATTGGCTGGCTGACTGGCATTTGACGTTGGTATGTTGGACTAATTAGTATTGATAACTTTTTGTGCATAATTTGCCTTATGCTATTCTCAACTTCCTACCCTTCCCTCACCTGTAACAGGCACTAACTCTTCACTCTTCCTCCTGTCTCCTCTGCCCTGGCCTCTTCCCCTACTCCCCTCTCCTGTCTCTTTGCTTTCCTCCTAGGCTTCCCCTGGCTCTTCTCCTCCTTGTTTTCTTGCTCTCTGCATGCCTCCTCCCCTCCTCATGCCTTTCCCTTCCCAACCCTGCTAAGGTGCATTTGATCAGGTAACACAGAGCTCAGATCTTTACCTGTGCTGTCTTCCCCCAAAAATGTGCATTTGAGTACAACAGCAGCCAGTGTACAACTTATTCCACCGGACACCCCAAAATAAAGTCAGGCTCCAGATTTCAAAGAGGGGCTTTGGCTGCTGCCTCTGCATTTCACTTTTGTTCAATTTGTTTTTCTTCATAGAACACTTACCAAGTGAAGGAGGGAAATATCTGACATTTGTTTAACCAGAAGACCAAACAAGGATAAATGGATGCAAGACAAGGTTAGTGCCCTGAAACCTCTGCATCAACGTCTTCAAATACCTCAGCCATGAAGAAAAGTGATGCCAAAAAGTTAAGGTTACATAAATGGGATGTTGAGTTTGAGAGGTTAGGGATAGGGTTAGGGTCAGGGTCAGGGTCCAGGGTTCAGGGTTTGGGTTAGGGTTAGGGGTTAGGGTTCAGGGTTCAGGGTTCAGGGTTCAAAGTTCAGGTTTGGGATTAGGGGTTATGGTTATGGTTATGGTTATGGTCAAGTTTAGGGTAGTGTTAGGTGAGTCATTGGTGTTAGCTTTAGGGATTCATGTTAGGGTTAATGTTAGGTTTAGTGTAAGGGTCAGGGTTAGGCTCAGGGTTAGGGCTAGATTTATAATTATGATTTGTGTTAGGGTTAGAATTTGGGTTAGTGTTAGGGGTAGGGTTAGGGGTAGTTGTAGGGTTAGGTTTAGGGTTAGTGTTCGAGGTAGTGTCATTTTTAGTGTTAGGGTTAATGCTAGTGTTAGGGGTTAATGCTAGGGTTGGGTTAGGGTCAGGATTAGTTGTTAACACTAGTTTTAGGGTTGGCGTTAGGGTTAAGTTTAGGGTTAGGTTTAAGGTTAAGATTAAGATTAGGGTTATGCTTAGGGTTAGAGTTAGTTTTAGGGCTAGTGTTAGGGTTAGGGTTAGGGTTGGGGTAAGAGTTAGGGATATGGTCAGGTTTAGTTTTAAGGTTAGGGTTAAGATTAGTGTAGGATTAGCCAGGCATTGGTGGCGCAAGCCTTTAATTCCAGCACTCGGGAGGTAGAGGTAGGCGGATCTCTGTGAGTTTGAGGCCAGCCTGGTCTCCAGGATAGGCTTCAAAGCTACACAGAGAAACCCTGTCTCGAAAAACAAAACAAAACAAAAAAAGATTAGTGTAGGATTAGGTTTAGGGTAAGAGTTAGGTTTAGGGCTTGCTTTAGAGTTAGTGTTAAGGTTTGGGTTTAGGGTTTAGATTTAGGGTAAGGGGAAACATTAGTTTTAGGTTTAGGGATTCAGTTTGGGTTAATGTTAGGATTAGAGTTAGGGTTTCCTTAGGGTTAGTTTTAGGGTTTGTTTTGGATTTGGTTAGGGTTAGTGTTAGGGTTTGGGTTAGGGGTAGTGTTAATGTTAGGTTACAGTTCGGGTTTTGTTCTAAGATTCAGGGTTGGGCTGGAGAGATGGCTCAGAGATTGTGAGCACTGAGTGCTCTACCAGAGGTCCTGAGTTCAATTCCCAGCAAACACATGGTGGCTCACAGTCATCTATAACGAGATCTGGCATGTAGGCAGAACAGTGTATATGTAATAAATAAATAAATCTTTTTTTTTTTTTGGTTTTTTGAGACAGGGTTTCTCTTTGGCTTTGGAGGCTGTCCTAGCACTCACTCTGTAGACCAGGCTGGTCTTGAACTCACAGAGATCCCCCTGCCTCTGCCTCCCAAGTCCTGGGACTAAAGGCATGCACCACCACTGCCCAGCAATAAATAAATCTTTAAACAAACAAAAAAAGATTCAGGGTTTATGGTAAGGGTTAGGGTTAGCATTAGGGTTGGGGTTATGGTTGGTATTTTGGTTAGAATTAGAGTTAGTGTTAGTGTTAGGGTTAAGTTTAGGGTTAGGAATAAGCTTAGGGTTAGAGTTAGCTTTAGTGCTAGCGTTATGGTTAGGGATAGGGTAGGGTTAGGGTTAGAGGAGGCATTAATGTTAGGATTAGGGTTAGGGTAATGGTTTGTGTTAGAATTAGGGATTAGGTAAGGGTTAGGCTTAGGCTTAGGGGAGCCATTAATTTATGATTAGGGATAGTAGTTACTTTTAGGGTTAGGGTATGGTTTCACGTTTGGGTTACTATTAGGATTAGGGATAGGGTTAGTGTTAGGGGAGGCATTAGTTTTAAAGTTATGAAAGATTTAGTGTTAGGGTTAAGTTTAGGGGAGGCATTAGTGTTAGTCTTAGGGTTTGGGTTAGGGTTAGTGTTAGGGTAAGGAGTAGTGTTGGTGATAGGATTAGGGGTAGTGTTATTGTTGGGTATAGGGTTAGGGTTAGGTTCAGGGATAGGGTTAGGTAAGAGTTAGGATTAGTGTTAGGGCTGGTTTAGGGTTAGGTTTTGAGTTAGGGTATCGGGTTAAGGTAAGTGTTTAGATTAGAGTTAGGTTTAGGTTAGGGTTAGGGTTAAGGTTAGGGTTAGGGGAGGCATTAGTGTTAGGGTTAGGGTTAGGGTAAGTGTTTAGATTAGAGTTAGGTTTAGGGTTAGGTTTAGGGTTAGGGTTAGGGTTAGGGTTAGGGTTAGGGATAGGGGAAGCATTAGTGTTAGGGTTAGGGATTAGGGAGGACAAGTGCAGGAAAAACCCTGACCCTACAAGGAACCGGTAACTAGCAACAGAGAGGCCTGGTACAGAGCCTCCACTAGACCTCGGGATGCCAAGGCCACCGCAGGGGGCCGAGGGCTACCGCAGACAAAGCAGAAGGACAAGAAAGAGAATCCTGGGCCTGGGCTGGCAATGAAGCTGGGAACAGCGCCTCCTCTCCGCCTGGGGACGAGCCTTCTGGTCGACCAGCTCAAGCCACCATCACCCCCTTATTTGGCCAAGGTAGCACCCATAACAGCCACCAGACATTGTTTACTCTACCGGTGCAACCTCTTGCACAGAGACCATTCCCAAACATAACACTGCCTCCGGGACACACCCGCCAGTGTGCCCTGACTCTCTGGACGGCTGACTGTAGGCAATTCATGCGATTGTCAATGAGCGCCCGGGGACCAGGCGTGTTGCATAAAACTGCCGCCGCTGTGTGTCGCCCGACAACCGTTTTGATCCGACCGTCCAAGAAACCAATACAGATCACACTCTGTCCAGGCGCCCCCACTCTGGAAGGACATACTCCGGGCGGGTGAGGACACAAATGCACAACAGGACAGGGCAGGGTATTCACCCCCTCACCCGAGTTTCACAAACGCTGCCCATCAACACGCCGAGACATAGTGAAGGTGGGCTTAGACTCAGGCCTACAACCTCAGCCGACGAAAGCAAAAGTATGACTGCTATGAAAGCAGGCGAATCGCACACGACCCGGTAGCTTACAAGACAATGTGGGGCTACCAGCTGGCACGATTAAGGGATGTGAGACTCGGTGAGAGGGAGGAGGAGATGGCAGCTCTGGGACATTTTACCGGCTTGTTTGCTGTTGTGTTTCTGGCTGCCACCGCCGCCGACCACCCACACCTACCCCCAGTTCTCAAACTAAATACCACCGAGTAATTTTACGTTTCAAATAAATATATCTTTAAATTTTTTCTTTTAAATTTATTAACTTATGTTTTTACATTCCAATCCAAGTTAGCCCTCCCTACTCCCCTCCTCCTGCTCCTCCGGGATTCTCCCCCCCCACTCCCCCACCTCACCTCACCTCACCTCCCATCTGCTCCTCGAAGGCCTCCACTAGGAAGTCAACTTAGTGTGTCCCATCATCTTGTCGAGGCAGGATCAAGGCGCACACTCCCCCTTTCCGCCCCCACCCCCCCGGGGGGGGGGGTCTAGGCTGAGCAAGGTATTTCTCCATTCTATCTTAAAGACAGGATCTTATTTTTTTCTTTTTTCCTCCCTCCAACCACGGACGGGGGTGGGGGTGGTGTCTTTGTGAAACAGTCCTGGCTATCCTGGAACTCACACTCTGTAGACCAGTGCCCCGACCTGCGGGGTACCACTCACACCCCGATGTGCTGCAGTCACCAAAGAACCTAGAACGATAGGGTTGGGGAGAAGAAGGAATGACAGACAGCAAGACAGGTTTCTGATCAAGCTGCAAATTTTTATTTTTCACAGGGACCTGATATGGGGGTGCCATAACTAGGCTGAGGAATGTACTGAGGGTGCAGGTGTTAGATAGTGGGTTAGAAAGGGGGAAGGGTTGCTAGGTAACCTGACCATGAAATGTGTCTTTCCTTCTATAAGTTACTTTTATGAGCCCAGGTGTTATGTATCAGGGAGGAAAGGATTGAAGGCAGCTATTCTTTTAATTAGAATGGATTATGCTGGCAGCTTCTGCCCAAGTCTCTTACAGGTCCAAGGTTACTTTTGCCATGGCCCCCTTTGACAGACCAGGCCATAGATTTGCCTGCCTCTGCCTCCACCAAGTGAGTGCTAGTGGGAATGAAGGCTTGTGAAGCACCACTGCCCTGCAGGATTCCACATTTTCAGTGAATTAGTTGGGAGAGCGGCCTCTGCACATAACTTTGGAAATCATACATAGATCAGACCTGCCTGCAATTCACCGAGTTCCAAACTTGTCTGTATCTCCTAAATGATGGGATTGAAGGCGTGCACTACCACACCTGTTTGTTTCTGTGACTCCGGGAAAGTTTTTATCTGTCTGCCTGCTTTTAATTTCTTTTTCTGTTACTTTATTGTGCATTAAATTTATTTTCAAATTTTATTCATGTGTCTCTGGTCCTGTGGTGTGTGTGTGTGTGTGTGTGTGTGTGTGTGTGTGTGTGTGTGTGTGTGTGTGAGTGTTTTGGCTAGTGACCTCACCAAGATGGAAGCTAGCATGTGACATAATTTTCAAGATCCTTTTGTTCTCTGTGTTTCTTAGCTTCTAAAGGGCCAGAACTTAAAACCAATTTTCCTATGAAGGATTGTGAGGAGGCTCTCCTGATTGAGACAGCACAGTCTTACATGAAAAGAAAACCACCATACAGGGTTAGCTTCCTCTCTGGGGTGAGGAGGAAATGAAGAAAGAAAGAAAAAAAGGAAAGGAAGGAAGGAAAGAAAAAGAAATCTGAATTTACAGACCAAGGGAAAGAAAAAAAAAAAAAAAGAAAGAACAGGCCGGGTGTTGGTGTCACAAGCCTTCAATCCCAGCAGCACTCGACAGGCAGACACAGGTAGATCTCTCTAAGTTTGAAGCCAGCCTGGTCTACAGAGCAAGTTCCAGGACAGGGTCCAAAGCTACAGAGAAACACCTGTTTCAAAAACCAAATTAATTAACAACAACAACAACAATAAAAATAAATAAACCTCATGTAATTATTTTATGCTCGAGTGCTCTAGCCACACGTACACCCTTTCACCAGAAGAGGGCACCAGATCCCATCATATGTTTTCTGGAAAATCTAGAAATTCCACATCTCTGGGCCCCATTCTTTCATGTTTTTCCTGGGCAGGCCAGTGCTTGCATGTGTGGCGAGAGAGTGGGCACCTGTATGGGGTGAGGGCAGGAGGCATCCAGACCCTGTGTGCTTGTGGTTCCTGCAATGGAAGCTCCATTCAGGACCCTTTTATTTTTTAAAAAAGGAGAGAGAGAGAGAGAGAGAGAGAGAGAGAGAGAGAGAGAGAGAGAGAGAGAGAGAGAGAGAGAGAGAGAGAGAGAGAGACTCACTTTGCACTCAGTATCCAGGAATCTTCTCGTGCTGCCCCAAGTACCAACAACCTCCAGAACTTGCTTATGCATCCACTGCTAGACTTGTTCAGCTTTCTAACCCAACACCTGAGGTCATCCCATGCCCAGGCCAGGTTCCCCCAGCTTTTATTCACTTATTTGGGCTGTTTTTCTTCATTAATGACAGGTTAATTATTTTAACTTTAATTATTTTTGATTGTGTGTGTGTGGGGGAGGCAGAGGGTTTGGATTCTCAGGAGTGGGCAGATATAATAGATAAGTAAGTAAAGATAGATAGATAGATAGATAGATAGATAGATACATACATACATACATACATACATACATACATACAAACGTAAGGTAAAATTTACTGGGCAGTGGTGATATATGCCTCTAATGCCAGCACTCAGTAGACTGTGTCAGGGAGATCTCTGTGAGTTTGAGGTCTGAATTACAGAGTGAGTTCCAGGACAGCCCAGGCTACACAGAGAAACTCTGTCTTGAAAAAACAAAAGAAAAGGAGGGAGGGAGGAAGGGAGAGAGAGAGAGAGAGAGAGAGAGAGAGAGAGAGAGAGAGAGAGAGAGAGAATAATGAACAGAAGAATGAAAATGCAGTTTGAGGCAGGGAATTTTGGCAAATGCCTTTAAAGTCACCACTCTGGAGGCAAGAACATCTCTGAGTTGATGGCCAGCCTGGTCTACAGATCGAGTGTCAGGACAGCCAGAGCTACACAGAGAAAACCTGTCTTGAAAAACTGAAAATGCTATCTCCCTGCACAAAATCTAACTCTAAATGGGAAACCTTCTACACCGAAACTGTGAGCAGGTGAGAGTACCCTTTAAGTAAAAAGAAAGAAAAATCATAACTACTTGTTTGAGAATATATATATATATATATATATATATATATATATATATATCATGTGGATTTTGGAAACCTTGAAGTAGAGCAACTGATACCCACTCTTATTGTTTAGGCCAGACTAGTATTTGAGATAGCTTGGTGGGTCCTTCTAACTCAGTCCCCTCTGCTTGAGCTAGAGATTACTTAAGCTTAGATCCGGAAGCAGTCCACTTTTTAGATCAATACCAGGAAAAAGGAAGAAAGAAAAAAGAAAGGAGGGAGGGAGGGGAGAGAGAGAGAGAGAGAGAGAGAGAGAGAGAGAGAGAGAGAGAGAGAGAATTAGAGCTGTTGTGTAAATGAGAGCTAGAACCCCTTGAATTTCCCTATTTTTAATTTTTACCTTACCTGTGGAATTACCCAGATCATGCTAAAAATAGAGGATGGGACCCAAGGCCAAGGAAAGAAAACAAACAAAGCAAAACAAACAAAAAACAAAAAAAAATCATACAATCCTAATACATTGTCCCTCCTATGTGGTTGGAGTGCAGTCATTCAGGGAGTCAGTCAGTCAAAAACTAGGGACTGCTTGCACAGATCTAAGCCAAATGGGGTACCAGTGCTGAGAAGGGCAATGGACAGAAGCCTAACCAAGAAGTTAGCTCCAGTTGATAACCACTGAGAAGGAAATATTATTTTTCTACAAGAGTCTTACTGAGTCTTACAACAAACCACACTTAAGGGCAGGCCCTGACCTGGTGAATTTGGCTGGGTGGGTGGAAGGAGTTGTGGGAAGGGAAACTTGTGATCAGAATACATTGTAGGAATTTTTTTTTTAAAAGAAAGAAACAGAAATAGAAAGAAAGACAGACAGAAAGAACCCTAACCCTAACTCTAACCCAAACCCAAACCTTAACCCTAAACCCTAAACCCTAACCCTAACACTAACCTAAACCCTAACCCTAACCCTAACCCTAACCCTAACAACCCTAACCCGGAACCTGATTCTGACCCCGATCCTGACCCTAACCCAAAGCATAGAAGATTATTTTTAAACTGCAATACAAAGTTAGTAAAACCATGTTAGAAAATTTTGTGACAAGAACAGATCTGCTACTGACAAAGTATGAAGGTGGAAAAACATAACATGATCTAGAAGTCAATGATATATATATATATATATATATATATATATATATATATATGGGAAATGCTTGCCTTTATCATGTGTATGTTTTTATAATGTAATACTACTTATCTAAGTGTGGTATGTTCATGAAAAGTTTGCAATTTTTTCCATTAGTGCTGTTTTGGAAAGATTTTTGTTTTTTAATATTGAGAACAGAGCAAAACATATACCTGAGGCCATTAATTCCTTCTCAGTATTTCAATATCTTTCCGTAGTTCTAAGTAGCTAACAGTTCATGGACCAATCAGAGGGTAGGTGTTTCCTTCTGCCAGTTTCCTTTGCAAAATGGTCCAGTGTTATAGTGGGTCCTCAAAGCTGTCAAGAGGTTCCACCAAAACCAGTCCTCCAGGTTCCTTTTCCTCCATCTCTGCTCTTCATTTCTTTGTTTCCTGTATCACCTTCTAAGCTCCCTAAATTCCAACCAAATTTCTAAACACATCAGATCTGTTTTTAGGACTACCCTGAAACCCAGCTCAGGAACAGCCTCCTATTTCAAACCTTCCACCACAAAAATATATGTGAAGGAAATTCATCTAGTGTTTCCTGTACCTTGTTTTGTCTGTGCAACATCTTTATGTGCCCAGACATGGTGTCAGACAGACCTTGGTCACATTGCAGTCACTTTCTGCCTCTCAGCATCCCTAAAAGCAGTACTGCTTAGCTGGGCTATCCTAAACTTGATTCACCATGATGGAAAGAATTTCCAGCACAGATTTTGCTTTAAAAGAGGTAATGAAAGACACCTCGGGAAGGTCACTGCAGAATCTGTAGGATCAGTAATTTCCATTCATTCACACCACCATCTGTGAGGCTGATTCTTTTCCCAGATCAATGGAATGCAGGTCACTGGCCTGAAATGAGTACATGGTCCATAGGGAATCTAGATCATGTACCCAGTATAGGCACAGGACATTCCTGGCAAGGTCTTCTGTTTGAGTCTTAGAATCAGGATGATCACCTAGTTCATGTTGGGCTGCAAAGGAGATGCCCTATGGGCCCAGAGCCCAAACTAAAACTCACTAAAAAACAGAAATGGCAGGGGTGACTAATTTTCCCAGTATTCCAAAGATAGCTGTCTTTTTTTTTTTTTTTTTTTTTTTTTTGGCCAACACACTTGCTTTGTCTGTGCAAATGAAGAAAAGTCTAGTAGTGATCAACACTGGAGTATTTCTCAGATTAATATCATGTATGATATATTATTTATTAAAGCTTGCCTGAGGGCACAGAAAGCAAATCTAGCCACAAGCCATATAGCCAGGCAATGGTGACACCTTTAATACCAGGACTCAAGAGGCAAGCAAATGGATCTCTGTCAGTTCAAGGCCACACTGGGCTACATGAAATTGATCCAGTCCTAAAGAGAAACAGTTTACACAAAGGTGATCTCAGCGCTTGGGATCACATGCCTTTAATCCCAGGATTTGAAGTATAAAAGGAACGGGCAACAATCTGGGATTGCAGTCTGATGCTTGACAGAGACAGGATTGCAATGTGAGGTTTGGTGGAGTGATTTATTCTCTAGTCATACTGAGAACAGGACAGCCCTTTCATCCTGAGGTAGAGATAAGAGCTAGTGGCTGGCTACTTTGTTTCTCTAATCTTCTTCTTGATGCTTGAACCCCAATATCTGTCTCTGGATCATTTGTTAATTGTGTTGCAACCCAAAATGATTTTTTTAATTCTTCCTACTGACCTCAAATGCTGATGTACTTCTTGCAGTCCCACGCATATTTTCAATAGACATGACCTTGACTTTACCACTCTTTACCACTCGGAGCATCATAGCTTATGACACATGACAACTAAATATAAGCAGGTGACGTTAGAGGAAAATTAAAAAAATAATAAGGTACATATTACCACTTACTCAACTGTGGTGACGTTCTTTTTTAAATTTTATTTTAAATTTTAATTTTGTGTGTCGGGAGTGAAGTGTGTACATGTGAATTCAGGTTCTGGGAGAAGGCATTGGATCTCCTAATTCTGGAGTTATATGCCTTTGTGAGGATTGCTAAGAACTGATACTGGGCCCTGTGAAAGAACAGTAAGAGCTCACAATGACTGAGCCATCTCTGCAGTCCCTGTTACTCTCCTTTTTTTATGTGCTATTATATTTGTACAGGATAGAGAAAGACATACAAAGGTATAGGGAAAAGGGAGGCTTTCTGGTCCTGAGTAAGTACATATGCATATATATATATATATATATATATATATATATGTGTGTGTGTGTGTGTGTGTGTGTGTGTTGTGTGTGTGTGTGTGTGTGTGGTGTGTTGAAACAATTGAAAGAAATTAAACACAATATAAGCAAAAAAAATATTTAAAAGCTAAAGATACACTCCATTCACTGAATTTGTGTGGGAGAAAATGGGACATATGTAAATTCTTATAATTAAGATAAAAAATATGAGCCAGGTGTGATAGCTCATTTAAAAGACCTGCACATTAATTGTCTGCAATGTGAGATCATGTCTTATAGAAGTGAAAAAGTATGAAAAATATTGTTGAGTACACAGTATTAATAATATTTAATTCTCTAAGTGTGTTAGTGTAGGTTACTCAGGAAGCTTCATTTCAAGAATCCCTTGTACAAGCTCTGTATGGCCTGAACTTAGACATCAGGATTTTTTAGAGTGATTTGTCTCAGTTATGAGGAATGATTATATTACACAGGGTCATACATAGAACCACTTCATTTTGATGCATATTGCCTTCCTCAAAGGGGAAAGTGTAAGCATAACAGACATACAAAACTCCAATTGCCAAGTGGAAGTGATTTTGTTTTCTATTTATTTGTTGAATACATTGGTGAATGTTATTTTTTAGGCAGATAATGGTAATCTTTTATACTTTTGTGAAATATCCTTAAGGTCATATAAGAATTATTTTTATAGTGATATGTATGTAAACTGGTATCCATGGCTATTATTTTTCCTGATATGATTGTCTTTAATAGTATTTCCTCACTTTTTGAGGAGTTTCCAGGATATTTTCTACTGACTGGAGCTGCTTCATCTGCATCATTAGAATTGGGGCTTTCTTGGTGGTCCTCCCAGGACAGCAAACTTTCTCCTTTGGTTTCAATTTTCTCCTTCACTGTCCACCTAGTACTTCTCTACTGTATGGAATGAAAATATCTTTTCAAATCTTCAGTACTAACTCCTCAATTTGTTTCTAGATCCTAATCACTGACATTCTTTGGGTTTTATTTCATTTTATCAATGTCTTCCCTTAAAGGCTAGTCCCAGATTTCAAAATTAGTGCCTTCCTCTCACTCAAATCAAGCAACCATCTTCCTCCTTGCTGCCCAGCATGCCCATCAGTTGACTCTGCTATGCTTCTCTGCTCAACTTGTCCCCTTTTAACCTATCTAATTTTTTTCTCTCCCATTGAATGTGCCTGGCTGCACATTATCTTATGTGATGTTTTGAATCTCTGCCCAGACACACTTCTTGATGACAGTGGTGGCCAAGTCTGCCATGAATACTCTGTTCATTGTTTCCTCCAAGAAGTGATAATTAAGACTCAGCCTAGACAAATATGAATTCTTCCTCATTCCAAATGTGCTAGATCTTTTCAGATGGTTTGCCTAGTGCAAAGTGTTCTCCTTTGTGGACTCATTCCTATTCACTTGGTCATGCTGTGTAACCCCGACTCCCTGTATAATTTGAATGGCACTAGGATTTTAATGAGAGAGATTAAGGTTTGACTTGTAAATGAAACTACTCTAGGGGAAAACAGGAATTCCTACAGCTGAGCTCCATTAGAACTCTCCCCAAGTTCATTCTTTTTGGGGTAATGCAACTTTTCCAGGGAACCATTACTATTCTAGGAATGTCCTTTTTGAGATAATTTGCTTCTACTGTTTATCGACATACTGATATCTAATCCAGGAATCTCTGCTTGTGACAGACGACCAGGTAGTCCCCTATTTAGCAAGTTACTGAAATTTGATTCTGCTCTATGCTTCTTTTGAAGCTCAACTTCAGAATACTCAAATCATATCTGCTCTGCTTTATCTCCAAAATAATACTCTTTTCTCTACATCCTCTGCTGCTGCCTGGCTCTGGCCTGTGATCTCATTGTTGGGTCCATCAAGCCTTCCTTTGTTTCAGGGGTTATTCTAACCACATTATTTCTCTGCCTAAAACTTGCTGGAGTCTGATAACTCTTAGTATGACATTGAAAACCATATGTATTCTGGCTTCAAGGGCACAGGGCTCATCAAGCCTACCATGTAGGCTTGACACCCAACCTTACCAAAACCTTCTCCACATTACATCACTTTTATGATTTTTATAATATTATACCTTGTATCCTTTGGCCCTGGGAAAAGCAATACTTCTTTAATGCTCTTTTGGGCTCCTAACCCATCCCAAAGACCAGAGACATCACACTCCATCTTCAAGAAGGAGAGATCACTGTAGTGCTTGAAGTTTATCTTCACTACTAGAAACACAGGAACACAGTACATTTAATTCTTTATACTTGAGTGTAAGATTAGTAAGTAAATGTTAGGTACAATGGACCACATACCTATCCAACATTTACCAGGTTAGGAAAAGGCATAAAAACAACAGAAAAAAAAAAACAAAACAACTGTTTTCTCTGTTACTAGCCAAACTGTTTTCTCTGTTTCCTAGCCAAAGTTAGGAAAAAGGCAGGGTGGGATTTGCAAGGTAGATGAATTTAAGAAGAATATACCACAAACTCCATTTCAGTCAGCAGAATCTAAAAAATGAGACTCTCATGAAATTGTTGTTAGACTTCAAAGTGAATCCATTTATATGAATGTTTAACTGATGAAGCATTTCCATGTACATTAATTATTTTTCATGGTGACTCTGAACACACATTTTATGAATGCTGGTATCTAGATGAGAAAATAGCCATGTCAGATAGCTTGAGCAAGTCACACAACTAGTGAATGACCGGCCTTTGATAGGAAACTACCTTCTAAATTCAGGATTCAATGTTCTATCTTCTATGCTATGTAGCATTATAAAAGTACAAACAAACAACAAACAAAAACAATGTCACAAGTTATTAGGGGGTATGGGATTGAGATCTGTGTGCATGAGAGTCTAAAGCATCTGATACCTCACATATTCCTTGTTGGCCTAGAAAGGCTTAATGCCTGCTGCAGAAGGTATTGCTTTACCTCCCGGAATAGATAGTCAGGCTATTTCTGCCAGCACCAAGCCACTCCATGATCAAGGCAAGCTTAAATCTCCATGTCTGAGCATGGTTGGGGCAGTAAGGAGTACATATTTACATTCATTCTATTCAAATGGTTGGATTTACAGTTTTGGAAGTTGTTTGAATAATTTTATCAAAAGAAAACACATTTTAAGCAAGAAGTTAAAAAAGCTTTTAGGACCCAGAGGCCATTTAATAGCAGAAATCCTACTTGGGTAGTTTAGCAAATATTTCTCAAAATCCACATCTAACAGACATATTAGTATCAGATACACAGATTTGGTTTCAAAGCTGAAATCCCTCTGGCAGGATATAATTTTTCATGAAATTTGGTTATTTTGTAGTAAGCCACTAAAAAAATGGACAGATTTGTACTGACAACTTAAATAATAACTCAGTTGGCTACTTGTGTGTTATAAATAATAATAAAAAAAGTGCCCATGGAGGAGGGTGAAAGGTCTATGACATAAGCAAATGTTGGACTGAAAACAATGTTTAAACATATTCCAGAATCTAAAACAGGAAAAAAAAGTCACAATCTACTCAATATAGACCCTATTGGCCCAAACCATCCCAAAGAGTATAACCATCCATGTGAGGGTTACTAACCCACTTGCTACAGATGTTGCTATGTCACTAACAATGATCACAGAAAATATGTCATACCAGTTTTTGTTATCATACATGATATATTAGTGGCAGAAGTCTTGCAAAAGCCACTGTCTGAGGTTAGACAAATGTTCATCCATTGGTCTAAGAAACCATATATAAGAAGCACTAGGCATTCACCTTTCACTAAGTTTTCTGTATAAGTCGGCTCCCCACTCTAGGGAAGAGGCTGGATAGAGAGAGAATTGCAGCCCAGTGCAGTGCCATAGAATCTTATTCCTGTGCTTCTTTACGGGTCAACTTGTAGATCTCAGTTGGTCCATCCACATGGGTGATTGTGGTGGTGAGCTGCAGTTCTTCCCCGCTGTGGACACCCAGATCACCTGAAACAAGGTATTTGGTGTTATACTTGTTCAAGGAGGGAAGAGAGGCACTTCACATTCTACCCTGAGAGGCTCTCACAACTGTTTTGTTCAGACTTTTTTTATATTTCTTAATATCACTTTTTGCCCCCCAGGCAGGTCATTAATGATATATAAGTTAACCTACTGCTGATAATCACAGTATTATTAACATTTAATGAAAACTTACCTTGTACTTACTGCTATTATAAATACTTATTATTCAATCTTATTTAATATTCATAAGAGCAGGCTAAAGTGTAGTCAATTATGATCATGCAAACAAAATAGTTGGGGAGCCTTGGAAGAAAAGCAAGGGAACCAACCCCTACTCCCATGAAGGGACAGGTACATAAAAGTATAGCAGTGAGGCCTGGCAAGGTGAATCTGACTCTGAGGCCAATACAGTGGGCTAGGTCAATTAAAACATACATCACAGCAGATGTGCAGGGCTGAGTAGGCACATAGCAGCTATTAATCATAACATATACAATGACTATATCTCCTACAAACAAGACCTGCCTACCATAACCAAGTACTCAGTCATACTAATATATACCAACAGCAATAATGGGCTTTCTTCTTCAGTAACAAAGACAAAAAAATGCCAGAATTTTCTTCTGCCCCTCAGGACTGCCTAAATACCAAAATAGATTGGTTTGCCTAAAATGGAATAACATGGCCTTTCCTTAATTAGGAGGAAAAATAATGCTAAACAGTTAAGAGTCTGAAGCCAATATTCAGCTATTATTTGAATGAACTAGCAAACTAGTAAGAAGAGAGTAGAAATACCCAGAATCAATGGTCAGTTTCATTCTGAGATGTACATACATACACACATTTATATATGGTAGTACACGGGAATAGAACATGAAATGTGGGCCTGTGCGTGGAAGCATGTGCATGATTTTCATATTATATAGCTATTTTATTTTCTAGAAATAAGCATTTTCTTAGTTTAAGCATATAACTAAACTCAGAGTTTGGGTTAGAGACAGAGAGTGACCTGACAGTCCCTTAGACACTATCCTGAACATTAAGAGACCCGTGAAAGTCCCTTGGATACTATTCTAGGCAGAGGGCAACCAAAAGCCCCTTAGATACTGTCCTGGGCTTGAAAGTCTTAGAATCCCACAGATCATCCCACTCAGGAACTATAGATTGTTTAGCCAATATGTTTGTTCATGGATTCCATGTGGTGTTTGCTTTTCATTATAGATCTACTTTTCAGTATGGTATGCCATAATCTATTACACCATTAAATACCAGCTCTCAAGACTTAGGCAAATAACATTCTGAATAAAGAAGCATTAGGTCAGCCTCCAGCACTTTCATTAAATCTACTTCTGGACAGGGGAAGAAATGCATAACAAAGCTTGTGAGAAGTTGCCAAATCAACCTCAAGCCAAGGACAACCAGTAGTTTTATAAGAAGCACATTCTTTCTACTCATAAATGTCACCTTCCTTACCTCAAATAGCTCTCTTTGCTTTCATATCATGTGTATGTTATCATTCTCTCTTTTTGTCCTCCTCTTCTATGACCTACACAGGAATGTTCTCTCTCTCTCTCTCTCTCTCTCTCTCTCTCTCTCTCTCTCTCTCTCTCTCTCTCTCTCTCACACACACACACACATACACACACACACACACACACACACACACACACACACACACACACACACACACACGCCTGAACTAGAGCTTTATCTAGTCAATGACTCAGTTCAGAAAAAGCAGAAGCCTCACACTTGTAGTCAAAGAAAGCAACTTACAGATTTGTATTTACAGGCTGAGCCATCATATTAAAGTCGGTTTCTGATGGCTCATCTGTTCCATTCACCAGAATTTCAAAGATAATCCTGACCATTACAGGAGCAGTTTTAACTAATGGATTCCTTTCTCCTAGAAAATGTGTGTGATGTTGCAGGGTGTATAAAGAAATAGCCAAAATACTTTGGCTTTAAAAAAAAAGGCTAAAACAAACAAGCAAAAAAAACCTAAAAATATGTATCTACGTTATAGTGCTTATCCTGTGCCTGACGGCTCTTCCTGCCCCCTCCTCCTTCTCTTTCCTTTCTTTTTTTGAAGGCTAGATTTAATTATTTAGCCACAGCAGGGGTAAAACTCAAGATCCCACTGCTAGTGTCTCTGGATTTCAGAGATTACAGGTGTGACTATTACTCCTGACTCTGACACAAGTTTAGGTGTTATACAAACACTGATGCAGAAATCCACAAACCATTCTGTTAATAGAGGCAATGTGATGGATATATTATTTATGACTTAATAAAGCTGGCCCGATGGTTCAGTATGCAAAGCCAGCCACACAGTTAGCTATAGAAGCTAGGCAGTGGTGATATACACCTTTAATCCCAGTACTCAAGAGATAGAGACAGATGGATCTCTCTGAATTCAAGGCCATCCTGGCCTACACAAGAGTGAATCAGTCTAAAAGAGAATTTAGAGCTCACGCCTTTAATCCCAACCCTAGATAGGCATATAAAAGACAGGAGCCCAGTGTCTCAGGCTGCATTCTGAGATTTACTCTCCAGGCATGTTGAGGAAAGGCAGCAGTCTGGGGATTGGAGTCTGAGGGTTGGTGGAAACAGGACTGTCATTTCAGCCTGAAGTTGAGGTAAGAGCTAGTGGCTTGGCTGCTTTGCTTCTCTGATGTTCAGCTTGAACGTTGAACCCCAATATCTATCCATGGGTTTTTATTTTTCATGTTACAAGGCAATATTCATATCATTCCCATTCTGCTGATGAAAAAGCAAAGGATAAGTAACCTGCCCAAGTCCCAAACTAATTCACAGTAATATTAGATACAGATACACACTACAAAAATACAGAACAGGCTCCATGCTCTTAAACTTCAGGTTGTAATATGTATTCTTATAGATAATAAATATATAATCTAATAATGTGGAGGGACTTTTAGAATACTAAATTTGTTTTAATATTTGATATGTTTTTAGTATACTCATCTGAGAAAGAACAAGGGATCTGTGGTTTATATATATTTGCAATGTGCACTTTTGGAGGCTTAGCAAGCCCTGTATTTCCTTGTAAGATGGAAGGATACTGAAGCATTATTAGTTTACCTAATGTGCTAGATGAAGACTCATAGTGAAAATCTGTGCAGTAAAATTTATGAATCTTGCATCTTGCAGGGCAACTTTTTTCCCTTAGGGTATGGTGTTGGGAATATGCCAGTAACAGAGATTCCTTCATTTGACTCCAAACTCCATTAACCCCTATTTCTGCTAGAGTCTTGATCCATCTGTTGGTCTATCTCTGTTTTGTCTTCTGGGTGCTTAAAGTCTTTACCCATCAAACACAAAAAGAAACCCTCTGAAAACATTGGGGGAAGATGGAGAATTAAGGAACTTCCACTTGCTGTTTCACAGATTCTTTGTGAGAACAAAGCTATTCTAATATTAAAAGGGACCCCATAATTGCATCCTTATAAACCATCAAGGCCACATAACACACCACTGCTCAAAAGTTACTACCAGAGAGTTCCAATACTGTGAGCTCATATTTGTTTCTCAAGATCAAATACAGTCTGTGCTAAAGCCAGGATCCTGGCCATCTGTGACTCTCTTCAAAGCTTGTATTCACTCCACAGTCAAAACTGACTTTATCATTTTCTGTGGACTTTTCCTTGGTTCCATTCCAACCTTTTTCATATTAGCCTTCAAAAGTAAATTTAAGTGATTATTCTTTATAATGAAATTTATGGTTCAGAGCAGAATAGGAAAAACCAAGAATGCTGTATTTGTTGATATAAATTGATTCAATGTAAAATATTACTATTAATATTATGTTTGCCTTACATTTTGGGTGTTAATATGATGATGGTGATGATTACGTTTAAAAATTACAATAATGAATATAGAGGATTTTCAATCTTTTTTTTTTTGTAAATAAATAAAATACCCAGAACACCTTCCAGGTAGTACATGCTAATCAATTATTCATCAATATTCACCTACCCCAGCTCATTTGTACCTCTGCCAACCTATCAATGGCTTAGCATCCCACACTGTCGCTCTTTCCTGGAGTTTAGGAATAAATCCTCTACTGGAAAGCAGGTGTGCCTCAGGGTAAGAATGCCTCCTGGGTGAAGGTAGCTTTGGTGGGACAGGGTTCAAAGAGCCTAGGTCTATTTGTCATGCCAGCTTAACAATGAAAACACTCCAGAAAAGGGAAAAGGGACAAAGAAAGTCTGCAGAGAATAAAAATGCTACTCAGACACTGGGAGAATTTAAAAACACAGTATATTTTCCTGACTTTGTATTTTTTTCAAGCTTTCCAAGAAGCTTTGGGGTCTTGCTTAAAGTTCCAGAATTCACCAGACCTACTATGTTGTCTGCTGTAAGATGAAAGGTTAAAAGGGAAAGATAAAAGAATGAAGGTGATAAGGAAGCCCAATATGGAGAGACCATTTTAGAATTGAGTAAGGTCATGATGTCACAAAGAAGAGTAGAGGATACAAGTTGCTAGGGCTTGAGAGCTATTGTGAAGTCATAATATGTAGAGATTTGTTAAACTGTATGGCTTCTGTGTTTTTGATTAGCATAAAGTCCCCCAAAAGTCTGCTACTAAGTGCTTAAGACTGTTTCTAACATGCTGTTTGGGGCATTACAATACTTTGCTACAAGGAAACATTAGGATATTCAGCATCTTTAAAATCTGGACACAAAATGACAGCGGCATATCACAGTCATAGTGATAATGCAAGGACATGCATGTTCCAAACATATATTTAGAAAAAAAAATTAGGACATGTTCTGCTATTGAGAATTAGTATCTGAGCTTTCTGTGGTGTTATAAATCAATCTGTCTTCCACAAAAATTCTGATGAGGACAACATTGTAACATTTCTCGATAATGAGACGTTCAGCTATTGCACAGGGTAAGAAGCTAGTCATGGCTCTGGAGCATCACATGCTCATTAGTGATGGGGGTGGATACATTCTTATCTGTGACTGACATTACCCCTGAGTTGCCACAATGAGAGGAGGTATCCTTCTGCTTTTCCTTGCTAGCACAAAAAAGAAACAGAATATGACAGTGTGGAACTTGAAGAGGTCATTTACAATAAAGAAAACCCACAATAGTGTGGGTTAGCATATTTGACATCAAAAACCACAAGGGTTCATGCAGTAAATGCTCATTAACACAACTTGTTAGCATGTTTGTTATAACATCTAGGGAACATAGCAATTATTTTTGTTATTTACTTGGAAGACAAAAACTCTCAAATTCAAGTCAAGGGCAAGGCCATGTAGTTTCTATTAAAATCTTGCAGGAGGACCATGAAATAAAATCAATGCTCTTGTCTATAATCCAGAGTCCCATTGTGCTAGCAGTATGGTGACTGGCTGTTTAAAAGCTACCTGTCCTACTTTGCTACATTTTGTAACACATCAACTAGCAGTGGAAGAATGACTGACAGATACCTCAGATACCAAGCCCTCTAGAAAGGCAGGAAGTAGGAACACCATGGCCAGAGATAGAATAACAACTGGAAATGACAAGATCTCTTTCTTCCAAAAAAGTCAAGGTATAAGAAGGAAGATAAATCTTGTGTGCAGAATGTTTACCCATAAAAGCAACAGTGTAGTATGAAAACAGATGGAAGCTGGACTGAAGTCCTTGCTCCAACATTGGAGAGTTACCTCTCCTGGTTCCTCCTCATTTCCATTTCCTTATTTTTAGCTGATCATTACAGCCACATGCCTCTCTTCCTGGCACTGAGACAGGTGAACTTCATGTTCTAGCACAGCCTGAACTATACAGTGAGACTTTATTTCCAAAAAGAGAATAACAATAAAAACAAAATACAAAACCATAATTAACCCTGACCTTAAAGGAATCAAGATTCCACCAGGAGAAAGAAGGCATAGGCTGGATCACCTCCCGCATCTTTGCCATAAAAACAGCAATCATATTACCTCAGGTCTGTTTTTTAAAAGTCTAGTTACACACGTATGTGTGTGCATTTGGGTGGAAGCCAGAGATAGATGTCAGTTATCTTTCTCAACTGCTTTTCACCTTCTTTTTTCAGATAGGATTTATCAGTGAACTTGAAACTCACTGTTTTCGTTAGTCTGAGTGGCAAGCAAGACCCAAGGAGTTTCTTGTCATTGTCTAGGTCACAGACAATGTACCACCATGCCTAGTTTTACATGGGTGTTGAAGATCCACATTCAAGTACTTGTGCTTATATGACAAGCCCTTCAGCATTTGAGTCTTCTCCCCAGCCACAATAAAAAAATAGTTTATGAAAGGCATGAAGATGACTTGCAGTGAAAAACTTCTTTGATGCTTATCAATCTGGCTTAACTTACCTAACTACTAAAAACATGCCACCAGCCTACAGAAATGATATTCCGTTTACCATAATTTTTTGTGTTCTAATGTGGGGGATCAGAAATAGCTTTCAAAGAGGAGACAATATATAGACTGTGCCCCAAAGAGGATAAGGATTCAGCAGGCTCTGATGAAGATAGAATCCACTCATTAACCATACATACATACTGAGTATTGAAAAGTAAGTCCAAGTCTTAATGCAAGGAGATGCTCAGGTGTTGATCTCTGTACCAAGGCATTTAGAACACACTAGTACTAAATTTTAGAAAACATGTCATGTATTATTTTACCCTAATAATGAGAATGCAGTTAGGGTAAAGCAGGTGTGAAAAGAACAAAAAGAGTAAGACTGGATGTAAAACAAAAGAAGATCTATTAAACTAGCTACTTATTAGCCATCTGTTACATGTGGATAGCATTGGGAAGAGACAATCATTTCCTTTTATGGTGGCTAGTGCAGAGACTCAACAATTCCTCTTCTCTGATACTCAGTTTCCTTTCCTCTGATGACCAGATTGGCTAAATGCAATTAGTTTTGGATGCCTTGGGTGTCTGCAATTATAAGGTAGGAAAATGTGGCATTCTCAGCACTAGAAGATAGGAATTATCTGAAAACAGAAAAGAAATTGGTTTGGGGAAAAGACCTTCTTGAAAAAACTGTAATATAGATCAATGGGAGAATACCTGCTAAGCCTACATGAAGTTTTGGGTTGATCCCAACATAAATACACACATGCACAGCAAAAAAAGGAAGTGAACCAAGGAAAATAAATAAAATTCCAGGTACTTTTACCCTCCATGGTTGGAGGAATGAATGTGGCAGACTTTTCAAGAGTTCATTTTATTGAAGGAAAAGTAAGGGAAACAAATTTTATTCTTTACTAGTGTAACTGAATGTATTTTATGAACATTCTCAATCTATTTTGGAGAATGAAACAAATGACTATTTCAAGAGCTATTGTGTTGAATTTTTGTTTATGATTCCTGAATCCCTTGAGTGATCACTTACTCTCTGCATGTATAACAAAGACATCTGGAAGTATATTTAAGCGATGAACACAGGGCTTTAGCCATCTAAATCTTGAAGACACAAAGATCTATTCTATCCTGATGAATTTACAATGAAAAGACAGAGACTCACCATTAGACTGGTCTTCCCCATAGTTCTTATGGGATGGCGCATACAAGAACATCAAAGCAAAGACATACAGGTTCCACATTCCATAGATGCCAGTGAAGAAAGCACTGTTCACTTGAACTGTGACACCACCCCATTTCCAATGGCCTTCTGTCACCTATAGATAAAAAGGAAGGCATTCAAGTGAAACAGAGAAGCATAATACTAAAATAGAAATCAATTAACATGAAAGCCAGGGCTTTTCTTCAAATGGAAAAGTTAAGGGCCTTATAAGACTCCACATTTTATTGTGAATTGGAATCCATGAAAATTAAGGTCTCCTGAAGCTTTACTAGTGTCAGGCACATAGTCAGTGGTTCTTATTTTGGCTATGCATTAGTATAACTTTGAGAATGTCTCTTCCTAGAAATGGAAGTCCACTTCTTCAGTAAAAGGATTGTGTTTGACTCCATCCACAACTACAGTTTATTCTCTGTAATCTTCCAATATAAACAAAAGCTCCACAAGGCAGAAAGCATCTCTAACTTGCTTGCTTCAGCTGCAGCTGCAACATCTTTGGTGTTTGATATACCATGTAAGTGCAGTAAACATAAATGCACATTTACTCAATAAGGAAAAAGCAAAGTCTCTGGAATTCAGTTTTCTTAAAAACTTGTAGGGTTATAGATGAGAACTGAATATACATGTAATTTCTAGAAATTGTATGGCAGACAGTAATGATATATCATATTTATTTATGAAATGCCATTCTAGGTAAACTACTGATGAAGGTAATTAGGAAGCATCCATATGCTTTGTAGTTTTGTAAGAGATGTTCAAAAACTGCCTCTCTTTGAGATAATGACTTGGTAATTGTTTCAGAGAGCTTTGAAGATACATGGTTTACACTGACAACTGCTATAGAGCTGTTGAGCTGAATAACTAATAATTTGTACAAGTACTGAGCTCACTGAAATGATTTCAAACACTTCTGCTTGCTATAGGAAATTTTAAATGTGGATAAAAGAAAGTAGTGGGTACATGTTTCTTTGACAGCTTAATGAGTTTGGGTTATATAAACCTTATCTAAGAGCCACTTCTAAATTACAAGATTGCAAGATAGCTCAGTTGGAATGTTAATGACTTCAACAAAAAGGTTGAGCTTGGCTCATGTTTATGACACAGTGGGTCTGTATTCATTCAGGCCTTCCTTTGTATTTCCCATGACCCACTGGGGCCCTCAGTCTTGTAAAATCTTAACTATATATATTTTTTTGTTTTGAAAAACTCAGAGTGTCTGGAAACCAGGAAATACAATTATAGACCATGTTAGTCTATCCTTTGGTGGTATATAATTTTTCATTTTGGTGACTCATAAAACAAACCACCACCATAAACTCTTACTCATTTTGTAAAATGATTTATTTTATGAAATGTCCAGGTGGTAGTTTTGATAGAGTTTATAACCATTACTTATTTTAGGTCATGTGTCAGCATTCAAGCTATTTATGCTCTCTTAGCAATGTTTCCAAATGCCACTTTAACATTAAAATACAAATTGTTTCCACTTCATAAAAATTATACCGTGTGTAACACAGACTTATGTACAATGAATATGATGGTAGGGGAAGAAGCTTTAAGAGAGTTCCAGGATTCTGTGCTTCTGGTCTAGTCCAGGTAACACGGGAGGCTGGGCTTATTAAAATATAAGCAAGACAGAAGAAAGCAGCTTTGGGGCAATGTGCCTTCAACTAAGGAAAGGGCATGTAAGAGATTTCATTTTGGGACATAAGCTGAGAAAATTCATAATTGATATTTTAAAATATAACTTAATATAACTGGTATTTTTTCAATTTGGCTGAAGATTTGCATAATAATTTTTTAAAGGATTTTTTGAGATTATAATATAATTACATAATTCATCCTTCCCTTTTTCTTCTTCCATACTATCCCATATACAGCCTCACCACCAGTGTCTTTCAAATTCATGGCCTCTTTTTCCTTTATAAGTTGGTGTGTGTGTGTGTGTGTGTGTGTGTGTGTGTGTGTGTGTGTATAACCAAATGTATAAATATATTCACTTGGCCTTATAATCAATATTACTTATATGCACATGTCTTCTTTGCTGACCATTTGGTATTATGTAACCAATTTGTATGCTCTTCTCTGGAGAACACTATTTCTTCTGCTCTCAGCATTCCCTGGCAGTCTTTGTCTAAGATTGAGGCTTCTTGAGTGTTCCTTCTTCCACAGAACTGATATTTTGGTGAATTAATTCTTGCTAGGATTGGTATGATTGATTCATCTACAGAAATAGCCACAGGCCTGATAATCACACAGCACTCAAATGATACGTGTTGATACAGCAATGCTATAAGAATGTTTGTGGGAAAAACAAATCAATAATAAAAAAGAATGTCTGTTGGGAAACAGAAAGCAGGGCTAGAATTGAACACAAGAATTCAGCAGGGTGGACTATGATTCACTATTGATTGAGGATGAGTTTTAATGGATGTAGGTACTGCTTGCTCATAATGGAGGCGATTAATGAGTTAGGCAATTTGAACAAGGTTCCAGATGACATGCCATAGTCTCCAAGGAATTAGTTGGGATGGACCTTGAGTCTTAACAATTTGTTTAGAAGAATAAAAACAGGCTCTGAGTAGTGATACTACTGAAATCCAAGATAATACTTGGGCTCTCAAGGTCAGGTTGTTAGTTTGTGTGAGGGAGAGAAAATTCTTCTTCTTCTTCTTCTTTCTTTCTTTCTTTTTTTTTTTTTTAAGAAATGGTCATTTTTCAGCCCACAGACTGGGAAAAGATATTCACCAACCCCACATCTGACAGAGGGCTGATCTCCAAAATATACAAAGAACTCAAGAAGCTATTCTCCAAAACACCAAACAATCCAATTAAAAAATGGGGTACAGAACTAGATAGACAATTCTTAATACAGGAATCTAAAATGGCTGAAAGACACATAAGAAAGTGTTCATTCAACATCCTTAGCCATCAGAGAAATGCAAATCAAAACAACTCTGAGATACCATCATATTCCTGTCAGAATGGCTAAAATAAAAAACACCAATGACAGTTTATGCTGGATAGGATGTGGAGAAAGAGGAACACTCCTCCACTGCTGGTGGGAGTGCCAACTTGTACAGCCACTTTGGAAATCAGTATGGCAACTCCTCATGAAAATGGGAATGAGTCTACCACAAGATCCAGCAATTCCACTCCTAGGCATATACCCAAAAGAAGCACATTCATACAAGGACATCTGTTCAACCATGTTCATAGCAGCATTATTTGTAATAGCCAGAAACTGGAAGCAGCCTAGATACCCCTCAACTGAAGAATGGATACAGAAAATATGGTACATTTACACAATGGATTACTACTCAGCAGAAAAAAAAAAAACAATGGAATCTTGAAATTTGCAGGCAAATGGATGGCACTAGAATAAACCATTCTGAAAGAGGTAACTCAATCACAAAAACACAAACATGATATGTACTCACTCATATGTGGATTTTAGACATAGAGTAAGGGATTACCATCCAACAATCCACACTGCCAGAGATACTAGTAAACAAGGAAGACCCTAAAAGAGACAAACTTTGTCCCCTGGAGAAGGGGAAAGGGTCACCATGCCCTGAACAAATTGAGAATATGGGAAGAGGGGGGAGGAAGCTTCGGGAGTGAGAAGGGAAGAAAAGGAAGGATGCAGAGGTCATGAGGAAGCAGAAATTTTGAGTCAGGTGTAGATTAGAAGAAAGGACATATGACAGGTAGGATTTTAGTTGGGGGGGTGTTAGAGGAGGAAGGGAGGGAGAAGGGAACTGGGATCGTCATGTAAGTCAATCTTATTTGTAATTCAAATAAATAAATAAATAAATAAATAATGGTCATTTTTTAAAATTTAAATTAGAAACAAGATTATTTTACATGTCAATCCTAGTTCCCTCTCCCTCCCCTCCTCCCCTGCCACCCACTAACACCTTACCTATCCCATACCTGGTATTCGGACCTGGTAGGAATAAGGTCTTTGAGTGGGTATACAGGAATACCATCAGCTGGTGATTATAACCTGGGCTTTGAAGTAAAGAGTTTCTCAGAGTGAAACAATTTTTTCTATAGAAGAGGCTGATGATATCCAGATGAGGGGAGCCCTAGAGAGAGCAACACCATTAGCTGGTGAAGGTAAAGGTGTAGGAAATACCACTGTGCAAGGAGTTGGGGAAGCTACCAGATGTGTACCATGTCAACAGATTCCTTCTGTATAGGGAGCCATTTACACCCCTGCAATTAAGTGAGAACAAACCAACCAGCATTCCAGTAACAACAAGATTTCCAAACTCCCAACACAGGCTCTCTTATAGGAAATATTTCCTTACATCTGTGTAAGCCTGGGGAACAGGCTCTCTGGGAGTTTACATGTTTCTTGGCCTGAATATCAGGTCTCTGGGGTCCCTTCAGTGAAGGTCAATGAGCTTCTTCCCTGCACAGTACTTCCGTTCCTTTCTAAAATCACCTCTAACCTAAACTCCTCTCTTTTCCAGAAGGAACAGGGCTGAAAGACCAGACTCTGGTACAGCATTTCTTCATTGCTGTGACTCAGATCATTAAAATAGCAGGCATTAAAGACTGAACCTTAGTCCTAGTTACAAAGCCTCAAGGTCACCACATTCTAACAGCTTCCTATGAACCTTTCATTCCTGGCCTCAGAGCTTCAATATCCTGGCAAGACTCCCCACATACATTTCATGAGGCTTAAATGGAAGCTCTCCCAACAAGTATAATGGGAGTTTTAAAAACATCCCTTTTACCTAATGCTGAGGTCCATTTCAAAAGTTACCCAATGGATTTTCTTTCAGGTAAGCTCATTTCAGGAATGCTGTGACATTCCAAAACAATATTAGAAATATTAACAGTACCAGGGACACAGAGAGTTATGCAGGAAAATATCTTAGATATGTATAAATAAATCTCAAAAAAGAAGGATAAAGAAAAAAAGAAAGAAAAGGAAAGAGAAAAAGCAGCAGGAGGAATATGTAGTGCTAATGGAATTCAAAGACGACATACCTCCTTAGAGTTGAAATCTACCCCTCTGACTATTGTAGCTAATATAAAAAGCAGGCTGGAGCCCAATACTGGGATAATGAAAAATTAATCTTTCTCTGCAAAGAAAAGCTGCAAATACTGTTGTAAGATAGCTTCTACCACTTTAAAATGTGCAACAGTCAAACATGTACAGGATTAAATTCAGGCAAAGCATAGCACCTCTAGAATTCAGGTGAAAGGAGTTCTGCAGAGCTAAGTCAGTAAGGAGGGCTGTGGCCCCAAAGTATGCATGAGAGAACTCCAGCTTTGCAAAATGGCAGAGGCAGGCCTCAGGAATGGAAGTGCTCTTCCCTTTCATCTTCCTGAGAACATGGTACATCTTACTGGAGATGCCACTCCACTTCTGGATGAGGGTTCTCTGTTCTCTCAGCTAAGGAACTCAAAAGGCCGTGTAAGAACAGCATATTGCTGAGGGTCTGGAGGAACTAGGAAGCATGGTGGTTACACAAGGAAATTAGCCAAAGGTTGAGTGAAGGCTAACCCTAACCCTTTGCTTGCATATGAGTCTTTGGGTCTTAACCGAATTAAATATGAATTCAGGAGCCAGAGACATGGTTCAGAAGATAAAGGTGTTTGTTGCTGAGGCTAATGATCCAAGTTTTATCCCTGTGGTCCACATGGTGAAAGAAAAAAAGCCTGACTCCAGTGGCACATGTGATACACACACACAAATAAATATAAGGAAATTTTTTTTTTAAAGAACTCATTCAGAATTAGCCATAGCTTTACTGTGTCTAGAATGAAGTTTCCAAGGTTTTATGAATGGTTTGATATAAACACATTCCTACTACAAGTAAAAATAAGATGGAGTGAACAATGTGCAAGCACATGTAGCTATATTGTTATTTATTTCTACATGTAGTCAACCTTGAACAGAGTCAGACCCAATATATACCAGTGGGCATAGCCAACAAAGCACTAGTGGCTCAACGCTTGTGGTTTCCTTGGATGGAATTAAAGTGGTCTGAACTGAGCAGGAAAAAGTATTCTTATTTTTATTAGTTTCTAATTGAAGTTGGTACTTACTTTAGTTATGAATGTCTAAAACAAATCTTTATGATGTAAGTATTACTCATGAAATGTTATTTTTGTACAAATTATGTGCTGAGGACATATTTTTGATAAGTATGACTTATCTGTAATGTATATAATTAAATACATGTATATATATAATTGCATATATGATTCCCTTTGAAATCAAACTATTTTATTTTACTTATTTAGAAGCATTCTGAGAAGAGAACCATAGCCTCCCTAGATTGTCAAAAGAATCCATGCATAGTTCATGAACTGAAGATAAATTTGCTAGCAGGTGAAAGGATAAATCACCCTTCTCCCGAGGCTCTACCAGAATGCTCCTCTATGCTATCCAAACAGATCCAGCAAAAGATCCAGAATGACTGAGTTCTAGTTTACAACTTGTATGCATTTTGGTGAGTTACTAACACAGCTGTTCACGCTTATGATACACCAGGGACTCTACTAAATACTTGGCAATATTATTTTTATATATGGTACAATTGTATAGTAAAAAGATAAATGCTAATATGTTAAGAAATGTTAAATAACCCACTAAATTACCACATTTCTGGAAAAGAGAGTATATAATAACATCCAAAAGCCATGGGATTATATTTTCGGAAACATGGCTAACAGTCCCTATCCTACTTACCTCAGAAGAACTTTGTGAAACACATCTGACTAATATGTGCATAATATATCAGATTTTAGATAGACTTTTTCACTTCTCAAACTAAGTAATCAATATTTTTTCTCCATTTTTAAATTTAAATTAGAAACAAGATTGTTTTACATGTCAATCCCAGTTCCCTCTCCCTCCCCTCCTCTCTTGCCCCCACCAACACCCTACCTATCCCTTATCCTTTCTGCTCCCCATGGAGGGCGAGGCCTTCCATGGGGGAATCTTAAGTGTCTGTCATATCCTTTGGGATAGGGCCTAGGCCCTCCCCTGTGTGTCTAGACTGAGAAAGTATCCCTTTATGTGGAATTAAAGAACATCAAACTTTGAGTTTAGAAACAGTAAAAAGATAAGTTTCTATCAATGTGACTTTTGAGTTATATTCATGCTTAAGTGACAAGGTAATTATCACATACAAAGACTAAAGGCCTGTCAAAGTATAATTGTTAATGTTAGATAACAACCCAATAAAATTATAAAATGCTTGTCAGTGTCAGTGTTATGCCACAGAGCTTGAAACACTGATTCTCTTAAATAAAATGCCCCTTTAATATGGCTACAGGCTTTAGTTTATTTAGCAACTTTCTACAAGTTAGGACTGGAAGGGGGAAGCCAGTCTATGTCACCAGCCTGAGGAATGTCCCATGCTGGAGTGATCTAAACAAACAAGGGTTAGTTAGCTAAAAAAAAAATAAACCTCTGCTTTTGTACTCAGAAACTCTATAAAATCTCCTGTACTATATGTGAGGATCACTCCAGGGACAGTGTCTTCAGAAGGCTTAGGGTCCACTCACCTGACTAACAATGAAGAAGATAACAGTCATGGCAGCACAGGCCAAGGTGATAAGCATGAGGAACTTGAACCTAAAAATCAGACCCTGTGAGGAAAGACAGGAAGAGTGGTTTAATATATTCATTCTTTCTCTCTCTCTCTCTCTCCACACACACACACACACACACACACACACACACACACACACACACACACCTGCAAAACCAAATTCCTAAGAATGACAGTAAAATATTTTCATATGTTAACACCCTTTCTGCATAGGTGAATGTAGCTGAAGAAATTTTTAGGCAAAATGTTTTCTATGTTCTTAACTATAATGAAACAATGATGCTGGAGCCTAGGAATTTACATGCACAACACATCATTAAGCTATCAAGTTCCCTGATAAACAGTTTATATAATTCTCCACTAGGGTTCAAAAGTTACCAAATAAAAGTTTTCTATAGTTGCACTGAAATTCATCTCCAGTTTGGAAGGGGTGAATTCATCAAACTGAAATTGATTTAGTTGAATGTTCTCATTTGTCACTCCAGCTCTGGAAACAGACAAGCCTGAGAAAGTACTTTTGGTTTCCAAAAATTCAGGATTTAAAGAATGGTGCCTACTGATTAGGGTGTCTTCTGTGCTGAATGGCTGTGCAGAACCTCATGATTCTGCAGTTTATCCTCTACTCACATAACAAGCTATTTAAGCAACGAGTCTAGTCAATGTGTCACCTGCATTAGAGATTGGAGGAGGCTACGTGTTTCTCTTGAGTAACTAACATAAAGTAGAAGCAGAATATTGAACTCTATTTGAGCACTTGCTGGCTATTTTAGAGAATGCGGACTACTAAGAGCCTGGGAAGCATGCGTCAGAAAGATTGCTCAGAGGATAAAGGTATTTGCTACACACATTCAGCAACCTGAGTTTAATTCCTTGAATCTATGCAAAAGACAAAGTAGAGAGCTGAATCTTTACAGTTGTTACCTGACCTCTAAACTTGTGCTGTGCCATGCATCCTCACACCCATACATCTCACACACACACACACACACACACACACACACACACACACACAAATTATTAACTGATTTTTTTAAGTCTGGAAAGAATATTTGAGCTAATCTGTAAGGGTTGGGAGGAAAGCCATATCCTAAGCTAAGCCAATTATACATAGCTCAATAAGCACCTAGGTTCTACCAAAAGTTTTTCTTGAAGAACCCATTGGGCAGGTTTCTATCTTACTGCTAAGAGAACACATTAACACCTCAGAAAACCCCAGGAAATAGTTGTTTGAGTGTCTTTTTATTTGCCCCAGGACCCTATATGAGAAGTTATTAATTTATTTCTTTTTTCTTTCTTTCTTTTTTTTTTTGAGGGGGGGTTTGGGTTTTTTGAGACAGGATTTCTCTGTGTAGCTTGGGAGTCGTTCCTGGAACTTGCTCTGTAGACCAGGCTGGACCCAAACTCACAGAGATCCACCTACCTCTGCCTCTCTCTCCTGTGTATTTGAAACTAAAACTTTCAACTTCCATGGCTGTGTGTTTACACACCCAGCTAGAGATCATGAGCATCAGCTCTAGATTGAGCTAAGAAAGCTGCTTACCTCATAGTGCAGCCTCCGGACTTTGCTCATGGCTGGGAGACTAGATTGCTTTCCACTGATGTTTCGAAATACCTGAAATACCATGAAGCACAGAAACAGAAAATAGAGGCAGAGGCAGATCCCGGCCACAATGATGAAAGCCATCTGCAAGTACACAGTGAAGGAAAGGGCAAATATGTGCTAAGAGGGTACAGGATTCCTCCCAGCTGTGTTGGTGACACTCAACATTGTCTCTAAGAGTTTGAGTTTCTGAGGAAGGCACTACCATTAAAACCTGGTATTCTGATGTCAATGATTGGGGTTTTCTGACACAACAATTTCAGAGAAGGGAATATTCAAATAGTGCTGTAAGACAAGAAAAATAGAAATGTAGGGGAAGCTGTAGCCACGCCTACTTAGGGGCTGGCTACAGGTGTGCCTGACCACGCTTGCGAGGGCGTGGTCAGGGTGACATAGAATGACTGTGTTTTCTCTTTCGGTTTCACTTTGGTACTTGCTGGACAGACTGCTGCCACGCCGGCTGACTAGGTCGCTCTGTAAGTAAGACTTTTCCCTATTAAATACCCTTATATTTCCACTTGGCTCCATATTAGTAATTTCCCACTATATCTGGTGTAAGAAGTGGGATATTGGAAATCTACACCCCATTTGGGACAGGCTGTGGGTTCTACCGGGCCTGCGGCCTAGGTCCGAAAAGTGCCCTCTCTCCACAGGTGCTCCCGACTAGCAGCCAACCCGCTGCAGCTGAGCTGCTCAGAACCACCCACCCAGCTTGGAGACAGTTTCTAGCTGCCTAGAGGTGAGTAGGCCTCGGCTTTCAGCAGAGGCTTCCCTGGCTGCTGCTGCGGTAAAACCGAATCTATTTCAGTGGTTGCGGCTGAAAGGCCGTATACTCTCTAAGATAAGTGCAGCCGCTTTTGTGACCTCTCTCCACTGCTGACTGACTGCTGCCACATGCGGCGGACTAACTGAACGCCTGTGCTACCTGCTGGTCAAATATATTTACTGCATCTGGAGTAGAAATCAGGTAAAATTATGGCAGAATATTTATCATTTGCTAAAATTGGTAATATTTTTGCTTATTATGTGAATTCCCTGTTTGAGGAGGATGCTAATCTGCCAGTTACCGGCCTATATACCGTAATAGCATTTAGCTTGCTGGTACAAATAATATTACTAGCCAAAGGACTCAGGAATAGGGATAAGGATAACCTCACCACCTACTTACAGGAAATAACAGCTTTATGCAGTGAGGTTTTGGAGAACAGATTAGGTCAGACCACAATTGTGCAGCAGGTGGAACAGAAATTGGATGATAAGCTTGGCTCTGTGTCCAATACACTAAAGACAGAACTGTATGATGAGATGCAGCATATTTATGATGAGATAAACACAGAGAGATCCTCCATATCTGAGGCCTTAGAGGCTAGGTTGTCAGAAGACCATGATGAGCTAAAGAATATCTGTAGCCAGTAGAGACTCAGATAGGCAATGTTACCCAGCAACTAGATTCAACGGTGCAAAATACCCCGGATAGGGTTGAAGAATTGGACAATGCCATTCAATCAATTATTGAAGCATCCAAGGGAGCAGATCAGATATTTGAGTCTAGATTTGAATGTTTGGAAGATAATTTACAGTACAGGGCTGACAGATTACATAGGTCCATACAGTCGATTGCTGAGGACTCAAAATCAGCAAATCATGACCTGGAATCTAGACTCCAATACCTAGAAGGCAGTTTGCATGCCATCCAGATGCTGCCTAAGGATGATCCTATTAAAGACCTAGAAAAACATGTAGATGAGCAGTTAGAGCAACTTACAGATTCACTAACATGCTTGGAATCTTTTATGATGCAGGAAATTGAAACTTTTCATGAGGATATCATTACTAGGCTTAAAGATCATTGGGATGCCTCAGAGGCAGAATCACTCCAATACAAGGCACCTACTCCACCCTGGTACCATGACTATTCTTCTAAGGTTATTACTCGTACACCATTAGTGTACCCAGCTACCATGGTAGAAAAGCCAGCTTCTAAGAAACACCCTCATGGACAGATGGCTTATGAATGGCAACCTATACAGCTGAAGGATCTTAAGAATATTAAAGAATCAGTTATTTCATATGGTCTCCATAGCCCATATGTAAAACAGCTATTACATTCATGGGCAACCTTTAACAGGGTGACACCCACAAATTGGGAACGATTGGTAGCAGCTGTACTTGAGAATTCATGCCAAATCCTGTGGAAGGCATTAGTAAGGGAAGAGGCTAAGCTGCTTGAGCGTCAGAGCATAAAGGAAGGTTTTGAAGCCCCTTTAGATAAGCTTCTTGGTCAGGGTATTTATGCTGACCCACAGGTTCAGGTTGAATATGATGAGGATATGCTGTCTCTATGCAGGAAAGCAACATTAAATGCCTGGGATAAGTTTTGTGAGCCAGGAGAACACCTAGAAGCTTATACCAGAATAGAACAGGGAACTACAGAACAGTTCCAGGACTTCTTACAAAGGTTAACTAGGGCAGTAGAATTACAGGTAACAGATCCAGAAATAAGACAATCAATTATATATACAATAGCAATACTTCAATCAAGTTGAGGATTTCAAGCGATATCTTCAATCAAGTGAATCCCATCTAGCATGGACTGGATACAATCCATTCAAGACTTTCATTATACTAACATTTTCTTCCTACAGGATCCCACAAGGCTGTTGTCGTCCCATTTCAGCAGGTAGTAACTTGGAGGATGCTACGCCCCCTTCCCCCATTGTTGTCACTTAGGATACTGTATATAACTAGTTAGGGACAGCTTCCTATTGTTTATGGCTGGGATTGGAAGGAGGTGTTCAGGCTTGGATACCTCTCTCAGATGACTTTAGGGTTTAGAATGTGACATAAGCAGATTGCTGTATCTTCTTATATTTTACCTTTATGATTGTTAATTTTGGATACTTTACACTGCTAAATTTTAATCCTCTTTTAGACTAAAAGGGGAATTCTAGGGGAAGCTGTAGCCATGCCTATTCAGGGGCTGGCTACAGGTGTGTCTCACCACGCTTTTGAGGGCGTGGTCAAGGTGACGTAGAACGACTGCGTTTTCTCTTTCGGTTTCACTTTGGTACTTGCTGGACAGACTGCTGCCACGCTGGCTGGCTGGGTCGCTCTGTAAGTAAGGCTTTTCCCTATTAATTACCCTTATATTTCCACTAGGCTCCGTATTGGTAATTTGCCACTATATAGAAAAACTGTATTCTATTTTTATGAAATAGAGTTAGGTCCCTCTTAGAGCTAGTGAATCAGAATCTGCCTTTCAAGCATGTTTTGAGGAGATTCAAATGTGTCATGGGTTGAAACACACTAGTATAGTGGATACTGGTTACTAAATGGGAAGATGTTTTAAAATCACTGAAAGAGTCTAAAGACTCAGATGCCTGAGTCCCATCTTACAAGTACCTAATCAGACTTGCAAAAACTGGAAAACAATGTAAACACATTTGGAAACCACTGTGCTGTGCTTGGGTTTTTCTAAGAACAAGCCTAAGACACCCTGGGGAAGGTATAAATGGAGCAAGTTCAGTAGAAAATGAAAGGGGGTTTGGCAAGGGCCTGAAAGACATAGAGCAAAGGAAGGGACTGTGGATCCAGATAGGACACCCATCAGGGAAATTCTGAGACCTACCACTAGAGCCAGACTGTGAGAACCAGCAAGATCTAGGGCAGTGTGAATTGTTAGGAATAGCAGACAACAGACTGCAACTCCTTTCTCTTGCAACAACTGGATCCAAAATTACCTATATTTTTCCAATACTTTGACAGGTATGAACTCTACATCCACCTTTCATTAGGTAGTATATTTAATGCAATTCTTCCTTCTTTCCTAAGACCGACAGTTCCCTAGAATAAAGAGAAGACGGTTAATTGCTGCAGGACTTGAAATTTTATTTGCTTCCCTTGTTCTTCATCCTATGTGTAAATCAAAAGGGTTGAAGTAGACAATGCAATTGTTCCTCTTGTTGTACAGTTACCATTGTGGGGGTGGGGAATGGAAAAAGCTCAACTCTTTATCTTAAAGGTACTGATACCATGTATTTTGTTTGCTCACAACATTCTGTGACATTAAGAAACTGACATAAACATCAACATTAGACATGGTATATTCAGGGTACATGTCAAGGCATTAGCTGTCAAGGAAGAGCACAATGCCAGGCTGCCCTCTCCCTACAGAAGAGGCCTTTTCTCTTAGAATATTAAACATGGTGTTTAGAATATTATATTTTAAAACCAACATCCTTAAAGGTATGTGTTAAGACTTATTTTTCTTCACTGAAGTGATGCAGATGACGATTATGTGGACCAACCATAAACCTCAGCATTGCTCAAGAACTAACTACCTTAGTGTCATTCCCATTGAGCCTCATGAATTAAAGGTGGTTATCCAGTGAAACTATTATCAGAGCTTCACACAAAGGCCTGGCTTTCCCATGGCAGCCCTGCATACAAGTGACCCCAGACTCCAGATTTCCCACAGAAGGCTTACATAATGGTGACTTTGGTCCTAAGCTTTCTACAGCAGAAGATTCCCTCCCATACAGGTGACCTCTGTTCTAGGAGCCAGAAGGTGCTTCCATGGCTCAAGAAGAAGCTGATACACCTTAGAGAATAGATGACTTATGATGTACTTCAGAACATAAATTTTGGTGATAGCTTGCAAGTTCCCCACTTTGGCTGTTTTCACAGCCTGAAAGCACATAGTAATTCTTCTCACTATTTATCTCTAATTGCTGCTATTTGTGTGAGGACCATTGCCCTGACTGAGCTCATACAGAGAGTATTGGATGAGCCACAGAAAATGATCATGAAAGCCAGGCAGATAGGGGGAGAAGAATGAAACCTAAAATCTATCATGGAAGGATACAGCCAGTTCTGTTCCAACATCTGTAGTCCAAATACTGTAGAAAGGATTTGTGAGTTGCACTCCTCTGTAAAAACAAAGCAAACAAGATGGAAAATACAAAGGCAGACCAGAGATTTCCCTTAATATTGCAGCAGTGGAGGGAGGCATGGGGACTGTGGTAGGGTTGTTGGTATACTATATTTAGAAAACAAACTTCAGAGAGTATAAGAGGATGTAGAGTTTTAGAATATGATGAGCCCAAGGGCTTTGCATGTATAAAGGGTCAAGTCTTTGATTTAATCACAAACTTCAGCTGAGAATATGACTTCTCCAATATTTCATCCCATGGACCCTCAACCACCATTCTCTATTTAAAAACTCCTCCTAGAAAGATGGAAGTGGACATAGAATGGCACATTTCATCTTGGAGTGACTCCAATACCTGCTTACCTTTCACACATGTCAAATATGAAGAGGCAGAAAGAGCCAACAGCAATTGGTCCAACTTGCTTCCAATACCCTGAAATGCGATTACGTTCATGTTGATCCTAAGAAAAAACAAATTGAAGAAGGAAGAGAGAAAAGTTATTCCATAGGTAATCCAGTTAAACACTTATTGTATCCTGGATAGATCACAGAAATAGAAACAACAGAGATAAAACTCTCAGTGTTCATGTCAGTTGAGGGAGAACATTCACCGCAAAGCCCATTATTCCCTGGGGCTGGTAATAAGAGTGCACATAGCACTGTAGGACAACAGGGAAATTTTTGGCCCACAAAATTAATTATTGTTTAGCTAATAGCTTTTGTTTATAAAGATAAAATGATCACTGAGGAATAAAAACATTAAGGTACTACATTTTGTCAAGTTTATCTTCTTATCTTCATCATCACAAGGAACAATTTTCTACCTCCCTGACCTGTTTTCCAGACAGGGTCTTGAGATACAGCCCATGTTAGCCTGAATTTCAAAATCCTCCTGTTTAAGTCCCCTGCATTTTCCACAAGTCCAGGATGAAGTAATCCTTTTGATGGGCAGTGTGAAATATCTCAGGCTCCAAGCAGGGATGGTGGCCTATATCATCTTCTTGTGAACAATTGTAGGGGATGTTGTAGCCACGCCTGCTTAGGGGCTGGCTACAGGTGTGCTGGACCACGCTTGCGAAGGTGTGGTCAGGGTAATGTAGTGAAAGTTTAAGAGTGAGGCGGCTCTGCTTTTGTTTCATCTTTGGCTTGCTGTTCAGACTGCTGCCCACCAGCTGGCTATGTCGCTCTGTAAGTAAGGCTTTTCCCTATTAAATTCCCTTGTATTTTTACCTGGCTCCATATTGGTAATTTCCCATATTATCTGATTGTCAGAAGCAGGATATTGTAAATCTAGGCCCCTTTTGGGAGCGTGTGCGGTTCTCACCAGGACTGCGGCCTAGGCCGGAAAGTACCCTCTCTCCACAACTGCTTCCGGCTCACAGCTGACCTGCTGCACCACAAGTGCGTCCCTGCTGCTGCTGAGCTGCTCAGAACCGTCCGCCCAGCTGGGAGAATTCCACAGACCTCCCCATGGTTACTGTCACAATTTCTAGCTGCATGCACGGGACCAGCTAGGACTGCAGCCTACCCACACCTGGAGGCCTCCTGCCCTTAACGGATTAGGCCTCTGCTTTCATCAGGGCCTGTGGCTTCCCCTTGCCAGGAGATCACAAAGACTCCAGGAACCTAGATATTTCAGCTGTGGTAGAATAGGACATATCAAGAGAAATTGTAGACAAACAAATTCTAGCAATGCCTCATACGGAAGGCCACTCCCTTCTGGATTGTGTAGAAGATATGGTAAGGGCAGGCACTAAACCAATGAATGTAGATCGACCAGGGACATGCAAGGAAACCTGTTAAGGCCAGGAAACCCCGAGGGGGACCTCAAGAAGGCTGCCACATGGAGAAATGTCCGGTCATTCCCAGGAGTAGTGGAAGACAGTCTCTCACAGGACAAATAGATAATTCTTTGCCTATTGTGAAAAATGATACTGCTGTAGATGGTAGTTTGAATAGTGATGAGGAATTAAATGTGAATTATATTTTGGCAAACTTCTATTAATGATAAAAGACCTCAGTTGAAAGTGAAAATTAATAATAAAGCTTTTACTGGCTTAGTAGACACTGTGACTATTATTATCCAAAAGTTTTGGCCTCAGAAATTGCCTCTTAGAGAGGCAAATGTACACTTTTTAGGAATTGGAATTCTATCTAGAGTTCAATAGAGTGTTAACTCAGTGGTCTACACTGGAATGGAAGGACAGAAAGGGAGACTGAAACCATATGTGGCAAATATAGCTATAAATCTCTGGGGTCATGATCTTTTACAGCAATGGAATACTCAGATTAATATTCCTCCAATGTTGGATACAAATTATGTACAGTATTTAGATAATAGAAAAGATCTGGTAAGACGCTATGGAAAACAGTTGCCAACCACCCAGGCTGCACAAAAACTAGGTACAAATGATGGACCTTCAAAGGAGCCAAAGGCCCTGCCACTGAAGTGGCTTACAGATGAACTTGTAAGATGATCCTCTGAGAAGCTAAAGGCTTTAGAAAAGTTAGTACAGCAACAGCTAGAGGCTGGACTCATAGAGGAATCTACCAGTCCTTGGAATTCTCCTGTATTCGTTATCAAAAAGAAGTCAGGAAAGTGGAGAATGCTGACACACCTGAGAGCCATAAATAAGGTAATTCAACCAATGGGCTCTCTGCAACCTGGAATGCCATTGCCTTCCTTGATACCCAAAGGATGGCCTATCATAGTCATTGATCTAAAAGACTGTTTTTTCACAATACCGTTACAGGAAAATGATAGAGAAAATTTGCATTTACTGTACCAACTCTTTAATTCCCAGCCAGTTAGGAGATATCAGTGGAGGATTTTGCCACAAGAAATGCTAAATAGCCCTACTTTGTGTCAACACTTTGTACAGCAACCTTTGGAAATAATTGGTGAGAAATTTTCCCAATCTCTTGTTTATCATTACACAGATGACATTCTTTTATTAGACTCTAATAAGGAAACTTTGGAAAGTATATTTGACATGGTGAAGGAAGTTCTGCCTAGTTGGGGGTTACAGATTGCCCCAGAAAAGATACAAAGAGGAGATTCTATTAACTATTTAGGTTACAAGATAGACTTACAAAGGATCAGACCTCAAAAGGTAAAAATTAGAAGGGATCGTTATCAAACTCTTAATTCTCTTCAGAAATTATTAGGGGAAATTTTTCAACTACAGACGATTATTGGGGTAAAAGGACATGACTTAAAGCATTTCAAAATGGCCCTTAAAGGGGATAAGGACCTAATCAGTCTGAGAATATTATCTGCTGAGGCAGAAAAAGAGTTACAATGGGTAAAAAAACTTAATATTGGATGCACATGTAGATCAGATAAACCTTGACTTAGACTGTATTCTTGTTATCTTGCCATCCAGAGAATACCCTTCTGGAATTCTGATGCAGAGGGAAGACACCATATTAGAGTGTATATTTCTGTCACATAAACAGAATAAAAAGTTAAAGATGTATATAGAAAGATTTCTGATTTGATTTTAAAGGGGAAATGAAGACTTTTTTAAGTGACTGGAAAAGATCCAGCAGAAATTATAGTACCTTTAACTAATGAGGAAATTTCCTCCTTATGGAAGGATAATGAATATTGGCAAATGGCTTTTACTGACTTTTTGGGAATGATTAGCAACAATTATCCCAAAACTGACAGAATTAAATTCATAAAAAAGAAAGTCTGGATTCTTCCACGTATTGTAAGACAAACTTCCATTTCTGGGGTTCTGACCTTCTACACTGATGCCAACAAATCAGGTAATGCTGGTTATAAAGCAGGTGAGGTAAGTAAAGTAGTTCAAAGTCCATATACATCTGTACAGAAGGCAGAATTATATGCCATTCTCATGGTACTTATGGATTTTACAGAACCTCTTAATATAGTTACTGATTCTCAATATGCAGAGAGAGTCTTGTTACACATTAAGACTGCAGAATTCATTCCTGATAATACAGAATTAACCTCATTGTTTTTACAATTACAAAAAACAATCAGAAACAGAAGTAATCCTATATACATTACACATAGCAGATCCCATACAGGTCTGACAGGCCCACTAGCACAAGGCAATGATGAGATTGATCGTTTATTAATTGGAAGTGTGCTAGAAGCCTCAGAATTTCATAAGAAACATCATATAAATAGCAAAGGTTTGAAAAAGGACTTCTCCATCACTTGGCAACAAGCCAAGGAGATAGTAAAAAAAACTGTCCTACTTGTTCCTTTTCTAATCAAACTCCATTGCCAGCAGGTTGTAATCCTAAGGGCATTCAGAGAAATGACATTTGGCAGATAGATGCCTTTCACTTTGCAGAATTTGGAAATTTGAAATATGTGCATCATACTATAAACACATTCTCAGGGTTTCAATGGGCTACTGCTCTTAACTCTGAAAAAGCTGATTCTGTTATCACACACCTTCTAGAGGTGATGACAGTTATTGGTATACCTGTACAAATAAAAACTGACAATGCTCCAGCATATGTCTCCACAAAATTGGAACAGTTTTTGAAATATTATAACATAAAGCATGTCACCAGTATACCACACAATCCTACAGGACAAGCAGTAGTTGAGAGATCTAATGGGACACTAAAGGAGATGCTCAATAGACAGGCTTGGAAGACTAAACCCCCCAAACGTAGGTTGCATAATGCTTTATTAACACTAAACTTTCTAATGCCAATGGGAAAGGACAAACAGCTACAGAAAGACTATGGAAAAAACTGCTGAATTCAATCAGCCAGTATACTTCAAAGATGTACTAACCTCTGTATGGAAACCAGGACATGGGGTAGGGGTTTTGCATAGTTTCCACAGGAGAAGAAAAACTTCGGATACCATCAAAGTTGATCAAGATTCGAGTGGAAAAGGAAAAACCTCTCAACGAGGACAAATGACAGGTATTCTACTAAGATATATCTTATAAACTAAATAGAAACCTCCCAAAGGAAAGGGAAGTGATTTTCTGTTATCTTCACAGAAAAACTCATCTCCAAAAGGCAAAGGACACTGCATGGGTAGATATTTAAGAAGAGAAGGTAGCTATAACCATCAAACAAAAGGAACGTGCCATACGGTAAACTTTACAGCTATCTCTCAGAGAACTCTATTTCTCTTTATTTCCTAGTCCCTATTCAATTAAACCAATGCTGGATTTAGAGGTGGATTTGGCTTTCCTCCTCTAAATTCAAGCACGTTGTTTAAACTTTTTTTAGAGTTTCTGTATTGTATCAAGAAGCCAATTGATGTAATACAGAATAAGAGAAGAAGTTGGCCAGAGTGTCAATTGAAATGGAGAGAGTTGGATCCAGTACATTGAGGAGGTGTGGCCCATTTTCTTTCCAGGGTGTCCAGGGATTGCTGTCAGGCAGGTCTTCATTGGCTGTGTGGGACTCAAACATAAACAGCAGAGAAATGTTTGCTTGTGTATGTATGCATACTAGGAAAGACAACCATGGGAGCATAACAACTATGAGAGGGTGTAACCTTGAAAGAAAGAGCCAAGAAAAGACAGTCCCCAACTTCTTCTCTTATTCTGTATTACATCAATTGGCTTCTTGATACTATACAGAAACTCTACAAAAAGTACTGACTTTAATCAAGTTGAGGATTTCAACCTAGATCTTCAATCAAGCGAATTGCATCTAACATGGACTGGATACAATCCATTCAAGACTTTCACTACACTAACATTTTCTTCCTACAGGACCCCACAAGGCTGCTGTCATCCCATTTCAGCAGGAAGTAACTTGGAGAATGCTACACCTCCTTTCCCCCATTGTTGTCACTTAGGATAGTGTATATACCTAGTTAGGGATAGTTTCCTATAGTTTAGGCTTGGGATTGGAAGGAGATGTTCAGACTTGGACACCCCTTTCAGATGACTTTAGGGTTTAGTTAAAATAGACATAATTAGGATGTGACATAAGCAGATTGTTGGATCTTCTTATATTTCACCTTTATGATTGTTAATTTTGGATACTTTACACTGTTAAGTTTTAATCCTCTTTTAGACTAAAAGGGGAATTGTAGGGGATGCTGTAGCCACGTCTGCTTAGGGGCTGGCTACAGGTGTGCCTTACCACGCCTACGAGGCCGTGGTCAGGGTGATGTAAGGAAAGTTTAAGAGTGAGACCGCTCTGCTTTCATTTTCATCTTCGGCTTGCTGTACAGACTGCTGCCCGCCAGCTGGCTAGGTCACTCAGTAAGTAAGGCTTTTCCCTATTAAATTCCCTTGTATTTAATTGGCTCCATATTGGTATTTTCCCACATTAAACAATCACCCTGGTTGGGGCCCTGCTGTCTTTATTGCCGGGCATCTCTGTTGGAAGCACCTTCAGGTTAGAAGAACCCTCAGGTGGAATTTGGCTGTGGGTAAATTCCCCTCTTCTTATACTGTTCTTCTGCACAGGCAACTGGCTCTAGAAATTTTTTTTGTTTTGTTTTGTTTTTCGAGATAGGGTTTCTCTGTGTAGCTTTGGTGCAGAACTCACAGCGATCCGCCTGCCTCTGCTTCCCTAGTGCTGGGATTAAAGGTGTGTGCCACCAACACCCGGCTAGAAATTTGGTTTTAATGATCAAATGAAAATGAAACTTAAAAATCGTCCCTGCAATGGCATGATGGTCCAGTGGGTCAAAGTAGCTGCAACCAAGCTTGACAAAATGACACACACACACACACACACACACACACACACACACAATGTAATTTAAATAAACAATTTAAAACCCCCTTCTTTTCTGAAGCATAACTTGAAGACACATTTCTTACTGATACAATTGCATCTTAGTCACAATATAAAAGGATGATTTCATTCTTATTTTTATTATACTAACTTAGCCTCTCTTAAAATAGAATTTGATGCCACACAAAGAAGTTGGTATTCTTGGGTAACAGGAGTCACTATGTCACTTGGTCAAGCTGGTAGCTGGAAAGGGCATAACCACATTCCCTGGTGGTTAGCTTGCTCTTGAGGCCAGGGCAAGCAGAAGGGAAGTCAAAGGACAAGGAGTAAAAATAATGATCAGACTTCATATATTTCTCTTCCATTATATTATTGCATTTTTTCAAAAAATGAAACAAAATCCCCTCACATTTAAGACTTTCTACTACATTTCATAAACAAAATGCCTGAGATTAGGGCACTTGTCTCTAAACATTCAGCAAGTTACTAGGGAAGAAAGACTGTGAACCTCCAGGGATAGAATTACACCTTTGACCTCCCATTTCTTTTACCTTCCACAGCTTAAGACAGGCATAAGCAGGCAGGCTTCAGCTCCGCAATCTTTTCAGAGCAGCTATGGACAGGCAGATGTCCTTTTTCCAGGAGTTCTTACCATCATGTGCTCGCCACAGAAGATGATCCAGAAAGAAAGAAGCATTGCATAGAAAATGCCCTGTCGGATGTCGCCAAATAACAGCATCCAGGTCCAGTCAAATCCAATGGAAAACCATTCCACAGGGATATTGATAAAGGTCATGGAAATCCCAAGGGCAAAAATGACTCTGAGAAAATACCCAGAAGAGCCAGGTTACTCTGGAGAAAAGATTTAAAAATCTAAAACCAATTTGAGAACTGAGATGTTATTTATTCAGACTTTAGCCAGTTGATCAGTTTCTCAGCATTCATGGTAAATTTCCACCCTGGGATGCAAAATGTCCTAGCTTGCATCTCTATAAAATGAAGGAGAGTAACACTAACTTCTGGGTAACTAAATGGAGCTCCCTGAAAGATGCATACTTTAACCCTGTTGTCTTCTTAAACAGATATACTTTAGTATAACTGTACCCTCTTACATCTTCATAATATCACTGACCCAATCATTAAGAATATGCATCATAAGTCATTACTGTGACATGCTTGACAACTGTTAATTGTGTAAGTATATTTGTTTCAATAAAAAACTATATAACTACACATAAATACAATTGGCTTCTTGTTTTGATTTTCCTTCACCACACTATCACTTGCCCCTTCTTTATTATAATGCCATTCTGATTTATTTAAACATTTTTCATATACACAAGATACATATGTATAACATAAACAATGTACTAAAAATACTGTTAAGGCTTCAGATACATATATGGGAAAGACCAATAGGTTTACCCAGGGAACTGCATTTAATGGAAAAGCCAGAAAAAGAGGCATTGAGATAAGTTGGTAAGCAACATCATCACAATTTAGAGGCTCAGAACACTGCCGGGGTTGCCTATTACGGAGACAGAGACTAAGTGCAGGAAGAGTTGAGGAAATAGAGGTGAGATGGCAGAGAGTGGAGTCTAAATGGATGCAGAGGCTTGGAAGAGCTAGGAATATTTATAGGTCTACATGTAGTACATTTTCAGAAATAAAAGAGGAAGAGCTTATGAAGAAACTGATATTAAGTTTATCTTAAAAGAGACTAGGAAGTCAATAAAAATTAAATACTACAATTACACCATTCATTCACTCAACAAATACTCACTTAAAATTATAAAGACGGATAAAGATAAAAAGAGAATGGAGAGTGATTTAGATAGGGTGAATGGGGGAGGGTAAAGCACAGCAATGAGAAACATCAAGATAGGGCTTGGGGAGGGCCTAGGCCCTGACCAGGATGATATGACAGACTTTGGGGATTCCCTATGGAGGGCCTTACCCTCCCTGGGGAGCAGAGCGGGGATGGGGTGAGGGGTTGGTGGAGGTGGGGGAGGAGGGGAGGAAGAGGAAGCAGGATTGATATGTGAAGCAGGCTTGTTTCTAATTTGAACTAATTAAAAAAATAATTTCTTGGGAAAAAAAAAGGCCGGGCTTAAAAGAAAGAGTAATGAGGTATTAATATACCTGGGAAGTACCATTTTAGATAACAAGAACAAGTTCAAAGGCCTTGGGGTAAAAGCTTAGAATGTAAGGCATTTGAGTGCTATCACAGGTGCGATGAGATCCAATGGAGTTTATAGGACAAGGCAAAGCTAGTGGACAGCTTTCAGCAGAGAGTGGAGTGATTTTATTGCCACTTAAAGGGACAATAAATATTTCTCTGTGTGGGAGGCTTTGGGTGAATAAATTGTAGTAAAGAAAATAGTGCAAGGAGGTGCTTTTAATAACAAACTTGAGCAATGATGTGGGTGATCAGATTAGGGGGGTATTGATAGAGACAGTAAGACTTCAAGGGGATTTAATAGAGGTGTGAATAACAAATAGAATACTAAGTGGCTTCCTTCTTTCCAGTCCAGCAAGAAAAAAGAAAAGAAAAGAAAAAAAAAGAGTAGCCTTTTATCAATATGAGGAGATCTAGAAGAGCTATAGGTGGCAGCAGAAAGAAGTCAAGTATTCTTTATATTACATTACTAGCAGAGTTAACAAAGAAAGGAGGTACAAAGTCTCTTCTCTGGTTCAACAGTGTAAAAGACTAGAAAAATGGGAAAACAGTAACGAAGACAAAGTGATGATGAGCAAAGGAATAAGCAATAGGGTTGTGTGAAGGAAAGAGGGTGATTAGCTATGTAGAATGCTGATTATGGGTCAAGGAAGGTAAAGACTAGAAGCCAACTATTAGATTCGACTATGGAGGTGATTCATGAGCCAGTGAAATGGCATAGTGGAGATCAACCAACATTAGAATGGAATCATCAGAGAATTGGAACAGATATGTAGGCAAGATTTTTGAGGATTCTTATAAAAGGAGAAAATGGTATAATGATTTAAGAAGGAAGTACTTTCTCATGGTATAGCTTATGCATATATAATATTAATAGAAGTGAGACTGCAAACCAGAGAAGCTGTTGATGTGAGCAAGGCTATAGCTACAGGGACATCATCCTGTGTGTGGGAGGGTTTGAATATAGTTGGGAATGGAACAGTTCATCCACTAACAGAGAAAGATCTGAAATCTGATCATGGGAAAGAACAGCAAAGACAGCAATGTGAGGAGGAGCACTATGAAGATTTACAAATAATTTGTATGTGAAATCTGAAGGAGACAAAGAGCCCATGATGACTCTTAGTCAATTCACCAACTGAACTCACACAATGGCTAGTTGAACTAGACATTCAAAATAAGAGCATGGCAGATTCTAGAAAATTGCATTTTCTAACAGTGATCTGAATCATTTCTTACTTTTCCAGTAGCACTGGGGGTCTGGACATCATGGAGATCCTCCTCCAATACCACACCATAATGATGAAGATACTGGGTGTGAGGAAGGTCTTCATAGCAAACCACACTTTAGTGAAGCCTCCATTTTGGTGGATTCCCTAGACAGAAACCAATTATAATTCTGGAGACGAATAAATATTAGTGTTTTTAATGAATAAATACAGATGAACGAACAGTTTGCCTACAAGAAAGTGTTCATAGTCATATAAGATACTGCCCTCATATACCCTCTGTCACCTCCTTAGATATAGAAATATACTAAAAATCATAAAAATGGGCCATGCTATGCCAAAAGATTAAGAACGTAACCAAAGTTTTTTTTTTTTTCTGCAAGGCCTTCATTCAACATTGGAGATTGTAACACAAAAAATAGAAGACTTGGAGACTGATATTTGGGTTCAAACTTCAAGCTGAAGATCAGAAAAGCATTAGCTCATACTCTACCTCAGACTGAAAGGCGATCCTGGCTCTACCAAACCTTAGACTGTAACCTCTCCTCAGCGTGGATGGAGAATCCTGAGACTTCAATGTCTTCCTATCCTCAGTGTGGCTGGAGAATGAATCCCTCATACTGAGACCTTGCCTGTGTTATATACCTCCCTAATGCTATGATTAAGGGTCCGTGATCCCAGGTGTTGAGATCATCTTTGTATGAGCTGTTTCTCTTTAGAACTGGATCAATCTTGTGTAGATCTGGGTAGTCTTGAACTCACACCTCTTAATCGTGAATCCTAGTATTAAAGGTGTTTACCACCACCTCCAATCTTTTGGCTGCTGGGATTAAAGGTGTGTATCACTACTGCCTGATCTCTATAGCTTGAGGCTGACTTTGATTTCTGAATCCTCAGGCAAGTTTAATAAATCATAAATAAAATATCAACATAGGAGATAACACATAGGTCCAGTAAGCCAAATTGAAAAGTAGATTTAAATTATACTTGTAACATGCCATTAAATAAAAAAAAGGCCAAAAGCACAAGTCATTACAGATAATTGTTATGCTTCTCTGTATCTTCACCTGTGCTTTTAATTTACTTTCTAATTTTCTTGCATGTGTGTGAATAAGTTTTGCATTAAAATGTGGACTCCTTATGCTATATTCTCTATCCTTCATTAAACAAATAACATGGACAAATATAAGTCATCACTGTTCTCACCAACATTTGTGATTGCCATGGTAAAAACACGTTATTCTTATCTTGTTTGTTATACAATCAAGATCATACTATGACCTTAGAAATAACTGTAATAATTTTATGTGATCTTAAGACCACTTACGGCATCACAGAGCCTACTACATCCATGAAGAAGGGCTAAGGATCTGAACTCCGGCTTCAGGTTTCCTGTTACAGGCATGGTTGTCTGTACCAGCATGTGTTGGTGAGCAAGAGGAAGCTACAGCACAGCAGGGACATGCTAACTCTTATACCTTGAGTTGTAAAAAAGAAAAACTTCTTCTTCTTCTTCTTCTTCTTCTTCTTCTTCTTCTTCTTCTTCTTCTTCTTCTTCTTCTTCTTCTTCTCCTTCTTTCTTCTTCCTTCTTCTTTTCCCCATATGACTTATCTTTTATGTTTTTATTCTTTGAGGATTTCATACAGTATGTTTTGAACATATTCTTTTTCTTCCCCCAACTCCTCCTAGATTCTCCCTTACCTACTTGCCCATCCAACTTCATGTTCTTTTTCTCTTATTTAAAATCATAAACAAAAATCCCACAAAAGAAGGAAACAAAAAAGGCAAAGCCAAAAATAAAACATGGAGTCCAAATTGTGGTGGCAAATGACTCCTGTGTATAGGGCCTTTCCTGGAATGTGAATGATGTACACAGTATTTGTCATCCCATTGGTGAAAACTGATTTTTTTCCCATCCTAGAAAATATAAATAAAGAATAGCATCTTGGCTAGGAGTAGGACTTTGTGCTCACATTCTCTTTTCAATGCTGGGATTTTGTCTGGCTTTATCTAGTACAGGTCTTACATGTGAACCTGCCCTGTTGTATTTATACAATGCTATTTCCTTGAAGTTATACATAACTCTAGCATTTACAATCTTTCCATCTCCTCTTTCACAACGACTTGAGAAGAGGGATGTGATAAAGACAACTCACTTAGAGTTGAGTGTTCCTAAGTCTCTCATTCTCTGAATGTTGTCCAGTTATGGGGCTCTGTGCTTATTACCATTTACTGCAAGAAGAAACTTCCCTGATAAAGATTGGATGATGCACTCATCTATGGGTATAACAAGATCACAAAACCTTTTTATTGTTTTGTTCATTTACCAGCATAACAGTAGTAGGTTTCCCCTAGGGCCATGATATATTTATTGTCAAGTTCTTGGCATCATTAATATTGTTGGGGATGGGTTCCATCCCATGGAGCATGCCTTAAATCTTCAAAAAGTGGTTAGTTATTTATATAACATTTGTGCCACTATTCCACCAGTGGATGTATCTAGCAAGAAAGTCATTATTATAGTTTGCTAGTTAAGGCTGCCAATTATTTTTATCTTCCAGTAGTATACCTAATACCTTCTAGCACTATGAATGTTAGCCAGTAGGAGTGAAACTTCCAATGGAAAGTCAGCTAATTTTTTTAATGTTCTTTTTTGTAGATATTGAATTATAAATATAAAAATATGGCTTTTTGGTGATCTTAAAAAAAAGACAACTTAATATCCAGAACCAGCCAAAGTGAGGAGAATAAGAGGCTGAATGTTCAGCCCTACAGTAAGATGTACCATACCTCTCCTCCCAAGTTTCAGAAATCATTTCAGAAGAGGGGGCTGAAAGAGCCAGAAGAGGTAGATGACTACAAGGAAGCATCATCTGGGCACAGCAAGGCAGCTGTACAAATAAACTCATAGCAGTTGTCAGAGAATACACAAAACCTGTAACAAGCTGCAACAGACTAAATAACAGAATGGAGAAGAGAGTTGGGCACACAACCCTACTACTAGCCACAGAACAACTGGCTGCTGGGGAAGGAAAGATAGTGTTTTATGTAAGAGTGCAGCCCATGGTAAGTCAACAAGCTCCAGTGGAAGAATACACACCCAATAATATTTTGGGCAGCATAAATTAGTCTTGAATTTTCCTTTTTTTTGGTCTGGTTTGATTTTTTTCATGGCACAAAGTTGGGTGGATAGGAAAGGAAACATGAATCTGGAAAGAGTTGGGGGGCCAAATATGACTCAAACACATATGAAACTCAAAACTCTCCAAGAACTCATTAAAATTAAAGTATTAATATTAAAAATCACACATGCAATGCTTGAAGTTTTATATAACTCCATGCAAATCATCCAAATTTAGAATTTTGATCATCATGGTTATGTTGTTATTCCCAATACTCAGATAAGCATAAAAATGGCAGGACTAAAAGAAGAGCTTCCTTCCTACATGCTTCCAGGGTCCTATGTGTGCAAAGAGATGGAAGAACTAATACAAAACTCTTTACACATATATGAATACTGTATTCTTGACTGCTGCTTCAAGGTCACAGTCTGTTGATTCAGTTACACTCACCACCAATCGAATATCCTTTATCTCCCCAATCCCAACATTGATTTTCTTCTTCTCATTCACTGGTAGCCGGATATTTAGAAGATAATACTTATGAGCCACTGACCCAATTTCCATGAAAGGAAGGACATCACATTCATAATGACGACCTTCATGCTCTAGAGTCTGGAAAAAAAATTAGATGGAATGAGACAGATTACTATTTACAAAAGACTATGTGCATTCATTTGGATTGAACTCATATCACCAATTTTTAAAATGCTATTGAGTTAAAGTGCACATTAAAGACACAGATCTACAAGGCATATTGGAATCCTGTATGTCCACTGAACTATTTCACAGAGATGGAGGGAAAGAAGAGAGGAAAAGGGGGGGGGAGAAGGGAGAGGAAGAAATCAGCTTCATTTGAGGTAAAACCAAAAAAAATAGGTAAAAAGCAGAGATCTCTTCTGTCCTTTGACACCTTTCTTAGACCTAGAATCCACATTAGATCTTTGCATCAGACTGCTCTGGTCTACGATGTTTAGGGAAACCCTAAGAGATCTCCATAGACTCCCTGTATGTCCAGGAGGAAAGAAATTGCTGAAATCCATCACAATCTTGATGATGGCTAAATTTTCACAGTGAAATATAAAAAGATGAAATTATCTTCCTCTTATCAATCTGACAAAAAAAGCCAAGGTCCATTGGGGCTGGAGAAATGGCTCAAAACTTAAAAGCACTTGCCACTCTTACAGAGGATTCAAATTCCATTCTCATCATCCATATAGGAGGTTAAACCTGATTATAGATTGAGATTCAAGGTACATTATTCTGGATTTCATGGACTGTGTGGTTGCTTGAAAGAAAATGGCCCCCATAGGGAGTGGCAGTATTAGGAGGTGTGGCTTTGGTGGAGTAGGCATGGCCCTGATGGAGGAAGAGCGTCACTGTGGGCTGAGCTTAGAGGTCTCCTATGCTCAAGCTATCCTCAGTGACACAACATAGACTCCTGCTGCATGTAGATCAAGATGTAGAATGCTCAGCTCATTCTTCAGCACCATGTTTGCCTGAATGCTGCCATGTCCCACCATGATAATAATGAACTAACTAACCTCTGAAGCCAGTCCCAATTAAATGTTTTCTTTTATAAGAGTTGCCATGGTCATGATGTCTCTCCACAGCAATAGAAACACAATCTAAGACAGCTGCATGCAGGCTGTATACTTATGTACATACAGGAAAAATACTAATACACATCTGATATGGGAATTCAATCCATTTCTGCCAATAACTTTTGGGATGACTAGCCCTAACGGCATGGTTTTCTCTGCGTACATGACCAGATAAAACTAAAATCTAGGGTCTAGTATTGTCACAAATCTCTTTCCACTCATTTATCTTTTACTCCTTAGAGCATATCTTTAGATACATTACTATCTTACCAGTTAAACATTCTGTTTTGATATTAATAATGTTTAAGTTTTCCACCGTGAACAATAAATTTTCCTAACAGTGATCTCTGGAATCCCAAAAAAATGATGGGGCCCCACAACAACAATTCTATCTGGTCCATAATAATGGCATTTGAGACACCATTCAAAGATTGGTTTTGGACTACAAATTGCTTGGGACAATTCCAAGGAAAAGAGCAATATGACACTACCAGAACGCAGTGATCCCACAGCAGAAAAACCTGAACATGCTAATGCAATTGAGACACAAGAAAATGAACTTGAAAATTACTTTATGAAGATCATAGAGGTTCTTAAAGAGGAAACAAAAGATTCCCTTAAATAAGTTGAGCAAAAGACAAACAAAAAAGTAGAAGAAATCAATAAATTCCTTAAAGAAAGTCAAGAAAAAACCCAATCAAATTGGTGAAAGAAATAGTTCAAGACTTGAAAACCGAAATAGAAACAATAAAGAAAACTGAGGGAATTCTGGAGATGGAAAAGCTGGTGAAGCAAACAGGAACTACAAATGCAAGCATCACCAACAGAATCCAGGAAATCTAGGACACCATGAATAAAACAAAAAATGATATGGCTAGAAGGTGGAGAAGAATGCCAGCTCAAATGCAGAGAAAACATATTAAACAAAACCATAGAAGAAAACTTTCCTAACATAAAGAAAGACATGTCTATAAAATATAAGTAGCTTACAGAACACCAAATAGGCTGGACCAAAACGAAACAAAACAAAAACAAACAAAACAAAAACCCTCACCAAGTAATAATCAAAACACTAAACCTACAGAATAAAGGAAGAATTTTAAGAGCTGCAAAGGAAATAGGTCAAGTAACATATAAAGGCAGACTTATTAGAATTCCATCTGACTTCTCCAGGGAGACTCTAAAAGCCAGAAGATCCTGGAGACACATTTTACAGATATGGACCATGGATGCCAGCCCAGACTATTATACCCAGCAAAACTTTCAATCAGCACCAATAGAGAAAGCAAGATATTTCATGACAAAACCAGATTTAAACAATAGCTACCCACACAAATCTAGCACTACAGAAAGTACTAGAAGGACAATTACAACCCAAGGAACTCAATTACATCCACAGAAACACAGGCAAAAGATAATCTCACACCAGCAAAACCCAAAGAAGGGAAACACACACACCCATCACCACCGACAAAACCAAAAAAGTAAAAGGAATTGACTGGTCAATAACATCTCACTATTAATGGATGCAATTCACAAATAAAAAGACACAGGCTAAAAGAATGGATATAAAAATTGGCTCTATCCTTCTGTTGTATACAAAAACACACCTCAATCTCAAAGACAGACATTATCTCACAGTAAAGTGTTGGGAAAAGATTTTCCAATCAAATGGTCCTAAGAAGCAAGCCAGTGTAGCTACCCTAATATATATCTAACAAAATAGACTTCAAACTAAAATTAATTAAGAGATGGGGAAGTACATTTCATGTTCAAAGGAAAAATCCAGCAAGATGAAGTTTCACTTCTGAACATATATGCCCCAAGTACAAGGGCACCCAGATTTGTAAAAGAAACTGCTAAAGATTAAATCACACATCAAGCTTCACACACTGATAGTGGGAGACTTCGACACCTCAATCTCACCACTGGACAGGTCTGCCAGACAGAAACTTAACAGAGAAACAAGTGAACTAAAAGTGGTTATAACTCAAATGGACTTAATAGACATCTACAAAACATTATACCTAAACACAAAAAATATACACTCTTCTCAGCACCTCAAGAAATCTTCTCTAAAACTGACCACATCTTTGAACATAAAGCAAATCTCAAAAGATACAAAAAAATGGATCATAGCAACATTATTTGTAATAGCCAGGACCTGGAAGCAACCTAGATGCTCCTCAAACAAAGGATGAATAAAAAAAAAATAATGACCTCATGAAAATTTCAGGCAAATGGATGACACTAGAAGAAATCATCCTGAGTGAGGTAACACAGACACAGAAAGGCAAACAGGGTATATATTTACTCATAAGTGGATATTAGACATAAAGCAAAGGATAAACAGCCTACAATCCACAACCCGAGAGAAGCTAGGAAACAAGAAGGACCCTAAGAGATTCTCACCCCACAATAAGGGGAAATAGACAACATCCCCTGAGTAAATTGAGAGCATAAGGGAGGGACATGGAGGTAGGAAAGAGAGGAGGGGAGAAAGGGAGTGAGGAGTAGAACATGAGGGATTGTGAAGGTCAAGTTGTGGGAAAGACAGAAAGGGAGAGCAAGGGAAGAGATACCTTGATAGAGGGAGCCATTATGGGGTTAACAAGAAACCTGGCACTAGGGAAATTCCCAGGAATCCACAAGGATGACCCCCAACTAAGAATCTAAGCAATAGTGGAGAGGTTACCTTAACTACCCTTTCTCTATAGTCAGATATGACAACCTTAATTGCCATCATAGAGCCTTCATCCAGTAGCTGATGGAAGCTGAAGCAGAGTTCCACAGCTAAGCACTCCTGGGGTCCAATTGTAGAGAGGGAGGAGTGACAATATGAGCAAAGGGGTCAAGACAATGTTTGGGAAATCCACAGAAACAGCTGACTTGACCAAGTGGGAGATCATTGACTCTAGACTGACAGCTAGAGAACCTGCATATGAAGGAACTAGAACCCATGGACATGGATGTCAGTTGGGGGGGTTGGGCAATCTATGGGGCCACTGGCAGGGGATCCAGTATTTATCCCTAGTGCATGAACTGTCTTTTTGGAGCCCATTTCCTGTGGAGGGATACCTTGATCATCCTAGATACAGTGGGGAGGGCCTCAGTCCTGCCCCAAATGATGTGACAGACTTTGATGATTCTCCATAGGAGGCCTTACCCTCTCTGAGGAGTGGAAGGGGGATGGAATGGGGAGATGGAGGGGGGAGTGGGAGGTCAGGAGGGAGACAGAACTGGGATTCGGTATGTAAAATAAGATTGCTTTGAAAATAAAAAAGAAAAATAATTTTTAAAAACAATAAAAATAAATCTTTGAAATACATAAAAAAAATTGGAATAACTCCTTGTATCTTATTGGACCACCACAGGCTAAAATTAAGTTCAACAACAACACAAACTACAGAAAGCCTACAAACTTATGGAAACTGAACCACCTGTGGGCAAAGGAGGAAATAGAGAAAGAAATTAAAGATGTCCTAGAATTCAATGAAAGTGAATCTACCACATACCCAAACTTATGGGACACAATGAAAGCAGTACTAAGAGGAAAGTTCATAGCACTAAGTACCTACATAAAGAATTTGGAGAAATCTCATATATTAGACTTAACAGCTCACCTGAAAGCTCTAGGGTGAAAATAAGCAAACTCATCCAGGAGTAGATGGAAGAAAATAATCAAATGCATGGCTGAAATCAATAAAACTGATACAAAGAGAACAATACAAAGAATCAACAAAACAAAGAGTTGGTTCTTTGAGAATCAACAAGATAGACAAACCATTATTCAAATTAACCAAAAGGAAGAGAGAGAATATCAAAATTAACAAAATCAGAAACAAAAAGGGGAACATTTGACAGACTACAAGGAAATACAGAGAATCATTAGGTCATATTTCAAAAACCTGTACTCTCAGAATTGGAAAATCTAAATGAAATGGACAACTTTCTTGATAGGTATCATATACCAAAATTAGATCAAGACCACATAAACAATTTAAAAAGACATTTAACCCCTAAGGAAATAGAAACAGTCATTGAAGGTCTCTCAAGCAATAAAGGCTCAAGGCCTGATAGTTTCAGTGCAAAATTCTATCAGAACTTCAAAGAAGAGCTAATACCAATACCCCTCAAACTTTTCCACACAATAGAAAGAGAAGTAATATTGCCAAATTATTTTTATGAGGCCGTAGCTACCCTGATACCCAAACCAAACAAAGAAAGAGAATTACAGACCAATTTCCCTCATGAGCATTGATGCAAAAATACTCAACAAATACTGGCAAACTGAATCCAAGAACACATGAAAAAAAATCATCCACCATTATCAAGTAGGCTTCATCCCAGAGATGCAGGGATGGTTCAACATACAGAAATCTGTCAATGTAATCCACCATATAAACAAACTGAAAGAAAAAAAAAACATATGAACATCTTCTTAGAAGCTGAAAAGACCTTTGACAAAATCCAACCCCCTTCATGATAACAGTTCTGGATAGAACAGGAATACAAGGAACATACCCAAATAAATAAAGGCACTATAAAGTAAGCTGACAGCCAATATAGATTAAATGGAGAGAAGCTCAAAGTGATTCCCCTAAAACTAGGGACAAGACACTGGTGTCGACTCTCTCCTTATCTATTCAATATAGTAGTTGAGGTTCTAGCTACAACAATAAGGCAACAAAAGGAGATCAAGGGGATACAAATTGGAAAAGAAAAAGTCAAACTTTCACTATTTGCAGATGATATGTTAGTATACATAAATGACCACAAAAATTCTACTAGGGAACTCCTACAGCTGATAAACATCTTCAGTAATGTGGCTGCATACAGGATTAACTAAAAAAAATGAGTAGCACTCCTTTATAGAAATGGTAAATGGGCAATAAAAGAAATCAGAGGGAAAACCCTTTACAATAACCACAAATAATATAAAATATCTTCTGATAACTCTAGCAAAACAAGTTAAAAACTATATGACAAGAATTTTAAGTCTTTGAAGAAAGAAATTGGTGAAGAGATCAGAAAATGGAAAGATATCCCATGCTCATGAATCAGTAACAAAAGCAATGTACATATTCAATACATTCCCCCATCAAAATCCCAACACAATTCTTTACAGATCTTGAAAAAACAAAACTCAGCTTCATAATGGAAAACCAAAAAACCCAGGGTAGCTAAAATAATCGTGTACAATAAAGGAACTTCTGGAGGTATCACCATCTCTGCTATAGAGATAGAGTAATAAAAAGTTTGGTATTTGCATAGAAACAGACATGTGGATGAATGGAATGGAGTTGAAGAAGACCCTGATATAAACCCATACACATATGGACAACTAAGTTTTGAAAAAGAATCGAAAGTATACAGTGGAAAAAAGAAAGCAATCATAAGTAGATTGCATCATGTAATAGGATACAAATAGATTCACATCTACTGCCCTGCACAAAACTCAAGTCCAAGTTGATCAAAGACATCAACATAAATCCATTTACACTGAACCTGATAGAAGACAAAGTGGGAAGTAGCCTTGAAAGAATTGACACAGGAGACCACTTCCTAAATATAACACCAGTAGTACAGACTCTGAGAGCAACAATCAATAAATGGAACCTCCTGTAAAGATTCTATAAGACAAAGGGCAAGGTCAAAAAGACAAAACGGCAACCTACAAAATGGGAAAAGATCTTCACCAATCCCACATTTAACAGAAGAATGATATTCAAAATATATAAAGAACAACAAATTAGATATCAAAATATAAAATTATCTCATTAAAATGGGGTGCAGATTTAAACAGAATTCTCAACAGAAAAATCTTGAATGACTGAGATACACTTAAAGAAGTGTTTTATATCCTTAGTTATCAGGGGAATGCAAATCAAAACAACTCTGAGGTACCATCTTACACTTGTGAGAATGGTAAGATCAAAAATACTAATGACAGCCTATGTTGGAGAGAATGTGGAGTAAGGGGAACACTCCTCCAGTGCTGGTGTGAGTGCAAACTTGTATAGCCACTTTGGAAATCAGTATGGTGTTTCTCAGAAAACTGGGAATCAATCTACCTCAAGAACAAGCCATACCACTCTTGGGTATATACTCAAAAGATGCTCAACCATACCCCAAGGACACTTGCTCAACTATGTTCATAGCAGCATTATTCATAATAGCCAGAATCTGGAAACAACCTAGATACCCTTCAACCAAAGAATGGATAAGGAAAATGTGGTACATTTACACAATGGAATACTACTCAGCTGTAAAAAACAATGACATCATGAAATTCGCAGGCAAATGGATTGAACTAGAAAAAAAAATCATCTTGAGTGAGGTAACCCAGACCCAGAAAGACAAATACAGTGTGTGCTCACTTATAAGTGGATATTAGATGTAAAGCAAAGAATAACCGGACTACAATCCTCAGAGAAGCTAGGTAACAAGAAGAATCCAAAAAGGGAAGAGGAATCCCTGGGAAGAGGAAGTAGATGGGGTGTCCTGGGTAAGCTGGGGAAAGGGGAGTAGAGGGGATGAGGGAATGGAGACATGAGGGATCCAGATTGTTGAGTTGTGGGTGGGACAGAGTGAGAGAGTGATAGGGGAGATATCTTGATTGAGGGGAGCATCATGGGGTTAGGGAGAAACCTGGTGCCAGGGAGACTCCCAGGAACCCACAAGATGACTCCAGCCAAGACTCCTATCAATAGTGGAGAGGGTTCCTGAACTGGTCTTCCCTGTAATCAGATTGGTGACTGCCCTAGTTGTCACCATGGATCCGTCATCCAGTACCTGATGGAAGCAGATACAGAGATCCATAGCCAAGCTCAGAGCTGAACTCTGGGAATCCAGTTAAAAAGAGGGTGGAGGGATTGTGTGAGCAAGGTAGGGGTCAAGATGGTGATGGGGAGACCTTCAGAGGCAGCTGACCTGGGCTTGTGGAAACTCATAGACACTGGACAGACAGCCAGAGAGCCAGTATGGGACCATCCTAGGCTTTTTGCATCTGTGTGACAATTGTGTAGCTTGGTCTTTTGTGGGGCCCCGAGCAGTGGAACCAGGAACTGTTCCTGATGCATAAGCTGACTCTTTAGATCTTATTACCTATGGTGGGATGCCTGGTTCAGACTTGAAGCAGTGGGGAGGAGCCTCAGCTTTATGTGCCATGCTTTGTTAATTCCCACAGCAGATCTTACCCCATTTAAGTGGAAATGGAGAAGGAGTGGATAGGGAAGGTAGGGGAAGGTGAGGGAGGGAGCAGGAGGAGAAACTGCCTGGCATGTAAATTAAAATTTTAAAATGATGAAAAATAAAGAATTACAGATTAATAATCACCCATGTTTGTCATACTTGTAGTTGTTAGGTTTTTCTAGATGCACGAAGTATTCCATATAGCTATGTAATCTTCCAATGTTTTGAAGACTTACAGAATATGACATTTAAATGTTTTAATAACTTAGAATTCTGTTGACATGAGACACAACTGCTCCTAGCAGCACTGATCTACTACCAAGAGAATGATGGGCAATGAAGACACTCCATATAGAACTTACTTTCTTCTGGACAAAACTGGCCTATTGGACAAAAACTTCCTCAACTGATCACAGTAATAACCCTGTCCAATCTGGACAAGCTGGACACAAGGAAAAACAACTGTTGAATCTTGCCAAGACAGGGTAGGACAGTTTTTCAAATTTTTCTGCTTCTAAAAATGGTCTGCCAGATATTCTATGCCTATAGCCAAAGTTGGATGGTCCAACATTACAGAGAAACATTGGGTGACTGTCCAGGCAACCAGCTGTTTTCTGTCATTTCTTGCAATTTTTGGAAGTCACTTGCTTGCACTTCCTATTTACTCAGGTAAAATTTCTTTCCTTCTCAGGTCTTTGATGGGATTGAAGACTAGATGCTTACAGTTATAATCTTCTTGTGTCTTAGCTAAGGGCATATTAGTTCAAGATTTACTCTTCAGGAAAGGACAACTATTGGAGTAATCTCTGTAATTTGCCAATTTCCTATGGTCTGGACAATTAGAGTGCTTGATATTGCTTGGTATTGTTCTTGTTGGTTGTAGTTCCATTTTATGTTATTACTTTCTCTTTCTTCTGAACAATGCTTGATAGCTGTTGTTATTCTATACAGTTTTATGTTAGGATTACAACCTTAATTGGACAAAAATGGGAAGTGTTATGGCAATTCAATCCATTTTAGCCAAAGACATTTGGGGTGATTAGCCCAATGGGCATGGTTTTCACTGGATACATGACTGGATAAAACTGAGGAGATCTCATGCTCTGATGTGGGATGCTCTGATGTGGGATGCCCCTCTGTATGCTGTGAATATGTTTTATTGCCATTAGTTAATAAAGAAGCTGATTTAGCCAATAGTCAGGCACAATATAGTTAGGTGGGAAATCCAAACAGAGATACAGAGAGAAAGAAGGCAGGGCCAGGGAGACACCTGGAGGACTAAGATGCCAGAACATTACTTGTAAGCCATGGCCATTTGTTGATACACAGATTAGTAGAAATGGGTTAATTTAATTGTGAGAGCTAGTCAGTAATATGCCTGAGCCATTGGTCAAACAATTATAATTAATATTGAGCCTCAGAGTGATAATTTTATAAGAAGCTTCGAGATTGGGTGGAACACCTAAAAGCTTCCAGCTATATTTGGTGCCAACCATTTGGCATGGATCCACATAATACCTAAAAAAGCTTTAAAAGGGTTCTAAACATGCAGAGATGGAACTGCATTGGGCATTCTAGTCTGTCATGCTGACCACAATGCTGAGATGCATCTCTGGACAGCTGCCCATGAAGTGGAACTGGCCAACAACCACCATGAACTAAGCAGCATGGTGGATTCCCATAGTCTCATAAAGAGACCACAGTACAGAGAGACTTTTCTCTGTCACTGCCTGCATGCTTAGGAACACAGCCACACAGGACTAAGAGCACAAATACTTGCCAATTAGTATTGCTCCCCAGCATTGGGGGGAGGATATCCATGACTCTTTCTTGGGTACCTCTGTCATGTTGAAGAGTTAGAGCCTTCATCCAGTAGCTGTTCACCCATAGCTAAGCACTGAACCATACTCCTTGAATCCAGTTGTGGAAAGGAAGGAAGGATGAGCAACGGAACCAAGACAGTGCTGCAGAAACCCACAGAAACAGTTGACCTGACCTAGTGAAAGCATAGAGACCCTAGTCACAAAGCTGGGGAAACTGCACTGAACTGAACCAAGCCCTCTGAATGTGGGTGCCAGCTAGGAGGCCAAGGCAGTCTATGGGACCTCTAACAGTGGAGCCAGTCCACAACTGGACTTTGGAGCCCATTCCCTATGGAGGGATACTATTGCAGCCCAGATACAGCAAGGAGGGCCTAGGCCCTCCCCCAAATGATATGACAAACTTTGAAGGTCCCTGGTGGAGGGCCTCACTATCTCTGGGGATGAGTTGGGGGATGTGTTGGGAGGGTTGGTGGGGAACTTGGGAGGATGGGAGGGTGAGGGAATGTGGGGGGGTGGATGTGCAAATATAAGTAGTAATTTAAGAATTTTAATAAAAAAATGTTAAGTAGGGAGGAACCAACAGCCAAAGAGTTTGCTTTGGTCCTAGCCACACCTGCTTAACAATTTAAAGCACTGGTCAAAAAATGATTACAACTACACAATAAGGACAAATTAAGACAAAAACAAAGACTTCTAAATGGGTCACAGTATGTGTGATAAGTGTGCATAGGCTTAGGAGAGAGAGGATAGAGGATAGACAGAGTTATAGTTAAAAAAAATAATTTAAGGATACTAAACTGATGTCCTTAAAGGAGAAATAGAATAATAAAATAATTGTAATGGGCCATGTAAAGATGGAAAATACACAGAAAGTTTGGATTATGTATGTGTTTTCTTTAAATTTTTTGATTGTTAATGAGCTAACTATAGAGAGACATTTGGTTGTGGAGGCTGCTAAGCTAAACCAACATTAAGGTATTCTGACTTCAAAATTTGGGTCTAAGGACATATTACTTTGGAAATGAGGTTCTGCTTTTATTTCCACAGAAGATGAGGAGCTGTGGATTCCTTCCAGGCTAATATGATTTGATCAAGTAAAACAACCCACCCTCCACCCTGAGAGGTCTCTGATGGGAGCTATGTCCCAGGAGACCCAACATCCAAAACATCTTCAAGGCAACTGGATGAGATAATGCAGTCTCTGAACATAATTCTAAATATTCTCAGGATCTCCATGAGACTACCACTGCCCCCAATCAGCAGGAAGTAATATAGAAAACTACACCCAGATTCCCAAAATAATAGTCAACTATAATAGTTAAACTTACAGACATGTTAGGTTTTCTAGATATACAGACAAATAATCTTCAAGCACTTGAAAGATCTACAGAATATGGCAGTGAAAATGTTTTAAGAACAGACCTTTCTTGACAGTGACACTTCTGCTTTGAATAGCACCGGTTACTTCAAGAGGTTGATGGGCACTGAAGAAACTTGTTATGGAGTTGCTTTCAATGAGGCGAGACTAGTCATTTGGGCAAGAAACTGCCCTTGCTTGGACTGCTTAACAATATGCTGTATGAGCCTGACAAACAGGACCTACAGGAAAATGACTGGTGAACTTGCCAAAACCAGGTGGGATAGTCCTTCAGGGTTCCTGCTTCATGAAAGAGCCTGCCAGATATTTTGCAGGACACAGAAGAAAGTGACTGATAAATTTTGTCAAAATAGGTGGGACAGTCCTTCAACTTTCCTGCTTCATTGAGAAATCTACCAGATAACGCTATAGGCTGAAGATGGATGCCCCAGTGTTACAGAAGAACTTTGGTGACAGGTAGCCAGATGTTTCTGTCATTCTTAGAGTTTTGGAAGTTGCTTACAATGCACTTCCTGTTTACTTAGGTAATATTATATCCTTCTGGGGTCTTTGATGGAGTTGAAGACTAGATAATTATAGTTATATCTTTCCTTAGTTATGATAAATTAGATATAAAATTTTAAACTCAAAAAGACAGAGTAGATGATAGAATATTTTCTTTAATTTTGTCAAATACAAATAGACTAAATATTATAACTATAATTCTTGCTTTATACCTGTTTTGTTATATGTAATTTTACTATGTTAAAGTTAAATCCTTCCTTTTTAATTAGACAGAAAAGGAGAGATGATGTGGGATACCCCTCCGATATGTTTTATTACCACTGGTTAATAGAGAAGCTGACTTGGCCAATAGCCAGGCAGAAGAGAGTCAGGTGGGAAATACAAACAGAAATACAGAAAGAAGAAAGCAGAGTCAAAGTAAAGCCAACAGCTGCCAGAGAAGCAAGATGTGAGGTAATAAGTCATTGGCTTTGTGGCAATACACAGATTAATAGAAATAGGTTAATTTAAGTTGTACGGGCTAGTTAGTAAAAGCCTGAGCCATCAGCCAAATATTTATAATTAATATAAGCCTCTGAGTGGTTATTCAGGAACTGGAAAGTGGGAGGGAAATGTCCTGTTACAGTGCTCTCTTTTTCTGGTGGTCAAGCCTTGCAGTTGATACTCATTGCTCTTGAGCAGAATGGCAGGACAATGGCAGCTGGGTCATCAGTGGCATCTACCTTGTTCTGTATTCATGAGTCTGTATTTCCATTTCACCCCTTAATGAGTTATTGACCAGACTTTGTGGGTTCTTGCTTCATACATTAAATAAAAACATCTTTTAAAACAATGAGAGAGAGAGAAAGAGAGAGAGAAATTGCACACAGTGCCTTGAACAATGGAATTGCTAGAGATGCTCATTCAGAATTTTCTGCATCCAACCTGGACCTCCTAACAACCCAAGTGGCAAATTAGCAAGAGACAGCTGAAAATTTAATTAAATAGAAATTTAGCTCAGTACCTAAGGAAGCCTTCTTAACAATTTAAGAAAGACTGTGTGGTAGTGGGGAACTTCTCAAGGCACACTGTGAACAGTGTGAACAGGGTGTACAAAAGCATGAGCTATAGCAGGCAGGGATCTTTGTCCTGGTAAGGAGCTGTAAATCTGCCACTAATATCAGATCTAAATGCAGGGCAACTTGATGTATCCTGAATTAGTGAATACAGGTGAATTATTCCTTATTTGTAGTTCTGAATTATTTCATGTGGCACTCATAATTTGTCAAATTAGAGAAAACAACTAGTATAGAATCCAGGGAGAAGATGAGGAGTCTATAGTTTAGCATAAAAAGGATTCAGCACCCTTTGTAATGGTGGCAGGGCCTCTTTACTAGACAATCAGAACATTGCACTAACCCTGGGTACAAGGAACAGTCCCTTGAACAAAGATAGGAGGCATTTGTAGATTAAGTGGAATAGAGCTGGCAAATATTTCGTGCATTTCTACATTCTTCTTCCCTTCCTTTCCTGGTCAGATATCACTAGTCAGTCACTTTCTAGTCTAGACACACATCAGTAATGAATCATGAAAACTTATCTTCTAAGGTATGAGACCTTTTGTCAGACATTACCAGTTGATTAATGGTGTTAAATAAGATTTTAAAAGTAAAATAATTCTATATAAGGAGTTCTGAGTTCTGCTTCTTTTTCAAATTATGGGTGCTTATTGGGTGATTCTTCCTATATAAAGGATCTTTCTACCCTGAACTCATTTTTTTCTGCTTTACATACAAATAATTCTAGAAATAGAAATCTATAGGAATCAATGAAAATAAACTACAAGCTGCTTAGCAGGTTTAGTGTCAAGTTCACCACATGCAGTTAGGGGCTGGAGGGTTTCCTTGCTGGCTTCCTTGGTTCCTTGCTTCCTTCCTTTTCAAAGTATGTATTTATTTGTATGGTATGTTTGTTGAGTATTTTGCCTGCACACACACACACACACACACACACCTCTGTCTGTCTCTCTCTCTCTCTCTGTGTCTATACATATATATGCACATCTCTCTCTCTTTCCATATATATATATATATATATATATATACTGTGTGTGTGTGTGTGTGTGTGTGTGTGTGTGTTGGGTCTGTTTTCTAATGTTATCCCTCTACCAGAATTTATGGCACTTAAGAAAAACAATATTCTCTCTGTCCTGCAGCAGGTACACGAGCCTCAGGTGAGTCTGGGCACTGTTCTGTTCCCCCCAACCTCCCCCATCAACCCCTGCTCACTTCTGCCTGAGCCCACCCAGACAAGAGTGGACCTGCCAAGACCGGAAGGCCCATCCTGAGTCTGGACACACCTCACCCCTGTCTACACTCTGCCCTCTATCCTGCGGTGGGCGACCGAGCCTCAGGTGAGTCTGGGCACTGTTCTGCCCCCCTAACCGCCCACATCAACCCCTGCCTCAATGCCTCCCCCACAAGAGTGGACCTGCCCAGACTGGGAAGACTGACTTTGAGTCCTGACACACCCCACACTTGTCCACCCACCACCCTCTGCCATCTGACTGCCACCAGAAGAGGAGCCCTCTGCCTGCCACCGGAGAGAGGGAGAGACCCCACCTGCACTCACTGGAAGAAGATATGGGAAGAAAGAGTAAGAACACACTCAACAACAGAAAAAACAATGACACCATAAGAATCTAGGGACTCCACTCCAGCAAAATCTGAAAAGCCAAACACAAAGGATGAAGAAGAGATGGACCTCAAAAATGATTTTGGAAGATGATACAGACCTTTAAAAAGGAAATAAGAAAATCCTTTAGAGAAATAGAAGAAAAAACAAGCAAAAAATTACATGAAATGGAGGAAAAGACAAGCCAAAAAATTCAAGAAATAAACAAATCTCTTAAAGAATCTAAAGAAAGCCAAGAAAAAACAACCAAACAAGTGAAGGAAGCATTTGAAATAGTTCAAGGCATGAAAGGTGAAAGACACAATAAAGAAAACACAGAACAAGGGGATGCTAGAAAAAGAAAGACTAGATAAATGATCAGAAACTAAAGATGTGAGTATAAGCAATAGAATTCAAGAGATGGAAGAAAGAATCTCAGAGGATAAACAGTCATCGACCAAAGAAAATCTCAAGTCCAACAAATCCCTAACACAAAATATCCAGGAAATATGGGACACCGTGTAAAGCCAAACCTAAGAATAATAGGTATAGAAGAAGGTGAAGAAATACAGCTCAAAGGTACAGAAAACATATTCAACAAAATCATAGAAGAAAACTTCCCCAACCTATGGAAGGATATGCCTATGAAAGTACAAGAAGCTTACAGGACACCAAACAGACTGGACCACAAAAAGAAGTCCCCTCGACACATAATGATCAAAACACCAAACATACAGAATAAAGAGAAAATATTAAGAGCAAAGGAAAAAGGCCAAGTAACATATAAAGGCAGACCTATCAGAACCACACCCGTCTTCTCAATGGAAACTTTGAAAGCCAGAAGGTCCTGGATAGATATCCTACAAACACTAAGGTAGCATAGACGCCAACCCAGACTACTGTACCCAGCAAAACTTTAAATCACTATAGATGGAGAAAACAAGATATTCCATGACAAAACCAGACTTAAACAATACGTATCCACAAATCCAGAACTAAAATATAGGCAATAGATAATCCAATTTTACTAAACATGAAAAGAAACAGGAGGGCCAAATCCACACACAATGACACCACCAACAATAAATCCAAAACAAACAAGAACCAACAATCAATGGACATTAATATCCCTCAATGTCAACGGTCTTAACCTGCCCATAAAAAGATACAGGATAACAGAATGGATACAAAGACAGAATCCATCTTTCTCCTGTATACAAGAAACACACCTGAATTTCAAAGACAGGTGTTACCGCAGAGTAAAGGGTTGGGAAAAGATTTTTCTAATCAAATGGGCCCAAGAATCAAGCTGGTATAGCAATCCTAATATCTAACAAATTAGACTTCAAACTAAAATCAATCAAAAGAGATAAAGAAGGCCATTTCATACTCATCACAGGAAAAGTCCATCAAGATGAAGTCTTAATCCTGAACATCTATGCCACAAATACGAAGGCAGCCACATTTGTAAAAGAAACATTACCAAAGCTCAAAACACACATAAAACCACACACACTTATAGTAGGAGACTTCAACACCCCCCTTACACCACTAGACAGGACCACCAGACAGAAACTTAACAAAGAAACAAAGGATCTAACAGAAGTTATGGCCCAACTGGGTTTAACAGATATCTATAGAACACCCCATCAAAACACAAGAAATATACCGTCTTCTCAGTGCCACATGGCACCTTCTCTAAAATTCAACACACAGTTGGGAACAAAGCAAACCTCCACAGATACAAAAGTATTGAAATAACCCCCTGTATCTGATCAGATCACCATGCTTTAAAGCTAGAATTTAACAGCAATACAAATTGCAGAAAACCTACAAACTTGTCGAAATTGAATAACTCCCAATTGTACCATTACTGGGTTGAGGAAGAAAAAAAAAAAAGAAATTAAAGACTTACTAGAATTTAATGAGAATGTAAACATACCCAAATTTATGGGACACTCTGAAAGCAATGCTAAGGGGAAAGTTCATAGCACTAAGTGCCCACATGAAGAAACTGGAGAAAAGTCACACTAGAGAATTGACAGCACAATTGAAAGCTGTAGAGCAAAAAGACGAAAACTCACCACAGAGGAGTAGACATCAGGAAATAACCAAACTGAGGGCTGAAATCAATAAAGTAGAAACTAGGAAAACAATACAAAGAATCAATGAAACAAAGAGTTGGTTCTTTGAGAAGATCAACAAGATAGACAAGCCTCTATCCAAACTAAACAAAAGGCAGAGAGAGAGAAAGCATTCTAATTAACAAAATCAGAAACAAAAGGGGGATATAAGAACGGACACTGAGGAAATCCAAAGAATCATCAGGTCATACTTTGAAAAATTTGTACTCCACAAAATTCAAAAATCTAAAGGAAATTGACAATTTTCTGGATAGATATCACTTACCAAAATTAAACCAAGAACAGAGAAGCAGTTTAAATTGACCTATAACCCCTAATGAAATAGAAGCAGTCATCAAAAGCCTCCTAACCAAAAAAAAGACCAGGGCCAGATGGCTTCACTGCAGAATTCTGCCAGAAATTCAAACAAGAGCTAATACCAGTACTCCTCAAATTGTTCCACACAATAGAAGCAGAAGGTTCATTGCCAAACTCATTTTACATGGCTACAATCACTTTGATACCCAAGCCACACAAAGATACAACTACAGACCAATATCCCTCATGAACATCGAGGCAAAAATACTCAACACAATATTGGTGAATCGAATCCAAGAACACATCAGAAAAATCATCCACTATGAGCAACTAGGCTTCATCCCAGGGAAGCAAGGATGGTTCAACATATGAAAATCCATCAATGTAATCCACCATATAAACAAACTAAAAAAGTAAAACCACACGATCATCTCACTACATGCTGTAAAGCCTTTGACAAAATCCAACATCCCTTCATGATAAAGATCTTGGAGAGAACAGGAATAACAGGAGCATACCTAAACGTGATAAAAGCAATATACACCAAACCAACAGCCAACATCAAACTAAATGGAGAGAAACGCAAAGCGATTCCTCTAAAATCAGGAACAAGACAAGGCTGTCCTCTCTCTCCATATCTCTTCAATATTGTACTTGAAGTTCTAGCTAGAGCAATAAGACAAGAAAAGGAGATCAAAGGGATACAAAAGTGGAAAGGAAGGAGTCAAACTTTCACTATTTGCAAATGATATGGTAGTCTATATTAGTGACCCAAAAAAAACTCTACCAGGGAACTCCAACAGCTGATAAACACCTTCAGCAAAGTAGCAGGATACAAAAATCAAAAAAATCAGATGTTAAATGCAATGAGAAAGGAATCAGAGAAACATCACCCTTCACAATATCCAGAAGCAACATAAAATATCTTGGGGTAACACTAACCAAAAAAGTGAAAGACCTGTACAGTAAGAACTTTGAGTCTTTAAAGAAAGAAATTAAAGAAGATACCAGAAAATGGAATGATCTTCCATGCTCTTGGACAGGTAGAATCAACATAGTAAACATGGCAATCTTGCCAAAAGTAATCTACAGATTCAATGCAATCCCCATCAAAATTCCAACACAGTTCTTCACAGACCTTGAAAGAACAATACTCAACTTTATATGGAAAAACAAAAAACTCAGGATAGCCAAAACAACTCTGTACAATAAAGGATCTTCTGGAGACATCATCATCTCTGATTTCAAGCTCTATTATAGAGCCATAGTTCTGAAAACAGTTTGGTATGGGCATAAAAATAGACAGATAGACCAATGGAATCCAATTGAAAACCCTGATATTGACCCACACACCTATGAACACCTTATTTTTCACAAAGATGTTGAATCTATACAAGGGAAGAAAGATAGCATCTTCAACAAATGGTGCTGGAACAACTGGATTCGGACATGCAGAAGATTGCAGATAGATCCATATCTGCCACCATGCACAGAACTTAAGTGCAAATGGATCAAAGATCTCAACATAAATCCAGCCACACTGAATCTTCTAGAAGAGAAAGTGGGAGATATCCTTGAAAGAATTGACACAGGAGACTGCTTCCTGAACATTACACCAGTAGCACAGACATTGAGATCTTCAAATAATAAAAGGGACCTCCTGAAACTGAGAAGCTTCTGTAAGGCAAAGCGACAGCCTACAGAATAGGAAAAGATCTTCACCAACCCCACATCTGACAGAGGGCTGATTTCCAAAATATACAATGAACTCAAGAATCCAGCCACCAAAACACCTAACAATAAAATTAAAAAGTGGAGCGCAGAACTAAATAAAGAATTCTCAACAGAGGAATCTGAAATGGCTGAAAGACACTTAAGAAAGTGTTCAAAATCCTTAGCTATCAGAGAAATGCAACTCAAAACAACTCTGAGATACCCTAAAATTAAAAAACACCAATGACAATCTATGCTGGAGAGGATGTGGGACAAAAAGAACACCCGTCCATTGCTGGTCGGAGTGAAAACTTGTAAGACCACTTTGGAAATCAGTATGGTGGTTGCTCAGAAAAATGGGAATCAGTCTACCTTAAGATCCAGCAATTCCTCTCTTGGGCATATACCCAAATAATGCACATCCATACAACAAGGACATATGTTCAACCATGTTCATAGCAGCATTGTTTGTAATAGTCAGAACTTGGAAGCAACCTAGATGCCCCTCAACTGAAGAAAGGATAGAGAAAATGTTGTACATTTATACAATGGAGTACTACTCAACAGAAAAAAGCAATGGAATCTTGAAATTCGCAGGCAAATGGATGGAACTAGAAGAAACCATCCTGAGTGAGGTAACCCAGTCACAAAAAGACAAACATGGTATGTACTCACTCATATATGAATTTTAGACATAGAGCAAAAGATTACTAGTCTATAATCCTCTTCACCAAAGAAACTAGGAAGCAATAAGGATTCTAAGGGAAAAATGCATGGACCCCAGGAATGGGAAGGGGCAGGAACTCCTGAGATAATGGGAGCATGAGGGTAGGAGGGAGGGAGCTGCCAGAATTAGAGCAGGGGAAGAGGAGAGGAGAGGAGGAAACGGAGGAGCAGAAATATTGAGTTGGGGAAAGAATAGAAGAGAGCAGATGAGAGATAGCATATTAGAGGGAGCCATTATAGTTCCGAGGAGAGATCTGGCACTAGGGAAATTTCCAGAGACCTACAAGGATGACACAAACTGACAATCTAGGCATTGGTGGAGAGGATAACCTAAATGCCCTTCCCCTATAATGAGACTGATGACTACTTTTTATGCCATCCTAGAGCCCTCATTCGCTGGCTGATGGAAGCAGAGGCAGACACCCACAGCTATACACTGAACTGACCTCTGGAACCTAGTTGCAGAGAGGGAGGAATGAAGGTCAAAGGGGTGGGTACCAGGCTGGTGAAACCCACAGAAACTGCTGGCCTGTACAAGGGGGAGCACATGGACCTCAGACTACTGTCTGGGAGGCCAGTACAGGACTGATCCAGACCCCTGAACATGGATGTCATTTAGGAGGCCTCTGCACTCTAGGGGGCCCCTGGTAGTGGATTAGTATATTTCCCTGGTGTAAGATGGGAGTTTGAGAGACCATCCCATGTGAAGGGATGCTCTCTTGGCCTGGACACATGGGGGAGGGCCTAGGTCCGGCCCAGGATGATGTGGTGGACTTTGGGGAGCCCCTCTCGAGGGCCCTACCCTGCCTGGGGAGTAGAGGGTGGATGGGGTGGGGAAGGAGGGATGGGTGGGAGGGGAGGAAAAGGGAGGAGGGATTGACATGTGAAACAAGCTTCTTCCTAATTTGAACTAATAAAAAAAATTACAAAAAAAAAAGAAAAAAGAGGATACAGCCTCTGGCTCTGGAGAGCCCCAGGAAGAGGCAGAGCTCCAGGTCCTGCCTGGGATGAGTCCCAGCTAAGAAGTTACAGCTTCCTGACCTGGCCCATCCCACATCTGAGCCAGAACTCATAAAAAATGAGGAGCCTGTAGTGCTGACCGACACAGACCTTGTGTATCCTGCTCTGAAGTGGGACCTAGAATACCTGCAAGAGAATATTGGCAATGGAGATTTCTCTGTTTACAGTGCCAGCACCCATAATTTCTTATACTATGATGAAAAGAAGATGGTTAATTTTCAGAACTTTAAACCAAGGTCCAGCAGGGAGGAAATTAAATTTCTTGAGATTTTTGAGAAACTACAGGATATACAGCATCGAGGGGGAGAGGAGCGGTTGTGTCTGCAGCAAACGCTCAATGACATCATGGGGAAGAATATTGTCATGGACTTCTTGGGTTTTAACTGGAACTGGATTAATAAGCAACATGGAAAATGTGGCTGGGGGCCAGCTGACCTCTAACCTGCTGCTCATTGGCATGGAAGGAAACGTGGCACCTGCTCACTATGATGAGCAGAACTTCTTTGCCCAGATAAAAGGCCATAAGTGATGTATCTTATTCCCTCCAGATCAGTTTGAGTGCCTCTATCCATATCCTGTCCATCATCCCTGTGACAGGCAGAGGCAGGTGGACTTTGACAATCCCGACTACGAGAGCTTCCCTAATTTTGAAATGTGGTTGGTTATGAAACAGTGGGTTCTTTACATCTCAATGTACTGGTGGCACCACATAGAGTCATTAATAAATGGGGGAATTACCATCACTGTGAACTTCTGGTATAAGGAGGCCCCTACCCCTAAGAGAATTGAATATCCTCTCAGAGCTCATCAGAAAATAGCCATCATGAGAAACATTGAGAAGATGCTTGGAGAGGCCTTGGGGAATCCACAAGAGGTGGGGCCTTTGTTGAACACCATGATTAAAGGCCGTTACAACTAACCTGCCAGAGGTCAAGGCCTCCTGCCAGGTGACTGCTATCTCATCCACATGCTTCATTGATGAGGACAGGACACTCCAGGCACTAGTATTGCACGCTGCACTTAATGGACTGGATTCCTGGCATTGCCCTGGAGGCAGGTGTTTGGGGCCAGGCAGGGTAGTTGAGTCTACTCCCATTTGGAAAGATTTCTCACCCTTGCCATTTGAGCCCCAGAACCTTCCCTCTTAGACGCCCCCTCCCCCCAGTGTCCTGCATTCAGTGTGTGGAGTTCTAGCTTCTGGATGTCATCATGCCTGTGTTAGTCTGTTAACCTCAGGGTGTGTGTGTGTGTGTGTGTGCATGTGTGCATATGCATGTGTATACACACACATGCATGTATCTGTTCCATGTTCCCTCTTCCTGGTCAGGATATCATTCTGGATCTCAGCTCCTGTCTCCTGAAGCCTCAGTGCCTCAGCCTGAGAGAGGAGATGCTCCTGTATCCCTCCTACATCTGGGTTGTGGTGCCAGAATGAATCTGCTCATCAGTCTGCCTTCTGCCAGTTTTTGAAGCATAGTCAGGCTATAGGCCAGGTATCAATAGCTGCTGGGTCCCAATGGGGACACTGAGAAGGAGGTTTGTCTTTGGGAGACCAGATAGACTTCTGGTGGAAGAGGATTAGATAGGGGTCCAGTTGAGAACTACAGACTCAAGCCATACATAGAAGGTAACCTTCAGAATCTAAGAACAGAGGATTGTGCATATGTTCCAAATTGCAGACACATGCAGCTATTCTCTTTCAGTACCAGCACTTGCCCCTGTGCTAGGCATGGAGGGAATTCTAGCTCTAACTTCTTTGGGCTCCAGGGGTATGAACCTCTGCATGCCTGTGTACACCTATGCACACGTGTGTGTGTGTGTGTGTGTGTGTGTGTGTGTGTGTGTGTGTGTGTGTGTGTGTTCACACTTGCCATCCTTCTTGCTTACCAAGGTTCTCTACTGCCTACCTTGTTCAATGTGACAGTACAGTGTGAACCCCAGATACTGCCTGACTTAGCCTATAGCTTTTAAACTTGGATTTTAGCCATCCTATCTTGGTCAGATCTCATTGCAGCCTACCTAAAGCTGACTGGCTTGAGCCTCCAGGTCCTGTGTCTTTCCCTGTCCAGGCCACATCCCCTGCTCCTGCTGAGCTGCCTGGCTGAATAGATGAAATGGGATCAGACTTAGGCAGCTAACTCAATACCTTTCATCCACCTCAGGGCAAGGGCAAAAGTGTCTTCTTGCCTCTTAGAGCCAGTGTTTCTGCCAGACCCAACGTAACATTGCATGACAGCTAGAGTAGGACAGCTGGTAGATCATAGGAAGCTTTTACTTTTCTGTTGGTAGCTATTTATGGGAACCTTCTCAGGGCTGCAGCGTAGAGCTGGGCAGCTCAACGTTACACAACAGAGTGCCATGGTTCACATCTGTTCAGAGGAAATGGGGCCCCTGTAGTTTGGCAGAGTGGTGGCCCTGTGTCCACTTACTTCAAGTCCCTTCTCCATCATCTTTTTCTCTAAAATCTGAGTGGGAAGTCTAATTTTATTCACTTCTTTCCCACCGTTTTCTCCCATTCCTCTAAGTTTGACCTCTAGTGTCTGAGCTGTGGCTCTTAGCCCTGAAGCTCAGCCTACAGTGCCTCATGGACTGAGAAGATGCATGCGTACGCTTGTGCACACCTGTGTACGTGTTCTGGGGGGCTTTGATTCAATGTGAGTATGCAGACCCGGCACCTTCTCCAGTGTAGCTCTTCAAATACAGCCAGTGCTGGGCAATGTGACTGCAGTAAACTCCATGGCTTCCATCTCTTTGGGGAAAGAGGAGTGCAGCAAGAGAGCAAAGCAAAGCAGGGTTAGTTTGGCCATCAGCAGGCTGTTTTCATTCTCAGCATATCTCAGCTAGTTCCTGACTCTGCCGTCAAAGGTGCTGGATGTGTAGGAGGGAATCTGGGTCAACTTGGTTGATCCTTCAGGGTACAGGTCTGACCTAGGGTGGCTGGGGACAAGGAAAAATAAAGTAAACTTTGGGACCGTCTCAGGATTAGTCTTGATGCCATTGTGATGGCATAGCTAACCCTGATCTTAGACACCTTATGTGTGCCTGTTGCTTTCAGCTCTGTCCCTCACAGTCATGCATGGCAGCTTCTCACTTCACAGATGAAGAACTGGCTCAGAGAAGATGAAGAGTGACAATCAAGATCAAACCTAGTCTGTTGGGCGAGAGACCCACCCTTGTCCTGCTCTGCCTGTGGTTCTTCCAAATTCTGTCAGTTCTCTACCTCTCCTTGGTCTTGTTCCCTAGGCAGTGTGCAGGCAGCCTCAAGCAAGTGGGTATGGAAGGGTGAAATCTTCTGGGGCTCCAGCTAGAGACATGGAAAAGCTGCCTGGAAAGCCTTCTTAACAAGTGATGTGTGCAGGGAGCAACTGTAGAAGAGTGAGTTCTAGATCTGCTGGGGGAGGGGTACTGTGTACCCTTGAATTTAGGGCCCATAGTTCCTCTCAGCAGGCTTGTGCTTCAGAGTTGAAGTAGCTCCAGATTGCTGAATCCATGCCCTGCTGTGCCACTTCCTCCTGGGGATGAGACACATAGCCTTCCCTCACCTAGGTTAAGGCTGTTGAGGCTCAGATTTTCCTTGTAACACAGGAAGCATTGCTGCTGCAGTGTTCACCCATTCTAATGGCAGCATGGGAGTCAGATGTGCCAAGGAAGTGGAGACTTGGCTTGTCTAGGGGTCAGTCATGTTGCAAGCCTCCATTTTTACACCAGCAGTACAGTGAAAACTACTGTTTTGTGAAGTCAAATATTTGCTGGGGGGTTGGAGTTATGAGGTGGAGGAGGGGCTGTTCTGGGCATCAGTTGAGCAGATGCCCAGGATGCTGGGGGAGACCAGACCCCACAAATCAGAGCTCTAAATTACAAGGTTTTTACCAACGCGAACAGTCGGGGGAAGTCGTCTGCTCTCATTTGCATAATGGTTTCTGTCACTGATGATTAGACACAGGATGAAGGAAAAGAAATTTGACAATTAGGAATGAGCCATCATTAATCTGAATCTATTAGGAGACAGAGAAGGGAAGGATCCTTACCAGTGGGCCAACCCAGTATGGGTAGACACTCCCTATCTCTGACCGGCAAAATCTTCTGGGCCAAGTACCCTTTTGGAGTTCCCACAAGTGTGGGTGGAGCTTGCATGCCTTCACAGACTAGGAGTACAATCCTAGCTTGAGGTGGGTATAGAAACAGACATCTTTCTGCATGGGCCAACAAAGTTCAAGATAGAAGAGTAAGTATTAAATACAAGCCCTGGGGCAAAGTATAACAGTAGGGTAGTTTTGATATGTGCTTACTGTTATGGGAAATGTCTCAGTAATAGTCAACGCTGCTAGTCTCCCAGTTGTGACAGGTATATGTCACATTCCAGCACTTCAGGTTGTGCATGAGACCTGATCTTTCTCAAGCCCCACACATGTGTAGGAATTGGAAAGGAAGCCATGTGAAAGTGGTAGAGCTCAGATCTGCAAGATAGGCCCTGTTGTGAGGGAGAGGATGGACACAGCTCCCTTTCAAGCCTCTCAGCTACACTGGCTTACTCTGGATCAGTGCGGCTGTGGCTGTGGGGACATCAAGGTTCCTGGCTCAGACTAGTGACACAGTGACATAGTTAACTATTAATAAGGTGTAGGGAATCCAGTTTATATCTTCCAATATCCTTGATTTACCTCAACATTCACCCTGCCCCTTCAAATGCCTAAGACAATATTAAATCTGCACCAAGAAGTAGTCCTCATCATTAGTGTGTTCCTTAGATCCCAGGCCCCCTCAAGGGTTGGGATGGGTTTCTGACCCTTTCAAATGTGAACTTCTCAAGGATGGTGCTATCTCACTCCTTGGTAAGTTCCCTACCTCTGTTGTCTTTCAGCCTTCAAATTTAGCAAGGGCTACCAGCAGTGACCCTCTGACCAGTTTTGCCTAAATGGGGTAGGTGTGGGGATGAGAGAAGTAACTCAGAGGTTCCAGAGTCCCGGGCCTTTCCGGTTCCAACTTGTTTCTCTTGGCGTCCTCTTAATGCACCTTTGAGCTTGTTCCCACCCAGGCTTTCAGTGGCCTCTTTACCAAGGCTCTTTGCCTCAAAGAAACCCTCTGGTGACAAGTTCTGGACAGCTTGGCTCTAGGGTCCTTTTCCACAGGGTTCTCCCTGTTCCCTCTTCATTTCTGACCTCTGGAAGTCTGTTGACTTCTCCCTGGTTAGTCTGTTCTGTCTGCTCTGTCCTCTTGCCGTTCCTGTCTTTACTTGCTGGCTCAGTTTGTTTCACTCTGGTGGTCCTTACTGCTTTTCCTTCCGTCAGCTCTTTAATTAAAGATCCAGGGGGCCCTGATTGGAGCCCAGCTGAGGACCTTGGGGACATTTCTGGAGGAGCAAAGAATCAGAAACTGGTGTCCTCAAGGCCCAGGGGCCTGGCCTGTGAGTAGTGATGCCTTGGAGACAATTGGAGGGGCCTAGAGAGGTAATGGACTTGGTGATGAGAGACTGCTAGAGAGAGGCCAGGCTTGGTAACCAGCCTGGAAGGAGTGAACTTTGTGTTTCCATCTAAATGTGTTCTTGTGCCTTAGGGTCCAGCAGTTCAGGGATGAGAGACATTTTCTGAATGTCTCTTAATTTCTCTCAGGTCTTTGGCTCAGAGTCACAATGTTTGACAGATCAGTGCATTCCAGAGGTTGCTAGAATGGGAGCAGCATATTGAGTAGGCTGGTGTTGAGAGTGGAGGCCTCCATGAGGAAAGCTGGAATGGTAGGGGAACAAGAGAAAGGAACCCACTGGTCAGCTCATCACCAGATGACCTCTGTTCCTCCAAGAGAATAAGTACAAGAACTGGTTCAAAAAGTCAGCTTGAAGCTGCCCTCCTTCCTCCCTAAAGTCTGGTTTGGAGAAGGAATGTGTGTCCTTTAGCTTTCAAGGGGAAATGGTCTAGTGTTTAAAAGTATGCATTTGGGGGTCTGATGCCTTTGGTACACATTTGTAGCTTGCTACTTACCAGCTGGGTTTGACCTTGATTGATTCTTTTAACCTCTCTGAGTCTCAGTTTCCTTTATTATAATGATATGTGTGTGGGGGTGTGTGTGTGAAAATATCTACCTCAGGGTTTCTGGATTAACTGAAATGATGTCTGTAAAGCTTTAGCACAGTGCCTGGCAAGCACTTAATAAATGGCTGTGGTGGTGGTTAAAAAAAAAAAAAAAGAAAACCAATATTCTTACTTTCTTTCTTTTTCACTGCCTCCCACCTGCTTTCCGTCCTTCCCACCCTCCCATAACTCTGGCATAAGACTGCCTAATTAGTGCAAATTACAGCAGATAGCAACTTGACCTTCTTCTTGACTTCACAATCCACTAGTGACTACAGAGCTTTAAAGCAATTTCTCATTTGATCTTCAGAAAAAGACTAAACTTTGCTATAACTAAAATGAATAGATTTGATGACTCATTTTCTTCATACTTTTCCAAATTTGATCTCTTTTGAGGAGGAAATCAACACATCCTAAAGATAATTAAGCCCCGGTCACTGAGAAACAGTTACAGGCAGCACCCCAGACACACACACCCAATGTGTAAGGAAAAGTGAAAAATGACTTCTTTTTGTAAGGTTAACGTTTTCTGTATCTAAAAGCCCTACAGCTTACATTTAGCCAGGCTCTCCTCTGAAAGATACAACCAACTTACATCACATGTAGAAGAAAAATTTCCTAAAAAAAAAAAAAAGATTCTGAACTATTATGTCTCTATTTCCCCCAGCTTATAAATCCCTCTCATTTTTACCTATTAAATTATCTTCAAGAGTCTATCCAAAACAATTATTCAATGCTGTTTAGAAAAAAATCTCTGTATTTAGACAGTCAGCAAAGAAAGGGCCTGGGGTAGGACTTTTCAAGTTTTGTTCATTTTAAGAGGATGAATTCAAAGTGCACTGAAATAAAGTCTTTGGTCCTGTCTCTTGTGAACAGAGAAAGAAGTTATTATGGCTTGAATGTCCCTGTCAATGCTTATATTGAAATTCAATTTCTATCATGTTTTGGTCATGAGCATTCTGCTCTTGTGAAAGAATTAGTGCTGTCACTGTGGAGACACTGTGGGTTAGTATTCAAGAGAGAAGTTTTGCTATGTGAAGCCCACTTTTGTCCCATCTCCTATCCCATATTGCTCTCCTACCATGTTTTAGTGTAGTACAAAAGACCTCAATGGATTCTAGCATCATTGTTGTAGACTGTCGGCCCATATAAGTATGAACCAAATAAACTTCTATTGTTTACAATTTATTTACATTTATTTACATAGTGGATTTTAAGTGTGGCCTGAGAATATGTATTTCCCATAAGCTTGCAATTCACACTGACCCTTGGTCCTCAGACCACATTTATGTAATGAAAGACAAGAAAATAATCTGCAACAGATGCTTGCATGTTAGGTATAGATTGTCTATAAGAGTTATAGTTGACACTTTTTGTCCAGGTAGCTCATCTTGTTAACATTGATTTGATTAAAAAACATGTCTCAGCATACATGGGCCCCTGGAGAAGGGGAAAGGGACAAGATTTGAGCAAATTTGGAGCATGAGGGGAGGAGAGATGGAGCTAGGAGAATGAGAAGGGGAGAAGAGGAGGGGTGAGAAAGACATCAGGGTGCAGGAAGGTTGAGTTGGGAGAAGAATAGAGGAGAGTAAGATAAGAGATACCATAATAGAGGGAGACATTATAGGTTTAAAGAGAAATCAGGCACTAGGGAAATTTCTGGAGATCTACAAGGATGACACCAACTAACAACAGAGGAGAGGCTACCTTAAATCCCTCCCCTGATAATGAGATTGATGACTAACTTATATGCCATTCTAGAGCCTTCATCCAGCAACTGATGGAAGTAGAAGCAGACACCCACAGCTAAACACTGAACTGAACTGGAATCCAGTTGCAGAAAAGGAGTGATGAGCAAAGGGGTCAAGACCAGGTTGGTGAAAATCACAGAAACAGCTGACTTGAACAAGGAGGAGCTCTTGGTCCCCAGACTGATAGCTGGGAAACCATCATGAGACTGATCCAGATCCCAGGAATGTGGGTGTCAGTGAAGAGGCCTCAGAAATCTATGGAGCCTCTTGTAGTAGATCAATACTTATCCCTAGCATAGGAATGGGTTTTGGGAGCCCATTCCACATAGAAGGATACTCTCTGAGCCTAAACACATGGGGGAGGACCTAGGCCCTATCCCAAAGGATATGACAGACTCTGAAGACCCCCCTATGGAAGACCTCACCCTCCATGGGGAGCAGAAAGGTATGGGATAGGTAGGGTGTTAGTGGGGGGGCAGGTGAGGAAGGGAGGGAGAGGGAACTGAGATTGACATGTAAAACAATCTTGTTTCTAATTAAAATAAAATGGAGAAAAAAGAATATCTCAGACATAATGTTAAATTATAAAGCCACTTTAAATGTACTTGCTCATTATTTCTTCTGGTTCTTAAAAAAAACAAGGTTCTTACACATTATCTTTCCATTTCACAGGAGAAAAATAGACAAATTATAAAGCTTAATTGTGAACACTGAGTTAGTGACAGAACCTGGAATGAGGCCTACATATGCTTTATTCTAAATCCATGCATTTAATTTACATAAAAATATAAGACTATATATGCAGGGCATGGTATTCAGAGGCTTCTACCTGCCATTTTCCCTACTAACTTTGGCCTTACATATAATGGCAAAAGCAAAGTTTTAAAAGACCAATGCTAGAAGAAGGATCAAATTTGTCCAGTCTTACACAAGTCCTTCTGGAGTAATCAGATGAAGACAACAGATGAGATAAAGCATAATCAAGAATTTCTTCAGTGGAGACCATAGCCTCTCCTTAACTTCAAAAAAAGAAAATGAAAATAGTTTGGCCCTGATGGGACATCAGAAATAATTTGATTGGTATTGCTCCATGCCAAGAAAGAAATACTGTCAATTCAGCAATAAAGGTGCCCTACCTTGGGGGATGTAAAAGTACATTTGAGTTTGCGTGGTACTCTTTCATGGGCCATTTCAGTCCATTCAGAAAACATATCATCACGGTAACCCAGGGAAACATCCATGGAAACTTCTGCATTTTCTCCTGCAAGAGAAAAGATGGACAATTTATAAATGATTTTGGGAAAATACTTTGGAAACATTCCAAAATTTTCACAGGCTCTTCTATAGAATCCAAAAAAAGCAAGAGATGTTATTATCAAAGTCTAGTATGGATTCTGGATCTCTTCCCATAGCCACATTGTGAGTCAAAAACTTCCATTTAAACTCTACTGGAGATAAGAACTTCATTCTCTCTAAGGCAGCACAGTTGGTTAGACTCTGAATCATGATTAAAACTTATCCACCTGTAACTTGTACCACTGGTCTAAAATATGCCTATAAGGGCAACATGGAAACTGCTGTACTTACATATTTCCACACAAAAAGTGCCTTAGATACTTGAATATCTAAGTTCCTCTGCTTTTTTTTTTTTTTTCTCTCTCAACACTCTTCTTTAGTATGGAAATGATTTGAGAATTTCTACCAAGAGGCTTTGTCTACCTGTATCAACATTGAAATAGTAAAACCTTTAAGAGGTGGGGTTTAGTGGATTTTGATTAAGTCACTGTGGTCTCCACCCTCAAGAATGAATTAAAATAGGAATGAATCATTTCCCACCAGAACAGGTTGCTATAAAAAGAGAAAGTCTGACGTCTCCTAAGACTCTTGTTTCCTGTTTCATAGTTTCCTGATCCCTATTACAAATACTCTCATTATGATGACATTCAACATGTTGCTATGTACCTAGGAGGCCATTACTAGAGACTGAACAGATTGAGCCACTTAATCATGACTTGTCAGTTCCCCAAAAGTGTATATTAAATAAACTTCTTTCTTTACCTGTAGCAGTAACAGAAAAACAACTAAGACATTTAATTCCTTCTGTGCTTACCACTAGACACACTCTTATCTGAAAGCACCCTTCATAAAACTGTACCCAAAACATTCTCACTTATAAACTATAACTCTGAAAGTCAAAATTCCTTCTTCATATTGGACAAAATTAATTCTCCAAAAGCAAAGATTTATGCATTGATATTGAGTATAGGTAGATGTACACATACTTCCACATCAACAGAGACTCTGGTAGGGTTAATTTACTACTTTTCAATAAGATTAGACTAATAAAATTGCATTCATCAATTTTGGGGGATTTTATACCATAGTAAGCAAGTTCACAAATGGACAGTTTTAACAAAGTAAAAACAACCCCCCATTTGCACAATGAGTGGAGAACCAGCTACCACTGGAAATTGGGATCAATTCTAGACTGACTACTAGCTGTAAATTCTCAGTTTGCTGATTGGTAAAGTAAAATCTAACAGAGGTTAGATTAGTGGAAGTGCTACATGCTACACATTATATGGCACACAATCAAGTTCTACTAAATTAGAATACATATAAGTTACTAGGTATATAGAATAACTGTGATTCTACTTTCCAGTCTGGTATGGCTTAAAGATGACTGACTCATTATCACTGTCTAGTATAAGTAAAGAAGGATTTCTTGATAGCTACATCTTAAACTCCCATAGAGGGAATATTCTGCAAAAGAGAGCCAATTAATAAGACCCAGTCTCAAGCCACTCAGAATATATCAACTGCAGAGTGGGTTGTGGCACAGTACTTCCAACAGGGGGACTGGACTAAGAACTATACACAGAAGGCTTCTGTTCAGTAGCACTTCCTAAGCAAATACTATACTAGAGGATCAGGAAATGCAGAGAACCAGGAAGAAAAGCAACTATTCATATAGGAAATTGTGTGCAGCCACTTCCTCTGCCAACTCAACAAAAGCAATCCTCAGAGCTGGGTTATCTTCTTGCACAGAGACCAAACTAGTTTTAATCACTGCATTCATCAATGCACACACAATAGTCTCATGGTTAATAAGAGAAACTGGCCTGCACTCCTGATTGTGAATTTAATAGTAGAACCATTCTTTCTCACTTTTAAGACTAGCATTAAGAACTAGCACTTTCAGCGATGTTGAAAGGACACTTGGATAATCACTCGACTCAAGAGCACACATTTGAAAAAAAAAATGTAGAAGTTATTAGCTCCCTTGGGCTACAATAGTGGCTCACATATTCTTCTTGGAACACTATTCTCCTTGGAAGAATAGAGCATGTCATATACGTGGGCAGGATAAACTCAATTTGGACCTCACCCTGTTAGAGTCCCACTTTTAATGTGGGACTCTTTACCTCCTCCCTTCTTCAAAGGATTTGAAGATTCTAGAGGACAGGAAATGTGCACACTCAGAGCCAACCCACCCATTGCCCTACTATTGTCTTGTGTTACTCTGGAAATACTCTCCTTGGACAACTCTGATCTGATTTTCAGAATTTATATGTTTTTCCCCAAACCTGTTATCCAAGAAGAACTAAATAACCCTGTGTGTGGTCAATAATGATCAAAAGGCTGCTGTTCACAGAAAACAACATACACAGAATTAGATCTCAGAGTTTGAAGTATCCTTGAACAAGCAAAAGACTTCTCTCTGTATGAGATGAGGAGAAAATTAAAGGGTTTGAAAGGTCTTCCTGAACAGTCATATTCTTGCACATAATTTTGAGCAGTACAAGAATCCTAAATTCAAAACTGGTATAAGAGTTCATTATGAAAGTAAATATGTTGTAATTAGAAAGTAGAATATATTTGGCTGAACAGTTTATTTGTCAAATGTATCACAGTGAAACAGCAGATATGCCTTCAGGGACACTCCTACCCTGGGCCCCACAAGAAAAAAGTAGCAATAGGCATAGGTAGAGCAGATATCTCAGGCAGAGAGAAGATCAAACAGGCTTAATTCTTGGCCTGGCCCCAATTTCAACAGTTCTTCTAACCTGATGAGGACGCTCAAAGGAAAAGCAATAAAAATTTTACACACTGTATTAGTATACAATTATCCTGTTTTAAGTAACAATAACCTCTGAGATTTATTTAAATTGCCTAATTCAATTTTCTATCAACTCTATTCACTAGACATTGGAATGTCCTTTTGATTAATAAGTAAACTGGGACTTTCAGATACTAAGTAATAGCATAAAACCATATTGTTGATATTAAAAGTAGCCTTAAAAGAAAATTATGAGGACTGAGGGCACAGCTCAGTAGCAGGTCCTAGGTTCCATCCCTAGAACTGCCAGAGAATTGGGGACAGGGAAAGAAGGAAAGTAGGAAGGAAGGGAGGGAAAGGGAAAGAAGGAAAGGTCTCCATCATATCAGGTACTCATTTCCTCTGTGGTTTTGCTGCAAGAATAATGACTAATTAATTTGCTTCACTATAAGTAATCCTTTTTGTTATATGCATCTTACAACATCATGTTTTATATATTAAATGTGCCTAGAAATTTCTAAAGACCACCACTTGATTTGTATCACTTAATGAAGATTGTCTAACTTGCCGTAGAAAAATGTTCCTCAAATCAGACACAGAATACAGCTTCCATATGAATCATTTCTAGCCCTGCTGTTTCTACTACTTTTGTCATATAAAACAGTAGAATTTGAGGAACATCCAGCAGCAAAATTAATCATGATTCATGGAAGAGCTACTCAACTCTGATCAAAGCTTTCTACTGTGTTCCCAGCAGAGGCAAGACTAAAAATCATCTCTGAAACCATCTAACCTACGCATGGAGTCAAAATATGTTGAACCAAAGCAATGCCTTCTCTTTTTTTGTGAAGAACTTGAGAATTGCAGTGTGAATTAAAGAGCACCAAGTTGGAAGCCTGGGAATACCAGTACCTGTGGTTCTATCTGTCACTGCATATATAGTAAAGACAAACTAATGTGGGTGGGGAATGAGGCTGTCTAAGGAAGAAGCACTGCTTTCCTTCAGTAGCCAGTGTGAAGTGGTACTAATCCATTTTACCAGACTGTCTTATGTAAAGATAAGTCATTTCACCAAAGCCACCCGAGCCCTGCTGCCACATGGGCACTTTCCGTCAGGTCGCCCAAGTTCTGCCCACAGCCATGTTAAGGTCCCAAGTAACACACACACAGAGACTTATATTAGGTACAATGCTGCTGGCCACTCAACTAGGATTTCTTCTTTGCTAGTTCAGTCTTAATTATCATAAATCTATATATTTTATAAGACTTATCGGATAGTAGTGGAAGTGTCCTGTCTTCCCGGGCTCACATGGAGACTCCAGAGACCAGGAGGAAGCGAAAGAACGATTTCCTTCTTGTCCTTGCTTATGTATGAGTCTGCCTGCTATGTCACTTCCTGCCTGGAACTCTACTACATTCCCAGAATCCTCCTTGACTCATGGTCCCACCTAACTTGCTGCCTCATTGGCCAACAGTACTTTATTTATCATCCAATAAGACAAACACATACACAGAAGCACTTCCCCCATCATCTCCTCTTTTCTGTCTAAATAAAAAGAAGGGTAACTTTTATAAAAACTGAAGAAAACTATAGCCATAACTATCTGTCTTCAACTCCATCAAAGACCACAGAAGGATAATATATAAACTCTAGAACTGACAGAGACATCTCGTTGCCTGGACAGTCACCCAAAGTTCCTCTGTAACGCTGGGGCATCCATCTTCAGCCTATAGGCCACAGTGTGTCCGGCATACTCCATTTCATCAGGAACCCTTCAGTACTGTCTTGTTTTGACTTATTGTTACAGTCTTAGTTTTTTTTTTTTAAAGAAAAGTAAAAAATTAAGGATTTCTTAATGGTTTTTTGTTTGTTTTTCTTTTTAAATAAGTGTCTGGTTGGAGTTGAGCACCTTTTCCACAAAGTATACTGCCTGGGTGTCTTTTGAACTCTGTTTTCTAAGACAAAAGTTGTAGGGAAAGCAGGACTTGGAGTGACTTATATGGAAGTTAAAGACTTACCTCTTCTGTTCACTATCATGTGTTCCTGGGAAATTTTATGAAACCTCTGTCAAAAAACAAACAAAACAAAACCAGAACATGTACACATGGACACACATGAAGAAGTGATAAGGAAGCTGCTGTTCTTCTGAAAAATTGAAACAATTCTCAATTTTCTTAAAATTAAGTAATCTGGATACTAAAAAATCCTTCCTCATAGTCTCATTGCAGGTCCACTAATAGAGCATCAGGAAACCCTAGACATATCACATTTTTTCATGCTGACCACCACATCATCTTATCTTTTCTTTCCATCTTGCCAACAGGTCAAGTTCAAAATTCTCTAGTTGCTTATTATACTTATAGACAGTTATATCTTAATTTTACCCATTATCTATCTACTCCCTGTGTAGTTGGTGACAAGGATGCTACTTTTCCTGTGTATGAAGAACTCAGAAAGCCAGAGTTCCCAAAACATCCTAGTGGCTAATGTGTCTTGGCTTATAACTTCAGCATTTTGCCATTTTTTATTGTTATATGTGAAGTACAGAAATAAAGGATCAATGGCTGTTCTAATAATCCTTTGGCTCACTCACTGAAGTCAATGCTTTTGTTCCCTGGATAGATTCTGGGGGTCCTCTCCTGTTACAATAGAACTCCACCCTTAGGATTTTATGACCACTAAATTAGTCACTTCAGGAAAATTGCTTAGAATAGTGCATAAAGCATCAAGAACAGCAATTTCTGTCATCATTTTATTGAGAAAAGTGAGATCCTCATATCTAACTTCATTAAATATAATAGCAGGTGAGAAAAACATGGTACTTCTCTCCAAATCCATTCTAAACATGGAACAGAAAACCATGAAACAGGAGAGCTCTGGGCAGGAAGGAGTCAGTAAAGCTGTGCTGCTTGCTGCTGAACTATTTTCTCTTCTGCCTTTCAATGGAGTAGGAAATCTTGTTCAGCTTTAAGGACTATGTTGCATATAATAAAACACTGCTTGAATGGCTCCTGGGATGCTTCTTGGGCAATACTACCTGACACTTTGTAGAGATAATTAAAACTATATATCCTATTTGAACTCCCTGGGAGACAGGCAAGATGGCCAAGAGTACATATGACACTGGGAAAAGCTACCTATAAAATAAAGACTCTGGTTATATCCATAGGATAAGGGCAAAAGGTACTAGTGTAAAGTATATTTAGATATGAAAGTCATGGTTTTCCATTCCTACTCTGGATTGGCCCTTTAGTGTAGAAGCCCATCATTCTATTGTGCTGTGCAAATTTCATGTTTTTCAAACAGTTTTGGAAACATATTTGGGTTAGTGAAAAATTTATTTCAGAATATAAGGAAGGGAACTAACTATGCATTGGCACTATAGTTCATTAAAATTACTACTTGCATCAGGTTAAGTGGTGACACTCTCACATGAAGAAATTTACAGGACTCTCTAAGAGCAGATATGGTCTGTGGGGGTCATCACAGACAGAAAGATCTCAGAAAGATCAGTGTCCTTCTACACTAGGAAATATGGACTATAATATCCTGGGGGGGTATATTAGTCACACCGCCCTACTTTGATAAACAAATGAAAGTAAGAAGTAAGAAATACTGGGTGGAGGTGAGTGACAAAGAGCTATGAAGAGTCTAAACATACTCCAATAATCAAAAACAGATGACTGACAAAAGCTGGGCTTCTGTATGAGTGATGTGAGCAATAATGATGGAAGAAGTCATCTGAATTTTTCTCAATTATGCATTACTGTTCGAAACTAGTACTAGACAGCCACATAGTACAAAGACACAAGCTGGATGTGCAGTGGTGCTACTGGACATCCTGTCTTCAATCTCCTGGTTGGAAAACCTTGATTAAGTCTAACTTTCCATCCCTTTCTTCTAACATCCCAGATGTCAGTTAGCTCTCTATACAGTTCTCCTCACCTAAGAGAGGCAGAAACATAGGGCCTAGCCTTACAAGTCTGGTCTACATGGCATACGTATAGCACACACAAGTTTTCTTTCCTTCCAGCAACAGGAGAGTTAGGCCATAATACTGACCAAGCAAGTAAAAAGAAGTGGAGAAATCAAGCTTTATTAGAAGAAATAATTATTATATGGTGTCAGAAACTTTTTTAGCTTCATAAAGAAACATTGCTTTGTTTGGACATTTGCTCTGGGGAGAAAAATACTAAAAAGCTTTCACAACCCTCATGTGCATTCCCACATTGCCAGCACAAGTGGTTGTTTGGTGACCTCAGATGGAAGTAACTCAGACCAGCCTGCTTCCAGTCTCCAACAGACATATAATCTGGGGTTATTTGTGCCAGCACTCCTTCTCCAATCAAAAATTCCCTGACCTGACTGGTATTTTCCTGATGCTTTCAATTAAGAAAATAACAAAACCAACCTTGTCTCACATCTATGGAATGTCTGCCAAAACTGTACTTGGCTAATTATAAATTTGGCTCTGCCTGTGTTATTAAGGTACCCTCCAGGGTTGGGTGTGAACTGTTATACAAATGAATGTGCATGATTACTTAACAAAGCAGCCAACAGTCAGCTCCCTATATATTTTTCTCATCTTTCTCCATCCAGTCAAATTTTGCATTGTGGAGAAGTATTTTCCTTTCTGTATCCTGATGTATTATCTCCTGGATGAAATTAAAAGTCTACAAATGCCATATGGCAAAGATATTTCTTGTGTCAAGTCCTTTACAGAGATACTCTTTTTCAGAAAAAAAATATCTGTCTTTTCTTTTTGCAGTCAAGGCAGAAACTACATTAAGAATGAACACCTGGAAACACTATTGGAGCATTAGCTGTTTGCAGATTAATGAAGTGCCACAGATCATGGGGAAAACCAAGAATTCACATCATTAATTCTTTCTGATTCTTTCAGACTTATTTCTTCTTAACTCCTCACGCTACTACTACTTATTGCCTAGTTGAAATAATTTTTCAAACTACAGCTAAATGGGCAGTTTCTAAAATATTTTCAGTGGCCCATATCTTTAAATTCAGCACTTGAGAGGCTGAGGCAAGCAGATATCTGTGAGTTTAAGACTAGCCTAGTCTACATAGCAAGTTCTAGGCCAGCTGGGACTATATGAGACTTTGAAACAAAACAAAACATACTTTCAATGCTTTTATACTGTCCTCAGTTTAAAAATAGAAACTCTATAAATGGCATAGTAAGTTATTATCTGGCTTCTCTATGGTCCCTTCTCTTCTTCCACTTGGGCTGTCCGTTCTTCTACAGCCTTGGCAGATGAAAAGAGGTCAGTTCTGAAGACACACAATCTGGGATCTCAGCCCACATTGCCACCTGAGACCAAATCAGGACTGGAAAAGTGTCTTAACTTCTCCAGTTATGAAATGGGAAATATACTAAATCCTATCTTACATGGCCATGAGAAATAAAGAAGGCAGTATACACCAAGTACTTGACAGCCTCAGAATATGCAGGCTGCTATTTCAATGCTGTCATTGTGGCACACTATACTCACCTCACTAGCACACCAAATTTCTAAAAAGAAACCCTTTATACACAGTGAACTTCAAGGGACTGGAAGTAGGATTTAGCACCTCTGCTCATATCAAACTAATGTCTTCTTAACTTCAGGAATTGCACCTTATTCGTTCCTGTTTCCTTAGCCCTTCAAAATTTAGCCAGGTCCCCATATGTTGTTCCCATAGTATCCTGTTGGCCCAGAACTGTATGCTTTATCCCACTTTACTATCTGTATATGCCACTCTTTTGCATACTAGAAGCTACTGAATGTCAGAGTCTACCTCAACCATGTTTGCCGTTATAGTACCATCCATGTCTTTTGTTGTTGTTGTTTTGTTTTGTTTTTTCAAGACAGGGTTTCTCTGTGTAGCTTTGGAGCCTATCCTGGTACTCACTCTGGAGACCAGGCTGGCCTTGAACTCTCAGAGATCTGCCTGCCTCTGCCTCCCAAGTGCTGGGATTAAAGGCGTGCGCCACCAACTCCCTGCTTTACCATCCATGTCTTAAGACAAGATATTCATTAAATATTTACCAAATTGATGAATAGCCCCTTCCATCAAATATTCTTTTATAAATTATATTTATTATTCTTGTGTGTATGGAACGTAGGAGGTTGCACATGTCATACCACATGTATAGAAATCAGATGACTACTTTGTGAAATAAGTTCTCTCCTTCCACCCTTAAGTGGATTCTTGGGACTCAACTAAGATTCTCAGTCCTGTGACAGTGCTTTAACCCAGTGAGACATTCGCCAAGCCTTTAAATATTCTTACACCCCAAATTTCCTGTAACTCTATAACTTTTTTAGTGGCATTGGTACTTTCTCTCCTGCTTACCTACTACTTTCTTATCCCCAATCCTACCTTCACTACATTAATACATATGCATGCATATAATCACATGCAATATACATTTGCATATCTCACAAAAAGTATGTTCCTCAAATTTGGCCCATAATTAATTTCTGTGATGTTTCAAATTAGAATGACTCCACACACGTAGATGTTCAGATAACTGGTCAGGTCACTGGTTAGGTCACAGTTAGTGGAGTTGTTTGGGTAGATTTAGGAGGTATAGGCTTGCTGGAGGAAGCATGTCACACAGGCTTTGAGGTTTAAAAGCCACATGCTATTCTCAGTTTTCTTTGTCTACTCCATGCTTATGGTTCAAGATGTGAGCTCTCAGCTCCTGTTCCAGTTGTCATGACTGCTTGTTGTTGTCATGCTTCCCTGCTATGATAGACTCTGATCCCTATGGAACCATAAGCCAAACAGAACCAAAACAAAACAAAAAATGCTCTTCCTTCTATAAGTTGCCTTTGTTAATTTTTTAACCACATCTATAAAGTAAGTAATGAATATAGGTCCCAGTTACACACTAAAGAACAATATACCTGTTCTCTGGGTCAGGAAAAAGAGTGACTTCTGAGGTAAGTGGTTATATCCCTCTCTCTTTTCTGGGTAATAATATGGGGATAATGAACTAATGTTCTGCTAGAAATTGCCAGTGGAGTTAAAGGAAAAAAGAAAATGTAATTCTAGAAACTACAAACCATCAACTTCTTTGATCTAATGCTGATCTAAGGTTTTGTGTTTAAATGAATCAATAAAATGGGTCTGTATCATGGCTCTCAGCTCACAGAAATAAGACAAAAGATAAGACTTCTAAGAGATTTCAGAGAAGAAAAATTATTCAGCATTATTCTGTATACAGCAAGACCTGAGAATCTATTCAACCTGGCTTGATAAGGTTAGAGGAAAATCTCTTGATGAGACAAAAACATAACAATTCAAACTGCCACTGAGAGGGGAACAGTATTCCTCTGAAAGTTAAATGCCAGATACACTGTCCAAATAAATTTCTTTTTCTTCAACCAAATATTTCTAAGCATCTGCTGGTTCTGTAAACAGTACTGAAGACAAAAATGCATAAGGCAAAATCATTGCCTTCAAATTGTTCACAGTAAGTTGGTAAAATTGGGTACTAGAGTAGAAGCAAACCTATGTATACAGGTAGCTAAAAGTGTTTAAGGGCACTGGGTTTAAGCAATGGAGCACAGAAAGTGTGACTTTCAGAATCAACTCATCCAAAGTGGTATCTACCTACTAATCACAGGACAATAGTTCAAGAAACAATGGAGTAAAAGCAATCATGGATAAAGGAAGATGTGTATCTAAAAGTCCATATAAGCTTAAAGAGGCACTGAATGGTCAGAGAAACTAATCAATAAAGTGGGGATGGAAGAGTGACTGAAGGGAACAAAGGACTGGGCAGCAGGAAGGGTCTGATAACTAAGGGTTCAAGATACATTGAATACCATGGTATTCTGTTTGGGAAGATATTGAAGAAGGTCAGGCAGTGGCAGAGCATGCCTTTAATCCCAGCACTTGGGAGGCCAAGGCAGGCAGGTGAAACTCAGTGAGTTCAAGGCCAGCTTGGTCTACAGAGAAAGTTTTAGGGCAGCCAAGGCTGGACAGAGAAACCCTATCTCAAAAAATCAGAGAGGGGGGGAGATTGAAGCACTCCTAGCAACTATATAAAAAGTAGACCTGGATTTAGATAGGATGATGATATGCCCATTGTATTTCATAACTCTCATTTTTTAATGTGATTGGACACCACAAAAATACCAAAAGAATAATTTGTAAGGAATTTGAACTCAATAACAGTCTTTATTTTCCCCATGACAAACCTAGAGAAAAAAAGGACTAGCTAAACTGGCAAGTATTAAAACAATGGAAAACAAATGTGGTCACACTTATTCCTATATGACTATAATCAGCATTCATGCCAAGAAAACACAAACCTGATAACTGAGGGATAGAAAGACATAGTGGCTACCAGTTGCTTTCTCCCCAGAACAACACACATAGTGTACAGAACACTCAGAATAGCTGATTTGGTGGTTGTAAAACTCTCTCTCTCTCTCTCTCTCTCTCTCTCTCTCTCTCTCTCTCTCTCTCTCTGCAATTAGAGGAGAGCTTTATTCACACTGAATCTAAAAATAGACAATGCCAGTGTTCAGACTGACAGCTGTGTTCTCATACTGTAAGAATGAATACGTGCTTCATACCAAGAAAGGAAAGAGATGGCTAATTTAACTCTACAACTTCCAAAACAAACAGTGCAAAAGGAGTCCAGGATAAAGAAAACAAAAACAAAAACAGACAAATAAACAAACAAAAACCCATGAAGGTCAGCCATTTAAAGGCTGCAAGAACAGCAGGGTAGCTGCATAGCAATTCATTAAGCGGTTCCAAATTCCAACGTGACCAGTAAAGTATTTTATCATATCTTCCCACAGAACTTCAGGTTAAAGCTCTAGTGGATGCAGTTGCTATAGGGATCAAGGAAAGACCAGTCAGAAGAGTTGAGGCTTTCCCATCTGACTTTTTCCTAATTTACACCTGAACAGTCAGAACTAAAGTACTACTTGAGGTTTTCTCTATAAGGGCAGGTAGGTCACCTCCCACCACCACCCCACTATATCTAAATTACACATTGTATTCTAACTAACCAGAGGCATTTAAAAAACAGGAAACAAAACAAACAAGAAAAAGGTCATTGTAAAAGAGAGAAACCAGGTGTCTAGAAAGATCGAATCCGTTCCTTCCCTCTCATCAGTCATAAAAATGTGTTCAGTTTTCTTCCTCAGGCACCCTGCCCAGGGAGGGGATTATGGCTCAGCTTCAAAAGAAACAAGGGGATGCTTGTGGGCGGGGAGCTCTCCCACAGATCTGTTCTGGCTCTCAGAGGCCCCGCTAGCCAGCTAAATGTCAGCTCACTGCACCCCAGCATTCTCTCACCACACTGTCTTCATTGCCCGGGTGACTAAGCTGTTTCAACAGCTGTGTTATTGCTGGAGCCAAGCCAGTGTTACTCACACAGAGTATTTGCTTTGTCCTGTGAATGTGGAAAATTATTGCACTAAGGATTCAGAGTTCTTTTTGGAGATAAGGCCATCCTCTCTTGATCAGTCAGCCACATATTCTCTATGCTGAGCTCTGAGGGCAACAGGACAATATTCTGTTGCTACCCAGGTTTCCTGGATATGGACAGATTCTTAACATTGCAAAGGAAGTGGAAGAGACATGTGCCTGTTTGAATGAGAGAAAAGAACAAATGTGACCATTGGTGGATCCCCAAAGATGTCAGTTGCTGCTTCCTAAATAAATGTCACCAAGGGATGCTTCTTCCTTGTCTTTCTTGCCTTACTGGTGATGTCAGCACCTCTTTATCTGTGTGTGTAGTTGAGCAGAGTATTCCTGACCACCCCTTCTAGAGCCCTGTGCTTCTCTCCCTCCTCATTGTTCACAATCATTTGTGTTCATATCACTTCTGAAGCAAGTGGAGTCTGGTGGGTTCTTGACCATTCCACATACCCAGCCTCTTGCTTACTCCTGAGCAGAGGAGGTAAATGCTGTATTACTTATTATTTAATAAATCAACTTCAACTTCCATATACAGAAGATGATAGGAAAAAAGAGGGTATTTCCTATAGGTGAAAACAATGTCTATTTCTAGTATATGCGGATTCTTCTTTCATCACCCTTATTAGCCAGTCCTTTTCCTTAAGTTCTTCTTACAAATGACAGTAAGGACCAATCTCTGATATTGAATTGATGTCAGAAATATGTTTTCTTATAAAGGTAATAGTATAGTGTTTGAAAAAAGAAGGAAAACAGTAATTCTTTAAAACTCATATTCTTTTAGTTCTTAATACATGTAAAATATGTAAACATTTCTATCCATACAGAGAACAGACACACACCATAGACCTAATTTTGCCAGACTCCAAAGCACAAGATATTTCTCACTATGTCACTGAGTTACACAATAGAGAAATTAGGAAACTTGTTCCTTATACTAGGAAGGCCTCCTTCAACAGTGCAACTTGTTAAGTCATTTTACATATGGTATTATCTCAATAAATTATGACGTCGACTAATATGATTACTGAAGTACTTTATTGTTCTGATATTTCATGAAAGAAGAAATTTAAAACATTATCATCTCATTAACTTCCTTCTATATTTAAGGAACTGGGGTAAAAACAAAATGACTACAAAGCCATTCCTATCTTCAAGGCATTTTACAATTGCAAAGGAAGGATAAGAGATTAAAACTGGAACCTAATATTAAGCAACAATTAACAAATACAAAACACCAGATGTGTGGCCATATGTGAAAACAAAACACCACTGTCATAAAAGGAAAAAAAATAGATTTCACACACACTCCTCATACTGTATCTTTGCAGCTGACAACAGAGCATAGAGGAAACAAAGTTCATGCAAAAAAGCCACCGACTAGATGTGATCTCTGTTTCACAGAAAAGCTTTGTTTCTAGTCTGCTCCACAGGCAAGACTTGGAAAGGAAAATTTAGACCAGAACAAGCTCTTCTTTCCAACTCACCTTTTCTTCATCCCCTTGAATGAGGGATACAGATGAGAGCAGGCAGCCAGGAGGAAAATGATATGGCTGGAGGTTCCTGACCCTCACACTCCTACCAACAGAGGAGCCTGAGAGGCAGCATTTAATTGTGTAAAAACCAGCCTGTCTCTCCTCTTATCTTTATCCTCTGTGATGAAAACCCACAATTACTGGAATGCTCTGGAATCCGAGTCACTCAGCCAGTAGTAACAGTGATGGCTGTGTCTGTAGTTTAAAAGCAAAGAGAGTGGGATTTCACTTGCCTCTGAAGTCAGCCCAGTGTGAAGCTAGCCTAGCTCAGCTTGGTGACTTCTATTAGAAAGTTTATAGGTAGCCTCCTGTCAGGCGTACCACCAAGTGACAGATCCAGACAGAAAAGAAGAAATGCAGACTCTAGCTACTGTCTAATTAAAGGACAAGCAGCTCTCTAATTTTGAATCTACATTTCAGTTCCACATTACATATGTAATTTTCAATTTTTTCCTTATGGATTAAACTCCCAATTTCTTAGTTAAATGGTTAATATTGGTAACTCAACTGAAAAGCCCTGCCATCTTTCAGGAATTTATCTTTTATCTCCAATAGAGACATGTTTCTATAGCCTTATAGATAGGTTAGTACTCTTTGCAGTGTGATAATTTTATCTATCTATCATCTATCTGTCTATCTATCATCTATCTTATGCGCATTGTGTTTTTTGTTTTTGTTTTTGTTTTTTGGGGGTTGATTTTGCCATGATTGTCAGGTCCCCTGGAACTGGAGTCACAGACAGCTGTGAGTTGCCATGTGGGTTGTGGGGATTGAACCCAGGTCCTCTGGAAGAGAAGTCAGTGATCTTAACCACTAAGCCATTTCTCCCACTCCTAAAAAAGTTTTGTTTGTTTGTTTGCTTGCTTGGTTTTTTGGTGGGGGGTGATGGTTTTTCCAGACAAGTTTTCTCTGTGTAACAGACTGGCTGTCCTGGAACTGGCTCCATAGACCAGGCTGACCTTGAACTCACAGAGATCTACCTGCCTCACAAGTGCTGGATTAAAGACATGTGCCACCGCTATAAAATATTCTTTGAAATTCTTTGAAAACATTATACAATGTATTTTGATCATACTCCCCTAAATTTTCCTATATCTACCCTTCCATCCTCAAGTCTATACCCACTCAACTTTGAGTTTCATCCCTCCTCACCTGGAGTTCAGCTTGTGTTGCCCAACTACTTTTGGCATGGGGCCTGCCCTATAGGTCCACCTTTTGGGGGTCATAAAAGAAAGATCACACACACACACACACACACACACACACACACACACACCTCCCCCCTCCAAAGCGGTGATCAAATGTACATAGCTCCTCAATTAGTGGTATAATTTTGTGCTCACATCTTCTACTCCATGCTAGAATGGAGCTTGTGTAATTCTTATGTATGCTATCAAAATAGCTGTGAGTTCTTATGTGCAGCTGCCCTGTTGAATTCAGAAAACACTGCTTTCTTGAAGTCATCTTCTGCCTCTGACTTTTACAATCCTTCTGCTCTCTCTTCCATGAAATTTCGAGTCTTCAGGGGAGATATATGGTATGTACTTTTCATTGAGCCTTCCACAATCTTTTATTCACTGCATGTTGACTCACTAGGGGTCTTTGCATTGTCACCTAGTTTAAAAAAAGAAGCCTCTCTGAAGAGGGTTTGGAGATGCACTGTGTTAATAGAAATAGCAACATGTCATTAGGAGTCATTTTATCACTTCATGGTAGAAAAATATGGGTTGTAGTTCTGATTTCTTCACCTTTAAATCTTAGTTTCTGGTAATGACTTCACAGTGAAGAGCAGAGATTTAACCTTGAACATCAAGGATTGAACATACATAAGAGATGCATAATAAGTATTTTTTCCTCAAACTCGTTTCCTTTGAGTTTTTACTTTCATCCAGAAAGGTTTCCATTGTTAATTCATACCTTGTTCTTCCTGTTACAGTTTTCTGTTCACAGAGGTTGTTTCTCACACATTTCTTCTCCCACTGGAATTACTACTATTTAAAAATGCCCAGAATTTACATGTTAATATGTCTACAATAAAATAAAACCAACTCATGTACTTTCATCCTAAGGATGTTGAGAATTTCCCAGGCTTCATATTTTATAGTATGTTCTAAAGACCTAATGGCTTAGCTGATGATCAACACACAGTTTGGTACTCAAGGTATACACATACTTAAATTTGAGGTTCCCACCTTGGGATCAATAAACCTCTGATTTCCACGAATAAGTTTCATGGCTGGAATTGAAATATGACTACTAAGGGTGTGAATAGGCCCAAGCATGTTTACCTCCTAATGCCTTGACTTAGTTATGAATGTCCCAAGACACAAGGAAGGCCTGTAGCCAGCATGCACAGTTGGCCCTACCATGTGTGTTTCTGGGCTTCCAAATTCTTCCCAGAGATAAATGTCTCTCAAGTCAAGTTCAATAATAATGATTACACTTTTGTTTGTGTTTTGTTTTTTTGTTTTTTGTTTTTTGTTTTTTGTTGTTGTTGTTTTCAAGACAGAGTCTCACAATGCAGCTCTGCCTGTCCTGGAATTCCCTATCTAGACCAGGCTGGCCTGGAACTCACAGAGATCCATCTGCCTCTGCCTCTCAAGTACTAGGATTAATGGCATGTGTGACTACATCTACAAGACTATATTCTTCATTGAGCATTTACGCATGGTAAAAGTTCCACATGAATTATAATAGTTTAATTATAATGTTCATATAGAAGTAGTACTATTATCTTTATTGTATAGCAAAGACATGGGAGTTTTTAAGACTTACTTGACAAAAGTCAAATAGGAGGCTTGAACACTCCAGCCTGAAAGTATTAAACCCAGGGCTCTGCAGCAATCTCTCAAGAACTCCTACTTCATTAATCTATGGTATTGATTTCACCATAGTTGTGTAGAGACACAAAGAAGAACACACAGTCACTTGGTAGGAAGAATTCAGTCTTACAATATAAATACACAGGGGCAGTTAGAGTTTTTGAAATTATATAATGAAGGACAAGCAAAATGTCATCACATGAAGTGTTAATAAATAATGACTTAGGGAGTGAGTGATTGAATAAATGAAGTTGGGACAGGACCTTAAAAAACCTAGACTGTTAAAGCTCTACCATCATATTATAAAAACTCCGGGACTGTTTATATACTAACCTAAAAATCTGTTTCCTATGTTGGTGATATGCATGCATATGTATACACACACACTGAGGTGTTGAAATACTTAGTTCTAAATAGCATGTCTCTATCAAATCCCTCTGCTCAGAGCCGAGGGAACACTGGGGAAGAGGAGGCAGAAAGAGTTTAAGAACCAGAGGGAATGGAGGACCCCGGGACAAAAAGGCCCTCCAAACTCACATACGAACTCACAGAGACTGAAGCAGCAAGCACAGGCTTTCCATTGAGTGTTTTTACTGGATTCTTGAGTGTGTGAACAAGGGGGTCTCTAATTCTTGTGCCTTCTCTTTGGCTCTTTACTTTATATTACCTACAACTTGTACCAACAGGATTCCTAACTACATTCTAAATATTTATCCTTATACCCACAAATAAGTTTAGTCCTTATCCTTTGTCTTAAGGCAGTCACATTTCATTGTGACTACCTTAAAGTTTCAGAGGTTTAGTCCATTATCATCATGGCAAGAAGAATGGCAACATGCAGACAGACAAAGTGCTGGAGAAGGAACTAAGAGTTCTACATCTTTATTCACAGGCAGCAGCAGAAAGACTGCAACATACTTTCTCCAATAAGGGCACACCTAATAATGCAACTCCCTATGAGCCAAGCACTCAAACACACAAGTCTATGGGAGTCATCCCTATTCAAACCACCACATTTCACTCCCTGACCTCCATAGGCTTGTAGCCATAAAATAATGAAAAATGTATTTAGTTCAACTTCAAAGGTCCTCAAAGTCTATCACAATTTCAACGATGTTTAAAAGTCTAAGGTTCACAGTCTCTTCTGAGATTCATGCAATTTCTTAACTATCCTACAAAATCAAAAATAGATCACATAGTTCCAACATGTAATGGCACAAAATACATATTACAATTCCAAAGAGTAGGAAGGGGAGAATAGTGAGGAAATACTGGACCACAGCAAGATCCAAAACCAGCTAGCCAATCTCCAAACTCTACACCTCAATGTCTGATATCAAAGCACTCTTCTCTTCTCCAACTCCATTCAGCTTTGTTGACTGCAACACACTTTTTTCTCTTGGGCTAGTTCCACTCCTTGTTAGCAGCTTTCCTTGGCAGGTCTTCCACAAGTCAGCATCTCCAACATCTTGGGGTCTCCAAGGCAATGCAGGCATCATTTTCACAGCTTCATGCAATGACTTCCCTAGGCCTCCATTCAGGGACACCCATAACACATGCCTGGCCTCGGTAGCTTTTCTTAGTCCTGGAGGTAGATTCTATAACCCATTTCTTCTATCCTTGACTCTACAGCCAGAACCACATGGCCAAAGCTGCTTGCTGGAGCTGGAATATGGTCCCCTCTTTCAATTATATATTCATTGACTTTCTGTTTTCACATGGTTTCTTTCATTGCCTAAGCTTGGCTGTCCTGAAACTCGATCTGTAGACCAGGATGGCCTCAACTTAGCGATCCACCAGCCTCTGCTTTCTGAGTACTGTGATTAAAAGCATATACCACCACATTTGGACCTAAACTGTTGTTTAATTCCTTTTTACAAGTTGGAAGCTTAGCTATGTGGGATCTTGCCCTGAAGTCACCCATTTATTACATTTCTTTATCAATTTATCTCCTTGGACACAGGATTTAGCTCCATTCCACTTCCTGGCGCCCTCTTTTCTCCCTCAATCTGTACAGTTTGTAGTTTTGCTTTCTTAGCTTCCTCCTTTTCATTATAGATCTTCATTAGAATAACCACTAATACAGATCTTCATTATAGATCTTCATTAGAGTAACCACCAGTAATTACAGCTATTTTGAGATTTCCTCTGCCCATGTAATTAAGTCAAATCTCTTCACTTTAGCTTCAGGCAGACTCTTCAGACAAGGGCAAAAAGCAGCCACATTCTTCACCAAAATATCACAAGAATGATCTCTAACCCACATATTAATATTCTTCTTCTTTGAAGCCTCTTGAGCCAGGCCCCCACAGTTCAAATCATTCTCAGCACACCATCTTCCATGTTCCTACTAGTATGGCCCATTAAGCCCCTGCTTAAAGCATTCCACTGCTTTCCTAATCCAAACTCCCAAAGTCCAGATTCCTCCAGACAAAAGCATGGTCAGGCTTATTATATCAATATCCCAGTCACTGATACCAACTTCTGTCTTAGTTAGGGTTTTATTGCTGTGAAGAGAGACCATGATCACAGCAACTCTTATAATGGAAAATTTTATTGGGGCTGGGTTATAGTTTCGGAGGTTTAGTCCATTATTGTCATGACGATAAACATGGCAGCATAGATGTAGATATGTTGCTGGGGAAGGAGCTGAGAGTTCTACACTTTTATTCATAGGCAGCAGACTGAAATACATTTCCTCCAACAAGACCACACCTACTCCAACAGAGATCACCTCCTGATAGTGCCACTCCCTATAGGCCAAGTATTCAAATACCTGAGTCTATGGGGGCCATACCTATTCAAACCACCACACCCTTCATCACAGAAACTCCTCTTTGCAACAGATGAAGAATATTACAGAAAACCACGACTGTTCAAAATGTAGAGAACAAGAGATCGTATGGTTCCCAGTCCCAACGGATACATCTGCAACACAATTGCAGAAGATGGGACAGAAAGATTGAAAGACCCAGAGGATTAGGATTTTGCTGTGAAATTGCATATCCTGGTAATGTCAAAGAGGCTATACTCATGAAATATCACCAAAATGGCTGCCTAAATGAAATCTGAACAATGAAGGCACCAATAAACTCACTAATATAGAAGAACGGAAAATTATGGAGTCTAATTGTTAGACAAAAAACTATAAGCAACTGGGGAATGCTGAGAGTGGGAGAAATGATCTTCCCCAGGAATGAGCTTTTCAATTGGTTATCCAATACCAAGTTATCAGCCCTGAGATTGTTAGACCTCCGGAAAACTCAGGCCTCCGGGGTCCCAGCCCAGGACCTCGGTCACCCCAATCACCAGGCGGATTTGAAAACTTGCTGCAAACTGCATGGGGCTTTATTGTTGTTTAACGAGCTAACCCTATAGGGTTAGCTCGGGTCTTTCACCCACCCGCCATGGTGGATGGCTAGCAAAGACAGCTCGAAGGGGCTGCATAGAGATCTTGTAGGGCAGCGTAAGGGGAGTGTCTAGGGGTACGCACAGGCTCAGGATTGGTGTGCCTCCAGTCTTGGAGGGCTTGCCCTGCGTTGATTGGTCAATTGGTTGTTATGGCCCATAGGCCCTCCCAGGGTGGTTGCTATGCTCTGCGCGTCATTGCTGTGTACTTGTCCGTAAAGCACACCTAGAGCCGTAAAGCATAGTGCCACCCACTAACTTCTGATTGGTTCCTTGCCATGGGGCAGGCATCTGACCTCTAGTGACTAGGACAAGGTCATGGCAAGCACGTGTTACTGTCATGGCTGCCGAAATGGGGAGCTGGTCCCCTCAAGATCTTATACATGTAGGTATATTATACAGGTTGAGTCAGTTGTATTCATGTATTTACCCAACAACCATTTATAAATAGATTGGAATAAAATTTAGGAACATATTATTATCTTCTAAAATTTCACATAAATTTACCAGGTGCTATGATTTATTTTATTAAATAACTTTAATGTTGAAAATGAAACTGATTATAGGTCAGCCATTTTACACAAAAGCAAGAGTATCAAAATGATTCAGTTTTTCTCACAATCTGATAAACAGATCCATGCTCTAAAAACCCAAGTATTGTACCAAACAATAGCTGCTATGGCAACAAGCTGTTATTCCTAACAATACATCACCTTTTCAGTCAGTTGTAAATATCTCAGCCATAATTCAGTCATGCAAGCAATGTTTAAGTAGCTATAATCAGGATTAGTGTCACTGGTTATTGAAATGTTTCTTAAATACCAAAAGTATTGTCTTAGAGTGGAAAAGGGGCATGCACCTACATCAGTTGTTTGATATCCCTTTTTAATGTCACAGAATAATCTGACCCAAGAGACATTTTAATTCATAGCTTCCTACTTACAAGGCTACAGTTTAATAATTATAAACACAATCACAGTCAGAGAGCTGGTCTATCAAGGTGCTATAGAAAATAATTCATTTGTGCTAGGCTGTCAAAATAGACATTGCTCAGCCAATAATGGAGTTCATAGAAGATAAACTGCATTTACAAAGAAATGAGAAAACATCTGGGAAGGCTCTAGGGCAGTGTAACAACTGGAATGTCTTAAAGAATGACTAGGTTTTCAAAAAGAAGCCTTTCATCTATGGGAGAAAGTGAGAATGGTAAAAGAAGAGGAGATGGGGCTTAAGGTATGGTTCAGTGGTAAACCATTTGTCCAGTATGCATGAGCCCAGGGCTCTATTGCTAGCACTTAAAAAGAAAACAAAAATCAACATGTGCAATGTGTTAATGGAAGCAATTTCTGGACATGTTCACAGAGTATGAGATTGTTTGACAATGCAGGTAATATATGCATGTCAAGTATAAGAAATAAGCTGTGCTGGGTGGCGGTGCAATCCTAGTACTTCATAGTCAGATGGATCTCTTGAGTTCAAGGCCAGCCTGGTCTACAGAGACAATTCCAGGACAGCCAAGGCTACACACACACACACACACACACACACACACACACACACACACACAAAATCTGTCTGGAAAAGCCAAAAATAGAAAAAGAAGAAAGAGAAAGGATGGAGGAAGGAAGGGAGGGAAGGAGAAAAGGAAGCTTCAAAAAAGCTTTAGAACACAATGGAGAGAACTCTGAATTGTCAGGCCTTATTTGTTGGTCATTAAATATGTTCACAAAGAGAAAAGATTAAATGATAAATTTTTTTTGTATGAACTTAATTCCACTACAAAATATAGGAAGAAAGGAAGAAAGAAAGAAAGAAAGAAAGAAAGGAAGGAAGGAAGGAAGAAAATGAGCTGAAATTCAAGAATACAACTTGTATTTTTTATTTTGAAATAATTGCTTATTCTTCAAAATTATTTGGTTAAATAGATATTTTTCATTCAATTTTTGCACATAAAAAGTGGTTCAGAGAAGTTTTATAAGGAAGTTCAGTGACTCAGCAGATAAAAGTACTTGCTGCATGTGATGGTTTGAATGAGAATTGCCAACATAGGCTCATATGTTTGAATGCTTGGTCTCCAGTTAGTGGAATTGTTTGCTAAGGATTAAGAGGTGTGGCCTTGTTGCAATAGATGTAGCTTTGCTAAAGAAGGCATGTCCCTAGGGATGGGCTTTGAGTTTTCAAAAGCCCATGCCAGGCCAGTGTCTCTCCATCTGCCTGCTGTTGGCAGATCAGGATGGATATGAACTTCTAGCTATTGCTTCAGCCCATGTCTGTCTGCTTCCCATCATGATGATCATGGCCTAACTTTCTAAAACTGTAAGCAAAACCTCAATTAAATGGTGTTTTGAGACAGGGTTTCTCTGTGTAGCCCTGGCTGTCCTGGAACTCATTCTGTAGACTAGGCTAGCCTTTATTTCAAGTGATTCATCTGTTTCTGCTTCCTAGATGCTGGAATTAGGGGCTTGTGCAACCATGCCCAACTTAAATGCTTTTACAAAAGAGTTGCCTTAGTCATGATGTCTCTTCACAGCAATAGAACAGTAACTAACACTGCATAAGCCTGATGACTTGAGTTCCAGCCCCAGAACCCCACAGAGGAAGGGGTGAAATGTCACTTAAAAATTGTTCTCTAAACTGGGTGGTGGTGGCACACACTTTTAATTCCAGCACTCAGGAGGCAGAGGCAGGTGGATCTCTGTGAGTTCGAGGCCAGCCTGGTCTACAGAGAAAGTTCCAGGACAGGCTCCAAAGCAATACAGAGAAACCCTGTCTCAAAAAACAAAAAGAAAAAAATTGTTCTCTAACCTCCATAGATGAACTTTGTATGCACATACACATGAGTTTTTAGTTCAGGAACTTAAATCTATCTCAGTAACACTTTCAAGCCCATAGTCATAAGCATTCTACTATACTAACTTACCATCTGGGCATAAACATGAAAACAGGGGACAATGAAATGGACCAATAGGTCTGACTGTGGGCAATCTCACCAGAACCCAAGTGATCTACGTGTCAAATGCATAATATAGATATTTGTCTCAAGGGATTTGGAAAGATTAAATGAGCTGATTCAATGAAGGGTTCACAAAGTGCACAGGAACCAGCAAGCAGCTAATAACTAATCATCATTGACACTCCTAGGAAGGAAATTCCCACAGGTTATCAAAGCAGTTAGGGTACTTACTGATTTGGTTGTTCAGCTTGAAAGCAATGTCTAACTGCAGGATAAACAGCATAAACTGGAACCATGGGCTCATCTCCATAGAAGGGAGGGGAATGTGTACGGAAAACACAATGTCGTTGGCTTCAATTTCCCTTGGAATTGCTTCTTCAATGTCTCGGATCTTGTCACACTTGTTGGGTCCCCAAGGCACCAGCCATCTTGTTTTATGGTGATTCTTACGGACATCCACACATTTTACTGACATGTATGGCACTGCTGTGGTTGGTGCTGGAGCTGAAAAGAGAATGTTTTCCTGTTTTAGAAAAGAGTCCATTGAAGTAGCCACTTCTAGCTAATGACCTTTTCAATTGTGCCTTCCTTCCTGTACAATGCCATCTATAGTTGGGGAGCAATTGTTCTCTTAGTTCCTCTAAATCCATGTGAGGACCCTCGTGTCATCTGCAGAGGGCCAGGAAAGTACCTCCACAAGTCTTCCCATTGTATTTCCAGTTAATTACAATACACACTTGTAAGCAATCAAAATAAGCTATAGCCTCCATTCAAATCTTTGTCACAAAACTTTGTCCCCTGGAGAAGGGGATAGGGTCACCATCCCCTGAGCAAATTGAGAACATGGGAACAGGAGGGAGGGAGCTACGAGAATGAGAAGGGAAGAAAAGGAAGAATGCAGAGGTCATGAGAGAACAGAAAGGTTGAGTCAGGTGTAGATTAGAAGAAAGGATATGTGATAGGTAGGGTTTTAGTTGGGGGGTGGTAGGGGAGGAGGGGAGGGGGAAGGGAACTGGGATTGTCATGTAATTCAATCTTGTTTGTAATTCAAATTTTAAAAAGTAAAAAAAAAAGAGAAATGAAAAAAAAATCTTTGTCACAAAATTCCAATAAGTCAGCCTTAATGCAGAGGGGTGGAGCTTGGTCGTGCCTCAACTTGAAATGCCATGCTTTGTTGACTGCCATGGGAGGCCTTACATTTCTGAGGAGTGTATGAGGGTGGGTAGAATGGAGGTGGGTGGAGAGAACGGGAGGAGAGGAGAGAGCGGAAACTGTGGTTGGTATGTAAAATAAATAAAATTCCAATGTGCCCCAAGAGCTGGGGAACTGATTGAGAAGCACTTCAGTTACCAGTGTCTGAATTCAGATGCCAGGACTGAGACCTGGTTGACAATTTAAGTTTGTTGCATCTGTGCTAGCTTCAGGACCCTCATCTAAGAAACAAGTTGACTATGGAACTATACTGACCTCACAATCCCACTTAGCTTGGTACCTGAAGATGGATATTCAGACTAATACTTCTAAAACAAACTAAAATATTACCCATGTTTATCAAGAGATAAAATAAAATTTGAATGCACTGTTTTGTTACGAAACAATTAATATGACTATAACAGTAAAATTGCAAAACATAATTTGAAATTTATAATATTTGCCTAAAATTCCCCTAGAGGAAAGCAACTACTGTTAAAAAGACATCAAACATTATTTTTCTTTACTTAATATGTAAAGTATTAATATCTATATTAATAGTAAATATTATGTTAATATCTTAATATATTAGTGATAAATGTGTTTTCATGAAGACTAGCCAATAACAAGTAAAAACGCTAGGAACTTCTACACTCAAGAAGCATAAATGAAAGCCCTTGAGTGTAGGGTGTTGACTCCATCAGCATGGTATCTCTGGATTCATGCTATAGAATTTTTTTCTCAAAACTCAAAACCATACAACCACAAATCCTTTGCATAACTAATTTATCTAAAGCCATTTTGTCTAGCATATTATTAGAAATGAGTCGGTCAAACATAGTTTATTTTAGTCAGCTGAACAGTTCCTTGATATTAGAAAGACCAAATGACACATTTAATTGGATCCATTTTAAGGTGGTTGGAAACAAACAGCGAAACAAAAGTCATAAATTCCACTTTAAATAACATAGTCAAACTGACTATTTCTTACAGAAAATACTTCTCTTTTAAAACTTCTCTTCTTCCAAAATGAATCTAACCTTTCTCATTTATTTTCTTCAGTTTGAAAAACAAGTCTTTCACTTCTCAGACAAAAATGAAAATAACTAGCCGAGTTCCTCAGCTGAGATCCAAAACCACATTCCACACGGAATAACAGAGCACTGGACACTAGACAGTACAGAGTCTGTGTTTTCAGTGGCTTGTGTGGGAGACTATATAGCAACCAACCTCGTTTTCATTTTTCTTTTTTTATTAGCACAATGTATCATCCATAAAATAAAATTACCAGGAATATTCACATTTTTAAGAGATCTTGGCAATGGACTTGAAGAAGCTTCAAATGCATATCTTTAGCTAGACCATGAGAATGAGAAATATTTTTATCACTGAAATAAGATAGCTTAAAAAAACATTTAAAACTTAAAAACTGAACATTATTAAACATTTCAACTTTTTCTATTAGGATCCAAAAGGAAAACAATGTTTATACTATTTGAAAAAGTAGATGGCACACTGATATGCAAGCATAGGCACTTAGAGTTCCCTTGGTGATATCTTTACAACTCAGGATGACATCTTACCTGCAGCTAAGAGTGGATACTTGGTGTATACAGCATGTAAAGAAAACAGAAAGCCAAGTGTGCAGCTTGTTCTGGTTGCCTACTATAGAAAGCGTTTTTTAAATGCAGCCAAAATTGTGACTGAAAGAATAATAAAAACAGTATTTGAATAAAACTTAGTTAGAGGGAGCTGAAGAGATGGCTCAGTGGTTAAGGGCACTGGCTGCTCTTCCAGAGGACCTGAGTTCAATTCCCAACAACCACATGGTGGCTCATTACCATCTGTAATGGGATCTGATTACCATATATATATGGTGATCTATATATGGTAAGAGGCAAGAGGATCTCTGAGAATTTCAGGCCAGTCTGGTCTACAAAGTGAGTTCCAGGAGAGCCATACCTATATAATGAGATACCATGGGTATTGGGTTCAAGGCGAGCCTGTTTAAAGAGCAAGTTCCAGGACAGCCAGGGCTTCACAAATAATCCTTGTCGTGGGGTGGGGTATGTATGTATGTATGTATGTATGTATGTATGTATGTATGTTTATTTAGGATTTCATAGTTTCACTTTATTTTTCTCCATCTCTTTCTACTAGAAATATCAGTTTATATTAAAGAGATAACAAACAAAATGATTTAAAATAGGTAACAGAAGCAATAGATGGATAATTCCAGTTCCCAAAGCTTACATATGAACTAAGAAAGTAAAAGGTTCATTATTTGCTTCACCTTAAAATATAGAGAAATATTTTCTTTTCCTTTTTTTTTTTTTCCCCCCGAGACAGGGTTTTTCTGTGGCTTTGGAGGCTGTCCTGGAACTAGCTCTTGTAGACCAGGCTGGTCTTGAACTCACAGAGATCCACCTGCCTCTGCCTCCCAAGTGCTGGGATTAAAGGCGTGCGCCACCAACACCCAGCTGAGAAATATTTTCATTACATGGGTGATAGGCCAAATATAGTGAAACAAGACTATAATTCCTGGAATCAGGAAGCTGGTGACAACCTGTTTGACATAAAAAGACATGTCCTCCTACCCCCCAAAATTTGCTAATAAAGTATGTGCCCAATGAAAACTCATACAATACATACTATGTACCTAGGTTCTCAGTACCAGGCAGTCTAAGCAGAATGGAGGGAAATACAAGGAAAGGAAATTTAGTATCTGAAATGAAAAAAACAAAAACTTAATATCTTTGTGTTATTGACACAACTATAACTTTTATCCAAATGGCCCCAAAGCTTTTGGTTGGCATAACAGAATCCCATCTAAGTTTAGAAGTTGACTTTTAACTTGTCTTACCCATGCTGGCCTTGAACTCATGAAAATCCTCCTGCCTCAAACTTAGAAGTTGATTTTCAATGTAATTCATTGAAACATTCTTCTTGACATTTCCTAAGTTCAAAAACCTTAATTCTTCTTAAAAATAAACATATGAAATAGACTGCACAACCTAAGTAGACAGATAACATTATATGGTTGAATTGTAAGGTCCAAAACAGTTAATAACTCCACAAGCCAATCCTGTACATCAGCCATCCAAGATAAATTCCTTAAAACATTGTTTTCAGGAAATATTTTTAAATATTTTCAGCAAATATTTAAGCATTAATAGCTTCTGTGAATGACCGCTCAAAATGTAAAGCACAGAAAATGTAAATGCTTGTGTTAAACTGATTCAAGATTTAGGAATTAACTAACTCAGTCTATTAGTTCCTTGACTGAGGTTGTTCTGTAGCTATAATGTTCAGACACATGTTTTAACATTGCTATTTACTTTAAAGATGAAATTGCCATGCATTTCAACCATGCTAATTAAGTCTTACCAGATTACTGAACAAGTTATTACTTCGCAATTAAATAACAATTACTTCAAAGTAAAACTGTATCTTCAGAGACTAGACCTAGAGACAGGACTTTAGGAATTACTGTAGTTATGCCCTTGTGAGTGAATTGAGGCACATTTAGTGAGATGCAACTCATTCTTGAAAGCAATTCTTTTGGGGGGGAGTTCAAGACAGGGTTTCTTTTTGTAGTCCTGGCTGTTCCGGAACTCACTGTGTAGACCAGGCTGACCTCAAACTCAGAGCTTGGAGATCTGCCTGCCTCTGCCTCCGAGAGCTGGGATTAAAAGTGTGCTCTATCACCCAGCATTAACAACAATTTCCAATAGCCACTTTCAGTGACTAATCATGCTAACATCTGTTCTAGGAAATGTATTTATTGAATAAAGCAAGAAATCCTCTACACTAAATGACTACCACCAAAACATACAAATTTTATACTCCTTATGCCAACATGTGAATGTTCTCACATGCACCCAAACAGTAACACACCAACACATACCCATGAATACAATACAAAATACAGATGCAAATACACACAAACAGGAATGTATATGCATTCATATGACAATTTTGACACACATGCATTCACACAGCAACACATACACAGACCCCAACACACAGATGTATATACATGTTAACATGTATGCACCCTACATAGCAACAGTCATAGAAACACCAAATATGCAAAGTGAAAGATGAACACAAAAATACACCCCTCAGAAAAGCACACAGATGTATCCACATGATGATACACAGATGAATATAGCAAAACAGATGCACACACTCTATATATCAACACAAAGATACTCATGCATGGCAACATATAGGAATACACACATACGCACAGGGCCACACACAAGTGTACACGGTGAAGGTGAATTAACTGGATTGTTCAACTTCACAGGATCTAGAACCACTTTGAAAATAAATTTCTGGGCGTGTCTATGATGAGTTGTCTCAATTAGGTTAATTAGAGTAGGTAGACCCACTCTAGATGTAGGTGACATCATTCCATGGGTTATTCCTCTCCTCCAATTTCAGAAAAGAAAAGAGTATTCATAACACCAGAGATCATCATCTCTCCCTGCTTCCTGACTGTGGATACAAAGTAAACTGATAACCTGAAGCTTCTGACACCATGATGGACTTACTAAAACTATAAGCCAAAACAAACTCTTCCTTCCTTGCTTTTATCAGGTTGTTATCACAGCAAAAACAAAGGTGGCTAATGTGCACATGTGTATGGCGACAGATGCACATGCACCACACAGGCTAGCAAAACAACCCACATATTAACACACAAATGTACTCACAGAGTAAACTGCACCCCTTACATGGTAACCAGCAGATAAACACACACATAGCAACTTTGTGTAGCAAACACTCACTAAAAATAGTTCACTGTGGTATAAAGCTATGAATGAATGGCACAAACAATTTAACAATATAGTTTTAAAAATTGCAGCAGTTATATATTTCATTTTGGTTCTAAGAAGTTTAAAAAATATTTTATGTTTCCATCTTAAGCAGATGAGTATTTTAAATGGTTGGCCTGTAACCTTAATTGTGGTGCCAAAGATAGAAAAATAGAATTGCTTTATAGATTCCACATGGCAAATAAGCAGCTACACTTGGTTTGCATTAGTTGCTTGGCTTAGATCCTCTGAATTGAGGAGTGTTGGAACCATGGAGAAAATCAAAGTGCCTTGTAAACTGAGCCAAACTCTTACATAGCATGTGAAATACTGTGGTAAACACGAAAATAATTTAGGCTGAAGATTGGTGCCAGTTGTCTTTCTTTTGGGAAAAATAATAAAACACACATAAAAGGTCTTGCAAGTCATTAGACATGCGAATTGGGATAATAACCTAATGACCTAAATTTGGATTAAAAAATGATACTCACCTTTATATCTATCAGCAAAGAAAGCGTGGATCAAGAAGCCTGACAGTACATAAAACCATTAACTCTAAGCTATATTTCTGAAAAAAGTCTGTTATTAAATTACTCCACGATGCTTTTTAAAACAGCAAAAATTAAACACACATGAAATGAGCACAAAAAGGCCTCCACAGAAAGAGCACATGACTCATCTGTTAATGCTCACTGCTCTGCAAACTAGACATCTGAGCTACATTTCCAAGCTTGTGCCAAAAGGTTATGTGGAATTCAGTCAAAATTACCTTTGGGGGAAAAACTGAGTGTCGCCATGTACTACCTTGAGTCGTGATCACAAAACCTAGCATGGGTATGCACCAGTCTTTTGTGTGAGAATCTCTCACAGGTGCCTTGTAAGTCCTCAAAACTGCTTTGGCAGGCTGTGGGTATGAGGGGCAATAAAAGGTAAATACTGGTTCTACTTCTTGAACAAGCAAGCCACAGTACACATTACATTGTAATTTTAGAGTTAGGAAATCCTAAAATTAATTAATCTCTTAAGAGAAACAGCTGCTGTGAAGTACAATTTTCTGATACTGGTTATTTATAACTTATTATCAGGCATCTATTATTTATATATCATAGATGATCTGATTTTATATGTATCATTACCACTAATAAAGATGAATAATAATTAGTATATGAATTTAAATCACTTTCACTTTTGTTTACAGAGTTCCATGCAGAAAAGAAAAATATAAAGCTCCTGAAAATGCATTAGGCTCACCTAAAGCAAATGGACAGTCTCCCATATTTATTGTTTTCTTTTGGGATAGCAGACTGGAAGAGATATGGCTTGGGGTAAAGAACCCAGTGTTGCTATTAGAAGAATATATTTGCAGACTTTGTAGACATGAAAGAAGAATTATAAGTTAGAGACAGGTTGGCTTCAGAGCAACCTAAAGAAGAATTTACTGATAATTCAGGTAAGCATATAATAGCATAGTTTGGCTCAAGAAAGGATGAGTTCTCCATTTACAGTAAATTCAGAAAAAAAAGAAAAAAGAAAACTGGATAAATGACAAAGTCTAAACTAAAACAAAAGTTTCATTTGGTCATACCAAGATGATAAATTCTCCTATGTGTGTATGCATGTGACATGTGAAGAAATGTATAATTTAATGTGCAGTAAAGAGCTGCAGTTTATTGATTTCTCTCCATTTTCTGACGTTTCAATAGACATGTGTAATCAAAGAAACAAAGTATAGCCAAGACTAAGGACAAGCAAGGCCTGTTAAAGACCTATCTAAATTTCAAATTTCAAGACTCATAATTTTTCTGGTTATTCAAAGAAAAGTTGAGCACTTATATTTGTGAATTCCTACAATAAAGCAGAGAGGTAAAATTTAAGGGTGACTTACAGTTTTTGGAATTATTATGTTTTAATCACTATGCAAATTTTAAATATTTTAACACTTTTAAACTTCTAGGTTCTAACTCAAGTGCCATTTCCTTTGCCTAATTTGTTAAATGCTCTGAACCAACATCTAAGGATTTCTCTGATTTCCTTTCAGTAACAGTAAGTAATCATTGTTGCTTCTGTTGTCAGTGTTATCTGGTCTATTTTCATTACAGCATTCTATTGAATATGCGACCTTCTAAACACTAGCAAAGTATAAACTTCTAAAAGGCTGGTTGCATCTTCCCTCTTAGTATCTTAAACATGTAAGTTCTTCAAACTTGAACTGAACTGCAAGTCTTTGTGGAATTATGTTCTAATGAACTGATTGACATTAAGTTATATTTGATTTACCATCAAACTTTTATCAAACTTTGTATGCATCATTGCAAAAATGCCATAACAGATTAATGGTAGTAGGTGTAACACAAAAAAATACTATCGTGCTACAAGTAGGCTTGAAGATTTTATGACATATTTTTATACACATTCTTAAGAATATAATGTATGGGTCTGAGGTGTGGCTCAGTTGATAAAGTGCTTGCTACACAAGCATGAGGACCAGAATTTATATCCCCAGCACTCACATAAAGGCTGTGTATGACAGCATGTGTCTATAATCCCAGCACTAAGGGAGGAAAAGACAGGAGGATCCCAGAGGCTCACTAGTCAACCACTCTAGCCAAAAGAGTAAGCTCCAGGTAGGTTACTGTCTCAAAAAAGAATCTAGGAGAGTAAAAGCAGAAGTCATCTGAAGTTAACCTCTGACCTCCAAACATGCATGCATAAGCAAGCATACCCACAAACAGATACATACAACACATTCATATAAACACACAAATAAAGAACATACACAGAAAATATCACCCATTTTCTTAACAACCTATAAACAACCCTGCCAGATGGAGTCTTTCGGTTTTTATGAGATACAACAAAAAAAAGGGACAGGTAGAAGAAATTGACAAAGGCTATGGAAAGGGTTTATTCAAGGATTGATATCTTGGGGAGATTTTGGAAGAGAGGTTAGGACCAATAAAATGGCTTGGAACAAAAAGAGATTTTTGTATAAGCATTGCTACAGATTTAATGTCCTGTCCATTGTGTGCTGACATTGCAAATCAAGGCAGAACTTATCAGATTATATAAGATTTACCTTTGGCTGTAGACTGTTTTGTTTTGTTTGTGCAAAATAACTACTTAGAAAATAGAAGAGTTGAGTCCAGGACAATTAAAGAAAATAAAAGGTATAAAAAGTATCATGTAAATTCTAAGCATTATTTATTTAATTAGCACACTAGAAGAATCAGCATATTAGTACTATGGGGTTAGACTCCTCTGATGGTGAAATTATGGCTACACTAGATTCATTTTAACATCCTGTTCAAAGTCGGAGCTTATCACCCAGTGCTGTATTGGCTCTGTACCTCTTAGCTTCCTTGACTGCCCTACCCCAGGTTTTCACCTTAACCCTCATTGAGAATTGTTGATTTACCCAATTATTCACTCTTAAAAGGGAAATCTAGGGCTGGAGAGGTGGCTCAGTGTTGTTAGCACCTGTTGCTCTTACAGAGGACCTAGCTTCAGCTCACAGCATGGTGGCTTACAATGCCAATTCCAGGGAATCCAATGCCTTCTTCTGACTTCTATAAGCACCATGCAGGCCTGTGGTACACTTATATGCAAGAGAAACACCCACACTACAAAATAAATAAATAAATCTTAAAAACTAACAACTAATTAAAAAAGAAAAATGTATACTTCATTCAGTCATTCCACAACAACATTCCTTATCATGGAATAACCATGATTCCAAGTTCCCCAAAACTCATACTCATTTTTAATTTTTTTATACACCAGCCTGGGTGCATCCAGTCACCATTTACAAATTACGAAAGACAGCAGCATCTACCCATTTTTACATCATTTATTAAGTGACCCAGATTCCATGAATTTAACAAGAACTATTTTCATTCTTACATAGATGTAAGTAGTAAATACAACTCTTTCTATTCAGAGATGGGTAAATGAAGATCTGAAAACTACTTATCCTATGTCACAGTCAGTATAAGTAATAGCTATACTGGGGATGAACTCAAATCCTTTTGGGCCCACTGGCTCTCCTAATGAGAAAAGTGGACAGAAAGATGCATGAGAAATGTGTGTGCCATAAGTCACTTAAGTTAAAATGGTGAGGTCAGTGTCCAGCTTGCATGAAGTTTTATTCCCAGTATGGAGTGCACCACCATCCACAGGTTTGCTATAAGGATAGCCATAAGTTCACTTGTTAATTATGGATTTCATATTGAAAACAGGAAAACTGTTGATTTCTCTAAGTAAAAACAACAAGCAGCAACTGATTACCAAAGTAGTAGAAGTACATTTAACCTTGACTGGAAATGCAATCACCAGAAAAGCCATAGTGACTGAGCATGGTTAGGAGTCTAACTAAACAAGACAAGGTGTATCTCACTCAGAGAAAAAAAGTCAAAGGAGGGAAACAACAGCCATCTTCAACTATGTGAAATACTACCATGAGATAAACAGGAAATGTGTTCTAGATTACTCCAAATGGAAAATCTAGGATTCATGAGTAGAAATTAAATGTGGTCACAGAAGTACTTTCCACTAAAGGATAAAAAATAATGTTCATCCTTAGCATTGTTTAAACTGTATTGAAAAATTAAGTGGACTAAAGAGCAACAAGTCACCAGAATGTAAAGTCACTATAGGAAGATCTTAGTATAGGTGAGACAGGACTAGACAAATCCTCAGACTCGTCTCAAAATAAAAATCTCTGTTGTTCCAAATAATTAGCAAAACGTGGATTTCCTGTTGAAAAGGGTAGATGGAAAGTAAGGCTAGAGATTTCCACTAAGAAGAAAATACCAGCAATTGTTCACATAAGAGGAAAGGAAGGCTCCAGCCTAGGAGGAAAATACATTAGATGATAAAAGACCCAACAAGAGAAGACATTTGTGAGAGAACATTTTCCATCTGTTCTGAATAGATAATCAATAGATAGGGCAGTTGGGGATTTGAAACAAAATAAAGCCAGAAGGCCAAGGTTTTTTTTTTTTTTTCAGATTTTTTATTTGAATTAGAAACAAGATTGTTTACATGTCAATCCCAGTTCCCTCTCCCTTCCCTCCTCCCCTACCACCTCCCCGTCCCCCCCTCAGCTAAAACCCTACCTAGCACATATCCTTTCTGCTCTCCAGGGAGGGTAAGGCCTTCCATAGGGGGGGCATTGGGCCTAGGCCCACCCCCGTGTGTCTTAGCTCAGGGAGTATCCCTCTTTCTGGAATGGGCTCCCAAAGTCCATACCTATGCTAAGGATAAGGACTGATCTACTACAGGAGGTCCTATATATTTCCGAGGTCTCCTCACTGAAACCCATGTTCCTGGGGTCTAGATCAGTCGCATGCTGGTTTCCCAGCTATCAGTCTGGGGACCAAGAGCTCCCCGTTGTTCAAGTCAGCTGTTTATGTGGGTTTCACCAGCCTGGTCTGGATCCCCTTTGCTCATCACTCGTCCTTCTCTGCAACTAGATTCTTTTCACTGTCTTCAAATATAAGACACTCACATGCCTAGGATTTATGGTCACTTTGCTATTAGGCTTGAAAATTATGTTTCATTTTTAAAAGATAGATAAATGGAGAGTAGCTAGATAACAATAAATAGACAGTACCTTTTTAATACCCGACTGTTGCCTCTCTTTCATCATTCCTTATTTCGTCAATACCAACAACTCATTGTAAAACATCTCACCACTAGACTGATCGGTTGAATGGATATATCAGAGATAAATTCAAAGTTCTCTCTTAAAAACTATCCACACTATAAATTTCCAAGTTTGTCCTCATAAGTACTAGAATATTAACCTGTAGAGCCAACCAGTGGAGGTGCACACCTTTGATCCCAATGCTCGGGAGGCAGAGGTAGGCAGATCTCTGTGAGTTTGAGACAAGCCTGGTCTACAGAATGAGTTCTAGGACAGCCAGGGCTACACACAGGGCTGTCTCAAACAAACAAACAAAACCAAAACCAAAAAAAAAAAAAAACAAACAAACAAACAAAAAAAAACCTGCAGCAAGGAATATACCCTTCCTTGTAAAAAGATACATGTTGAAATAATAACAAGTTTTCGTTAAAAACAACAACAAAACTATACTGATTCACTTTTACCTATGGAATATGAATAATACTAAGAGATTTTCTATTTATCCATATGTAGGGCACTCAGGATATTTAGTCTTAATATCTTTCAGCACCAATTAAGTGAGAACTAAAGATTACTAGCCTTTGATTTCTAAGAAAAGAACTACCAAAAGATAAAGCAAGTTTTCCAAATGTATCCAGTAAATGAGATGATTTGATTCTTCACTCAGTTTTTATCTTAGAGATTTAGTACAAAGTGACTCAAGTCTGGTAAATTCATCAAAATTCCCAAGTCTTACAGATCTTTTTTCCTATTTTTCACCGAACATTAAATTTTACCTTTAAGTATAAGCTGGCCACCATGAAAACCTTGGGCAGGGCCAGCACCATCACTATTAGTTATCTACTTTATCAGTAGAACTTGATTCTGCCTGGGAAATCTTTAACCACTCGATTAGCTATTGCATAGTTGGCTTAACTCAGACGAAACAGTGAACCAAATAGCAGTAGTTTTTAAAAGTGCCTCTCCATTCTGATTACAAATGAAGCATGATTAACGAAGTTCCCTTTGTGTCTAAGCTCTATTCTGAGAGAGAAAGAGTTCACTGCTCCCCAACTCCTTTCTGATTACTGAGTCCTTTCCTACTTGTCTCATCACCCACGCAATGTGTTCACAGCCCACATAAACAATCAAGCCAGTCTGTGGAGAGTTCCTAAAACATTTATGTGGAAAAAACAGACAGAACTAGTAGAACCTCATCTTAACAATGGATGATGGGACATTAGAAGAATTCACAAAGAAAAATACAGACAGAAGCCCTAAGCTGAATGGATTTGCCCACAATGGCCAACACAATGCCAGACCTTAGGGAGACTTGTCAACTTTCTGGTCAATTTGCAGCCACCTCCAGCTTTTGCCCTCCAAACTCTGTTTTTGTAGAAGTATATTTTTGTTGATATTGGTGTCGTTTTGGTTTTTTGAAACAGCATATGTGTGTGTAGCCCTAGACCAGGCTAGTGTGAAACTCAGAGATCTGTGTGATTGTGCCTTCCCCACCCTCCATCCCCAGTGCTGGGAATAAATGCATGTGCCACCACCCCTGGATAGAAGAATTTCTTAAAGAAATACAATGAACAAATTAAGGAAGTTCAAATCAGTGATTTAAGGATACTTCATTTTTTCTAGAACTTAAATGTAAAACCAAGTCAGCCAAAGAATCTAGTTCCAAATAAACATCTCAAAGGGGTTAAGCTATGAATATAAAACACTTAGCACACTGCCTAGAGTGTAAATAGTGCTCAAATAATTTTGCCTGATTATATTCATATTGCTGTGTAGTGCTAACAATATTTTTACAATCACCTCAACTTTTCCACTTACCTAAAATAGTTTTACCTTATCTGTACTTGGGCTCATTGCTAAAAATCAGATACTTCACATACGTTGCTTTGATTTGCAATAGGTTACAAGGTAAAGCAAGGCTAGATCTCACAGTTGACAGTCAGTTGATTCATTGCATAAGATCAGCTTACTACTTCTATATCCTGTGCATTCTTTCCTTAGCATCACAGATGTGCAGATGATCCTGTGATGTTTTCCAAAATTTTGTGAAATGGGAAATATGCCTTAATCATCATCCAAAATAGACCTCTGATCAGTATTTGAGAGGACTGGTTGGTCTTCTGGAAGGCCTGGGTAACAACTGTCCATAAAGCCAGTTCCAGGGGATCCATGCACCTCTTCTGGTTGCCGTAGATACCGGACATGTATATGGTACATATTAGCAATCCAAACACTAATACACATAAAATAAAACTAAATAAATCTAAAAAATGTCTGATTCACAGACAAGCAAAAGACTCAAGATTTACCATACTGTCTTTAACTAAAAATGGGAGGAGATGGGGGGGGTGAAAAGACCAACATATTAGGCTTTGAGGAAAAGTATGCCACTGTTTTAATTGCCAAAGGGAATGTCTTCAAGCAAAGACAAGAGGAAGCATAAAGGACTGGATATACAGAGAAGCAAATGACACTCAAGCCAGACTTCTTCATACTACACATAAGGCTTTTTCTATTTAGTCATTATTAATTTAGAGCATGAATGATATAAGTCTTGTCTTCAATTATGCATATCAAATTGCATTTCAAATAATCACCCAATTTTTGACAACCTATGTCAGATTCCAGTTATTCAATATCTTTTCATCTTGTTTGAAATACGCTTAGAGCTTTTTTTGGTATCTACTGCAACTAACTTAGCCCTTAACAGCAACTTGTTTTATTGGTCTTGTCTTTCTAATCAAATTGAAATTGCTGGAAGACAAGATCTAGGTATACATAATCCTCTGTAGCCCAGAGCTATAACTCAGTTAGAGAACTGTAGTGACATGTGCCAAGTTGGTGCTTATTTTGCCTCATAGTCTCTAGAATGTCTTAAAGAAACCTCCAGAGTCGTCATAAACACTAATGAAATTTCACAGCCATCCCTAGAGATAGTGTTCCATTTGTGTAATCATTAAAAATTCTCTTCTGTCTTCAAAAAGTTCATTTCAGCTGCATGAGACCATCTATGTTTCACATGCATGCAACTCAGAGCATGTGCTAGAATGAGCTTTGTTTCAAAGTCAGAAATTTAGCCAAATTCTAAGAATTATCACTAATGACCTTCACTAGCAACTTGGTGCTAAGCAATGATACCTAAACACAAACACTCACGCGCGCGCGTGCGCGCACGCACACACACACACACACACACACACACACACACACACACACACACAATTTCAAATAGTGTTCTAATTAAAAGTATTGTACCTAACACATTGTTACAGGAGCTCCATTCCAACCAAATGCAATATTTGCAATGTAGCAATGGTTTCCAACAACCTTAACTTTAAATCAGTGATGCAATAAGTACAGTAATCTTTCAGTTGTGAGGGATAAACTATTCAAAGATGCTATATGACTATAGTGGTTCTGGCTACCCCCCCTAGCAAACAGAAGAATTCCAATCTGAGGCAGCCTGCATTACACAGTGAGACTCTGTTAAAGGCAAGGAAGAAAGAGAAGAAGGCAAGAAAATGGGGAAGAAACAAGAGGGAAAGGAGAAAAACCTATCAATCATTTAGTAAGGTTCACATTGAGTGATTGTTAAACGGTCGTTTTGAGAAATAAAACTATGTCAAGAGATTTCATTTCTTTCCATGATTAAACTCCTTATTTCATTAGATTCCAACAAATAACAGGCTTGTGTTTTCTGAGTTCAAACTCAGAAAGGATGAAAAAAAAAAAAAAGATGCTTCTTGGTGGCCTCCACCAAAGTATCAGAATTCACCCTGATTAGTTAATTTTCAGCCATGTACTCATGATAGCTGGATTTGGCTTGGCTACATATCTACCACTGGAACCAAAAGTAAATAATTGCTGAAGCCATGTGGATTGAAAGGCAAAGAAAATACTGCTATCAAAACAAACAGGTTGAACACAGGGCAGTCACCACTCCCAGTGATGGAGTTTTAACTTCTGTTTCTATGGTAAAACACTATGACCAAAAGCAACTGAGGAAAAGAAAGGGTTTAAGTTAGCTCTTAGGTTACAGTCTGTTATTGAAAGAAATCAGTCAAGCATAAATCATGGAATAATGCTGCTTGCTGGCTCACTAGTTTTCTTATACAACCTAGAACCACCTGTTCAGGGAATTGTTCTGCCTACAGTGGACTGGGCCCTCCTTTGTCAATTAACATTTAAGCAAATCCCCCACAGACTCACCCACAAGCCAATCTGATCCAAGTAATTCCTCAATTGAGAATCTCTTCTTGCTGATTCTGTGTTTTTGTGTCAAGTAGAGAGTTGAAGCTAACTAAACTACCCCCAAAAATAAAATAAAATAACAAGAACAAAAAGACATCAAAATAAACAAAACTTCCAATAAATCCTCCTTTTCTTAATCTTTAAGAAATTTCATTCCTGAAATGATAAACTTTGAAAACCCAACATCGAAGGAAAGAAGCAACCAAGCAAATCAAGTCACTAAATAGAAAGATGCTCACCTTCACATTTAACCTTCATGAGGATTATAAAAGAGGAAGATATATTCCGAACACTAACAAAAACTTTAAAATTTTGAGAAACACCCAATATTAGATAAGCATGGAGTTGTTATGCACTCCTAGATTTAACTAGTTGGTTACATGGAGATCATCACTGATTATCAGTCTTTAAAGGTAAATCCATAGACTTGAAACTGCTAATTAAACCATAAAGATATGAATAATAGTTCAACTATAAAGGTTTTCAAAATATTTTATAATAGCTTCTAGTCTGAAACTATTGAGAACTCAAATCAAAGGACACTGAATAATTCAATTGTGATATACTGTGATACATCACACTAACACAGAAATGGCCATCTATTAGCATAGCATAATTAAGAAAAAGGCACATCACAGAAGAGTTAAAATTGTAGGTGACCAAACTTCAGCACAACCTAGTCAACTGCCTTTGCAGTTGAGAGTATTATTTGGCTCCTCCTTTAAAATTTATCAAAGTATCTAAAGAACTAGATTCTGTTTGGGGAAATAGAAAAAAATACCTGTCAACCTGAACAGACTACAGTTTATCAAAATAATACTTAAAGAGAGATCCAACAATTTTTCACTGAAGCAACTATGAGATGGAAAAAGATAGAAAAGAGACAGCATTTATTTCTCCTAGAAGAGAGCTCAGAATTCTACGTTAAAAATACAATTATGCCTTTTTATTCTTATTTGCAAGTTTTAATCACCACAAATCTAGTGCTTTCCCAAACAAAACATGCCATAAACATAGCTCTTTTCTCAATTTTCATGACTTTAAATGTGAAGATCCCTGATGGACTGAACTGTCTTAGAGTGTTAGCAAGATCAAATGAGGTGATTTCTACAAAAGCACTTTGAAAAATGATAAAAGCTGTCTACAAATGTAAGGCATCAGGAATATCAAACGCATCTCCTAGACTTAACATAAACCCCACAAAGCATGATAAAGGTCATGACAAACCTTTGGTTCATGCATTACCTCCATGTTTTTTCCTATTGTCATTTCTGAAATCCAAATGTTTGCTTATAAAATTACCCTGCAGTATAGGGGAAAGCTCTCACTGATTTTAAATTATCTGAAGGGTGATTATAAAATCATAATTCTATAATTTTAAGCAGGTAAATAATGAAATTAATACCAAAGAAAAAACTTACAGATGTGCCTGGCAAACACAACTAAAAGGGCAAAAGCCTACACTATGAATAAACACAGGGCTAATGATTTCCATATTATTTCATTAAAGTTAGTACAATTATAAATTCTGGAAGACATTTTTAAATATGAGCATTCATTAGGATAATGTTAATACTTTACAAGACTCTAATACCTTTGCATTTGAGAAACTACTGCTTTAAAAAAGGTTGTTTCTTGAGAGGACTGTGCTTCTAAATCACAGATTTATAATATTTTTTCTGCAGTGAACTCATTTTCAAGAATGTAAAACTTTTAAGAAAACATGGACAAGTAGATAATAAGTATACCAGAACTTTTAAGTTTGCTTTTGTCTTAAATCCCTCCCCCAACTCTATCCTCCACCCCTTGAGGATATTTACAATCTTCCATGACACATGCTCTGTACCTTCTTGGTTCAAGGAAAACACACCTACAGCATTTCAAATTAACTACTGACCCTTACTCTCACACTATAAACAAACCCTTTTCAGAATCTCAATTGCATTGTGTCCACATTGGTTAAAGCTGGAAGCCTGGTGACCTCATGTGGTGTTAGCTTCTCCCATGCACCAACAGCATCCGCCTTTCTACTCAATTACCCTCTTTGGTGCCAGAGGATTGCTACCCAATGAACATACACAATGGGCTTCTGCTTCATTACACTAACCAACAGCAGGATAGAAATAAGCAGAAGAGGAATAAACAAGCTAATTTATCATGAGGCCAGAGAAAGTGTTCACCAGTCTTGCCACAGAAAATGAGTGGTTAACAGGCATCTCTGCAGTTTGAGGTGATGCTTATGATCTTACAGATTATAGACTAGCTGCAACAGAACCTCAGTGATTCAAGAATTTTTCAGATTGTCAGGTATGAATACAAGCACACAAGAATCCCCACCTTGAGAATTCAGGGTTCCTATATAAAATCTATTCAACCATTATTTGGGGAAGCTCATATAATGGGAACTGACATTCTGATAATTTGCCCCAAGTGCTCAACCTGACTGTGGGGCCTCTGTTATTCATCATGAACGAGGTGGTCAGGAGGGACCCAGCCTCTTTGTGAGGAGGATCTGGTGCCCCCTTCATTAGGCAAGGGCACAGCGGTTGATTAAATTAACAACTTCGGAGGGCTTCAGTCCCAGTTCCCAGACATTAGCACCATCATCCAGAACAAATTAAAGTCTCACAGCAATTAAGCAGATTTTGAAAATGAATTTCCCATGGTTCAATGGCTCAATAGCAATCTTGAGTTAAGTAGTAATACAGAGCTTGAAGGAAAGAGGAGGAATTGCTAAATTTCTAAAGTAATGTGCAGCTGGCAGAAAGACAACAGAAAGCATCTGTTAAGTGTCTCTACTTAGTGAGACTTTGAGTTCCAGGAACCAGAAGTGAAAAAAGTAAAATTTAAACAAAATTGTTGCATTAAAATGATGAATTTTAGAAAGATTTATTTTTCTATTTGTAATTCCTTTAAAGTTGTTAATTTCCAATTAAAAATTTAAATAGGAGACAAAATTTATTTCCTCTCATCAGATTTTAAACTCAAACCACAGTCTAGGACAATCCACATCTCATGGATCTTTTTTTTTAAGAGTTTATTTATTTATTTATTTATTTATTTATTTATTTATTTATTTTTGGTTTTTTGAGACAGGGTTTCTCTCTGTAGCTTTGGAGCCTATCCTGGCACTCGCTCTGGAGATCCTCCTGCCTCTGCCTCCCGAGTGCTGGGATTAAAGGCGTGAGCCACCAACACCCAGCCATCTCATGGATCTTTACAACAGCTTTTCCAGGACACTGAGTGAAAGGACTAAGACTAAAAATAAAATAGTCACTGCATAATTTTAAGGATTCAATATTTGACAGATCCTGTACTAAAGTGTTTTAACATCTTATTTAATCTTACAGTAATCTTATGAGATAAGCCTGGTGAGTCCTACTTTACCCTCTGTGAAGAATACTTTCAGACTTGGATTAAATAATTATTCACGGTTGCATAACAACACATGGTGGAGCCAGAACTTGAATCCACACCTGGGCTGTAGCTCACTGGTAGAGTGTGCTTGCTTTGCATGCTCAGAAAATAGGTTCAATCTCTAGCATTATAAATAAATAAGTTTAAATTTTAAGCTTTCATTTTAAATCTAGTCTTTCAGTCTCAAAGAACAACCATATGTCTGCAAAACTCTTAGAAAAGCAGAAAAGCAAGTTCCCATTTTTAAAGAGTTTTTAGTCAAACTGTGGGGCTTCTAAAATAAATCCTTTCAGAACAGCCTTCATGGCACAGAAAAAACACATCTAAAATAAGTCCCTCCAGAACAGCCCTAGTGAAGCAGAAGAAATAGATTTGCTGTGTAAACAAAACAAATCACACATTTTCCACTCTCACTCACCATGTCTATTTCATTATTCAAACTTTGGAAATAAATGCACTAGAGAATAACCCATTTATACCTAATTATCAAGTATGGACAAGTAACCACAGTCAGTTGTCTATGTTTATGCCCAATCAAAGATAAAAACACATAAACAAGAGGAAATGACCATGAACAGTGACCAGGAAGCTTGGATCAAACTATATGCTGAACCTTGGTCTCCTCTGGGTCTTAGTTTCCACAATAAAAGAGAAGGTCCCTTTTCAACTCCAAGAATAGTACATTTATTCATACCCAAGCATACATACCATGAGGGTATGCATGAACTTTTGTAACATGATCAAGAAAAAAATAATAAGCCTTATCTGCATTTAAACATGAAAGTACAGCCTGGAATACAACATTGCAAAATTTAGGTGAGACCTTAATGAACATCTTTGATATCCTTGCAGTAAGTCCAAAGTACAAGACATTTATCCATGCATTTCTTTAGCCATATTCCTGGTACTCATATAGTACTTGGCTAAGTTAACAGCTACACATCAAGATGGAGGTTAAATACACATATGTATATATACTATAATTTATGTTATTGTTATTTTAAAATTCAGATGGTGATAGAAATGTATACTGGTAGAGTGCTTACCTAGCATCTACATGCCTCTAGTACCACAAAAAAATATTCTGACAATACAACTCTATAAATAGTTAATACTCCAATAGCTGATATCATATTGGTAAAAAAAAAATCATTATTTTCCGTCAAATTTGATGTCCAAAAGTCTCTATGATATATTATGCATTTGGAAGAGGAAAAATGTCAGCCGGATAATGACTCCAGTTTTATATTGTAAAACAGAAGTTCAGCTAAGGCTTGTGTTATAACAAGCAGAGAAAGAACATGTAAGTCTTTAAAATTTGTTACCTAGGCTTACCTATGCTATGTACAACCAAGTATACTGGCACAGGATTTTAAATTTTGGGTGAAGTGCTAGTGATTTAATCCAGGGCCTGTCTGAGCTATATTCCCAACCCCAGGCCAGAATATTAAAAGAAAACTATTTAAGATTCAAATTAAGCCTTGTAAAGCTATTAAAAACTAAAGCAAAAGATAAAAGAACCACTGTGATTACCAAATATTTGAATGGCATACTTCTCAAACTACTGGTTAGCACAGACTATGCAAACAAGGTCAGAAAGCAGTGTTGTTGGGTTTCTAGTAGTACCTAACCCACTGAGAAGAAAAAAAATAAAACACAGGATGAACACAAATATATACATGTGTGTGCTAAGCATGTACTTAGTGATAACTTCTAATCCAGAAAAGTGGTTCTCAGAAAGTGATTCCTCTAATGCCTATGATCAGGCACACTTGGAACAAATGCATAAGTAGCACTCTCACTTAAATTCCATTTTCTGCCTGTAAGTTCTTTAGGTAAGGAAACCGAGACTCACAACACATTAAAGTTTTGCCTAGGTTTCAAAGGAAGTCTGATAACAATTAGATTAATCAGATCACTACCATTGGTTGCTACAATAAAATTCCTAGAACTTGAAAAAATTTGAACAGAAGTATTGGTTCATTTTTCTTTTATTTTCTCATACATAATAGGAAAGTGTTCTCCTATAACTGAGCTATAATCCATGTCCTCTTTTTACCTAACTTGAGACAGGGTCTCACTAAATTGCTGAAGCTGGCCTTGAAGTCACTCCCCAAGTAATAGTGATCCTTCCATGTTAGCCTCTTGAGTGCTGACATAAAGGCTTTCTTTTGAGCCACCAACCAGCTCCCAAATCATGACACATATGTATATATATAGAGAGAGACTTATTAGTTATGAATGCTCAGCCTTAGCTTATGCTTGTCTCACTAGCTCTTATAACTGTTTCTCTCCATCTACACATTGCCTCGGGGCTTTTTTACCTTCCTTTCATTCTGTATATCCTACTCTGTGTCTGTCTGGCTGGCAGGCAGCTGCCTGACTGGTTGGCTCCCAGGAATCTCTCTCTCATTCTCTCCTTTCTTTCCTTTCCTTTTCTTTTCCTTTCTTTTCTTTTCTTTCCTCCTACTTATTCTTTCTGCCCATGAGCCCCACCTATTTCTTTACTGCCTAGCTACTGGCTATTCTACTTTTTATTAGACCAATTGGGTTCCTTAGACAGGCAAGATGAAACAGCAATACATCTTTACATAATTAAAAACAGCATAAACAAATGTAACATATCTTTGCCTAATTAAACAAATTCAACATAAACAAATGCAACACACTTTCACATAGTATTCCACAACATAAACAAATGTAACACTTCTTTACATAGTTAAATTAATATCCATAGCAACCCAGGTTTTCAGTAAACAGAAACCATCATATGAAAAACCTTTAGCTACCATGCTGCTGTTTTATAGAATAACTATTTCTCAAGAATCCTTCAATACACCCAAGTAACCAGCAAGTACCTTTCTAAATTTTAGCAACTTTCTTAGTGTCAAGAGTTAATGGCTTACCTAAACAGAGCTGGGTAAGTCCTAATTCACAAAAGTTACTGTCTCATATGTATTTTAACCCTGGTTTTAATCAGAATCTCAGACATATTCATCCTTCTCCTAAAATACATCTTCTTGAGTGAGTGCAATAAGAAAGAAACACAATAGAGGATTTTGTTTTGTTTTTTGATATCTGTAAAAAGAAAAAAAGAAGGAAAAGAAGGGGAAAAAGAAGAGAAACAAAAGCTATTTAAAAGATGCTAGTGCTCTTTCATCTTAAACATCAACAAATTATCTTTTTTTCTTTTTTTTTCATCAGCTATTACACATTAATATCATATTCTCTTAGAGCAAAACTCTGTTTTGCCCGAGCATGCACAAGAGTGGTGCCAGGGTCTCAACAGACCTGTACTCTCGGTTCTATGCAGCCAGATGCTGAAACAAAGATAGCTCAGGTCTGTTGCAGCCACCCCTGTCTAACAATATGAAGAATCTGATCTTTTCCAAGTAGAGACATGTTCTGTAACTGATAGCAGTTTGTCCATAACCTCCACAAGAATTTTATCTATAACTGCTTAGCCCAAGATTTCAAAGCTAAAGCAAGAATCTGGTTCACACAGAAGAATCAGCTTAAGAGAACAGAGCAAAGAAAGGAATGTGGGGGTGTGTCTTTCCCATTAGAGGCATTCTACTCAGGGCAAGTTACAGCCTAAAGGACAGCATAAAACATGTTGAGAAGCAGATTAAAAGAAACTGGACCTCAAAAATGCATGCTTGAGAAGGCTGGATTTAACCAAGTTGGAACCACTTTTTGATTGTGATAACCTGAAGGCAAACATGCTAAGTAGGGAGAGACTGAAAGTTGATACCATGTTAACTAAATTACATGTTGCTTCATGACTGTCTCATTCAAGCAACAAAAGACAAAGGAAAAAGAATTTACAGTACAATCCATGAGGTTGGCTCTATTACTGTAGAACTTGGAAAACACTGAGTCAACCATTTTCAGATCAATTGCCTTTTTTTTTTCTAAACAAAAATTTTAATACCTTGCCAAAACTAACATAGTTGGCTTGATCTTTCCTGCTCTCTTACACATATGCATTTGTGGTTAAAGCCCCTGAGCTATGCAAGAGAATTAGCCAGAAGTTTAAGGATGTCCTATAATTTGCCAGTTTAATTTTTTTTTTAAAAGCACTCCTTTTTCTGAGACTATAAAGAACATACAACAGGAAGGAAAAAAGGCAGCAGAAACTTGAAAGTACAGGATTTAAATGGGCATGAGCTTGATGTGCTAGCTCAGTGTGGGGGTGTGAGTGACACCAGAAAAAAGTAGGTGTGAGAAATTCAGCCTAGCTGTGTCCTGAAGGGATGTTTGCACAGGCCTTGAATTTCCTTTTCTGGACCACATTTGCTATCATCTCCTTTGACATCTACACTGCCCTCTGTCCTTTACCCATTGCACTCAATACCTTTTGTATGGGCTAAAGCCAAGGGCTACTCTTCAGCACTCATTTCCCAAGTTTCCTGTAACGTTCATCTACCTTTTGCTGCATGATTCCATGTCACCTAGGAGGCATTTGAATTTGTCATGCTTAGCCCTCCCCAGCATGGCTTATAAGCATGGTCATAATCACAGTGCTGGTATGAGGCTTGTTATGTGTCAGGTATTGGAGTCATTTGTTTAGGAGGTTAAGTCATTTTGGTACTCAGGTAGCAACTGAAATGCTTAGCTTGAGGAAGGAACATGAGCCAAAAAAAGGGACTGAGCTTTCACATCATATTTCATCAAAGGAACCTCACCTTTGTCCCTTTGTGTTTCTTAGAAACAGAAGGGATGTGGATGGGACAGTGGGAGAAAAGCACTGTTTTGTTTTAATTAATTTGGGGGGAGTTATTTTTGGGGTGCATGCTGCAGGAGTGAAGGGTTTGTTGGAGGGACTGGAAGGCAAGTGGGCGTGATTGGGGTGCATGATGTGAAATTCCCAAAGAATCAACAAAGAATTAAGTTTAAAGAAAAAAATATAAAACTTAATGTGTAAATACAGCAATGTACTTCTTGGCATACATTATTGATTGAACACTTTTCTCTGTGGGAAATTACATTAGAAAACAGCCTAGAGCTGGGTGATGGTGGCACATCTTTAAACCCAGCACTTGTGAGGCAGAGGCAGAGGCAGAGGCAGAGGCAGAGACAGAGGCAGGTGGATCTCTGTGAGTTCAAGAACAGCCTGGCTTACAAAGTGAGTTCCAGAACAGCCAGAGCTAAAAGCAAGCAAGTAAACAAACAAACAAACAAAAACAACAACAACAAAAAACCAAATCAGCCCAGATAGCAAATTATACTGGTGGAAAATTAAAGAACATTTGTAAAAATCTTTAATTTTCTTAATTCTGCGATTTTCTGAAATTGTTAACTTCTGAACAAAGAAAAGATCAATTTTACAAAGATGTAAAAAAATCATTAAATTAGAAAAATTATTTAAATGGGCCTGAGATTCCCAAAGGATACCCTATCTTGGCATTGCTAAGATACTGCTTTGGTACTATAATTAGACTTCCTTTATCATCATATAGATTATTCTTCACTTCCACGTTATTCAATAAATAATTATGAGAAATCAGTTACAGTTTCCTGTTTCTTATTATACCTCTCTGCATTAAAAATCATATCTATTTAGACCCAGAAGTCATGATTTAGACAGGATCATTTAATTCTGGTTTGTGATATCAGACTGACCAGAATCTACTTCCATGCTTGATGACACAGTTAATCTTGAAAATTTTTACTAGAACTGTCTGCATCTTGATTTAATTATATAATAATGATATAGTAAAATGAATAATAAAATATCAATCATGGCCCAGTGCAAAGGTTCAGCAGGTAAAGATGTTTGTCACAAAGTCTGACAACAAAAATTCAATCCCTGGGGCCTACATGCTAGGATAGAACCAACTCCTCCAAGTTGGTTGTCCTCAGATATACACACATACAAATACATACAAAATAAATAATTTTTTAAATTGTAATACCATTAAGAAGGCTCTTGTGGATTAAATTATACAAAAATCTGGCACACAGTGTACATTCAATACATGTTCAATATAATATCCTATTCATAATTTTATTTCAGTAGGAAATATTAGCTAATAATTTGCTGAACAGCAAATAGCTTCCAATTTTGTTATGTTTTCAAATTATCAATATATAAGTGGTTCTGAGAAACCTCATCATAAGAAATTTTCTGTTGATAAAGAGGGGCTCTTGTCTCCTGTGACTCCCCTAATTTATTGAGGCTCTAAGTCATCACTTAACAATCCCCAGGCAGTACATAGCCTTGTCCTGAGCACATTATGGGCCGTGTGAAAGCACTTTGGACATTACACCAGTGGTGCACCTAAGTTTTGAGCTAAGGACATTCTACAAAACTACTTTATGGGGGAGATAGGTATGAATCTTTCCTCAGTCAATGCATATTTAACAATAAAGGTTGCTAGGAATAGTAGCACATGCCTTTAATTCTAACACTTGGGAAGCAAGAGGTAGGCAGGTCCATCTGTATTCCTGGTCTGCATAGGGAGCTCCATGCCAACCAGGTGTGCATAGTGAAATCCTGCTTTAAAAACAAACAAAAATAAATAAGTAGTGTGAAAAAATAATAATGTGGTGGTGGTAGCGGTGGTGGTAGCAGCAGTGGTGCACACCTTTAATCCCAGCACTCGGGAGGCAGAGGCAGGCGGATCTTTGTGAGTTTGAGACCAGCCTGGTCTACAAGATCGAGTTCCAGGACAGGCTCCAAAGCCACAGAGAAACCCAGTCTCGAAAAACAACAGCAACAACAACAACAACAAAAGCCAAGTTATTTTAAAATGTCAACTAGATAAGGCAGGGTTTATAGGCAGATTTATAAACCTCACAAAACTGTTCATAATTACCTGAAGGAAATATTTCTCATTTTACTAGGGAAAGAAAAATTGCACTAGAAGGATAGATGGGAGGTACTAACCAAAGCAGAGAACAATTAGAAACTATAAGCATAAGCATTGTCTTATTGTAGTAATTAAGTTTAACTTGCTAAAGCCAAATAATCTTATTTTAATAATGAAAAATGATTAATATAAGTGAATTTATAAGGTTACACAGACTTACATAAATCACAGTAGTATGATTCCTCTAGGAGCTAACAAAAAGAGTGAAAAAGTATAGTTTGATCAGTATGTAATTTTACAAAGTAAAAAGCATAATCAAATATGCTTGAAGAAAAATATGACCAGTATTAGCCAAAAACCAATTAGTACTTTTCAAGATTCTCACAAGACAGCCTAGTGTGGTGAGCCATGCCTCTAGTCCCAGAATTTGGAATACAGAGGAAGGAGGATCAGAAGTTGGAAATCACCCTTATCTAGTGAGTTCAAAAACAGCCTGTAGTACAAGAGACTCTCTCAAAAAAGCAAATCAAACAAAAGAATCTCACCAGATACTTGAATACTTCAGGATTACAACGAGTCCAACATTAATAAACATTAAAATGCAACACATACAGCAAAATTAAAATCTAATTTACTGACAACTGTGTACCCTCTATTAACCATGATTTCACTCAATTTCTCGAATTTCTGCAACTTTCAAATGAATAACAGCAGCAGACAAATGCTCATGAAAATGAATAACAACCAAGACTATCAACAGTTTGCACTTAATAACAGCATAATAGAAAGTTCTGCATCCTTGACAGGCCTGTTTGAGAAAATGTAAATGAGTTAATGTAAATAAATGTAAATGAGAAAATGTAAATGTAAATTGAGTTAAATGTATATGTCTGTATCTCTTAAACATACTGTATCTTCAGCATTTAAAAGAGGGGCCATTCACATGACTTTTGACAAAAACAATGCTTCTTCCCAAAGAAATTATGACTGGTGATTTGCTTATCTTACTTGCAACTTAAATTTGAAATATTCTTATTTGTGGACTTGTTTAAAACAATTTAATCATAATCCATTCTGTTCAGTTGTAAGCTCTGCTCTCTTCGTGATTTTTGAAGATGTGAAAGTGACCTGTTTCTTCAAACATCATATCCCCAGAAATGATTAATCTGAAGCTGAACCAGCTACACATGATAAGCCAGGTGCTCAAGTTCATGATGTGTAGTGGGCTGTGCTCCTGTTTCATGACACATCGTCTCCTCCCTCCTCCCACCACTCCTACAGCTGCTTCTCCATGAACTAAATTTATCAATTATGAAACCAAAGAAAAATCATTTTAATATTGTTCAGGCTTGGTTTTCAGGAGGGTAAAATTAAGCTATACATTTCAAAACATTTTATTTTCCTCTTGGGACTCTTAAGTATTAAATTAATACTAAACATTAAAAAAGCTAGTCACTTAGTAAGATTTCTGAATATATAAAATAGCATATACCTAATTTTATAGTGTCTCATGTAAGATATTTCTTCCAGAGTCAGTTTGTAAAATTCTATCAAAAGTTCAACAACATATAGACACTGACACAAGAAAAATATAGAACGCCAGCTGGAAAACAAGCAAGCAAGCTAGGTAATAAGGCCTTCAGGATACAGGGCATTTCAACTAAATCAAAACTCAATTCCTTCTATTTGTTTTTATAACTACTTTTAAAATTTTCCCCTTGATTTTATGAGGTTACAGCTGAATATTAGTCCAAATGTCAGATAAAACTATGAGTACTAAAAGAGTCACACAATTAGAGATGAAAAAAATCTTAAATTCACATATCTACCAGTAAGGAGAAAAGCCTATTAGTTAAGTGACTTGCCTGGTCACTTTGAAATTCATAATTTTCTATGGTTGCTCAGGGGATTTGTACTTTTGTTTTGTGTGTGTCATGTATTTCCAATGGGAGCTTTCCCATAAGATTCCCCTTCCCTGAGATGCCATGTTTTCTGTCATGCAGGAAAACAAGGGTCCAAAAGTAACACAGGGGGCTACAGTTCAAAAGGAACAGCTGCCTTAGGAAGACTACTTCCTGATCAATATGCCTGGTGACATTGAGTGAAAGCAGAGGTTTCTGATCTTTTCCTTGTCTTCCTAGCCTACAAACTCTTCTTTCAAGTACTGATTCTACAAGTCCACTCTGAACAGTTTCATCTACTTTCAATTAGAGAAGCTGAGTGGAAAACATAGCATGCACCTCTTGTTAATATACATTTACTGTATTTTGATCGTCTAGAGAGCTTAGGTTACCTAAACTTATTTAAGAGCAAAAATGCTACTCTCCAAGTGGAAGATGTAAAACCTAAGACACCATTCAGTATGGGCTACATCTAATCTGTTCCATCTCAGGACCAGAACTGAGGACAGTCGCTGCAGCTGGGGGAGAAGGAAAGTAAAACAGTAAGGTTATGCAAAAACTCCCTCTAAGAGATGTTTATAGAGAGATGTTTCTTTTCCAAGGAAAGTTAGAACTACAGCAGTTTGTTAGTTCAGGAAAATCTGTTTAGGCAGGGCCTGCAGCTTCAGTAACCAAGGGGAGGAGGATGGGGTGGGGTGGGGAGAACAACCTTAGCACTACTTACTTCAGACAAACTCTGGTTTGAACAACTTCTCTAACTCTGGTCATTCTACTATCCAGTAGACACTTTCGGGGCTCTTGGATCTCCTCTGTGCAATAGTGAGGTTCCAGAAAATATGCTAATTCCAGAAGTGCTCCGGGAAGCCTACAACAGGAAGCAAGAGCTCTGTGGGCTCACATCAGTTTCATGGGGGAGTGAAGTGGGAGGTGGGGGTGGGCCTGCAGAGACAGGAAACTGTAATGGCTTACTATGTGCAAAAACCTCAAAGGGGAAGGTCAGACAAGGATAATAGGCCAATTTAATTCTGAAAGCACAAGGTGCAAGAAATTTTATTATGGTCTGCCACTGAAATCACACAAGACCCAATAGCATCTAACTGCAACTGCTCATCAAGGGAAACAAGAGGTGTAATTGTAACCGCGGTATAATCACCGTGAGCGAGCCTAGACTGCTGCTGCCTACAGCTCCCAACAGAGAAGTATTAGGAGCCAGAAAAATCCAATACAGAGAAAAAGAGATTCTACACGGCGTAGCAAAACAAAAGCCAAAACGTGTGTGTGTGTGTGTGTGTGTGTGTGTGTGTGTGTGTGTGCAGTGAAAAAGCTGTTTAGCTGTGTGTGTGCGTGTGTTTGCACGAGCGCATGTGTTTGTGCACTGAAAAAGCTGTTTAGCTGTGTGTGTGTGTATGTGTGTTTGTGCGCGCATGTGTGTGTGCAGTGAAAAAGCTGTTTAGCTCTGTGTGTGTGTGTGTGTGTGTGTGTGTGTGTGTGTGTACAGTGATAAAGCTATTTAACTCACACGAAGGACAGAGCTTAGAAAACTCTGGTTTTAACATGTACTGGATCTCCTCTAAAAACTCCCTTCTTGAAGCTTCTCCCACTCTCCTTTGTTTAAAACTGTTAGCCTCAATGTTACAAAGATTGGCAGCAGCAGAGTCTCTGGAATGCGAACCTAACACACCCGAGTCTAGAGGCAAAACACCGCGCCCATGACTCCCGGCCAGTCTGGAGAGCTCCTGCGTGACCGAAGGCCTCCCGCAAGGAGCACAGACCCCACCCCCACCCCCATCCCAGTCCCCGCGCCAGCGCTCTTCCACTCAACTAAGAGCAACAGCCAGCCCCAAGGAAGCCAAGCCTCCCAGCCGCACCCGCTCCGAAGTTGGCACTGAAGTTTGTGCAAGATTGTCCGGAATCTTGAAGAGGAAGGGACGTGAGGTGGAATGAAGGAAGTTGAGTTTTCCGAATGGATGCCGAGGCACAAGGTCGGCTACCTCGGAAGCCTTTTCGGCTCACGAGGTCGGGTTGGTGGGCACTGGGAAAATCTCCCTGGCGCCGTTGCTGGGGCTTGGGAGCTGTCACCTGAGGGCAGCCCAGAAGGGAGCAGGAAACGTCCTCCTGGCGCCAGAGGAGGACCCCAGGTTTCCGACTCACTGGATCTTGGGGCTCAAAGCAGAGGGGGAGGGGAGATGGCAGAGGGGACAACAGGCAAAAGCAACACCTTTCAGAGGGGCTTTCTGCTACGCCCTCTCTAAGTTCGTGCTGGGAGGGCCAGTTTTCTCCCAAGCCACCCTAGTCCATCCGGATTCGTGTCCTCAGCTCAGACCAGTCCACCACCAGAGGTGGGTGGGTGAGGTGTGGAAGCTAAGGGATAAAGGTTGAGACCCTAAATGCTGCCCTAGTCCCTCGCCGAGACAACCCAACGCATTTACACAAGCCACAACCAGTATCAGCTCACGGCTGACACAGGGCGCAGCTACCGACTCTCCTGTTATTCCTAATAAAGTCGATTACGTTGCCCTCCCGGAGCTGATTGGAAGGGAACGGAGAGGGAGAAGGGGGCGGGTAAGGGGAAAGAGCAGGGGGAGCAATCAACTTTGCGACCCAGCACTTCCTCGCGATCCGTCGCCATGCTTAAGATCCACCCCCACCCCCTCCTGCCTTTCAAGTGGATACTGAAACTAGGCCAAAACTTTTCCCCTCCTTTTCTCTTTGCCACTAGACTGGATTGTGCCCCATGGAGCCCCATGGAGCTCTGCTTTCTTAAGCACAATAGCCGGACTAATTAGATCATAGAGGCAAGGCAGCGATACTGTAACAAGTAGCCCAAGAGGCAAAAGAGGGAAGGGCGGAAGAGAGGGAAGGGGGAAAGTTTGCAGCTCTTACACTTACCGATCAAGCCTCCCACCAGAAAGGCAACGATTTGAAAAACCAGCAGAATCCCTCCAACAATGCAGAGCTTCTTGGTGCTCATGTTTTCTATAATTGCCCCAGCCATTTCTGCGCCCCTCTTCTTTTCTCCTTTAGGTAGATGTTTTAGATTATGCTTTCGCTTCCCCTCTCCTTCTTCCTTGTCCTCTTCTCCTGGTGCTGCAAAACTTCAAGGGTGCGATAGCACAGAAGAGATGGGATCCAGACCGCAGGCTCCCGCGCGGATCCCTGGGCGAAGCCGCTGGGGCTCCTCAGATGCCCAGAGCTGAGACTGCGGCCGCTCGGCAGCCAGTGGACGCTTAAAGGAGCAGGGAAGCGGATCACATGACACGCCTCCCTCTCTTTCTTCCTCCCTCCCTCTCGCGTTTCCTCCCTCCCTCCCTCCCTCCCTCCCTCTCTTCCTCAACCCTGGCCCGCCAGTTCAGGGATCTGAGCTACCGCCAGCTCTGTCTACCGCTTTCAGGTCTGGTCTACAGCTTGTCCGGGCAACAGCTGGTATATTGAGGGGGGTGGCTGGTGTTGTTAAATGGGCTCGGCATAAACAGCCTCTCACATGTTTCTTTTTCTGGTTCACAAAGTATGGAATTTAAGTCATTAGTGGGCCTCTTTGCAAACCCTTAAGTTACACATTGAATCCACACCACCACCAACCACTGGAACTCTAGGAAAGAGGTGAATTTACAAAAGGAATCTAATGAAGGTTAAGTCAAAGTATAAAGAGAAGAAATCACATCTCGGTTTAGGTTCCTTCTGCCTGGCCCTAGCCTGGGTTATACCACTCTAAATACCCCACTAAACTGCCCTTCAAGGAGCCTGACTGTCCAGCCAAGTCAAACATCTGTTCTTTATTCCACCCTGGACTTCGAGTCTTGATCTTGACTATTACCATAATGCTTTAAAGTTAATTCAAAACCCAATTTGTTTTTAAAAACTCTGTTTTGTTTTGTTTTTTTACACCACCTCATATTCTAAGAGTTGAACCCCTCCAATCCTGCTTTCACACTTTCACCTATGATAAGGTCTTGTGTATGCACATTTATATTCTCTACTGGCTAGAAGGTCCTGAGAGATTGGGACCAAATTCAAGTCTTTTTGTATACATACCATCCTCTACCCCACCCCACACCGCCCCAGTGCCTAACAAAATTCTCACACTAGGAGATCCTGCATGAACTTTTGTGGAATGAACAAATGAGGAATGCTTAAGCAAGCTCACAGTTTGCATTTCAAAAGCCTGAAGGATCTTACTTGGGTTAGATAGTACACATGTTAAGTAGTACCAGTCAGAATTTCAGGTGGGTGGTCACAGCTAAGGAGGCTGAGTAAGGAGGATTAGGAGTTTAAAACCAACCTGGATAACTTTGGAAGACTCTGTCTCAAAATAAAATATAAAAAGTGATCTGGGGATGTGGGAGATCTTAGCATGTGGTATAAGCCTCTAGATTCAAACCCCATCAGAGACAGAGGAAGAGAAAACAAAATGTTAACTCTTTGAGAGATGTGTTTATACTTATACATGACTTCCAAGGAAAAGTGGTGGACACTGAAAGTGATTTTTTGGTCAGTCTGTCCTAAACACCAGGACCTGGCTTTTCCATGTTTAATTAACTGTCTATTTAACCAATACAACTCACATCACACCTTAGCTTTATAAAGGTACCACCTTGTCTTCTCACAAGTTTTCCAAAGCCACCAGCAAGCCTGATTTCTTGCTTCTTGTCCTCTTCCTGTGAAGGGACTATTCTAAGAACTGTCCTCCTCTGATCTACGCCTGCACCTGCGTATACAACACCTTGAAAGATATACTACATAAACAAGGTCATTCTTAGTTCCCAACTAGACCAGACTCCTAAAGACAGGTATCAGGTTTTGTCTATATAAAACGTTGTTTCCTTGGTCTCCAGCAGACCAGGGCTGTAGCTGCTTTTAATTTACTGCTTCTTCCTTCAATTCTTTATTCAATAGTTACTGCCTTAATATATTTCCCTCTTTCCTTCCTAAGCACTAGAGGATACCAAAACTGCAAGAGTATTCTGAAGGATCTACAAGCTACCTGTCATTCACTGTATAATGATTACCTGCATTGTAATTGACACCTGGAACTCTCAGAAGGGAATACACAGCAGAACTGCTATGGATAGGAGTGTTCAGAAGTGTTTGACTGCTCCTTAAACAGAGACTGTAGATCATTGTCCTTCTTTCTTTAAATTTTCAGAAGACTGTATCATATATGTGTAATAGAGAAAAGGGAAGGAAGAAAAGGAGGGAAGGGAGGAAGAAAATGATCTCCTCATTCCATGGGGTCCTACGGGATGCTCCACAGTGGAAGTGCTAAAACTGGTGTCCATTTCTTTTGGCTCATGGTCTTTTTAAAATCACCTTTCTATAGTCTGCCCATGCTTTATCAAACCTCAGCATAAAATCAGAAAAAGTCTTAGTTACTTTTCTATTTCTGTGATAAGGTCATGACAAAGGCAATTTATAGAAAAAGGCATTTACATGGGTTTACAGATCCAGTCCACAATTATACAGCAAAGGCATAGCACCATAAACAGCTGATCCCCAAGTAGGAGGCAGAGGGAAGCTAGCTGGGAATGCCTGAGCCTTTTGAAACCTCAGTTTTTACCCCTAGTGACAAACCTTCTCCAACAAGACCACAAGTACTATAATAATTTTTTTATAAAAGTTCTACCAATTGGGGACCAAGTATTCAGACATATGGGGGCATTCTCATTCAAACTATCACAGAGTGGGACATTCTGACTCAAGCCACCACAGGTACCTTGGCCTGATTCATTGGTCTTGACTAGGAAGGCTCCTTTGCATGTAATGGAAAGCTTTGAGTAAACTTGTCATACTTTTCTTATAAAGTGGGTTTTGTGATAGGATTATCTCCACAAGAAGCTTTAAAAATTTTAATTTCTGTTGTCTTTGTAAATATTAATAGTAACTTTCAGATCATCATTTTCCAATGTGATAACATGAATATATAGGAAAGAAAGCTCCTTGTCCCTGTATCACTAATCAGCTCTAAGGCTCAATGTTCTCACCTATAAAATAGAAATAATAATATTATCATCATTAAGTATATTCTTAGTAAGTCATAAATACTTGTTATTTATTATGTTAAGGAAACATTAATTGAATTAATAATCTTGGCCAGGAAAATAAAACTAGGAACTAGGCATGTAGTTCTGTTGCTAAGGTGCCCACTGAGCAAGTATAGAACCCTGTTTTGTTTCTTGGTTTTCCAACATAGGGTTTTTCTGTCTGTAACTCCCTAACTGTCCTGGAACTCACTTTATAGACCAGGCTGTCCTCAAAGTCACAGAGATCCACTTGCCTCTGCCTCCTGCATGTTGGAATTAAAGGTGTACATCACCATACCTGGAAGAACCCTATTTTTAATCCCAGCAATGTATACACTGGGTATGGTGGCATACAGCTATAATCCCAGTGTTCAAGAAGGCAGATAATTAGGAAGATCAGAAGTCTAAGGTCATCCTTGACTAACAAGGCCATATATGGGATTTGAGGCCAGCCTAAGATACATGAGCTCTTGTCTTAAGAAAAGAAACTAGTAAGACTGATCAATGATTAGTTTTTCTCTGATGTAACATTTGATCAAGTTATGAAAACTTTTTTAATGAGTCAATATCTCAATATCCAGCTTCTGTATACTCATGACCCTCCTGTTCTGAACTTCCCAATGCTACTATTACAAGCATGTGTCACCACAACAATCCTGCAAATACTTATTGAAGCATAATTTTAAAGATGACTAGGGGATTATTTCCGTTTGACAATGGTACTAGTAAGGAAAAATATTTAATACAAAATTATGAAGACCATGTAATGAATGCTAACATTGAAACATTTTATCCTAAAAATTGCTCTCTGAGCCAGAGAGATGGCTCAGTGGGTAGAAGAAAACATGGAGGACCTGAATTTGAACCCCTAAAATGTAGATAAAACAAAATCAGGCAAGCGTGTACATGCCTGTAACTCTTGCACTGTAGAAGGCAGAGATGAGAGGATTGTTGCAGTTTGTTAGCTACCAGCCTAGCTCTAAGTCAAAGGAATGAGGTGAAGACTAATAAAGCAAGACATGTATGTCCTCCTCTGGCCTCTGCACATAGGTGTGTGGGTATGTAACGCCCACCCACACTCACCCACACATGTACACACTGAGTTGCCTCCAACCACCAAGGAAATACTTATTTTGAGTCATCAGAGAGATGATTCCAGAGATAAGCATAGTGTCTGGAGAGGTGCCTAAGCAGTCAAAAGCATTTGCTGCTTTTTCAGAGGATCAGAATTTGGTTTACAGCACTCAAGGTGGATATCTCACAACTACTTCTAATTCCAGATTCAGGGAATCCAGTGCCCTCTTTCTGCCCACATGGGCACCTGACGCGCGCATGCATGCATGCATGCATGCACACACACACACACACACACACACACACACACACACACACACACACACACACCCCAAATAACAACTAACAAAGGGCCTGGAGAGATGGCTCCACAATTAAGAGCACTGGCTACTCTTCCAGTTCAACTCCCTGCACACACAAGCCTTCTAATAACTGTCTGAAAAATCTAGTTCCTGGGGATCTCTGGATACTGAATATACATGATACACAAATGTATATGCAGGCAAAACACATAACATAAAAATATTTTTTTAAAAAGATATTAGCATACTTAAAGCTCAAAATCCAACTCTAATACCAGAAATTGATCATTCTACTAGACTTTAAATTGAATAGCTTTGCTATTCATCATTTTATTTGAAGTTTTTGGCATATGGCAAGTCTTAATTTGTGAAACACATGTTTGCTGATCAATGGATATCTGAGAATAGATAAAATCCCTCTCCTCTCTCCGGGTCCCACACAAAATTTGCTAGCTAAATTTTTTATATGATCTTTATATACTAGGCTATATATTTCACATACAGCCATGTTTGTGGTGTGGTATGTTGTAACCCCAGCTATCTTTCAAGTTCCTTAAACAGAAGAGAATCCTGAGTGTAGCACAACTCCTGGCACAGAGAAAAATTCAGGTCCTTCCTTCGAGAACCAAGAACAGTGTGATGTTAGTGTTTTTTGCAGAAGATGATCTGTAGAGATCTAAAATAATTAAGTACACCTCTTTAAATACCTAATTGACTTCTCAGAGGAATCTAACAAGAACAGAAACCTACTATGAAGCATCTGCTCTCACAGGTAGATTTTATCCATTAAAAGCCCACAAGTTGGTGCTTCTCTCTCTCGCTTTCTCTCTCTCTCTCTCTCTCTCTCTCTCTCTCTCTCTCTCTCTCTCTCTCTCTCTCTCTCTCCCTGTGTGTGTGTGTGTGTGTGTGTGTGTGTGTGTGTGTGTGTGTGTGTGTGTTTCCATTCTACCAATCTCTTCCTTTTCAAGGGACCTCATTGTTTTATTTCATCTGGAAACAAAGGATATTTCCTAGTACATCCTTTCACACACTAACCTTACAAAGGAATTCTTTAAATCCAAACACTTCAACCTGATTTTCATATGAAATAGTTTAATATACATCCCTCAGCTCCTCCCCTTTAGAACTCAGTTCCACATAACATTTCTATTTCACCTTTCCATCCACATTCCATATGTATTTCAGACATTAGCCTTATTCAATCCTAGCTTTATGTCTTTCTAGTTATATAAACAAGGAATATGACTTACCTTTTAAATCTTACTTTTTTCAATTCTTTAAAAAATATCAGTAATACTGAACATGTCATGATAAACATTAAAGAAAATAATGTAATTGTGCCAAACACAGAATAGGCATCCAGCAAATGTTGCAATTATGAGGGAGGGAGGCAGTTTCTGTTCCCAGAGAGCAGAACAAAACAAAACAAACCATAAATCCACTAATTATAGTCTCTCTTATTAAATTACCTCTTTGAACCCAGGCAACCTGGAAGGGCAGGTAAAAAACTTTATAGGTTTCCAGAAGCCTCTTAGTGTGATGCAGCCAGTAGCTTGAAGTAGCCAACATTTTGTTGTTTCCCAGGCTTGAAAGAGGCTGCAAGGGAGAACTGTTGTGCCTCCTAAGTTTCAGATTGCCTGTTTTGGTTTGCTAGAGTAGAGGTGGAGCAAGGACCTTATTCTCTTTTGTCATATAGATATAAGATCCAAACTAACTGCCCCCCAACATCCTTATGACTATTTGACCTCCCCAGAATCTCTGTACTACGTTATCTCACAGATTTTCTCTCTGTTCCTCCTTATGTGTGGCAGCAGTACACAGGGACACATGCGTCCTGCTGACAAACAATACCCTGCACCATGCCACAGAGTTACTGTATAGGTTTTGTGAATGGGTGAATGATAAGTGGACAAAGTCCAGTCCTTAGCTGCCAAGAAACTCAAAAAGCTCTTCCTCCCTGACACATGGATGCCTAATGACAGAAAATATACCTTAGACAGCCACAATTCATGTCCTAGCAAGGGAAAAACCAGCTCTGACATAGTCCAGAAGTCCACTGCTACTCCACCAAAGTCATTGCAGGGTATCTCAGAATTACTATAAAGCACATCAGAGGCAATATTACGATGCAATCTATGATGCACTGATTGCAAGAAACTTGGATAGCTGAGAGTCAGGGACAGGTAATTCCTATTCATCCCACACAGTAGAAGCAAACAGTTTAAATTGGTGATGCCAATAACAACTGAGTAGCAAGGAGACCCTGTGATTATTGTTTTTGCTGCATACCAGCACACCTGTTAAATACATAAATATTGACATTGATCCATGTAACTCTTCCATCTTATGAAATAGGCTCTTTCGTCAGCATTCTGAAAAGGACAGTTGGTTCACACATTGCTAGTAAACTAGGGACCTAAAATTCTCAAGTAGATGCAAGATAACGTTCATCTTATTACCAAATACATCATTTGAGAGGAGAGAACTCAACAGATGCTTCCTCATGTAGAAGACCCTGTGACCTAGTCTCAGCTTTGTTCTCCTTCATGTTGGCTCTACCTTGAACCTACCAAAAGAGACAACTTAAAGAAAATACCATGCAAGGCTATGAAAGTAAGTAGAAATCAAGCCCTGCCATCCCCAGGTATTCATTCATTCTCCTTTTGAGTTCCAGAAAAACTTTTCTTGCTGTTTCTGGGATAAGCATTTAGGAGTTTATAGACCTCTCCTCTCTTCATGTCTTACTCTTGTGTGTTCCTCATGACTTGGCTCCCATTCAGAGGAAATTTCCTCCAATGAACCTTATTGACAATTCTTGCTTTGTTTGTAGTATTTTCTGCTAAGGTATTTTCCAAGGTAAAAAAAAAAATCAATGTTCAAGTTAAATGACTCTTACAAGTAATTTTTAAGTATAATTCCATAGTGTGTTGAATGCATCTTTGATAAATACACAATAACAGAAGAAATGCAGCATAAATTAATTTTGACTCAGATAATCTATAAATTGCTACCTATTTTTTATTATATTGTTGTCATGGTGTGAATTTTTCTTTGCTTAAGAGTTCTAGGTACTGAGGGCCTTACCCTGCCTGGGGAGTGGTGAGGGGATGGCTAGGGGCAGGTGGGATGTTGCGGGGAGGGGAGGGAGAGGGAGAAGGGATTACATTGAAACAAGCTTGTTCCTAATTTGAACTAATAAAAGAATTTTAAAAAAGAGTTTTAGGTACTTCACAAATATTTATTTAATTTATTTATTTATTGTGGGGGGGGGCTTCATGCATGCTATAGCATGTGTGTGAAGGTCAGAGGACAACATATGGAAATCAGTTCTTTCTTTCTTCCATGTTGGTTTGGGGGATAGAACTGAGTCACTGGCTTTAACAGCAAGTGTCTTTATTTGCTGAGCCATCTCTCCAGATCTTTTAAATATCCATTTTAAATAACAATTTATGTGGAAGAAGATTCACTATTTCTGATATATAACTAGCCTCACAGTTGAAATCCAAATACTTTGATGATACTTCTTTTCATTTTGCTCATAAACATTGTATGTCTATAAGATGTCTCACATAGAAACTTTTATCATCTTCTAGAATTTTCTTTTTCAGTATATTTTTGTTTCATACCTTACCTTAGTCTTTCAAGTTTTCCTGCAGTGAAAATTAAAGTCCTTCATTTTCCTATCCATTGCCTTCACTGACTTCCTCCCAACTTCTGGGATGTTTCCTTTGTTGGCTTTGGAACCTCACTTCTGTCATTCCCAACCATTTCACAATATATATTCTAGAGTTAGTGTTCCTCTGACTGTCTGGCAGATGCCACAGTGAACTCTCTGTAGATGTTCCTACTTGATGCTTTATAACATTTCCCCCTTCACCAGCTTCAGCAACTTTGCTTTCTCTTATTTTCTCTTACTGATCTAGCATCTATTTTCTTAAACTGCTTCCAGCTCTTCTATTCACTAGTATTTCTGAGAAGTTTTTCCTTTGCTTCTTTTCCTCTCAAAGTGTGTAAGTAGTCAGTATCTTTGAAATTTCCCTCCTACTTAAACTTCTGGCCTATACAGCCAAGTGTTTCTTTGACTTTTCTGCCTAGAGAAACCTTGTGTATCACCGAATCAAGTCTTTCCAGTACTCCAGTGACTCAAGCTACATAACTCAAAGTCATTCTTTGTGTATGACCCATACAGCCTGTCAGTTATCACAATAAGATCCCACTACCTTATTCATGAAGAGCTAGACATGCTTCTTTGCAAGGCTGATCCTCATCACCTTTTTAACTTGGACTGTAGAAGACCTCCTTTATCAGGTTTCCAGTCTCTGGTTTACTAAAATAGACAGTCCAGTGTATGCATCATTATAAAACACTAATGCATCTTCCTTACTTTCTGAATACAACTTGGCAAGGTTATGCATCAAGGTTGCCTTATAAAGGCCACACCAACAAAATATCACTGAGTAAAGATATCTAATATCTAATGATGTTTATACCCAGATTCTCTAAGATACTAGTTAATACTCATTATGTATAATTCACATTCTAGCCAGGTGGTGTTGGTGTATGCCATTAATCCCAGCACTTGGGAGGCAGAGTCAGGTGGATCTCTGTGAGTTCAAGACAAGCCTGGTCTACAAGAGCTAGTTCCAGGACAGGCTCCAAAGTTACACAGAGAAACCCTGTCTAGAAAAACAAAAACAAAAAACCAACCAGCCAAACAAACAAACAAACAAAAAATCACATGTTATCTCAGACCTTACTTCTTGTACCTTAGCTTTTGGAACAAATCAATTAATCCTATAGAAGTATCACCACGCTACTATCTTGTAATGTTCAGCCTGTTACATTACTTAATTCAAAGACTGGTTATCTAGAAACCCAATGTGAACCACCCCCAAATATCTACTTCCTTGTCAATGTTGTTAACTAAAACTGAGAATGTCAGAAACCATAAATAAGTGTCATAATAACAACAAACACTTGTACATACTATGTGACAGCCCTTGTGTGAAGTGAGGAACATGTGTTCAAGTATACAACCCTTAGAACTAAAATATCACCATAGTGTGAATCTCAGTTAGTTGTGATGAGGACTAAATGTTTCAAGTGTAGCCACACCCTATAGATAAATACAGTTGTTATTCTATTTCATGCAGTGTTCTAACCACAAGAAAAGCTTTGGCTCAGAAGTGTCAATAATTTATTCAAGATTGTAAAGCTGATAACATTTAAACTAAATTTTTAACTCACTCGGTAAAGTAACAAAGTCCAGACACTTAACAGTTAATATATTCTGGTTTTAACTCTAATAACAGTAAAGTAACAACCCTTAAGGTCTTCTTTATTCCAAGCACTGATATATTATGTATGCACATATATTTACATTAATATATATTATATATATGAAATAACTAATTTTATAGCACCTTTTATGAAATAGTCAAGATTTTTTCTTTGGTTATCTTTGTACTCAAGATATGCAGAAAAAATTCAAACTGATATACCAGAAAAACTTGAAAATGAATACTTATTTCCAAATATTATTAATTATTGGACTTAGCATCACACATAAAAAGAAAAGCCTAGTGCTTTCAGGTCTTGAATTATGGGGCCTCTTGTAGTATATCAGTACGTATTCCCAGTATAGGAATGGACTTTGGGAGCCCTTTTCACATAGAGGGATACTCCCTTAGCCTAGACACATTGGAGAGGGCCTAGGCCCCCAAAGGATATGACATACTCTGAAGACCCCCCCATGGAAGACCTCACTCTCACTGGGGAGCAGAAATGGTATAGGTTAGGTAGGATGTTAGTGGGGGGCAGGGTAGGAGGGGAGGGAGACGGAACTGGGATTGACATGTAAAACAATCTTGTTTCTAATTTAAATTAGAAAATGGAGGGGAAAAAAAAGAAAGAAAATCTGATAAAAAAAAAGATAAGTCTAGTCTTTTAAGAAACATTTGAGAATTCCTTGAAATTTTAGATTACTCAGATCGTTTAACACAAAGTTTTAGTTATCTTCTAGGTATGAAAGTTAAGGCATTTATATTCATTCATCCATCTTCCTATTTCAGCAACCATTTATTGAGCACTTTCATAATATTTTTTCTGTTACTATAACAAACTCATGAATTCAGATAAATAACACAGAACAGAAGCTTATTTGGTGGTGGAGCACTGTGACTGCTCTGCTTGGCATCAGGTTTTCTTGCTAACACTGTTGAGGGTATCACATAGTGGGGCAGATAAGACCTGTCTTCTTAATGACTCTTAATTCTAAGTTTCCCCCAAAATCCCTACCCCTAAATACTGAGAAACTGGAGATTAAGTATTCACATATGAACTGGGGCTACATTCAAATCACAGTAACCAATTTGTGCATTGCACTAGATCTACCATATACTTTGAATTTACTCCCTATGACCTTGGAGAATTCATTGATATCATTTACACCTCATTTCTCTTCATAGTAGCAAATTTGTATGATTGTTGGCTGCTAGGATTTCTAGTTTTACTATACATTAAGGACTTTGATCAGAACCTAAAGGACTGCCATAGTAGCAGCAATATATGTGGTTATTGTGTTATTGCATAGGAATATGTTAGCATTTGGAACGGGAATAAGGAGATAGTCATTTATCTTGCGTTAGAGAAGAAAAAGTTTCACTAAGTCTTCAGAGAAAAACAATCATTTTAGTTGTTATGAAATATAATAGTTACTTTTCAAACAGAGAAAACTATGTAGATGGATAAGTTCAGAGAATAGTAATAATTATGGTCTAGCTGAAGAGTTGGTACATGTGTGATCCTGGTAAGTTGAGCTGAAGTCCTATAACCCTGTAAGATAGGAACACAAAGACTGAGAAAAAAATGTTGTCATTAAGATTATACATCTCTGAAAGCTATCATTTTAAATCATGGTTATTACTAGACTGGTGATAATAACACCTTCCCTTTATTTGTGTAGAACCATTTTCATACAATTTTAAGATGCTATCTCAGTAATATTCACAACCTTGGAGGTCTTTCCAATTATAATTATCACTATTGTCCATAAGAGAAAGCAGTTACACAAGGAAGGGAAGACAAACATCAGAGTTGCTCAGAAGTTACTGGTTGGTCTAGAAGTGAGAGTCTGGTTTACTTCAGTGTTGACAAATACAAAATCACACCATTTCCAACAACCCTCAACACTCCCTTCTTCTGTTTTTCTTTAGAAACATGGGGCATAGTGCTATTGTTGAAGAGGCTGGTGTAGAGACAAAAGACAGTCAGAAATAGTGCTGAGCACACAGAACTTAAGAGTGGAATGGATGTGCTGGCAAAAAGTTGGGCTGTTAGCCAAGAGGAGACAAATGTTTGCTTTAATTTTAAAGTTATTGTGTAACCAAAGTATATACACCACAGCTAATACATTGCTGAATTTTTGAATATGAATATTGTATTAATTTGTGAGGACTGCCATAACAAAATACCATAGGTTGTGTAAGTTAAACAACAAAGGTTTTAATTTTTCTTAGCTCTGAGTCTGGAAGTCCAAGATCAAGTTTCAGGCTCTGGTTGCACCCGTCCTGTGACATCCTTTTTGTACAGCCTCCTGTACAAAAGGTCTTTGTTAAACTAATCATCCCTTAATAATCTTATGTTCAAGCAGGCTTGCAGCCTGAGGTATTAAGGATTTTATATATGAGTGAAGACACATAATTCAGCCATTAACAAAATCAGAGATGAGATGTAGCCATCTCAAAAGGCTCTTCCATGTTACCTCTATTGCTAGCTAATCTTCTATAATCTTAAAACTATACAAAAATTTCACTTTTTTCTTAATCCCAGCACTACAGAATGAGTGCCGGGAAAGGCTCCAAAGTTACACAGAGAAACCCTGCCTCGAAAAAAGAAATTTGCTTTGCATACCTATCACCATAATACATTTTCCTATTTTTTATTTATTTATTATGTGTTTATTCTGTGTGTGCTTGCTCATGGGAGGGGCACCTACCTGGCACAGTGCATGTGTGAACATCAGAGAACAGTCTTTAAGTATGAATTCTCATTTTCCACCTTAAAGCAGGGTTGGTTCATCACTACTTAATCTAGATTGGCTCAATCTATATGGAAGTTTCTGCCTCCCATCCTTCTGTAGAAACATGATAGGATCATAGACACTTGCACTACTATGTATATCTGAGTTTTGTATGAATTCTGGAGGTCCAAACTCAGATCATTGGGTTCACATAACAAGTGAGTCATTAGAGAGGAACATTTGTTCCTCTCTAATAAAATACCATGTAATCCACCATGCATTGCATATAATGTTTGTTTATTTCATTTAGTGTATAACTATCTTACAATTCATATAATATTTTTCATTTGGGAGTATTATTAATTAAAGTATTATAAGTATTCTTCTAATTATCTGTTGGTAGAGTTATTACTATGTATTGCCCAACATTATCTCAAAGAGGGTATGCCAACATACACTTATATGAGCAATGTGAGCTCCAGTTATTCTCCATATTCACCATCACTCAGTATTGCTAGTCTCAAATTTGAGTCATTCTGGTGGAAACATAGAAGCACATCCTTAGGGATTTTAATTTGTTTAACTATGATAACTTTGGTTACTTACATATGATTTAAAGAAATATTTAATTTTTAAATATTTAAGCTGGTTGCCTGATGGGGGAAATCCTTCTGTGTATATGTTTGTCTTATTGGGTGATAAATAAAGCACAGTTGCCAATAGGGAAGCAAGTTAGGCAGGTCTAGGAGAGAAGGAGGATCATGGGAAATATAATAAAGAGGAGAGTTGCCATGTGATTCCTGGGAAGAGAGGACGCATGCCACTGGCATCCTTGATAAGATAAGTCTTTATAAAATATATAGATTAATGGTTATGGTTGATACTTAAGACAGAGCTAGCAAATAAGAAATCCTAGTCATTGTAACTAATATTAATCTCTGTGTGTTATTTGGGAACCCTAACGTGGCATTGGAACCCAGGCAGCTGGTGGAAGAGTTATCATTACAAATGACACCCTCAACGTGTGGCACAGATTGCCACTTAAACCTTGACAAAAACTTAAAAAGGGATTTTAGAAGCAAAAGAACAGAGATGAGCATGACTTCTTGGTAGCAGCATTTTTTCGGGAGGTCTCTGTTTTGCTAGAGACAAGCATAGACTCCAGTGGCTCCCTTAAAGGAGGTTTCCTGATTCAGCATAAGCAGAAAAAACCACAGGGCTCTTTTAAGAGGCCCTGCTAACAATTGAATGATGTGTACGAGCAGCTGGCAGTGGCAGAGACCACATCTCCAAGCTGGCAACATGCTGCTTGATGGCAGCATAGACAAAGGCAGTTAGCACAGCTCTCAATGCTGGCAGTAAATGCACCCCTGCCATCTTGGAAAGACAGCAGCTAAAACAGCCATGGCTTTAGTTTTAGTAATGTTGTTTAGGAGATAAAAGACTGTGTGAACAGAAAAAAGTAAAGGTTTACAGTAAAGACAGATTCAGATGAAGATAAACCTCTAAAGGTTAACAGTGTATTTAAAAATATACATAGGCTTGTGAGAGAAAAAGAAACAGGATAAAGTGTTAAAAAAAAAAGAAGAAGAAGAAATAGAGTAGCTGGGTGTAGTGGTGCATGTCTTTAATCCTAGCGTTTGGGAGGCAGAGGCAAGCAGATCTCTGTAACTTCAAGGCCAGCCTGTTGCTCAGAGTGAGTTTAAGGACAGCCAAAGTTACACAGAGAAACCCTGTCTCATAAAAGGAAAACATAAAAGTAAAAGAAATAGAGTAATGAAAAAGCATGTTAAGATGGAAAATACAGAGTCTGGATACTGTATGCTATTGCCTTGTCTTTGAATTGTTTAATTGCTGGGGAAGGAGAAACAACTGCTAACAGACATTTGATTATCAATGCTGCTGAATTGATCCAACTTATACATTTAAAAAATTCTTTGACTTCTAAATTTAAATATAGGGACAGGTTACTTGGGGAAAGAGGTTTTGCTTAGTTTCCACAGAAAATGTAAAGCTATGGATTTCTTCCAGACTAATATGGTTTGATGAATCAAGACCCCCTGAAATAGTGTCCCAGGTGATCCAACATCTAAAACAGCTGAGACGATACAGCTTTACAGACTACAAAAACAAGGACCTGGCCAGGTTTCTGTGTTTTATCATGATCCCCATGGTATGGACATCGCCCCCAACCAGCAGGAAGCAGTTTAGAATGAACGACACCCAAATTCCCAAATATTGTTCATAAATGTTTGTTTTCGTTTAAATGGGGTTGGTTATAAATGGTAATGATCACAGTCAATCTCCTTTTAAAGGAAAAAGGGGGAGTAGGATATACTTTGCATTGGTATGGATTTTCACTTATTGACACACTTTAAGGTCAATTTTGTGATATATAAATTTCTCCTCTTGTTTAGGTATTGTGTTTATACTAATCTTTTGAAATGTAGTGCATAATTAAATACAGGTTATATATAATCAGATATAATAGTCAAAACTTACAGTTAGGTTAGTTAGGTTTTCTAGATATACAGAGATATATTTGAGATGGATAGATATTCTTCACACCTTTCAAAGACCAATAGAGTATATGGCATTTAAATGGTTTATGGGGGGGGCTGGAGAGATGGCTCAGAGGTTAAGAGCACTGGCTGCTCTTCCAGAGGTCCTAAGTTCAATTCCCAGCAACCACATGGTGGCTCACAACCATCCATAATGAGGTCTGGTGCCCTCTTCTGGTGTGCAGGTATACATAGAAGCAGAATGTTGTATGCATAATAAATAAAATCTTAATAAATAAATAAATAAATAAATAAATAAGTAAGTAAATAGCTTAGGGCTTTTCATGACAGTGAGACACAACTGCTCCTGGCACATCAATTACATCAGAATGGAGGATGGGCATCGAAGAATCTTGTTATGGAGTTTTCCTTCAACATGGCAAGATTAGCCTTTTGGGCAAGGAGCTGCTCTTGCCTGGACTATTTGATAAACTGGACATGCAAGACCCACAGGAAAGTGACTTCTGAACTTACAAAACAAGATGGACAGCCCTAAAGGGTTCCTGCTTCATGGAAGAATCTACCAGACAATCTACAGGACACAGAGAAAAATGACTGATAAACTGCAAATACAGATGGGACAGTTTCAAATTTCCTGATTCACTGAGAAGTCTGCCAGATACACTGTGGCCTATAGGCTGAAGATGGATGCCCCAACATCACAGAGGAAGTTCAGGTGACTGTCCAGGTAGTAAGATGTCTCTGTCAGATCTAGAGTTTATATATTATCCTTCTATGATCTTTGATAGAGTTGAAGACAGATAGTTATGGTTATAGTTTTCTTTAGTTATTATAAAATATAAGTTACATATAAGACCTTAGACTAACAAAGATAGGATAGATGACAGAATATTTTCTTTAAATCTTGCTAAATGTTAATGAACTAAATATTGTAACTATAGTTCTTACTTGATAACTGTCTTGTTATGTATTTTACTATGTTAATGTTAAAACCCTTCTTTTTATTTAGACAGAAAAGAGGAGATGATGGGAGAGGTCCTTCTGTGTATATGTTTGTCTTATTGATAAATAAAGTATTGTTGGTCAACAGAGAAGCAAGATAGGTGGGGCTAGGAGTCAAGGAAGATTCTGGGAAATGTAGTAAAGAGGAGGGTTGCCTTGTGATCCCTGGGAAGAGAGGATGCATAAGGCAGGTGTCCTTGGTAAGATAAGTTCTTATAAAAATACATAGATATATAGATTAGTAGTTATGGTTGATTATTAAGACTGAGCCAGCAAATAAGAAATCCTAGTCATTGGCCAGCAGCTTTGTAGCTCATATAAGACTCTGTGTGTTATTTGGGGCCCTTAATTGGCAGCAGAACCCAGGCAGCTAGAGGAAAGAGTTATCGTTACAGTTGCCTTTTCTTATGTATTTGTGGGAATTATTTATATACTCTAAATGCAAATATATTTTCAGGATTATAGCTTATCTTTTCTTTTAGTAGTTTTTTTTCATAAGCAGGTGTGTGTGTGTGTGTGTGTGTGTGTGTGTGTGTGTGTGTGTGTGTGTGTGTGTTTTACTAAGGATAGAACCTAGTGTTGTACACTCTAGGCTGATGTTATCACTGAGATGCATCCTTAGTGTTTTATGTTTTTATTCTGAGACAGAGTCTTGCTAAGGACCCAAAGTGGCTTTGAACTCACTATGTAACCCAGGCTGGCCTCAAACTTTCAAATATTCTTGCACCAATCTCACAAGTATTGAATTACAGGTATGTGCCCATCATATCTATTGATAAATCAATCTTCCTTTTTATTGCTTTGTGTATTTCATTTTAAAGTTACCTCAATTTCATGAAGATATTCTCCTATGCTTTTATCTAAAACTTTATTTTTCTGTATTCACACAAAGGTCTATGATTCATTTTAAATGGGAATTTCAACATCTCTGTATTTATGTAATGACACTCTCTGAATGGAATTTTATCTAAGATTACAATGAATCTTTAGATAAGTTTAACAAGAATTGACATTTTAATATGTTGACCTAATAAATTATTTTATTTCTTCCATTGATGAGTCTTTTAAAAAATTGTTGCTGCTGGTGGTGATGTATGTGTGTGTAGCAGGGTGGAGGGTGTTGCATGTGCTTGTGTGTGGGCATGGAGACCAGAAAAGGGCATCCAGGCACTTCTTCTACCACCTTCTTATTCCTTTGAGAAAAATCCATGTGCACCTCAATGCTATTCACTCAGAAAGGTTCTAATGTACAGAATAACTGGGAACATGGGGTAAAAACTTCTGGTATCCATAAGAGGCTCAGCCACAATGACATTAGTTATGAATGCCCAGAGTTTCAGCTGCAAGCTGAACTGACTAAAGAATATCATTCACAGGCACCTGGAGGAATTGGCCCAGAAATTAAGAGAATTTGATGCTCTTCCTTCCTGAGGTACAAGTTTGGTTGCCAGCACCCACATCCAGCACCTCACAGCTGCCTGTAACTCCAGCTCCAGGGCATCAGATGCCCTCTTCTGGCCTTCATGATATTGTACACATGTACACAAAGCCACACTCAGTTGCACATACGTATACATAATTTAAAATGTTTTTTAATATAAATTTTCTTTTTTTTTTTTTTTTGCAAACTGCATGGGGCTTTATTGTTGTTTAATGAGCTAACCCCATGTTAGCTCGGGTCTTTCACCCACCCGCCATGGCGGATGGCTAGCAAAGACATCTCGAAGGGGCTGCATAGAGATCTTGTAGGGCAGCATAAGGGGAGTGTCTAGGGGTATGCACAGGCTCAGGATTGGTGTGCCTCCAGGCTTGGAGGGCTTGCCCTGTGTTGATTGGCTAGCTGGTTGTTATGGCCCATAGGCCCTCCCAGGGTGGTTGCTATGCTCTGTGAGTCATTCATAATTTAAAAGAAAAAAGGTGATTAAATTGGATGAGCTTGGTTAAATACCAATCCAATAGGAGATTTTTACATCTCTGTGGGGTGGTAATTATTTGGTTTTCATCTAATATTTTTGGTTGTTTTGTCCCTATTTATTAATTTTATTGTGGTTTTGTCATGCTAATATCAGCAGTGTGAGGTGAGGTCCTTTTGAACTTAAGGAAAAAAAAAAAGTAATATGGCCTATTCATAGTGGGGCTTTAAGTGTCCTCCTTCCTTTTAAAGGCATATCACAATGGTAGTGTTCATACTTGTCTCACTGATTTTTTTCAACTATGTGAATATAACTTTCCCCAATAACAATAAAGATCTTCAGGCTAGGAGGGCTAAGTGATTTATTACAGCTTAATATTCAGTAAGCTGTGGAGCAGAATCTTGAAGGAACTTGTCAAAGTTTTATTTCTGTTGTTGTAGTAAAATGCCCCTTACAGAATGCAGCATAAGGGAAGAAAAGGTTTATTTGGCTTACAACTCCAGGTTACAGTCCATCACTGTAAGAAAATCACAAAGGCAGGAGCTTTAAACAGCTGGTCACATCTACAGTCAAGGGAGAAAGATACAAATGTATCCATACCTTTCTCCTGTTCAGGATCCCTTGTATAGGGTATGGTGCCTCTCACAATGCTCCTATATCAATTAACAATCAATACAATGCCTCATAGACATGCCCACGGGCCAACAGTGCCTAGATAATTCCTCAACTGAGGTTTTCTTTCTGGGTTATCCTAGGTTGTGGCAAGTTAACATTTAAAACTAACCATCTCAGAGCTATTCTGCCTTTAGATATCTGGAAAGGGAATGGGAAAGGGAAAGAATCCTGGTTCTCAACAACCAGAAAATCACACAGAAGACTCATGTTTCCTCTCCTCCTATGACTCACCTTTAACATCTTCTAGCTAGTCAACTTGATTGGGGAAGCCAGTATTTTGGGTCACTAAAGATATTATCAACTTGGGTTTATGTGTGGTGTTTTGCTGGGGTAAAGAAAGGAAGAAATGTCAAGTATCCAATCCGGGTAGCCAGTCCCAGTTGGCTAGATTCTAAATATAAATGTGCCCATCTCTACTCCATAACCTGGACCCATGTGTGTCAAAGCGTCTTTACCAGAGAATCACCTCAGTTTGCAGTGACTGGGAAAAGAGTCTGTTGATTATGTTCTCCCTTTTTCCTCAGTCCTACTGGAAAATGGGAAAAGATCACAAATAGCTTTCTCACTTTGGGAATAGTCAAAATAATTTTGAATATCTTCATTACATGCACAAAAATTATACATGGGGGTTACTATTATATTTGGCTTACTTATTTGTACTAGTTATTTTTGTTGTTATTATGATATAATACTATGATTAAAATCAACTTAGAGGAGAAGAGAGGATACCATCCATAGTGACAAGAAGACTGGCAGCAGGATCATGAGGCCAGCCTGTCAGTCAGAAAACAGGAATAATATTTCATATGCAAACAGGAAGCAGAGAAAGAGGAAAAAACAGAGGCAGGCTATATAATCTAAAGTTCATCTACAGTGACATACTTTTTCTACAAGTGTCCAACTCTTAAAGATTCTATAACCTTCCCAAATAATGCCAACAATGGGGCCTAACTGTTCAAATACATGAGCTTACAGGGGACATTTCTCATTCAAATCAGAGAAGTAGTGTTTGAATTTTCATGATTGTACTATTTTGCATTAAATATTATATCAAAATACTTTGAAATTTGTATAAAAGCATAAACTTCACATACAACAGATAATCTTACTTTTGATATTTCTTCTACAAACACTTTTGGTATGCAGTTATTTCTCCTTTTTTTATAAATTTATATGAGAAAATAGTTGAAACAGCAGCCATGAGATGAAAGAAGCAGCCTACTACTAAGTTGATTAGCACCTTTGTACTCGAACTCCTTTGATTAACTGTTGTGTGGCCTTCAAAAAAACATTCAACTTTGTGACCCTCAGCATTATTTTGTGATGATAATTTTACAGTTAACACACATAGGTTCTCTCTAACCATTCCCTGTTCAATTAAATTATTTCTATTACATGGTTTTGGTGTTAGCAGTGCCCTGATGTCTTATTTTTATACTATACTAGAGCTTCTGATTATAAAAGATGGTCTCTAACATCCCATGTCATCAGTAGGGGACAGGCAGAAGTGACTGAAGGAAATAGAAGGCTCTCTGTGGCAGCCATAGAAAAATTTAGACATTATGGTGCTGGTGTAGGCATCTGGAATAAGTCACATAATGATAGTAAATGCCAGATATCTAGGGAACCATCAATTATATAATCCATGATATAACCATTCCTGGCTATTTTTGTGGTTTTGTATAAATACGTTCTTGAGTCCAAGGGTAAGGACCTTCACCTGGAGTGAACAAAGTATATTCCATTTGCCTATAGCTCCTCATGTTTTCTTTATCTTTCTGGATTCTTGTGAGCCTCCTTCCTTGGCTTTGGAGTTCAAACTTCACAGTAATGTACGTACAGTTAGAAGTAAAAACCATGCCTTTCTCTTGAGACTTTCCCCATTTCTGCTTTGATATACTGGCTGTGGATCTGCTTCTACACAGAAGTAAACCAAGCCAACCAGATGGAAGGAAGCTGGGCTTTTAAGGCTATAAAGGCGCCTTATTACCATTACATTTTTTGGAGTGTTATATAAGGGATAAATATACTTCTATTTTACTTAAACTAGTTTTGGTTAGGTGAGTTTGTATTAATTGACATAAATTGTACTTTACAACTGAAAGAGAACCCCAACTTTACATTTTCCAACCCTAATGTTTTCATTGGCCTTACTCAAATTCTCCATTTAGACTATATAAAGTCATTTACTCTTTTAAGTGAAACTGATTTTTCTGTAGTTATAAACAAGCAAATTATTATATGGTAGGAAATCCCAACCATAAACTATAGATATGTTCTAATTACAAGAGACAGCTTTCTCTTGTGATTGTGGGGTTATAAGGTAATTATTTTTTATGCATGTTCTGACAAACCCATAGAATTAAGTGTTCTTATGTTTTATATCTTGCTTTTAGCCACATGGTGTCTTGTACAGACTCAGACACATTATAGATTTCCAGTGGTTGAACACTTTTAAAAAATATATATTTTCATTTATTTATTTTAGAAGCACTCTTATTTATATAGGTAAGCACTCTATATTTATATAGGTATCTATCCCCCCATTTTCTTGCTCTCCCATCCTCCCATGCTCCCCACTGACCCCCCAAATCCACCCCTCACCCACTCCCCATGGATAGTGAGGTGAGGGGATCATCGAAGTCCGTCACATCGTTTGGGAAAGGGCTCAGGCCCTCCTTCCTATATCTGGGCTGCAATAGGGAATGGGCTCCCAAAGTCTATTTGTGCTCTAGGGATAAACACTGTCTCCACTGTTAGAAGTCCCATAGACTGCCTTAGCATCCTAGCTGGCATCCACATTCAGAGGGCTTGGTTTGGACTAATGCTTGTTCCCCAGCTTTACGACTAGGGTCTCCATGCTCTCGTTAGGTCAGGTCAGCTGTTTCTGAGGGTTTCTCCAGCACAGTCTTGGCTCCTTTGTTCATCCCTCCTCCGTCTCCACAACTGGATTCCAGGAGTATATCTCAGTGTTTAGCTTTGGGTGCCTGTTTCTGCTTTGATCAGCTACTGGGTGAAGGCTCTAGGAATGGTAACCAAGGTAGTCATCGATCTTATTATAGGGGAAGGGCGTCAAAGGCAGACTCTCTACCACTGCCTAGATTCTTGATTGGTATTCTGATGACAATAGGTTTGGGAGGAAAGCAGGTATAAAGCAAGATAATCAGACAAGAATACTGGCATCTGACACTCTTGGATCTTATTAGTCTGAAAATTTTGACATCTGGCTAATCTAGCAATTCGTTCAGAGATGACTATTAACTGGGGAGTGATCAGAAACAGTCATTCTAGGATTCCTGTTTTAAGTGTATCTAAAGAGGAACTATCTTGATGGGATTGTCTTATGGATGCTAGACACGATTATGTTGCAGGAAGTGGAAGGCCAGTTTGAAAGCAGAGTTGGCATGAGGGAAAAACATAAAAAGGGAGGACCAGAACCAGTTCCTGGTGATGCTACTTCAGTCCAAGGATGCAGCTCTACTAGAGAACTCTTCAGTTATATTAACTTGAAGCTGCACTTTTAGGCTTAGTACAGTTTCAGTCAATATTAAGTAAGGAATGAATGTATCATGGTTTCTACTTCTAGAACCATCACTACCCCGAAAAATCATTTAGTCTTTCTGAACTACCTTCCTAAAGAGTGACAGAGATTTGATGATTTCTAGGGTCCTTTTGGACCTGACTTTCATGAGTTGTTCTTCATGTTTATATGAAACAGTTATTGTAAAAGTATTGTTGCAGGAACTAGATAAGAAATCTATTACTTAATAAAAAGATGTTGCTTTACAGTTAATCTAGATATGATTGGCAGGAGGCTGTTCAAAAAATGTAGGTGTAAAGTCTTTTTATACCTTGTGACTTTCTTATCTTCAACTTGTAGATTTATAGGATTCAATGCTTATGTCCACTCAACTAAGAAAACTGTAAAGAAAAAAAAAAAGATCATGTAATAGAGGAATGAGAAATCACATGGCAGTTCTGAAGTTGACCTGGATCACTTTACTACATATTCTGTTAGCTACTGTATACACAAGCACAATTGACAAAGACACTGGAATGTATTTCAAGTAGAATATAAGGAAATTTGGTGAATTGCTAGCTATAGAGTATTTTTAATAGCAATCCCTAGTTCTTGCTTAGTAGCTTTTTTTCTACATCTGTTCTGGTTGTTAGGTTTCCCCAGTGTTGGTTCTGAATTAGTAATCAAAACAAAAAGCCTCATTAATACAACAGTTAATGTACCTACATCTACCTAAGAATTGCAGGCAACAGTGAGATACAGAGGAAAGATTGACAATAAGTCTTTTAAATCTAAGGACTTAAAGATATGTATCCAGGTTTACATCTGATCATTCACCTAAGCTAGTTGTTAAGTGTCCTAGTACCAGTACCACCACTACATATAATGAGACTTTTTGTATAGACAAATGATCCTGAAATAATAAAATAGTGTGGGGGAACTCCAAAAAGCCATGCAAAATTTCATATTTGATACTGATTATTGAGTCAAAATGCCCATATTCATGGGGTTGAACAATGTTTCATATAGTTAGATACAAACACATTTGAAAATGTATCCTAGAGAATTGTTGGCCATAGGGTATAGTGGGAGTTTCTCTGTTTCTCAGCAACTGCTCCCAAATAACCACTCAGGGACTTATTATTAATTATAAATGCTCAGCTGTTAGCTCAGGCTTATTACTGGTTAACTCTTACATTTTAAATTAACCCATATTTCTTAGCTACCTTTGGCCACAAGGTGCTACCTTATTTCAACACAGCAGGTTCATCTTGCTTCTTTCTGCATCTCTCATGACTAGCTATACCCTTCTTCTCCCCAGCATTCTCTTTTCCTTGAAAATCCTGCCTGGCCATCAGCCAATCAGCTTCTTAGCAACAATGAGAGCAATACATATTCACAGTGTACCAAAGAATTATTCTACAACATGTCCTTTTGTCTAATTAAAAAAGAAGGTTTTTTAAAATATAAATTTTATTTAAATTAGACACAATCTTATTTTACATATGAATCCCAGTTCCCATGCTTCCCACTAACCCCCCAATCACATCCACTCCCCAGGGAGGGTGAGGCCTTCAATGAGGGATCATCAAAATCTGTTAAGTCATTTGGGGTCTCCACTATTGCTTAGATTCCTAGTTGGGGTCATCCTTGTGGGTCTCTGTACAATTCCCTAGTGCCAGATTTCTCTTTAAACCTATAGTGGCTCTCTCTACTGATGTCTCTCTCTCTCTCTTTTTTTCTACTCTCCTCTGTTCCTCTCCCCACTCAATCTTTCTGATCCCTCATATACTCCTCTCCTCTCCTCTTCTCCCCTCCTCTTTCTCCTAACTCCCTCCCGGTTCCTCCCATGCTCCCCCATTTGTTCAGGGGCTCTCGTCACTTTCCCCTTCACTGGGGGACGATGTTTGTCTCTCTTACAGTTCTGCTTGTTTCCTAGATTCTCTGGAGGTATGGATTGTAGGCTGGTAATCCTTTGCTCTATGTCTAATATCCATATATGAGCGAGTACATACCATGTTTGTCTTTCTGTGACCAGTTACCTCACTTAGGATGGTTTCTTCTAGTTCCATCCATTTGGCTGCAAATTTCAAGATTCCATTGTTTTGTTTTTATTTTTTCTGCTGAGTAATACTCCATTGTGTAAATGTACAACATTTTCTGTATCCATTCTTCAGTTGAGAGGCATCTAAGTTGCTTCCAGGTTCTGGCTATTACAGATAATGCTACTATGAACATAGTTGAATAGATGTCCTTGTTGTATGAATGTGCATCCTTTGGGTATATGCCTAACAGTGAAATTGCTGAATCTTGAGGTAGACTGGTTCCCATTTTCCAGAGAAACCACCATACTGATTTCCAAAGTAGCCACACAAGTTTGCACTCCCACCAGCAATGGAGAAGAATTCCCCTTTCTCCACATCCTTTCCAGCATAAGCTGTAGTTGGTGTTTTTTTTTTATTTTAGCCATTCTGACTGGTGTAAGATGGCATCTCAGAGTTGTTTTGATTTGCATTTCCCTAATGGCTAAGGATGTTGAGCAGTTTCTTAAGTGTCTTTCAGCTATTTTAGATTCCTCTATTGAGAATTCTCTGTTTACTTCTGTATCCCACTTTTTAACTGAATTATTTGGTGTTTTGGTGACTAGCTTCTTGAGTTCTTTATGTATTTTGAAAATCAGCCCTCCTTCAGATGTGGGGTTGATGAAGATATTTTCCCATTCTGTGGGCTGCTGTTCTGTCTTGTTGACTGTGTCTTTTGACTTACAGAAGCTTCTCAGTTTCAGGAGGTCCCATTTATTAATTGTCAATCTCAGTGTCTGTGTTACTGGCATTATATTCTGGAAGTGGTCTCCTGTGCCAATTTGTTCAAGGGTACCCCTTGAACATTCTCTTCTAAGAGGTTCAGTGTGGCTGGATTTATGTTGAGGTCTTTGATCCATTTGGACTTAAGTTTTGTGCATGGCAATAGAAATGGATCTGTCTGCAATGGAAGGTTTTAACTTTAACATAGTAAAATTATCTACAACAAAAAACAGTTATCTAGTAAGAATTGCAGTTACAATATCCAGGCAAGTTGTACTTGGCAAAATTAGAGAAAATACTCTATCATCTATCTTATCTTTGTGAGTTAAAGTTTTAGACCTAATTTATTATTTATTGTCACTAAGAAAAGCTATAAGTTTAATTTTTAATCTTTAACTCCCTAAAAGTCCCCCCAAAGAGTGTAATGTTACCTAATGACAAGGACATTTGGCTACATGAAGAGTCACCTGAAGTTCTTCCAATACACTGGGGCATGATCTTCAGCCCACAGGCCTAGAATATCTGACAGAATGTTTTGAGAAGCAGGGAATTTTGGAGGACTGTCCTACCTTGTCTTGGCAAAGTTTAGTAGTCACATTTTTTTTTTGTTTTTGTCCTGCTGGTCCAGTTTGGACAGTATACTGTCAACAACTGAGGCAAGGGAAGTTTCTTTTCCCAAATGGCTAGCTTTTTCCACAGGTAAACTGATGGAATGTTAACATTTAAGACTGCCTTGATGGAGAAACAGGATTGAAGGAAACAAGCTCTGCTGCTTTGTTGAGTAGAGCTATCGGCCCAGTATCCTACTTAGAATGCTAGAAGACAGTATCTTACAATTCCATCTTACTTAAAGACCTAAATTTAGGGGTCTGATTTTGATCCCAAGGATTTTTTTGTTTTGTTTTGTTTTGTTTTCCAAGACAGGGTTTCCCTGTGGCTTTGGAGGCTGTCCTGGAACTAGCTCTTGTAGACCAGGCTAGTCTCGAACTCACAGTGATCCACCTGCCTCTGCCTCCTGAGTGCTGGGATTAAAGGCATGCGCCACCACCGCCCGGCGATCCCAAGGATTTTTAAGCCTCTGGAATATCAAATTCCCTTTTTAATGCTTTCATAAACTTTTATGGAGAAAGTGATAGAAAGGATAGTATTTCCCTTATGACTATTGTCTAGAACTTCTCTTCCACCCTTTATAAAACTGTCTAATTTAAATAGTCTAGTTTAACTGGGGCTGGGAGAATGGGGGCACTATTTTTCCTAACCCTATCCTTTTGTGTATCACACCGCATATTCCAACAATCATTTGGTCTCCTGGAGGAGGCTGAACTAAAAGCCTGGGTAATATATTAAGTGACTGAATAAGCAATATCTCTTGAGATGGTCCCACCATTTATATTCTATAATTAATACACATATATTAATTTTACAAATTTTAAGATAATATTTATACATTAAGAAAAGTTTTAAATAGTTAGAATAAAACCAAAGGATTATGAGATCAGTGGCAATTCAATAGTCCCTTGATTTTGGTTTTACTTCTGTCCCATATCACATGGTTCTTCTGACATGACACATAGGTTTTGGATTTTCCTTAAACAAGCATATATGAGTTTAGAGAAAGAAAGTAACACTCTAGCTCCAAAGCCCACTTTATTTTTAAGCTGAACTGGAACTACAAAAGACCATTTGCCTTATACCTCTGTAGGGAACAGCAAAAACAAACATTTGGGAAGATGAAATTCTATCCTGTTGAAAATATGCTATATCGTTAGGCCAATGTATGCTTTCTCTTGGGACATTTTCTTTGGATGATTTGTCCTTTTTCTTCAGATGTATCATTTGTCCAGTAGTCTTCAGATTTCTTAGTTGGATGCTTTCACTTTCCTCAAAAGACAAAAAAGGAAACCCTGCTTCAACTCTAACTTTGGGGAGTTTCATTTTGGGCAAGTTTTATCTGATCAGTCTTTTCAGAACTCAAAGCAGTTGCCCATTAAACTCTTGAATATGTATCTATAATATGGTGTACATATATTAATTCTCCAAACTCTCCAAACTCTCCAAACAATCTATTTGCCAAATTTCCTTTCTTTGAGTACTCTTTGGGTTACTTTCTGCAGGTAGTGGAGTTTGATTATATAACAAGTAGGACATTTCCTTATAATTTCCTTGGCTTGTTGCTAAGTGATTGCAAAATCTTTCTTCAAACCCTTTCTGTTAACATGTTGTTTTTTCTGAGATTATGAGACTTCTAATATATTTCCCACCAATATCTGATCAGTTTCACCATTATGTTGTGCTAGAGGACCTGGTAGACCTGTATGAGATATTATGTGTGTTATATACAAGGAATGATTTCTATTTCTTATTATTTCTTGTAACAGAATAAATAATAAAGCTAATTTTACATCATCTGGAATGAGTTCATCAGCTTGAATATGTAAAACAATAGTTTCTAAATATGGAGAGTCAGTAACTATATTAAGAGGTTTCAGAAAAATCTAGTAATACCATGAGAATAGCATAAAATTCTGACTTTTGAACAGAAACATATGGGCCTTGAGCCACTTTACTTAAATTTTCTGACTTATAACCTACTTTCTATGATTTATTTGTATCAGTATAAAATGTAGGGACTCCAAAAATTGGTGTTCCCTATATAATGTGAGGAAGGATTCAAATAGTTCTCTTTATAAACTTTATAAGTCTCTTACTTTAGGGATATTTGTTACTAATATCTCCCCCCAAATTACTGCAAGCTCTTTGCCAATGTCCACTTTTTGCCCAAATGAGAAAATTTTAGAAATAGTAAAAGATACTATGACCTCTATTGGGTCCATTCCTATTAATTGGTGAAGTCTCAATTGTCCTTTCACAATCAATTCAGAAACCTTTTCTACATAGGTTTTAATTTTTTACTCTATGTGTCAAAAATGTCCATTCTAAGATATTATTTTCTCTCTACATAAGAATTCCTGCAGGAAAATGAGTAGAAGGTAGAATGACTAGAACATAACCAAGCTCTCGATTCAGATGATCAACATGTAATTATTTTTTCTATGGCAATCAATTCTTTTCAGCTTCAGCTGATAATTTTGCTGGACCACATAAGTCCTTATTACCTTCTAAGGTTTGAAGTAAATTACTTAGTTCTTGAGTTGTTAATCCAATTGTGAACCATACCCAGTTAATATCTCCAAGCAATTTTTTAAAATCTTTAAGAGTTTGTAATTGATCTCTCCTGATTTGTACCTTTTGTGGCTGAATTTTTTGAAACTTGTATCCTAAATAAGATTAATAGAATCTCCTCTTTGTATTTTTTTCAGAAACATTTTGTAATATTTTCAATATTTACTTCTTTAAACAGTTTTTCTAAGGTATCTTCATTTGAATTATCTAGTAAGATATTATGCATATAATGCTAAATTTTAGATTGATTAAATTATTTATGAATTATTTCCAATAGCTGTTGGTCAAAATATTGACACAGGGTGGGGCTGTTTAACATCCCTTGTGGGATAATTTTCTATTGATACCTTTTAACAGGCTGGGAATTATTATAAGTAAGTACTGTGAAGGTAAATTCTTTGTCTATCCTGTTCTTGTAAAGGTACAGTATAAAACAGTCTATTAAATCAATCACCATAATAGACCATCCTTTAGGTACTAGAGAGGGCAGAGGAATTCCAGGCTGTAAAGAGCCCATTGGCTGAATTACTTTATTTATGACTCTCAAATCTGTTAACATTCTTCATCTTATAGATTTTTTTCTAATGACAAATATAGGCAAATTCCAAGGATAGGTTGATTCTTCAATATGTTGAGCATTTAGCTGTTCCTGTACCAGCTCTTCTAGTGCCTGTAATTTTTCTGATGTTAAAACCATTGTTCCATACACACAGGCTTATTAATTAAGCATTTTAAAAGTAGAGTTCTTGGTATCTTCAAAAGATCACACCAGCTGTTGTGTCCTGTTTATGTACAAACTAAACAGTCTGTTCATTATAATACCTTTTAATACTTTTTTCAGAAACATACATTAATTTATGGTTTGTTTCTGAGATTGGAGAATTAATTTGGGTATTTCATTGTTGTAACAAATCATGGCACCATAAATTCATTGCCATGTTTGTCACATATGGCTTTAATTTTCCTCTCTGTCTTTCTAGACCTATATATTTGACCCATCTTGTGCTTTGTTTGTACCTTAGATAAAGTTTCAATCCCTAGAAGCTGAACATTTACCTCCTGAAGAGACCAATTTTGATGACAAGATTTTGGTGCAATTGCTGTTTCATCTGCCCCTATGTTTACCAAACCTTCCATTTCAAGACCATTTATTCATGTTTTTAATCTGAGTTCTTAGATGTGTGCATGCTATATAACCTTACACACTAAAAAGATACAATTGTGGAAACTGAAGAATAACCCATTCTGGTTAAGGTTTTATCAATTTAATATTTGGGAGAAAGAAACTTTAAAGGATTTTATGAATCAGATTGCTTTAGACAACTCTGTGGGGGAATTATTAATTATTGATATAGGAAAGACTAGCCCACTGTGGGTGGTACAACCTCTAGGCAGGTAGTACTGAGTTATATAAAAATGTAAGCTGCATGAGCCATGAGAAGCAAGCCAGTAAGCAACATTTCCTCCATAGTCTTTGTTTCTTTCCCTGACTTCCATTCAGGATGGACTGTAAGCCACTTCCTCTACAAGTTGCTTTTGATTATGGTGTTTATCATATACATAGAAAACAAACAAAAAAAGAGCACCACATTTATAAAAATAGCTCATTGTGTAAACTATATGTGTGTGTATGAGTGTGTATACACACATGTGCATGCTCACATGTGCAGTACTGGGAATTGAATCAGAGCCTGATGATGGGGAAGGTCCTTCTGTGTATTTGTTTGTCTTATTGGTTGATGAATAAAGTACTGTTTGCCAATAGGAAAGCAAGATATGAGGGACTAGGAGTCAAGGGGGATTCTGGGAAATGTAGAAAAGAAATACAGGCAGGAAGTGACATAGCAGGGAGACTCATATATAAGCAAGGCCAAGAAGGAAGTTGTTCCTTTCTCTCTTCCTCCTCCTCTCTGTGAAGTCACCGTGTGACCCAGGAAGAGGATGCCAGTGGAAGGTGTCCTCCATAAGATAAGTCTTATGATTGTGGATGATAATTAAGACTGAGCTAGCAAGTAAGACATCCTAGGGATTGGCCAGCAACATTGTACCTAATATAAATCTCTGTGTGTTACTTGGGACCTTAACGTAGCAGTGAGCAGAACTCAGGCTGGCCTGGTGGAAAGTGCCTACGTGGCAGCAGGGCTCGGGCAGATGATGGATTTATTGTTACAGCCCTACATATGCAAAGCAAGTGTTCTGTTGGGATAATCTTTTTGTACACTGTGTGAAGATGTGTTTCTGTCCTTCATCTGCCTAAGGAACCTTCTGATTGGTTTAATAAGTAGCTGAGTGGCCAATAGCTAGGCAGGAGACAATAGGTGGGACTTCCAAGGAGAGATAAGAACCCTGGTAAAGAATCTGAGGCAGGAGATTCACCAGCCATATGCAGAGGAAGTCGAACATACAGTACCAAGGAGTGAACATAGATGAATATAAACAGGTTAATTAAGTTAATTTATGTTTTAAGTGCTAGTTGGGAACAAGCCTAATCTAAGGCTAAGCTTTCCTACTTAATAAGAAGTTTCTGTGTTATATTCAGAAGCTGGTGGTCCAAAGAAAGTTCAGTTACAGTGCTCTGCCAGTAATCTACATCCCCAGTACCATATATGTATAATAAAAATTGTTATAATTCAGCTATGTTGACTGGGAAAATATCTTAAAATGCAGTTAACAGAACAGGATGATACAGAACAAAAGTGGAATGAATGGTGCAGGGACTGAACAGACAGGTGAGCCAGAAACAAGGTATACAGATGGTCCTCAATTTGTGATGGCTTGAATTACTGCTATATGGTACTAAAGTAATGTGCATTCAGTAGAAATCATGCCTTGATCTTTAGCCTTTTCCATTGATTTGATTTCTCTTGCAAGTCTGGGTGATGACAGAGCAATCCAGAGGCACTCCTACTCTAGTCAGCTCAACCCTACTCATGAAGAGAACACCAACCCCTCCAAAACACCATGTACTCTTTAGAGGCAAGTGCATTGCATTAATTGCAAAAATTCAATTTACAATGTGTTTCTGAGATAGAATCCTAACAAAAATAGAAAATATGGGACTTAAAATCTTACCTCATGTCGTCCTCACATTAACACAATCTTAGTAAACACACTCCAACTGAGCAAGGTAATGACTCATCCCACTCTCTCTAAGGCTGGAAACAATAGAAGGTGAGTAATTATTATGTTCTGATTCTTAAGCTCAAGAAGCTTGAAATATTTTCTAAATGAGTTTTGGGAATTCTTTGTGTATTTCAATAACCTACCTTGTTCCTGGACCTCATTAGCACACATAATTGAAAATTGACTTTCCTTAATAACTGCCACAGTAATATCCAGCTGAGGGCAGTCACTTTGGCATTACTCATTTTCCATTTTACACAAACACCACCCCCCAGGCCACAGTGCAAATATACAACTTTAGAAGCTCAGGGAAATAATTAAAATTCTTTCTCTGTCATATTGCTTATATAACAATATGGGAGAGTCTGTCTCATACCATATTTTGTAATATCGATATAAAAGGTTTAGTAGAAATCTTTGACAGTGGTTTCCTATTGATGGGGGATTGTCTTTTTGCCAAAGAAGTGAAACTTGGTTCTTGTGAGGGTGGGGGGGGTTATGAAATATGTGTTAGATTATCTAATTTAATAGTTTGTGGTCCTTTACAGGACATAAACTCTTGTGAAGTATGTAAGTATTTTTAGAATATCCTAGAGAGATGGTCAAAACAAAAAAAAATGTACATCTGGGCAAGATGTTGTAAGCCTATATTTCTAGAAATTTGCAAATCCAAGTCATGTAGGACCAGAAGTTCAAGTTCTTCACTGGGTGTACATAGTGAATTATGACAAGCTGGGTAAAAGAAACCTAACAGCCTGATTTTGGTGGGAGAGCCAAAGACAGAGCTTGCAAATCTCAGAGCTCCATTCTCCAAAACATTGATTTGGATGATTCTGGTTCATTGTGACAGTAGTTACTTCAGTGGATACTACAAACAGACTACCTGATTTGAAGCATATCTCAGTGAACAAGAATATATGATCTCGAAGTAGTTAATTATCATCCTCATTCCTCATTCCAACTATAGCATGAGTACTACAATACATAGCACTTAGAGTTGTGGTGAGGAACACAGGACCTGGCCCATGTTTTTCAAAAATAGTAGAGACTATGCTGCCTTTGTAAAAAAAAAATCTTTAGTGCCATTTAATCCACAAGTTTAAGGCCAGAAATTTATACCACATACTTCAACAGACAATAAAAAGAAAGAGCAAACCTAATAGAATATAAAAGGTGTCCAGATAACTTAGCATGGGACAGTACTTGCTGTGGAAGTCTAACTACCTGAGTTCAATTCCTGGATCCTACAGTGTTTTCTGTCTTCCATACCTGTGTCATGACATGTACACACACACACACACACACACACACACACACACACACACAGAGAGAGAGAGAGAGAGAGAGAGAGAGAGAGAGAGAGAGAGAAAATTAAAAATAAATAGAATAAACTGGGCTGTGGTGGCACATGCCTTTAATCCCAGTACTGGGGAAGCAGACTCCCTGCTGTGTGGGAGATCTGACCCTGAGGACATGAAAGCAGAACTGGCCCTACCCCTAGCTCATTGAAGCAAAGGGTGAACTCCCAAGGCAATGCAGGAGAACTCACCCTGGTGATGAGGACAAGATAGAGCTGGTGAGTTGACCAACCCTTCAACTACCCAGACCCAGAATCAGCATTAGGAGTTGGCCCACTCCAATATCCACCTCATCTGTGATCTTCGGGAGCATGTAAAGGGACTGGTCCTGCAGCCTCAAAGCTGCATGATTTCCACAAGACAGGGCAGCAACAGGATAAACAAGAGGAGTTCCAGTGAGGGCCCAGCTGAAACAATAGTGTAGCAAAAACCAGAGGCCTTGAACCAGACCAATGACTCTTTGCAATGAACACTTACAAATAAAGATATATGAACAAAATGAAAAAGAAAAAAAAGAAAGATAAATAAGTTTTTAGACTACTAAGGTTTCAGAAAATGGTCATAGAAGTATGTGAGGCAACTTGGCACGTTGTAGGTTCTTTCAACTAAAGGATTATAAGGTCTCTGAGATATCTCTGACCCTTTCTTGCTATGGGAGTAAATTCCTCTTTCTCACAGCAAATCATAGACCCTAAAGTTCTTTTACCAAAGTAAGCCATTAAGCATAGAAATGTCATTCTTTCCCATTCCCCTTGAAGATTCCTTCCAGAGGCTCCTGCCCCAAACAAGGAAGGAGTGAATGTAGCAGAGAGGTCAAAAAGCATATTTAGTTCGCAAGAGAAGAGGAGAAGAGGAGAGGAAACGGAGGGGCAGAAACATTGAGTTGGGGGAAGAATAGAGGAAAGAGAGCAAGATGAGAGATACGATATCAGAGGGAGCCACTGTAGGCCCGAGAAGGGATCAGGAACCAGGGAGATCTCCAGAGACCTACAAGGATGACACGATCTGACAATTCAGGCAACGGTGGAGAGGATAACCTAAAAACCCTCCCCCTAAAATGAGATTGATGACTTCTCTTTATGCCATCCTAGAGCCCTCACCCAGTGGCTGATGGAAACAGAGACAGACATCCACAGATATACAATGAGCCGAAATCGGGAATTTAGTTGAAGAGAGGGAGGAATGAAGAACAAAGGGGTCTGTACCAGGTTGGAGAAACCCACAGGAACAGTTGGCCTGAACAAGGGAGAGCACATCGACCCCAGATGCTGTCCGGGAGGCCAGTACAAGACTGATCCAGACCCCTGAACATGGATGTCAATAAGGAGGCCTCTGCACTCCAGGGAGCCTCTGGTAGTGGATTAGTATTTTTCCCTGGTGCAAGAAGGGACTTTGAGAGCCCATCCCATATGAAGGGTTACACTCTGGCCCTGGACACATGGGGAAGGGCCCAGGATCAGCATAGGAAGACTTGGTGGACTTTGCAGAGCCCCCGTTGAGGGCCCTACCCTGCCTGGGGAGTGGTGGGTGGATGGGGTGGGGGTGGGGGAGGAGGTTTGGGGGTGAGAGGAGGGAGAGGGAGAAGGGACTTGAAATAAGCTTGTTCCCTAACTAGAACTAATAAAATAAAAAAAAAGGAAAAAAATTTATAGATCTAGAACCCATACATTCAAGTAGCTGACTGTAGGGAACTTGGAAAGGAACAGAATTTTTAGCAGTTTATAGTCACAGAAGACATCATTTCTTAGATTCACAGGTTATCCAATCCCTTCATTATAAATATTTTCATCAGTGGAGAATTTGATAAAAATTCATAGATTCACAATGAATGCATTCATCTTTGTTCCAGTATTGGGCTAAGGAAATGGACATGTCATCAGATTCTTGGGAACTTAGGAAAATTTTCTGTATTGTCTTAATAAAGTCCTACTTGTTATGTAAAAAAAAAAAAGAAAAAAAGTTCTAAGACTAAAAAAAAATACTTAACAAATCAATAAAAATATTTTAAAAATTAAAAAAAAGCATATTTATAATATATCATGCTGGGTTTCTCCTTTCTGCCATTGCAGCTAGGTCAAACCTTGTTTCTAATCACATTTCTCCATAGCTGTCCATTCTCCCCAAAACTAAGCATGAAAATAGGCAGTTTTACCTGGGTCCTTATTTCTCTTTTGTTTTTTTTATCTTTTGATAAAGGGTCTCATGAAAACCAGGCAGGCCTCAAATTTGCTTCAGAGATGAGGAACCCCTGATTCCCCCATTCTTCTTCTTCCCCAGTGCTGAAATTATAGGCTTGTGGCCATTGTGCTATGTTTGAGTCTTTCTTTTGGAAGCTTATTTGTTAAATGTGATTAATGAAATTATAATACTTTTTTTCTGTCAGTGTTTATATTTATGTTGACTTAACCCTTCCAATGAAAGAAAAAAGGGACCAATGGATGAGGGATGTTTGCATGGGTGTGGAGCAGACTTCTTTCTGTTATCAAGTCATGCTTCCTAAGACAATTCAATTTTTATTTGACATTGTTTTGCTGTATACAAGGAACTATAAAGCCAGACATGCTGGCTCTTACTTGTAACCCTAGTACTCAAAGAAGGCTAAAACAGGAAGATTGCTGGGATCATGAGTTCAAGACTTTGTCTCTAACAACAAAAACTAAATTTAAAAAAGACCCGTTGAAAGACCTCCCAGAGGCTCAGGCCACCAGGATCTCGGTCCAGGACCACAGTGACCCCAATCACCAGGTGGAGGCGAAAACTTGATGCAAACAGCAAGAGGTTTTATTGCAGTTGTTTAATGAGCTAACCCCATGTTAGCTCAGGCATTTCATCCATCCACCATGGCGGATGGCTGGGAAAGACGCTGAGAAGCCACAGCATAGAGATCTTATAGGGTAGCATAAAGGAAGTGTCTAGGGGTACACACAGGCTCAGGATTGGTGTGCCTCCAGACTTGCCCTGTATTGATTGGTCAACTGGCTGCAGAAATGGGGAGCTGGTCCCTTCACTGTAACAAAGAAAGTATGCTGCAATAGAATATTCTAGATCCCTACAATGCAATAGAAATTTGAAAAAGCTGACCATTAAATATTTTTCCTTATTTCTAAACAGGAAAAAACAGGCAGATTTTGAACTCACAAGTTCTGTATGTAGTGGAGGCTGACTTTGAATCCCCCTGCCTCCATCACTGTGGTGCTAGGAATGTAGGCATGGACCACCATATCCAGTATATTGCTCCTTTTCCTGACTACTACCACCACCCTTCTTGTTCTTCCCTGAGCCTCAAACCTGAGTGAGCTTAGGGATAATCAGTATGAAAGTGACAAATAATGATTGGCATATCATTTTTGTTTTAAAAATCTAAAGGTTTAATGTGGTGATATATTATTTATGATTTATTAAAGCCACTGGAGATCAAAATAGCAAAGCTGCCACACTAGTTAGCTATAGAAACTAGGTAGTGCTAGTACACACCTTTAATCCCACCTCTTGGGAGATAGAGCTAGACAGAACTTTGTTAGTTCAAGGCCACACTGAGCTGCACAAAATTGATCCAGTCCTATAGAGAAACAGCTCACACAAAGATGATCTCAGCACTTGGGATCACACACCTTTAACCCCTGGACTCATGAGAGGTATTTAAGACAGGAACAGGGTCTCAGAGCTGGCTTCTTTCTCCAGCCACAGTGAGGATAGGAAGGCATTGATTCTCTAGCCACACTGAGGAGAGTGAGCAGTCTGAGGCCTGGTGAGAACTTGTGGAGACAGGATCAGCCCTTTCAGCCCGAGTTAGAAGGAAGAAGTATTGGCTTGGCTCTTTGCTTCTCTGATCTTCAGATTGAAGCTTGAACCCCAATATCTGACTCAGGGTCTTTTATTTATCTTACTATAACAGCTTAATTATTTCCTAAAGCCATTAAATAAGGTACTAAATGTCTCTGACATTGCTAATATTCTTGGGAAATGCTTTTATGTTTTCTTAAATTTCTGACTTTAATAAGTGGTAGGGCCAATTTGAAATAAAAGTCATGGAGTATGAAGTTATTATCTATAATATGAATCACTTTTTAAATGCACACTGGTACCTGGGTATCAAAATGAATCTCTGGGATCTCATCATAGGAAATGTGGTCTTGGCCTGAAAAATTTTAGTATTCAAAGTGAAATGACATATTTTCTGAGAAGAAACAGGCTGATATTTCTGTCTTGGAAAATTAGGCCAGCAGTACATCAAAGAGGACTCCTGGAGTGCAAGGCAGTAAAGAAGAGTTCTGTATGGATTTTGACATGTTTTACCTCTGGCACCCAGTGAGTCCTAAGGGTGTAGAAATTGCACACTTTACATTTTTATTCAGTATCTTAAATTCTGATTTGGAAAAAAATATGTAATTATTGCAATGTGACATTCTTTCTTAGATTTAGTAAGCTACAAACAGCCCAGTGTAGTAAAAGTTTGAAAAATCTCTACCTTAAAAATAATTATAAATGTGATCATTGTTTGCATTTTTATGATTTATGAAAGGTGTTTCCCATGTATTTTATTTGAAAACAATAGCATCAATTTATCATATTCACTGATAACTTGCAAATATTCACATTTAGAGAAACGGAGTGATTCTTGAAAATATGTTTTACAAATCTCTTAACCAGTGGCATGAAGTTGTAGTTAAATCTTTTTATATTAGTATAAAGTGAAAAATTATAATTTACAATAGAACAGAAATTTAAAATTACATTTATTCATTTACTGATTTTGTGTGTGCACCCAAACATACAACTTGAGCATGCCATAGGCTGCCACAAGACAACTTGCAGGAATCAACTCTTTCCTATCATTTGTGTATCTATGTGGGTGTGGCTACCTGCATTTATCAGCAGAACCATATCTTTATAGCCCAAAAGGAAACTGTTATGTAGGATGAAAATACACAGTAGAAACTAGGGCCAGGTGTGGTGGCACACGCTTTTAGCTTTTAATTCCATCTCTTGGGAGGCAGAGGCAGGCATAGCTCTGAGATGAAGGCCAGCCTGGTCTATATAGTAGTTTCCAGGATAGCCAGGACTACACACAGAGATCCTGCCTCAAATAAACAAAACAAAAAGAAAGAAGGGAAGAGAGGAAGGAAGACATAAAGAAGAAAGAAAGAAGGAAAGAAAGAAAATATACAGTATAATCTGCAACAATGACTGTTGTTGTCTATGCTAAATTTGTGGCAACTTGAAGAAAGTTTGTTTGATGTTCCTAACTGTGACTTCTGGAAAGGTTACCTAAAACATTTCCCCTGGTAGAATAGAAAATATCAAGGGAGAGGAAATGTTATTTCTCTTTCTCATCCTTTTCCCAGGCATATGGAATAAACACTAGCAAGATGGGTTGTCAAGAATGGACTCTCTCTGGCTTTACATTCGAGGTAGAAATGCCACAGGGCTGCCAGCCTACTTTGCTACATTTTCCTAGTATATTCCCTTAGAATATCCACTTATCTCCAGTCACATTTCTACACAACTGTAGACAAAAATAGTTCCCCTTGTCTTTGAGTTTCCATTGATGAAATGTACCAGCTTTTTCCTTATTTCTTTGGCCTCAAGGATATCAGATCATACATTAATAGTTGGCTAAAGAGGTGTGGGCAGCAGTTCAGTTCCTACATATACCCTTTCTAACAGTAACCTGGGTAAAGGGTGACCTTTCCAACGTTATTCATACCAGTGCAGGATGGCATTAAACACATGTCCTTTTGGTTTTATGCCTCTTAAATATGCATAGGAAAATATCTCTGGGACAACTGGAAGAGAGGAAAGAAGAATCCTCTCCTTGAAAATCCTTTGGCATTGTATGTGCATATTACTTACTAAAATAAAATGAACTAAACAGTATAAAGGACCTTTCATTTTGAAATAGAGGATAAAGCAAACACATACCTACATCTTCAAGTATGTTATAAAGAATCACAGGATTGATTTGACTGTTCAGATCATAGTAACAGCTGCTTGAGGATGAAGGAAGGATTTCTAAGGAAGCAGCATTGTGAACAAGCCTTGAATAGTATTCAGTGAATAGAAACCAGGGCCCAAAGAAGGCATTTCCAGGGGAGAGGGAATGTTGAGTGCAAAGGTCAGAGGTCAGCAAGGAAAAGCTCTGAGAACTCAGTAGGCCTATTTTCCCGTATATGGGGTTTGCACAGAGGTAAGGGTAAAGACAACAGGAGTTTGAGGGCTTCACTTTTTAAGTAGATAATAAATTAAAAGTTTATTGTTGAAGATGATATATTTGTTCTATACATTGTAGATTGGTTGGGGCAGGTTTAGAAAATAAAGGTTTTTATTAAATTAGAAAACCCTGGAAGCATTTTTATCAACTATACAAGATTATATTCTTTAAACTTCTATTTTTTCAATTTTTCTACATTAAGTAGAAACCTAACAGTTACTAATAAAATTTAATTATTAGCTATTACATTTTATTATTATTATTATTTTGCACTACTGAGAATTCAAACTAAGCACCTTATGCATGCAAGGTAAAGATTCTATCGACTACTGTGCTATATCCCTACTGTTCAATTTAAATGTAGTAGGAACCAAAGCATTTTATCTGCTAAATAAGCAAAACTCCAATGTTACAAAAAAATTGTGAAAAAAAAAACTAAACCAAAAATGACAAAACATTGAAACCTGAAAATATGGTGATTAGGTTTAAAGGTCAGAATTTGGATAGAAATGATTCAAATAAGAGATTTTTTAACTTAGAAATCATAAATTTCTGCATTGCAGGAGTTTTCCTCTCATTGTAAAATTCAACCATATTAATCCAGCATTTTGTGAATATACATGTTTTTCGCTGGTTACTATTAGATGAACTCTAGTGTGTGTGTGTGTGTGTGTGTGTGTGTGTGTGTGTGTGTGTGTGTGTGTTGTGTACACAGACTAGAGAGGAATTGAAATGTATTTACATTAAAATGAGATACTTAAATTGGATAGAATGAATGAAATTCTTGATAGGAGGTATCCATAGAAACCACTTAAAATAAAAAGAAATGTTAATTCTCTTCATTAAGTTGAGCTCCCAGAATCAAAATGAGCTTGGGACACTCAGTCTAGATAGGAACACTTTTTGGCCTTATCTACATGAAACATGTTAATTTAAAGTTATAATGTTGTGGTCATGGTTTTAGCTGGTAGTCACAACCAGTTTATGATTATGTAGTTATAAACGTTAGCTAATAAAGTTGCTAAGACATATTGCTTAAGTTGTTGTTTTACGTTGGTATATGATTAAAAATAATTACTGGAGTCTCAAAGTTTTCATCAGTTTCTTGACATGTTAAAGATTTATTTTTTAGGAGCCAGCTCACTGTGGTTATAAAACAAATAAAGTAAACTCTTGGAAATAATTTTGGAAAATAAAATAATTTCTTATACAATCTGTCTGTGAAATAAAAATTTTCATGGTCTTTTACAGTCAAGGGCCAGGCAAGCATGTTTTACAATGGTGCAGGCTCAGCTGTTGAAGTTCAGTCCTCTCATGTTTATACACCAAGGTAAACTTTTTACTACATTTCTCTTTATTTTCTTATTCCCTTTATAATCACCCTGATGTCCAGAAAAGCCAACTATTCATCATGGCTAATTGTTATGGCTGAGTTGTTTCCTACTTTAGTTCCTTCTAGCAAGTTCTATAATGAATTGTTTTTGGCTTCACACAATTCATACTTCAGCTGGTTCATTATAGATCTGATTTTTGTAGTTGTTCTTGTTGTTTGTTGAGACAGGGTTTATCTTTGTAGCCTTGCCTGCCCTGGAACTCTGTAGACCAGGCTGGCCTCAAACCTGCCTCTGCCTCCCAAGTGCTTTGATTACAGGCTTTTGCCACCATTTCCTGTCTAGATCTGTTGTCTTTAATGGCCTCAGATGTGGTTAGGTATTTTGGTCTCAAAAGCAAATGTCTATTGTCTTAAGAATTACTTAGAGGTGTTGAGGATTTATAGAGTGAAGGGACCAGCTTCGCATTTCAACAGCCATAACAGTGCTTGCCTGACCTTGTCTTGGTCACTAGGAGGTCAGATGCCTGCCTCATGGCAAGGAACCAATCAGAAGTTAGCTGGTGGTGCTATGCTTTACAGCTCTGGGTGTGCTTTATGAACAATTGCACAGCAATGACATTCAGAGCATAGCAACCACCCAGGGCCATAACAACCAGTTGACCAATCAACACAGGGCAAAACCTCCAAGCCTGGAGGCACACCAATCCTGAGCCTGTGTGTACCCATAGACACTCCCTTTCGCTGCCCTATAAGATCTCTATGCAGATGCTTCGAAGGTCTTTTCTAATCACTGGCCATGGTGGGTGGATGAAAGACCCGAGCTAACATGGGGTTAGCTCATTAAACAACTACAATAAAACCTCTTGCAGTTTGCATCAAGCTTTCGATTCCACCTGGTGATTGGGGTGGCCGAGTTCCTGGACCAAGATCCTGGGGGCCTGAGCCTTCTGGGGGTCTTTCAAGAGCACTTGCTCAGCTAATGCAAGGCCCTGGGTTCAATCTCCTGCATGAAAATAAATAAATAAATAAATAAATAAATAAATAAATAAATGAATAAATAAATAATCTGAAGATCTTTTGTAATGGAAATTAGTTCTACCAGCATTATTTGTATTTGAAATTAAGATATCTGAGATATTTAACAGTAATTACTTTTAAGACAATAAACCTGCTATAATAATGTCGGGGGGGACCTTGGAAGATTCCATGGCAGGCAAGGGACAAACATGCCAGGCAGATAGAGCTTCAGTGAGAAGTTTTATTAGAAAGGGAAAGGAGAGGGGAGTGAAAGAGAAAAGAGGTAAAGAGACACAGTTACACAGAGACAGAGAGAGGGTGTAAGTGAAGAGGGAGACAGGAAAAGTCTTGTCTACCACTTCAGGGGAACCATGGCAAAGGGGGCAGAAGTGGGCAGGGGTTTTTCTTTTAAAGGACTAGGGTACATGCGCCTGCCATTCACAGGAGGGTGAGAAGCAGAGCCAGGTTTGCCTTGATTACAACTAAATCAATTATATGTTAATGCAAACAGATTATTTTTGGAAAATATTATTGTTGTTCTTCTGTTTAAATTACATGCGTGATCGAGATGGAACATGAACCAAGAGATTCATTAATCATGGAGTTTAATAAAGTGGGGGTGAGAAAGGGAGGGGACAAGACAGCAAGAGAAGAGAGGACAAGAGAGGAAAGCAAGAGAAGCAAGAGCAGAAAGAACAGTAGGAGAGTGTAAGTGGGGGCATCTGTCTTTAAAGGGGTCCTTTGCACCTGCTTGCAGACTTAGTACTCATGGAACCCTGGGCTGACCAGAGTACTGCCTGAGTGTATTCTGCCAGGTAACAGGGGCAGGCCAGCATAATGCCTGAATCCTTACATTTGTCCCAGATTTAAAAGTATCTTTGCTATTATCTTTTATTTTTAATTTATTTATTAGTTCTAGTTAGGGAACAAGCTTGTTTCACATGTAAGTCCCTTATCCCTCTCCCTCTCCATCCCCTCACCCTCATCCACTCTCCCCCACCCCCAGCCTACCCCTGACTCCATCCACCCACCACTCCCCAGGCAGGGTAGGGCCCTCAACGGGGCCTCTGCAAAGTCCACCAAATCTTCCTGTTCTGGTCCTGGGCCCTTCCCCATGTGTCAAGGGCCAAAGTGTAACCCTTCACGTGGGATGGGCTCTCAAAGTCCCTTCTTGCACCAGGGGAAAATACTAATCCACCACCAGAGGCTCCCTGGAGTGCAGAGGCCTCCTTATTGACATCCATGTTCAGGGGTCTGGATCAGTCTTGTACTGGCCTCCTAGACAGCATCTGGGGTTGATGTGCTCTCCCTTGTTCAGGCCAACTGTTCCTGTGGGTTTCTCCAACCTGGTACAGAGCTCTTCGTTCTTCACTCCTCCCTCTCTTCAACTAAATTCCCAATTTCAGCTCAGTGTATATCTGTGGATGTCTGTCTCTGCTTCCATCAGCCACTGGATGAGGGCTCTAGGATGGCATAAAGAGAAGTCATCAATCTCATTTTAGGGGAAGGGCTTTTAGGTTATCCTCTCCACCATTGCCTGGATTGTCAGATCGTGTCATCCTTGTAGGTCTCTGGAGATCTCCCTGGTTCCAGATCTCTTCTCGGGCCTATAGTGGCTCCCTCTGATATGGTATCTCTCATCCTGCTCTCTCTCCTCTATTCTTCCCCCAACTCAATATTTCTGCCCCTCCATTTCCTCTCCTCTACTCCTCTTCTCTTGCTCTTATTGTAGCAGCTCCCTCCCCCCTACCCTCATGCTCCCAATTAGTTCAGGAGTTCATGCCACTTCCATTCCTGGGGACCATTTATCCCTTAGAGTCCTTCATGTTTCCTAGTTTCTTTGGTGAAGAGGATTATAGGCTGGTAATCCTTTGCTCTATGTCTAAAATTCATATATGAGTGAGTACATACCATGTTTGTCTTTTTGTGACTGGGTTACATCACTCAGGATGGTTTCTTCTAGTTCCATCCCTTAGCCTTCGAATTTTAAGATTCCATTTTTTTCTGCTGAGTAGTATTCCATTGTGCAAATGTACAACATTTTCTGTATCCCATTCTTCAGTTGTGGGGCATCTAGGTTGCTTCCAGGTTCTGGCTATTACAAACAATGCTGCTATGAACATGGCTGAACATATGTCCTTGTTGTATGAACATGCACTATTTGGGTATATACCCAAGAGAGGAATGGCTGGATCTTGAGGTAGACTGATTCCCATTTTTCTGAGCAACCGCCATACTGATTTCCAGAGTGGTCTTACAAGTTCGCACTCCCACCAGCAATGGAGGAGTGTTCCTTTTTCTCCACATCCTCTCCAGCATAGATTGTCATTGGTATTTTTGATTTTAGCCATTCTGACAGGTGTGAGGTGGTATCTCAGAGTTGTTTTGAGTTGCATTTCTCTGATGGCCAATGATTTTGAGCACTTTCTTAAGTGTCTTTCAGCCATTTCAGATTCCTCTGTTGAGAATTCTCTATTTAGTTCTGCACCCCACTTTTTAATTTCATTGTTTGGTGTTTTGGTGGCTAGCTTCTTGAGCTCCTTATATATTTTGGAAATCAGTCCTCTGTCAGATGTGGGATTGGTGAAGATCTTTTCCCATTCTGTGGGTGGTCGTTTTGTCCTACTGTTTCCTTTGCTTTGCAGAAGTGTCTCAGTTTCAGGAGGTCCCATTTATTAATTGCAGACCTCAATGTCTGTGCTACTGGTGTAATGTGCAGGAAGCAGTCTCCTGTGCCAATTTGTTCAAGGGTAATTCCCACTTTCTCTTCTAGAAGATTCAGTGTGACTAGATTTATGCTGAGATCTTTGATCCATTTGCACTTAAGTTTTGTTCATGGTGACAGGTATGGATCTATCTGCAATTTTCTGCATGTCCGAATCCAATTGTACCAGTACCATTTGTTGAAGATGCTATCTTTTTTCCATTGTATAGATTTAGCACCTTTGCCAAAAATAAGGTATTCGTAGGTGCGTGGGTCAATATCAGGGTTTTCAATTAGATAGAATTGGTCTATCTGTCTATTTTTGTGCCAATACCAAGCTGTTTTCAGAACTGTGGCTCTATAGTAGAGCTTGAAGTCAGGGATGGTGATGCCTCCAGAAGATCCTTTATTGCAAAGTATTGTTTTGGCTATCCTGGGTTTTTTATTTTTCCATATAAAGTTGAGTATTGTTCTTTCAAGGTCTGTGAAAAACTGTGTTGGGATTTTGATGGGGATTGCATTGAATCTGTAGATTGCTTTTGGCAGGATTGCCATTTTTACTATGTTAATTCTACCTATCCAAGAGCATGGGAGATCTTTCCATTTTCTGGTATCTTCTTTAATTTCTTTCTTTAAAGTCTCAAAGTTCTTATTGTACAGGTCTTTTACTTTTTTGGTTAGTGTTACCCCAAGATATTTTATGTTGCTTGTGGATATTGTGAAAGGTGATGTTTCCCTGATTTCTTTCTCATTGAATTATCATCTGTATATAGTAGGGCTACTAATTTTTTTGAGTTAATTTTCTATCCTGCTAACTTGCTGAAGGTGTTTATCAGCTGTAGGAGTTCCCTGGTAGAGTTTTTCAGGTCACTAATGTAGACTATCGTGTCATCTGCAAATAGTGTAAGTTTGACTTCATCGTTTTCAATTTGTATCTTTTTGATCCCCTTTTCTTGTCTTATTTCTGTAGCCAGAACTTCAAGTACAATATTGAAGAGATATGGAGAGAGTGGACAGCCTTGTCTTGTTCCTGATTTTAGAGGAAACACTTTCAGTTTCTCTCCATTTAGTTTGATGTTGGCTATTGGTTTGGTGTATATTGCGTTTATCATATTTAGATATGTTCCTGTTATTCCTGTTCTCTCCAAGATCTTTATCATGAAGGGATGTTGGATTTTGTCAAAGGCTTTTTCAGCATCTAGTGAGATGATCATGTGGTTTTTCTTTTTCAGTTTGTTTATATGGTGGATTATATTGATTGATTTTCGTATGTTGAACCATTCTTGCAACCCTGGGATGAAGCCTACTTGATCATGGTGGATGATTTTTCTGATATGTTCTTGGATTCGGTTCGCCAATATTTTATTGAGTATTTTAGCATCGATGTTCATGAGGGATATCAGTCTGTAGTTCTCTTTCTTAGTCTTATCTTTGTGTGGCTTGGGTATCAAAGTGATTGTAGCCTCGTAGAAAGAGTTTGGCAATATCCCATCTGCTTCTATTGTGCAGAACAGTTTGAGGAGTACTGGAATTAGCTCTTGTTTGAATTTCTGGTAGAATTCTGCATTGAAGCCATCTGGCCCTGGGCTTTTTTTGGTTGAAAGGCTTTTGATAACTGCTTCTATTTCATTAGGGGTTATAGGTCGATTTAAACTGTTTATCTGATCTTGATTTAATTTTGGTAAGTAGTATTTATCCAGAAAGCTGTCCATTTCCTTTAGATTTCCAATTTTGTGGAGTACAGGTTTTCAAAGTATGACCTGAAATTTCTCTGGATTTCCTCAGTATCCATTGTTATATCCCCCTTTTCATTTCTGATTTTGTTAATTAGCATGCTCTCTCTGTCTGCCGTTTGGTTAGTTTGGCTAGAGGTTTGTCTATTTTATTGATCTTCTCAAAGAACCAACTTTTTGTTTCATTGATTCTTTGTGCTGTTTTCCTAGTTTCTACTTTGTTGATTTCGGCTCTCAGGTTGATTATTTCCTGGCGTCTACTCCTCCTTGGTGTGTTTGCTTCTTTTTGCTCTAAAGCTTTCAGTTGTTCTGTCAATTCTCTAATGTGACTTTCCTCCAATTTCTTCATGTGGGCACTTAGTGCTATGAACTTTCCTCTTAGCGCTGCTTTCAGATTGTCCCATAAGTTTGGGTATGTTGTGTCTACATTCTCATTAAATTCTAGGAAGTCTTTAATTTCTTTTTTTATTTCTTCCTCAACCCAAGAATGGTGCGATTGGGTGTTATTCATTTTCCACGCAAATGTAGGTTTTCTGCAATTTGTATTGCTGTTGAATTCTAGCTTTAATGCATGGTGGTCTGATAAGATACAGGGGGTTATTTCAATTCTTTTGTAACTCTGGAGGTTTGCTTTGCTGCCAATTTTTGAGAAGGTTCCATGTGGCGCTGAGAAGAAGGTATATTCTTTTGTGTTTGGATGGAATGTTCTATAGATATCTGTTAAACCCAGTTGGGTCATAACGTCTGTCAGATCCTTTGTTAAATTTCTGTTTGGTGGTCCTGTCTAGTGGTGAAAGGGGGGTGTTGAAGTCTCCTACTATAAGTGTATGTGGTTTTATGTGTGGTTTGAGCTTTAATAATGTTTCTTTTACGAATGTGGGTGCTTTTGTATTTGGGGCATAGATGTTCAGGATTGAGACTTCATTTTGATGGACTTTTCCTGTGATGAGTATGAAATGCCCTTCTTCATCTCTTTTGATTGCTGTTAGTTTAAAGTTTAAATTGTTAGATATTAGGATTGCTACACCAACTTGTTTCTTGAGCCCATTTGATTGGAAAATTTTTTCCCATCCTTTTACTCTGAGATATCGCCTGTCTTTGAAATTGAGGTGTGTTTCTTGCAAACAGCAGAAGGATGGATTCTGTCTTTGTATCCATTCTGTTAGCCTATTTCTTTTTATGGGTAAGTTAAGACCATTGACATTTAATGTCCATTGTTCATTGGTTCTTCTTTGTTTTGGATTTATTGTTGGTGGTGTTATTGCGTGTGGATTTTGCCCTCCTGTTTCTTTTTGTGTTTGGTAAAATTAGATTATCTATTTCCAGTGTTTTTGTGAGTGTAGTTATGTTTATTGGGATGGAGTTTTCCTTCCAGAACCTTCTGTAGTGCTGGATTTGTGGATATGTATTGTTTAAATCTGTTTTTGTCATGGAATATCTTGTTTTCTCCATCTATAGTGATTTAAAGTTTTGCTGGGTACAGTAGACTGGGTTGACATCCATGCTCCGTTAATGCTTGTAGGGTATCTATCCAAGACCTTCTGGCTTTCAGAGTTTCCATTGAGAAGTCGGGTGTGATTCTGATTGGTTTGCCTTTATATGTTACTTGGCCTTTTTCCTTTACTGCTCTTAATTTTTCTCTTTATTCTGTAGATTTGGTGTTTTGATTATTATGTGTCAGGGGGACTTCTTTTTGTGGTCCAGTCTGTTTGGTGTCCTGTAAGCTTCTTGTACTTTCATAGGCATATCCTTCCATAGGTTGGGGAAGTTTTCTTCTATGATTTTGTTGAATACATTTTCTGTACCTTTGAGCAGTGTTTCTTCACCTTCTTCTACACCTATTATTCTTAGCTTTGGTCTTTTTATGGTGTCCCATATTTCCTGGATATTTTGTGTTAGGGATTTGTTGGACTTGAGGTTTTCTTTGGTTGATGAATGTATATCCTCTAGTGAGTCTTCAATAGCTGAGATTCTCTCTTCCATCTCTTGAATTCTATTGGTTATACTCACATCTTTAGTTCCTGATTGTTTATCAGCCTTTCTATTTCCAGCATTGCCTCATTCTATGTTTTCTTTATTGTGTCTATTTCAGCTTTCATGCTTTGAACTGTTTCAAGAACTTCCTTCACTTGTTTGGATGTTTTTTCTTGGGTTTCTTTAGATTCTTTAAGAGATTTGTTTATTTCTTGAATTTTTTGGTTTGTCTTTTCCTCCATTTCGTGTAATTTTTTTGTTTGCTTTCTCTTCTATTTCTTTAAGGGATTTTCTTGTTTCCTCTTTAAAGGTCTCTATCATTTTGCTGAGATAATTTTTGAAGTCCATCTCATCTTCATGCTCTGGGTTGGGCTTTTCAGATCTTGCTGGAGTGGAGTCCCTAGATTCTGGTGGTGTCATATTGGTCTTTCTGTTGTTTAGTGAAATCTTTATTTTGTCTTCTTCCCATATCTTCTTTTAGTGGGTGCAGGTGGGGTCTCTCTATCTCCTCTTGTGACCCAGTTGTGTGTGGGGGCCAGGAATTCAATGTCCACAACTCTGGTTGGTCTTGCCTCTCCTGGTAGTCTCCTTACTCATTGTGGATCGGTTGGCAGAAAGAGATGGAAGAGTAGGGTGTTTCCAGATTCAGGGAGCTCCTCCTTGTCTGTGCATGTCTACCCCAGGCAGGCAGGCACAGGTCCAGGGTGGTTGGGGTGAGTGATGGTTTGGGTGGGGGTTGGGTAAGGGCAGAGGCTCACTCACCTCGTTCCTGGGTCGGTAGGCGGAAAGGATTGGAGAGTCTCTTTGCTATTATCTTTAATGTCTGGCTCAACGAATGACAGTTAAATTCTTATATGTTCTACCGCATCCCTTCTGTTTTAGCATCTCACATCACATAGACTCTTGTAGTACTGGAATTGAAAAGGACAGGAACATCTTATTGTTGCTGTCAAAACAGTTTTGACCTGAGAGGGAGCAGAGCTTTCCAGGGCCTTCAACCACAATTTTGAAAATCCATTGGTAGTACAACATGACCGTAGGATAAGTCTATACTGTACAGTCCTGGAAGGATAGTGCTATACTGTACCGTAGGATAGTGCTATACTGTACAGTCCTGGAAGACAACATCACAGGAATTAATATATATAGACATATTGTTGCTATTTGTTTGTGACTGGGGGGGGTTCTTTCTTCTTTTTAAATAAATAAATAAAATAAAACTGGCCACAGTTTTCCTTTCCTCTTCTCCTTCCATTCTCTCCCCACCCACCAACCCAACCCATGCCCCAAGCTACTCCCTACCCCTGCACTCTGTTCCCACTCCCCTAATCCACTCCTCCTCTGTTTCTATAAAGGAAAGGGGAAGTCTCCCATGAGTATCAACAAAACATGCAATACATGCACTTCTCCATGTATTAAGGTGGTAAGGTGTCCCAGTATGACCAGTAGGGTCCCAAAAGCCAATAAAAGAGTCAGAGATAGCCACTGTTCCCACTTTTAGTTCTACAAGAGAACCAAGGTACATAATGGTAACATATACACAGAGTGCCTCGGTCAGTCCCTTTTAGGCTCTCTGGTTGTGGGTTCAGTTTCTGTGAACCCCTATGAGCCCAGGTGAATTGATTCTGTGAGTTTTGGTGGTGGGATTTTTATTTTATTATTTATTTATTTATCTATCTATCTATCTATCTATCTATCTATTTATTTATTTATTTATTGAGACAGGGTTTCTCTGTGCCTTTGGAGGTTGTCCTGGTACTAGCTCTTGTAGACCAGGCTGGTCTCGAACTCACAGAGATCCTCCTGCCTCTGCCTCCTGAGTGCTGGGACTAAAGGTATGCACCACTACCACCTGGCTGGGGTTTTTATTTTGTTTTTGTTTGTTTGTTTGTTTTTTGAACCAGACCTCACTCACTAGGTGTCCCTGACTTGCCTGGAACTCAATATGTAGGCCAGGATTGCTTGAACTTACAGAAATTGAACTGACTCCATATACCTAGTACTGGGATTAAAGGCACGATTCAGATGTCCAATTAATTATCTTTTTAGTTCATAAAGTTTAAGACATTTTTATTTGTTTTACTGAAAAGGTCACTGTAAATATAAATTGTGTAAGGGAAAAATAATCATAAATGATTGAAGATTAGGAGAAGTCCAACTTATTTTCTCCCCAAATCAAGGAAACCGAGGCATAGATTAAACTGATTTACTGATAGCTTGTCACAGAATTAATCTCAGACTTCTTTTTATTCTTAACCCTGAACTCTTTCTACAACAGTAGAATGGGTGTTAAAGTCTAGTCCTGGCTATTTTCATGTTAGGATTTGCTCCTGAAGCCAGAAGCTCCAGGCTTAAGACCAGTGCCTTTCTGAGATGGTTGTATAAACTTTGTATATATCACCCTTGATTTCTTCATTTGGAAAGTTGGCATAATACATGTTTTGTAAGATTAAATAAGGTATCTTAACTGGTTTAAACTCTCTCTGGACCTTCAGCAGGCAGAACTATTTATTATTATTATTATTATTATTGTTATTATTATTATTATTACTATTATTATTATTATTATTATTATTTTATGTGCATTGGTGTTTTGCCTGCATGTTTGTCTGTGTGAGGATTCTGGATTCCTTGGAAGTGAAGTTATAGACAATTGAGAGCTGCCATGTGGGTGTTGGGAATTGAACCAGGGTCCTCTGATAGAGCAGCCAGTGCTCTTAATCACTGAGCCATCTCTCCAGCCCCCATGACAGAGCTATTTCTATTAACTAGAGTTACTTTGAACTTCAGAGTAGTTGGAGCAAAGGATCTTTCAACCAAGGCATGGCTGAGGGGTGTGTGCATGTGTATGTGTACTGCATCTGCCACTTGGATTCTTCCTTAATAAAGGTTGGACACAATTACTTTCTTCTGGGGAGCCTAACAAGCCTCTGGTTGCAAGAAAGGAAGTGACACTATAAAAGAGAAACGTTTGCTGTCAGGGGTTAAAGTAGCTTAAGAATTCTGTCCTTTGGTGTCTATGATGCAAAGCCAAGTGTGTTTGCCTTTGAGAGCCCAGGAGCACTTCTGGTGAGGCTTGTTTGTGTTGGAAACTTGCTAGATCCAAGTGGGAAGAGTTAAATCTTTAAAAGCAAATATATTGGTAACGCTATATATGAACTCTCCCCAGCTTTGATCCTAAGAGTCCCACTGAGGACAGATGAGCCAGCTGACATTATTAGGGAAGAAAAGAAATTAAAAGAAAAAAGAAAGACAAAAGAAAAGCACCTCTCAGGCAGGTGAACAAGTTCGGCAGGGAGATAAAAAGGCCTTGAGTGGGAGAAAATTGCCAGGGTTTGATTTAGCCAGGTGCAATGGTGACAGGAATGTTGACCTTGTGTTCTTTAGAGTTCTTGCAGCACTAAGATTGTGGCTTTCTGTTGTCACTTATAAGAGAAACCAAACAATAGGCACAGAGTTAGGGAAACTGCTAATTTTACTAAAGTGCTGTAAGGAATTATGCCGTTTCTTTTGATTTCTAAGTGCTGAAGATTTCTACTTATGATTGAGTAGCTAGCATGCAAGTGTCTTAAGAGGGAAGTATTATTTTGAATTGGTTTCTCAGTTCTTTCACCTAAGATTTAAAATTGATTATACTTTGATATTTTATCCAGCGTGGCATAACTTTTAAGTCCCAGTAACAGTACAGAAACATCCAAGGAATCATAAACCAGAAAAGTGAGTTCATACATTGTAAAGATGGGGAAACTGGGGCCCAGAGAAAGGAAACAATTGGCTCAATAGTTTGGAGCCAAATTGTCTGTTTTTCAAGCAATGCTGCCATGTCAAAACAAATAAATAACAAAAGAAATCCCAGAAAACAGACTGTGGCTAAGAATACTATCCACATGATAGTGTTAACTTCCGGAATCTGTAATTTGGAATGTTGCAGAGATGTTGTGTTTGAAAACAATGCTCCTACTTTGTGTGTGTGGGTGTGTGCGGGGCATATGTATCATGGCTTCTCTTTATCTGTCTCTCCCTAAGCACGCTTTACTAGGACTCTCTGGGGCAGGTTAATGCAAAGGAAGACTTTTATTAGAATCACTAACTCACCCCATACCACTTGCAATGAAAGGAATTAACACTCATACCAGCTTATTTTGAGTGCCTTACTGATCGCGGGGCCTTATTAGTCTATTTTTCATTAACCCTGCACGGACTTCAGAATAGGCAGAGTGATTGTCATTATCGTCAGTTTTACAGACAGAGCCAGAAGCCTGACTGAGGGTCTGAGAAAAGCAGAGCAGAGATCCATGAGAGGTTGCGAGTTCAGGGCAGTTAGAAAGCACTTCCACTCACTGTGGGTAGAGGCTAACATGTGGATAATATAGGATGTGTTCTCTGGACCTTCGACTTACTGGGAGTTTCAGGCAATTATGAAAAAAAAATTTTAAAAATTTAAAAAGATATGTGAAGAGTGTTGGAGTTCTTGGCTAATGTAAGGGGGCGGGGAGAAGGCAGTTAGAAGTCTTGCCTTTAAAAATTAGCCAAAGGTCTACACAGGGAGTCTTCAGACCTCAAAGAGCTCTACAAGAAGCTCCTGTCACCTTACAGTGAAAAAGAGTTTAGCAATTTCAGTTAACAAAGGTATCTGAGTTTTGCATCGCTTAAAAGAAATACTCTCCGTTGAAGCATTTCTTCTCTAATATGGTACAAAGTTTGGACTTGCTTCGTGCGCAGGTCCTCTAGGTCTCACTCTGGCAGGGTGAAGTGAAGGGGACACCAGAGAGGGCCAACTTTTAATAAAAGCGGGCAGAAGGCTTTGGGCTTTTTGTTTGCTTCTGTCCTTCTAGATCTGGCCCTCACCCAGGCTCTACTCGTCCTCCAGGTCTGTCTTTTCTCAGCCGTTCTCAGAATCAGGAATGCGGAGAAAGCAATTGCTCTGAGTATTTTTATGGACTCAGAATTTGTCCTTATCAGCGCAGGCCCTTCAGGAATGCCCCCCTACCCCCCACCCCCGGTGGAGTCACCAAATGAGGCCAATTCAGTCCATGGAATGTGACAGCCCGCGCAATGATGATTGATACTGACAGCGAAGCTTTCATGTAGCAATATCCCGGGCCACCGACTGTGAGGCAAAGAGAAAGAACTCTCTGGAATTCACAACATTCCCCCTCCAATTAATCCCCAGCCACCCCGCTGCGTGTGAATGGGCAGTGCTGGGGATTGGTGGCTGTGATGCTGAGGATTTGCGGATTCTTTTGAGCACCCCCGAGGAGAGGTGATATGGAGAGCCATAATCAGCTTGTCCCGCTGAGGGGTGGGATGAATTGCCTTGCCGGGCCTGGCCTTACTATTTGTACACTTTTAGGCACCTCGGAAACCGGGTTTGCAGACAAAAATCTGTGGCGAGGGGCCCTCACTCCCGAGCTATTGAGGATTGTCTCTTCCATTAGTGTAGGATTTTGCCCTACCTCAGAAAGGAGAAGCCAGATCCAGAAGGGATCGGAGCCCAGACTGTAAGCTCTTGCCTGGCTTTTCTGGCCACCAACTCTCCCTCTCCTCCGCCATACCCTCACTCCAAAAGAAGCGGTGGGGAGCTTTTGCTATGGAATGACTGAGATTCCAGTAAAGTTCGCTGTTTCCCTAAATACTATTTTTCTCTCAAAGCTTCATCTCCTGCACCTTCCCCACTGGCAAGAATAACGTGTGCTTGTGGGTCACAGTGGGGCCTCCTCCTGTGTTGCTTGATTAGGCTCCTCTTGCTGTTGTATACATAGCCAAGATAGAGCCTGAACAAAAATTAATAACATTTGTTGATAGTGTATTATGTGCCAGATGTTAAGAGGTCCTCTGAATTGCCACTTTTAAATTTTCACACAGCTTCTCCAGAGTAGGTGCACCGTATTAGTTTGGAAGTTTAGAAGATAGCTATGTCAAACAGCAGTGGTAAACGAATAGGTGGAGTCAGAATTTTCTCTCCCATTTATCATTCTCTGCTTAAAACCTGGCCAGATGACTGTACGAACATCTGGTGCCATTCAGCCTGACTGCTCCATCCTGCATGGAGTTGCTTGAGAGATAAATGTGTCACTTGCCTACTTAAACCCTTCTCATGTTTCCACAGAATCTAAGAGAAAATTAAAGGCTCTAGTCTCACCACACAAGCCTTTTGATAACTGGAGCACAGGAGAGAATTGAAGATTAAGATGATAATCCTAAAAATCTTTTAGAGGGATTTGCTGAGTAGGCACAGGAGGGTACTGGGTCCATCTCTCTATATCGCTGAGTCCACTCTAAGGCTGGATCTCTGCTAAGTTTTTGTCCATTCTGTACTTTTTGTGTCATTCTGGAAGTTGTCAAGGCCTGCATATTTTCTTGGGTCCCTGTATGTTTAGAATGAAAGGCACAGGTTGTGTGTTTTATTCCTGCCTGTACCATGTCAGATGGACATTCAAGATAAAAAGTTGTTTTAAAGATTTTATTATTTGTTGTCAGTAACCACTGGTTACCATGCAATAACTAAGACTGCCCCTAACCACTCAGTGTTCAGTGTTAGCCATCTTGTATTTTCATACTGTGGACCAAATAACTTCTCTGTACTAAAACTGGACTTTCATAGATCAGGCTCTCACATGGGACACTGCTTCTTAGGCATCACTAAGGAGCATCTTTGTTTTCATAATAAAGTTTACATAATTATTTAAGAACTCCATTGTAAGAGCCATGAGCAAGGCTCAGTGGTAAAACATTTACTAACATGCTTATGGTCCTGGGTTCCAGCTCTAATATTGCAAACAATTGTTTTTAAAAGGAAGGAATGTCATGTCTCTATTTTATAAACAATGTTAGAGTAACAAACTACTGATGAAAAGAATAGAATCCATGGGACTGGAGAAATGGCTCAGTGGTTAAGAGCACTGGCTGTGCTTCCAAATTATTTGGGTTCAATTCCCAGCACCCATATGGCAGCTCACAACTGTCTTCCAGGGGATCCAACATCCTCACACAAGACACATATACAGGCAAAACACTGATTACATAAAATACAAATAAATAATTTTTTTAAAGAATAGAATCTGTGGTCTGGGTGAAGACTTAACATTCCAGTTGTGTTGTAGAATAATTTTTTGTACATTGTGAAGATTTGTCCCTCAGATTGGATGAATAAAAAGATGAACAGCCAACAACTAGACAAGATTTGGGGGGCAGAGAGTTGCCAGCCAGAGACTGAGGAAGCTAGAAAGCAGCAAAGGCCTTTGGAGCAAAGGTAATAAAGCCATGAGGCAAAAAGTAAATTAATAGAAATGGTGTAGTTTAAGTTATATAAAACAAGCCTAAGCTATTGGCTGAACTTTCATAAAAATCTGCCAACGCAGTTGGGCCTGGTCAATCACCTGGCCAAAGGACAAGCTCATCTGAAACCATTCTAAAGAGATAGGCAGAATAATTATTCTCTAGTGAGACATTGTACTTCTCCTCCCCAGAAGCTCCACTTTTAGTGGAGTAGCTTACAGGGGTTGTAGCCATGTAAGTCTTAGGGCAACTCATGTTTCTGGATCATTCAGAAAAGCATAACTTTCACCTTTCTTCTTCTCTAAGCATACTTTCCTTAATATTAGGGCCTTCTCCTCCAGCAGTTTGGGCTTTCTTACTCTTTCTGTGAAGGCTCTTTTCCTACTGTGTGATGGTTCCCACCATGCATCTGATCACCATGCCAGCTTTTTACCTTTTTTCTCTATTCTCCTCTTGGTAGCTACTGAAGTATACAACTTTCCTTTTCTGGGATTTTCTCTTTTGAACTCAAAAAAAAAAAAAAAATTCTCCTTGAGCCTCTATTTGAGTCCATTCTTAAATTCTTTTATTATTGAGACTAAGAACCCCCAAGAAGGAACCATAATTTCCCCTGTATCAATATTTATAAAAGTAAAATATCTTATTAGTTGACACTCATTATTATATATGCAGAAATTTGTGGTTGATAGCACAGCTATGGTCTTTACAGCATGAGTGGCCTAGGCTCAGAGGGCTGAGAAAGATGATAACGGATGACTGTAAACACAATAGGAAGTACAATAATGAGATGTAAAAGATAAAGTGACTAGGCTGTTTTAGGAGAGTTAAAGACAGTGTCCTAAATAGTGACATTTGAACTAGGACTTCATGAAGGACCCACCCATATAAATAATTAGAAAAAGATTATTTCATCAAGTGAAAGGAGCTGAAGTGGGGAGATGTTTGGCTTTTTGGAGGATAGAGGTTTATTATGACTAAAGCATTTGAGAAAGCAGAGATAGAATGGAAATTAAAAGGTTGACACAAGCAAAAATATTATTTGGGCCTTGTAGGACAATACTTTCAAACTCTTTTGATATGGCTGATAGAAATGCAAGCCAGATATGGTGGCAGATTTTTGTGATTTCAAGTTCCAGGACAGCCAGGACTACATAAAGAGATCCTATCTTAAAAATCTTCTTCCAAAATGAATTTCCATTTAGGTTCAGCACACATACATGTGTACATCAATGTACATACCAGGAAGAAGCTTTAAGAAATAATACTTATTCTTGCTACATAAAACACATTTTGATATTTATTTCTTTCTGTTCTATTTTATTTTGTTAATTCTTATTTAGTATGCTACTTGGTTTCTGAAAACTCTGTTGTAGACCATGGCAAAGGAATTTGAACTTCATCCTTGATATAACTGGCAACCTTTAGAAAGTTGTGAGCAGAGGAATGATGTGATCAGACTTATATTTTAAAAATATTCATAATGTTTGATATCTGAAGTGAATATTGTGTGAGGCAACATGACTTCAACAGGATGACCAGTTCATAAATTGCCATATTTTACATGGGAAGATATGGTGGTCTCCTGGACTAGAGTGGCAGCTGAGAAAACGCAGAGAAGTAGAAGGGTGGCACAATTTTTGAAGGTAAAGCCAATGCTGGACATATGGATATTGTAGAGAAGAAGCAAGAAACTTTTGTTGATCTTAGTAATATATAATGCAATCCTTAGCTGAGATGAAAAACTAATGATGATCAAGTTTGGAAGAGAGGGAATATTGTTTTGGATATTTGAAGTTTGGAACACCTGAATTTATGAGTTAGGTAGACAAAGGGACATGCCAACAAAGAATGTTGGTAAATGGTCAGGGTTGTCAATAGAGTTATGAGAGACAGAGTAGGTAGTAGGCCCTAGAATGGGTGTATTAATTCATTACACTCTAATCTTAACAATGATTGTAATGTGATCAGTTCTCTAAAACTCCTACAGCTATGCGTTCTTGTTATGATTACCTATGACCTAGAGTTGTGAGCCGAATAAACCCTTCCTCCCTTAAGAAACTTTCAACAGGGTATTTTATCAAAGCAATTGAAATTTAAACTAAAACAGGTGTCAGAAACAATCAACAAATAAAAGACATCCTAGTCAACAACTGGTGCTGGCAAAACTGAGTGTCCATGGTAAGAAAAATGAAATAAATCCATATCTTTACTCAGCAAAAATCAACTTAAAATGGATCAAGAGCCATAATTTAGAATGTGAAATGCTGAAATTGTTAGAGAAAATACTTATATGGAAAAGTACTTCCTGTAATTAAACACTTTACCAACAGGATTTCAACAGTATAGGAAATAGTATGCCCTCCCAACCCAGCAAGTGGGATTATGTGAATTTAAGTTCCAGTATAGCAAAAGAAATTATCTGCAGAGAAAACAGACAACCTGTACAATTGGAGAAAAATGTTTCCTGCTACAATTCAGACAGGGTGGTTTGAATATGAATGGCCCTCATAGGCTGATGTCTGAATACTTTGGTAGAACTATTTGGGAAGGATTAAAAAAGTATGACCTTGTTGAAGGAGGTGTGTTGCTAAGGGAGGCTTTGAGGTTTAAAAAAATTCACACCTTTCCCAGTGTGGTTTCTGACTCCTGCTTGTGGATCGAGATATGAGTTCATAGTTGCTGCTCTAGCCACCTTTTGCCATGTCTTTATTTCACCATCATAGAATTAAAGGGACCAATTCCCCATTTTGGCAGCCATAACAGCCTAACACGTGCTTGCCTGACCTTGCCTTGGTCACTAGGAGGTCATGGCCTCGTGGTAAGGAACCAATCAGAAGTTGGCTGGTGGTGCTGTGCTTTACCGCTCTGGGTGTGCTTTATGGACAAGTGTACAGCAATGAAGAGCAGAGCATAGCAATCACCCTGGGAGGGCTTGTGGGCCATGACAACCAGTTGACAAATCAACACAGGGCATGGCCTCCAAACCAGGAGGCACACCAATCCTGAGCCTGTGCTTACCCTTAGACACTCCTCTTAGGCTGCTCTATGCGATCTTTGTCCCTTGGCTTCTCAGGGTCTTTTCCCAGCCATCTGCAAAGGTGGGTGGATGAAAGGCCGGAGCTAACATGGGGTTAGCTCATTAAACAACTGCAATAAAAGATTCATTGCTTTTGCATCCAAATGGGCCTCTTGGTGATTTGGGGATTCAGAATTTGGGCACAACAGAATCTAACCTTCTGGAACCATAAATCTAATTAATGCTTTCTATGGTGAATTCTCTTAGTCATAATGTCTTATCACAACAATAGAAAGAAAATGTGGTGATATATTGTTTATGATCTAATAAAGCAACTGGACATCAAAATGCAAAGCTAGCCACAGCCATAGAGTCAGGCAGTAGTGGTACACACCTTTAATCCCAGGAGTCAGGAAACAGAAGCAGACAAATCTCTATTGGTTCAAGGTCACATCGAGCTACATGAAATTGATTCAGTCTAAAAGAGAAAGAGCTCACACAAATGATCTCAGCACTTGGAATCCCACACTTTTAATCTCAACCCTAGGGAGGTGGAGATCAGAGTGATATGTCTGGTCAGAGAGAGGAATATAAGGAGGGAGGAAACAGGAACTCAGAGGATTGCAGTTTGAGGCTTGGTGGAGAGCAGTGTAGTCAGCATTGTACTCTGAGAATTTGTGGAAACAGGATCACCCATTATAGTCTTGGAAGTGGAAAAATTAGTGGCTGAATGCTTTGCTTCTCTGATCTTCAGTTTGAACCCCATTATCTGTCTCTGGGTTTTTATTATTTGTGTTCAGGGAATTTCACTTTTAGGTTTGTTCTGGTCCCATATACATTATCTGCAATGATTCTTCCTTCACTTCAGGGTTTCTAGGACAGTCGAGTCTAGGTGAGTCATTTTTCTTGAAGGAATGAAACTGGTTCTGAAAGCCCATACTTATGTATCTTCATCTGCTTAGTTTTACTTTTAATTTTTACTCTTTTGGTAGGAAAGTACTTTTTTAATACCATAAGTTGCTTAACAAGTAGGGGTTGCTATTTGCTTCTCAACTTAGGTTAGAGGATAAGTCCATCAAGAAAACTGTTTTCTTAGGCCAGCAATTCTTCTATTTCTTAATATCCATGGTATTTTTAGTGTTGTAATTTGAAAGGATTAAAAGATTTATATATCAGTCTCTACTAATCAGTCTGAATTATGGAGATAATGTTGTCTCTCCGAGTTTTTCTGTGACCCTTGAGTCTCTGAGCAACACTATTGCTGTTTGGTACAAATAGTTAAGTATACACAATTATTCTTATAATTGTAGGACAGACTGAAGGCAGTGCTCTCAATTTTTCTAGTTAGTTACCTGCTCATATGTGGTGTAGTTCTTTCCAGTTTTTGGAGGCTTTATTCTGTCCTGCAGAGCATCCTATAATCACACATATACATAGGTACTTTCTCAAGCATCAAAAGGGATCTTATTCCACAGAAGTGGTACAGGGACTACAGCATTGATAAATCATATGATGAGTTGGCGGACAGTGGTACTGAAGGAAGCATAAAGAAGGAAACTAATGCCCTAAGCAGAGCTTTCTTCATGGGAGATCACTACCCTTCCCACAGTGGAAGCAATTATAACTGAACTCTTACTGAACAGGCTATCTTAAGGGATTGTGCTATACTGATGACTCAAAATCAGCTCTTTGTTGTTGTTGTTGAGAAAAATGAACTCTTATAGTAGTCCATGTCTTGATGAGAGGACATTTGCATTGTTAGGAGTCTTTGCCAGAGTAGCAGAAGGTGGCAATTGAAGTTCAAGGTATCAGCCCACCAGAAGGCAAATCCCTGATGAGTGCATCTTGGATAAGCAAGGTCCTTGAGACCACAGACTCCATAATGTCTTTTGCTTCTGCTGTGCCTTTATATGTTTACCTCTGCCATCTTTCTGGTATCTGACATGGTGTGAATGGGTGTGGAGATCCCCACTGACTGTAATGTAGTGTGTTTACCTATGGATTATCATGGAGATGATTTATTCCTAAATTGTATTGCCTAATTGATAATAATAATAATAATAATAATAATAATAATAATAATAATAATGTTTAAGTAGAGATTTGATGAATGAATAAATATAAGGAAGTGTCATATAGCTATGGCCTATGAGTTTCACCTAAGGACCTGCATAGACTGTATTTCAAGTTAATGGTTAAGGAAAACAACTGAGTCCCAGGAATCAGGTTGGCTTTAATTCTTTTAATTTTGATGTTGAAAGATTCATTCACAGGTTTCTGATGTGCATCATAACTGACACAAAGCCTTAAAATAACTTCAGGTTAGATTAAGAGGTTTTAATAATAGCTTTGAGATGAAAAACCCTAGAAAACATTCTAAATTTCATAAGGACACTTAGCTAAGGGATAGAATCATTAGGTTAGGGATCAAAAAACAAAGCAGCCAAATTATTACTTATTGTGTTAGACCCCCAGAAAACTCAGGCCTCCGGGGTCCCAGCCCATGACCTCAGTCACCCCAATTACCAGGTGGATTCGAAAACTTGCTGAAAACTGCATGAGGCTTTATTGTTGTTTAACGAGTTAACCCCATGTTAGCTTGGGTCTTTCACCCACCCACCATGGTGGATGGCTAGCAAAGACAGCTAGAACCGGCTGCAGAGAGATCTTGTAGGGCAGCATAAAAGGGGAGTGTCTAGGGGTAGGCACAGGCTCAGGATTGGTGTGCCTCCAGGCTTGGAGGGCTTGCCCTGTGTTGATTGGCCAACTGGTTGTTATGACCCATAGGCCCTCCCAGGGTGGTTGCTATGCTCTGCAAGTCATTGCTGTGCACTTGTCCCTAAAACATACCCAGAGCTGTAAAGCATAGCACCGCCAGTTAACTTCTGATTGGTTCCTTGCCACGAGGCAGGCATCTGACTTCTAGTGACTAGGACAAGGTCAGGGCACGTGTTACTGTCATGGCTGCTGAAATGGGGAGCTGGTCCCTTCAGTTGGGGTCCAAAAAAGATTGATTATGATATTTTGGGGTGCAAACCTCAGCTCGAATCCAGAAGCCTGAGTCTCCCATTGTCTTTTAGATGATGGCTGGTTACTGCCAGAGGGCTTGATCTTAGTGGAGAATGTTTCCTAGTTTGTTTAACAGACCTGGGCCCTGGGCGGTCCCACACCTATTCTGAGTGCATGTATACATGCCTAGGGACTGGTGAGAGGTGGGTGAGGGTGTGAAGTTTTAGGGGTGCCTCTAGGATTAAAGGAAATATTTGATATCAGCTTTATACATGGTAATAGGTGTCTTTTGTGATCACCCCTACTGTTGGAAGCTATTTAAGAGGATGCTTGAACAAACCGTGGACTCCAGTCTCCAGCATGGACTGAGAGCCTTCCTGAGATGACAAGATGCCTCTGTCTCATCTTTATCACCACTGGGTAGCTAGGAGTTTCCCAATCCACACTCTCCCACTCAGGGATGGACCTGGAGCTGTTCGTCTGGCTCCGATTGTAGCCCCAAAGACATCAGTCCGGAATAAATGGCTACTGTAGCGTGGGACTGATACAGGCCGAACCCTGCAATTACTAGGTGATGTACTTGCCTTGCTAGGATTGGTTGGTGATCAAAGATGGTGATTAATTCCTTGTACCCATTTCTGACCTCAATCTCTTGATTTAAAAAAAAAAGCTATTGATGAGTAGGTATGCACCCTAAAGATTTAAAGTAGAGTTGACTGATTGTTTTTCATGTATAAATGTTTAGGATTCCTCTAATATTCCTTAGAAGATTACCTTTCAAGATTAGTAATAAAGAGATAGATCCTTTCTTTGTAACCACAATATGCAGTCTGCCAGCAAAAGAACTGGCTGAGAAAAATACCTTGCTTGCTCAAACCTTGTTAATCTATAGTAAACTATTTTGATGTAAATATATGTGGATTCTTGGGATGACTTTGTTTTAATCATATAAGGGAAATGAAAAACATGTTTTTTTAACCAAGCTAGGAGAATAGAGAATACAGAAAATGTCTGAAGGAAGCCATCAAGAGTGTGTCTTTCCTCTTACTCTCTCAGATAAAAATGTCTTAGTATGTTGACTCCACGGATTCTCTTTGAGCTCTGCGCTGCTAGAGGCTGGAGGTCTAGAAGCAACACCATTAGAAGCTCAATGACAAGAGCTGCTGTAAAGAGGTATACATACTAATCTTCATAGGGCTAGGTATAAAGTATGAAGGTCTTTGTGTCTCTCTTTGATGACACTTTGATGATACTGGAGCATACATGGCAGAAGCAGCACTGAGTAAGTGACTGGATTTCAGTTTTCTTAGCCATTACTAATTAAATAATTCAGTAATGCAATAACTGTGAGTGAAGTAGCAGGAATGAAGATGCTGCATAACCTAACTTTTCCACACCAACAAGCATTTCTCAAATTAACTCTTTCTTTCTCCAATGATTTGCCTCACTGGTGGGCCTGACTAAGGCATCAGCAAATGCTACTGACTCCTTTTTATGTTTCTCAGGGGGTCTTGTAGAGTGATTTACAGTCAGGCATTGCAGAGGAGGCCAGTCAGAATTATAATATTTTGCTGCCTCTTTCTTAGATCTTGAATAAGATAATATCAAAGGAGTACCCTCATAAGGAGGGGGAGCAGAGGAGCACACATGGAGCACACATGGTCTCTTTATCATCTGCCAGTGCCTGTCTAAGCACACTCTAAATAGAAAATACTGTAAGAGTCAGTGGAGGTTGGCATCTCAAGCCATATTTCATTTTATTCAAATTGGATGACCAATAGTAACAGTACTGTTAGTAAATTCCTTTCCATTGGGAGGATTTTCTTCACCACTATTTCTTAGACAGACCTTTAAGTGAGCTTCCAATGATAATTATCTGCTTATTTTTTTCAGTCTGTTCCAGCATACTTTTGTAAATGTTGAAGCAACTTCAAGTTCTTTTTCTGGTAGATGATTATAAGAAAATCACTCAAGAACTTAAGCTTGAGATTTACATTAGTGTGATTAGTATAATCACTGGTAACTTTGGAATCTGAGCTGTTTGAGATGTTTTTCAATGCCGAACATTGAATCTAAGGCCTTATGCATCTCAGGGAAACTCTCTATACTGAACTTTTTGTCACAGTTTCACTGTGTAACCCAGGCTGGCCTCAAATTTGTGGTCCTACTGTGTTAGTTCCTAAGTACTAGCACTATAGCATACTTCATCATATAAGCTTAGACATTTTTCTATTTCTACAGTTTATGAAAAAGTTAGATCTAAGTAGATGAATTCTTGCTGTTATGTCCAAGGACAGCATGAGCTCTTTAACCAAACATTTATGTAATTATGATTTGGCTTATTCAGTATAATAATTCTGTTTGCATTCCACCTAGTGAAAATAAGGAGTTCCAATGACTCTCCATTCTAACTTTTCCTATAATTTCAGTGGATTAAGAAAGCTTGCTTACTCTCTTGTTTTTGTTTTCTTTGCTTGCTTTGTTTCTTTTATTTCTTTTTTGTTTTTATCTTGTGTTCCAGGCTAGCTTCAAACTCTCTGTAGCCTTGGATGACCTTGAACTTTGGTTTGTTTACTTATTTGTCTGGGAAACAGAGTCTCTTAAAGTTTAGGCTCATCTTGAACTTCTAATCCTCCTTCTTTCTTCTCCCAAGTGCTGGGATTACAAGCCTGCAATACCATGGTTGGCTCATATTATGTTTGGGATCAAATTCATTGCTTCTTGAATGTTGGACAAACAAATACTTTACCAATTTACTAGATCTCTAGTCCTCATTTTCTTTTTAAAGAAATGTTTCATGGTGTTCAGAAACATAAATATCTAGTGAAAGAGTGCTGACTTCAATTTTGTGGCAATAGAAATATGTTTCTGAATATAGCATCTATACTAAGTGAGAATCAAGAATCTTTGATCAGATAGAATTCAGCTAAATAATAGCTGGAACATGAATGGACAGGAAAAGACCCTTGTTCCTAATAATAGTGCTTCTAGCAGACAGGCAAGGTATCTTCTGCATATTGGAAAGAGATGCTGTTATAATAAGAGTAACTATTATATATTAGTAAAAATTCACTTAGGGAGCTAATGTTATATTGAGGTGTATTCAATGAAGATCCACCACGATAAAAGCAAATTAAGCCTGTCAGGTACCCAGTATTGCACAGAAGTGTGTCAATTGCTTTTCTTTTGTGAAACAGCAAGTAATTGGTCTGATCCATTCTGACTAGAAAGAATGGAAGGGGAAGTTCCAGACATACTAGAGTTCCAGATAACAGATACTTAAAAAAAAGAGGAATCTTTTATCTAGGAATTTCATTGTCCCTAATCAGCCTACTTGTAGAAATTTTTTGCTAAACTGAGGTCTGTGTTCCCTAGGACTTTTATGTGGTTCCCCCAGTCACTGTAGATTATTACCTCCTGTTCACTCAAAAAATGAAAAGGAACATGAGATTAAACACACACACACACACACACACACACACACACACACACACACACACACAGAAAGAGAGAGAGAGAGAGAGAGAGAGATCCAAATAATTAAAATTAAATTAAAACCCCAAAATAGGAAAGAATAAATTCAGATAATAGAGCAATTAGGGATATAGTGAAGGACCTAGATAGGAAGGAAAAAGCTGAGTGCTCTAGAGAGGTACTGGAAGTACAGTTAATGCCCTAGAAAAAACTAGGGTTACCTGTTTGTTGAGGGGGAATGTCCTGTATGCTGTGAATATATGTTTCTCTTACTGGTTGATGAATAAATGGTGATTTTCCAGTAGTCAGGCAAGAAGTATAGGTGGAGCTATGAGACTAGGAGAATTCTGGGAGGAGGAAGGCAGAGAGGAGCCACCAGAGAGATGCCAGGTAGTTACTGAGAAGATAGGATGCTTGACATTCTCCAGTAAGATAAGGCCATGTAGGAATACATAGATTGGTAGTTATGGGTTAATAATTAAGAGAGAGCTAACCACTAAGAAGCCTGAGCCATTGGGCAAACAGTTTATAATTAATATAAGCCTCTGTGTATTTATTTGGGACTAAACAGCTGCAGGACCTGGTGGGAAAGGAACTCAGTCTTCAATTTGTAATAAAAGCATATAGAGTGCTGAGAGTACATCCTAGTGGAATTCTTGCTCATCATGAAGAAAATCCTGGATTTGATCTCCAGCACCATATATATGTGGCATGATAGTATAAACCTGTAATCTTCAAAAGATGGAAGAAGGAACAGTTTAGAGTCATCTTGGCTACATGGTGATTTCAAAGCCAGCTTATGATACACAGAAAAATGGGGGTGGGAGGAGGTGGTAAGGAGGAATATTTTATTAGATAGTAGTACTACCTTATGTATAGAGAGTTGCAAGTGCTCACCACAATTACTTTCTCTTGTTATAAGCCTTCTAAGAAGTTTTTGGGATTTTACCTTCCTTCAGGATTGAATTAGGTGCTCATAAAAAAGTTTAATCTGAATAAAAATCTAACAGAGTATAAGCTGCTTCTTCAACTTCTTTGCTTCAATACAGATAAACTTTTTTTTTCAGAGTGATAATCCAAATAAAGTCCGTAAAAGAGTTGTGTTCCAGATATTCATATAAAAACTCAAGGTTCTGTTTGTTTGTATTTCTGATATTCTCCAAATTCCCCATATTCTGTCTTCTTAGCTAATGATTGGAGGAGAAAATCCTGGAATGCATGCAAGAAGTTCTCAACATTTCAAGCTTGGATGTGGTACATGCCATGTTCGTTCATATTCCATTTGCTGAATTTCAGACACATGATTTCAATTAGTTCCAGGATGTGGTCCAGCCATGGGCCAGAAGAAAAGCAGAAAACTGGTATTTGTTCTTAAATTATAATAGACTGGGGCTGGAGAGATGGCTCAGAGGTTAAGAGCACTGACTGTTCTTCCAGAGGTCCTGAGTTCAATTCCCAGCAACCACATGGTGGCTCACAACCATCCGTTATGAGACCTGGTGTCCTCTTCTGGTGTGCATATATACATGGAAGCAGAATGTTATATACATAATAAATAAATAAAATTGAAAAAAATTTAAAAAATTATAATAGACTTTAGTTGAGATAATGATAACCTAACATGGAAGGTTAACAAATTAAGTTGTTGCAGTGGTGGTGGGGTGTATCTCTCTTAGCAAATTGATGGTTGATTTTCTTGACTTTCATAATAACAAATATCAAGTTATAAATATGACAATGTACCTATCATCTTTGTGTTTGGGATGGAATTCTTTCCAGTGATGTTTTGAAGTAAATACTCTTTTTAACTTCTTGGTTAAGTGTTGCCATTTCCCCCTCTGTCCTTTTATGGTCCACATCCAATGCATCACTTACCTGGATTTGACACTGAGCATGAGAAGATTTTATAAGAATGAAAATTATTATCATTAAAAAATAATTTAGAAAGAAATCTTTCTAGACTGCACTTGTTTAACAGCTTAGAAAGTGTTGATATTTAATCTCTCATATAAATGTAGCTCCAACTGCAACAAAGAAGCTTCTCTTTCCAACAGGTGGAGACCATTACACAAAGTCATAACTAGTAAAATTGAAGAGAACAACAAATTGTGGGATGCCTAGTAAAATGAATACATCTATAATACAACTTCTGCCAGAGGACTAGGAAGCCCACTGTGAGACTGTCATCTAGAGATGATAGGAAGCTTTACTCATGAAACTTCAAGTAAACAGCTCCCTAAACAGGGCAGAAAAAAGGACAACACCAACAGACATGCTAACATGGAAGGGGAAACCTCACCAGGACCATCCTTAGACAAAAAACTAAAGGCAACTAAGGGAGCTGAGAGAAAAGTAGTCTTCCCCCAGGGAGGAACCTTCCGATTGTCATCCCATACCAAGTGGTCAGACTTGAAATCATGTAAATACAAGTAATATTAAATGAACTCAGCTGTGTGTGTGTGTGTGTGTGTGTGTGTGTGTGTGTGTGTGTGTGTGTGTTTACCAACTCCAGATGAGTGAGCTGGAGTAGGAAATAAGAGGAGCTAGGGGAATGAGGGAAATGATGAAAATGATGCAATTATATTTTAATTAAAAGAATATGTGTATCCTCAGGAACATCTCTTCCAAAAAAATCATCAATTGTAAGTCATCGAAGTTGAAATCTTTTTTTTTAAGTGTTGCTATCTTTCATTTTATGCAGAGCTAAGAAATTGAGAGCAGAGATTTTTAGTCAAGCTGCTTAGGTTTATGTCTTTTGTATGGCTTACCAGCTGCATGGTCTGACACACATAAATTCTCCCTGTCTCCGTTTCCTTGTTTGTAAAAGGAGAACAGTATTAGAGTATTCCTTCTAAGGTAGTTGTGATTAAAAGTCAGAATAGGGAAGACACTGAAAACAATGTCTTGTGTGTTAATCACTATATATATATATAGTGATTTTTTTTGTTAGTGCTGCTGACATATTTGATAATCAAACAGTCTTGGGAAGGGGGCTGCTTATCTCAGAGAGGACAGAGAGAAAAGAAGGCATATATATATATATATATATATATATATTATATATATATATATATATGTGCAAAGATTCATACTTTACACTGTGAATTTTGGGGCACATATGTTAATTATTGAAATATATGAACACATTTCTCAACTCATAATAAGTGACATAAAGAGATAGTATCAAGTGCTATCAGAGTATTAACTGGCTATCAAATTTAGCCTGGCATTATGTTACAGAATTCTTTACATTTTAGCTTCTCTTACTGATTTGTGAATTTTCTGAAAGTAAGAATGGTGTCTTAATCTTCCTTATGTAACTGCCAGTAAGCACAGTATCTGGTGCATAGCAGGGGCTCCAGACTGCTTTGGAGAGAAAGATTAAAGGAAAGAAAGAAAAAAATTCTACAGGTATCACCATGAGAGTATAAAGATGTTGGAGGCAAGTGCTCTGCAGGGGGTGGAGAATTATGATTCCTCATCCTGGCTGCCTGCAGAGGCACTGTACCTCCAGCTTAGGAGTCAGCCTCTCAGTGACCTGCATCTGCAGCTTAATGAGGATGTATCCATTAATTCACTGAAGCTGCTTCAATTTGTTCAAAGACAACCCTCAGGTCTTCCTGGAGCACTGGATGCTTATTTTATACAGGATTTTTTTTTGTTAGTGCTGCTGACATATTTGATAATCAAACAGTCTTGGGAAGGGGGCTGCTTATCTCAGAGAGGACAGAGAGAAAAGAAGGCAGATTTTCCTCCTCTAGTGAGAACTGAGCTGCTGAAAAAAGGCTGCTGTAGGCCTTGTCTAGAATCCAGGTTGAAGGAAAGATGTGGATTTAGTATTGGAAGAGTACTGATTTTTTTTCTTGGAGCACAAGATGAATTGATTGTCCAAGTAATCTGGGAAGAAATTTCCACTGCAGACAGAAGAGAAGATGGCAGGGTCCATGCCTTAGGCTACCTTGTAGCAGGGAATAAAGACACCAGACATTTATGTTACTATTTTGATAGGAAACACCATCATAAATGTGGATTAGGAGAGTAGTGATGAACTTTTAAATGCCTGAATAATGTAAGAAAGAGAAGGACGAGGCTGAATTTCTTGAACCTATATTTCAAATTGTGTTAAACTATATAAATGACTATTAAAATGCAATCAACATATTTAATCAGGACATGTGTGATGATATGTACTTATATTTCATCACTTGAGAGGCTGAGGCATGCAGAACATAAATTCAAGGCAAGCCTTGGCAATATCATAAGCTATAGGCCAGCGTATACATAAATATGTAATGTGTGATTATAATGATAATAAAATACTATCAGCAAACTCATATAAATGCTATTTTCTATTTTATAGACAGTATTCTGCTTCTCTTTTTGAGGCTTAGAGTTCTAATGTTGTCCTAGAGGAGACTAGTGGAACCATACCATATCACCAAGTACTCAAAGACTCATCAACTAGTCTGAGTTATGGATGAGTACAGGGAAATACAGGGGTCCAAGAGTCCCTTTTCATCCTATAACAGAGACTATCAAATGCCAGGGTATGGCTTTGCATTGCCACTAAAATGATTGGCTTGGGAATAATCAGCACATTTTACTTTTCTAGGAAGGAAAGAACCACAGTTGTGTCCTTGGGTGTGTTAAACAATGTCAACTATAGGGAGGGTCCAGGAGATAGGAGCTGTGGTGGTTTACAGGCAGGAGGTGAGAGAAACCACACACTTATTTCCATCCACACTAATGGATCTGCAGTAAGAAGTCTTGATGTCAAGGGTACTGCTTCTGGGAAGCCAAAAGGACTGGGAACAAGGAAAGTCTTTTAGTGTTTTGTTTGTGTTTCTTCTTCTTTGATGATGATAATGATGATGATGGATTCCAAGATCACAGGGAGGAGGGACCATCATAGTCTATTCTCCAGAGCTTTTTCTGTAGTGTCTCATTATCCCAGTAGGGAAAAAAGTGAAAAACAGAAGTGTAGACAGAAGAATTCTATAGCATGTGAGGACCACACTCCTCTGTCCAGGTCAGAGATATGAGGTCTTAGAAAGAAAATTAGTTCATTTTAGGAACCAAGGCTGTTTGTTTATCTTCTGCAACTATGCATGTTTGGCAACAGGGTTCCATATCTATTTAGGCTATTAATCAAATCCTACAAAGTAAAGCCATCAAAGTGTTAATATGACCTTTAATCAGAACTTCTAGATCTTATCTCTGGGCCATCATTAATTTTACTAAAACAAAATTGCTTTGATCCACAGAAATAAAAACATTCCCATAAAAGTAATATCCAGTGTTTATAAGTACTTATTCTGAACCAGATGTTGTAAGTGCTCTACAAGTTCTAACCCATTTATTTCTTATAGTAGTGCTAAGAGGCAGAACATAGTCACATTTCTACTTTCACATAAGATCAGAGGCATGGTAGAGTAAGTGTTACATTAGTGACTGCTGTTCAAATTCCAAAATCTACTATTCATATCTTTCAACAGCAAAATAAAGATGTTATCTATACTTTGGGGGACAGGGTGCAACAAAGCTGCCTATTTTTGCTCCATGAAGTTGAGGATTGTGGCTGAATGATTTGAGTGTCTCTCAACATGATCAGTTTGAGCTTTTTCCCAGCATGGTGCTCTCAAGATTGCTGAATTCCATCCAGGACAGACAGGGGGAGAGGAAGAAGTATTTTAAGAGCACTGTGCTGTAACTGCATGTCCTCCCTTTTCTCTGCTCTTCCCACCCACTTCTCCTTCTGCTCCTCTTATTACTCCTTCTGAGAGACAAGGTCATGCTATGCAGCCTAGACTGGGCTTGAACTTGTTAGCCTTCTTTAGCCTCCAGAATGTTTATTTCAGCATCAGAAACCATAAATGGTAACTTCTGGCACAGAAAAATTACTAAGACTAGCCATGATCCAAGAGAAAATGTCAATTCTACTAAATAGGAGGTTTATTGACAAAACTAGAGTAATTGAAAATCAGCTCTCATAGTGACACAGGTCTCAATACCAGAGCATGGGTGGCAGAGGCATGATTATAAATTCTAGGTGAGGCAAGGCTACCCAGTGAGACTGTGTGGCACCCCATTAAGAATTGTTTCAAATCTATCACAGTAAATAATGAAGCCATATATCTAGTGTGTTGGAAAACATCTTATTTACTTAGTAGTTTGGGGTTTTTTTGTTTATTGTTTCTGAAATGGAGTCTCATTCTGTACCCCAAGTTAGCCTATAACTCACTATGTAGATCAGGCTGGACTTGAACTTGTGCCTACCCTTTTTCTCAGTTTCTCAATCACTACGAGTATAGAAGTGAATCACCATACCCAGCTAAAAATATAATTTTAACTCAAATACCCTAGATACTAAGTCTAAAAGTTGGATTTATAATTGAATTACCAGCACCACTAATATAACAGCATTGCAACTCAGTTGTTTGTAAAGTTAAGGCTGCAATGCTTCTTTCTCTTCTCCTTCCTTAAAGAATATATTAAATTACACCTTAGTGCCAGACATTGTTCTAGAAGTTAGGACAAAAAGCAAACCAAGTACTACAGCTTCTCTATATAAAATAACCATTATTGTTCAGTGTCAATAACACCATATCATATGAAATATATAAACTTATAAGGAAGCAATTTGCAGCATAAGGGCTTCTAAAAGAAATGGGGTTTGAATTATATCTTAAAGGATTAAGAGAAGCTTCTTGGGTGGCATATAGTAAATGCATAAGTACCATCGAAGCTGTATGTTAGAATCCTAATCTCTAATGGCTGCATTTGGAGATAGAGTCTTTAAGGATAAATGAGGTCATAAAGGCTGAGGGGCTATTTAAATAGGATTAGTTTCCTCATAAAAGGCATCAGAGAATTCATGATGTTTTCTGCTTAGGGACACAACAAGAAGGTGCATTTTTCATGTCGGGAAAAGAGCTCACATCAGATAACAAAGGGGCTAAAAACACTCCCTGGTCTTCTAGTCCCCAGACTTGTAAGAAAATAAATCTGTTATCTGAGCAACTCAGTTGACTCATGCTTTGCTAAGGTAGCTTCAAGCTGACTCAGACAAGCAGGTAAAATGAGAAGGAAGAGTATTCCAAAGTGAAACTAAGATGAAATGAGTTTGGCATATGTGGGGAACAGAAGTTGCCCATCAGAGCTGAAGGACAGGGTACTTGTAGGGAAGTAGTGAGGAACAAAGCAGAATGATATCCAAATATAGACCCCTTGTTCTTGAATTCTGAGACCTCCTATATAAACAAGTTTCAAATTCCTTGAATTACTGCAATAAACTTTTTCTGCTTCTCAAGTTCAAGACACTGAATAATTTAGGATGGATTTCAGTCACAATAGAAATCACTGAACTAAGCCGGGCATTGGTGGCGCATGCCTTTAATCCCAGCACTCAGTAGGCAGAGATAGGTGGATCTCTGTGAGTTTGAGACCAGCCTGGTCTACAAGAGCTAGTTCCAGGACAGCCTCCAAAGCCACAGAGAAACCCTGTGGAAATCACCGAACTATCATGATCTAGACAATATAGAATTTAAATTATTTCTTAATGAAAAACTGATGCTGGAAGGCATACACAGCCTATAACTCAGAGCCTGTGATTTCTTTAAAGTGCTGGTACATTAATCTCAGTAGATGGCTTGGAATTATGTTATAAGGTCCAGATATCATGTCAACATCCTTACAGGGTAACTGAAAGCATAGCTTGTACATTTTCTCTGATATAGCATCTCCACCCATGCCATTGCTTAGAACTTAATCACATGGGGCATATGTGGATGCTTAAAATATGGGTTTTGCTTTGGATGTCTATACTTCCAAGTAAAAGTCTATAAAAATTTACCAAAGAAGACTTTGAATAGGGAATTGCTACTCACGACTCTTCTGGGAATCCCCCAAACATCTAGACTAATGAAAGACAGTGGGAGACGAGTGGAAGAGGATTCTCAGGGAGAATTTTATGAGGACCTGCAAGAATAGTTTTGTTTGGTGTATATATGTGTTCATGTGTGTGCACGAGTATGGAGGCCACTGGTCAACATCAGCTGTCTTGCTCTATTGCTCTTAATCTTACATTTCGAGACAGGATCTCTCATGAAACCTGAAAATCACCTATTTGACTAGACTAACTGGCCAGCAAGTTATGGTGATGGGTTCCTTTCTTTACTTTTCACAGTGTTGGGGTTGTAAGAATACTCTGATACTCATGCTTTTATGTACATGTTGAGGATCTGAATTTAGATCATTATGCTTGCACAGTGAGTACTTTGCTCTGAACTGTCTCCTTAGCTCCCAATTCTGTACTTTTGTCAAGTCTTCTATCATGTAACCAGTTTCCTGCCTGAGTTTAAAACACTAATTTAATGGCTAGGTGTGGTGGCACATACTTTTAGTCCCAGCACTCCAGAGCCAAAGGCAGGAAGTTACCTAAGCCAACCTGGTCTATATACAGAGTTCCAGGAGAGTCAGGGCTATACAATGAGATCTTACCAACATAAATAACCCACCCCACACACTTAAAAATGGACTATTTACTTTTTTGTCTTTAAAAAGATTTTAAGTTAAGCATTACATCATTTCCCCCTTTCCTTTCTTCCCTCCAATCCCTTTCATATACTTCCCTTGAATATATATGTATATGTATATATATTATATATTAATATATATATGTATATATATATTAAAAAAGCTGTGTGTTTGTGTGTGTGTGTGTGTGTGTGTGTGTGTGTGTGTGTGTGTGTGTGTTGCATACATGTGCAATAACATGCTGCTAGAGGTTGGAAAAAATTTGAGAAGTCATCTATTTCTTCTACCTTGTGGATTCTAGAGAACTCAGGGAATCATATTTAGCAGCAGGGACCTTTACCCACTGAGACATCTTGCTGGCCTATTGGACTAATATTCTTTCCCCATATTCTTAAGATTACTTTTATAAAAGACTTTATTTTCATTAAGAAGCAAGAGAGACATAAAATAGAGTATTTTTGTCAGTGGCATATACAGCCTTCCTGTTGTGTATTTTCCCAGTCTATAAAGTACTTTCTTTTCATTAGCTCTTTGAACAGAAAACATGTAATCATTGAGTTCCTGACCACTAAGGCCAAGATGTTATAAGATGGGGCTTTGGGAGGTGATTTAGATGAGGAGAATCTGTAGCCATTGAAAGAGAACCCAAAGGGCCAGTTCATGCCTACTACCACTGGAGGACACCAAAGTCAACGAGGAAGTAGAAATTCACCAGACATTAGAATGTCTGCCACTTTACTTTTAGATTCCCCAGACTCTGAATTTTTGTGTATAAGTCATACAATTTATGTCATTTTGCTATAGTAGACTAAGAAGGCACTTAGCAAGAATTTCTTATGCCATTTCTCAGAATTTGTGTTATATATTCAAATTTTATTGTTAATATTATTGTAGAGATTGAATCCCCTAAAGCCTATGTGAAATGCCAACTTCCTCGGCTGTTTAGAGTGAGAATGACTAAGAAATTTTATCTTTGTCTTTATGATTTCCTTTCAACATTATTGACTAAGTTCATCTATGTATTTGGTCTCCCCTATTTCTCTTCTTACCTTTTATACTTGTTCTTTTATTTATCCCTTGTTTATGCAATGAAGATCTGTTTGCCCCCAAGAACAGTTCTATTCTGACTACAATCTAATTCTCTCCCACAAAGCCAGAACACCCTCAATCTTAGAACACCAGTACATGCAGGGAGCATGGGAACTTTCTAGTCTTTATCTTCTGCCCAACATGTTGTTCCCACCTGTTTCTTATCTTGGAATAGTGAGAGGCCACAACATCATGTTAAATATTCAAATTGGTTCATTTCAGGATACTGTCTGGGTTACATAAGACAGAAGAGAAGCAGAAATGCACAGAGAAAGAGCTTAGGCTTCTCTGGTATTTAGATGGCCCACAGATCCTGATGGTTTCTAGTGTCTGAAAATTCTTCTAGGTCTGAAAATTCAATCTGTTAGCCCTTAAAGTAATTCATCTAATCACACACACACACACACACACACACACACACACACACACACACACACACAAAAAAAAAAAACAAAATAAAACCCTGACTCATTGCTATTCTTTCTTTCTTTCTTTCTTTCTTTCTTTCTTTCTTTCTTTCTTTCTTTCTTTCTTTCTTTCTTTCTTCTTTCATTTCTTGGACAATCTGCTGATGTTTAAAGATCTTAAAAGGTATCCCCCAGCTGTTAAATGGTAGAGCTGAAAATGGAAACTGTGTTTTCTGATAGTGAATGCCCAGAAGCTGAGCTCCTGGGTGCTGATATCACTATGGCTGAAAAGCTGTTGGGTGTTAAGCATAGCATGTGCCACAGAAATTTTGAATTTCCTCTTTTTCTAACCTCTAATTTAAGTTTTCTTCAAACAAACCTATAAGTGGAAATACAGAGGCATCTTCCTGTTCCTTTTCCTTCTTTCCCGCCTTCCTTCCCTTCTGTACTCAGAATTGTGTTTAGGGTATAATGTATTATAGACAAGCACTCCATTCCTGAGCTATACATCTAGTCTTATCTTTAGTTTTAAAAGTAGAAATTGAGCTTTAGAGGATTGATTGGCTGAGCCACGGCCACAGAACCAGTGTGATCTTGGTGGTGATTAGATTATGTATTTTTAAATTAGCCAATAAGTGACACATATTTAACTGTCAGTTTTTAAAAAGGAAGAAAAAAGAGAAGGAATGTGAGATTAAAGGGAGAAGGAAGAGAAAGGAAGAGGATATATTTCTTTTTATAACTCAAGCCATAGTTAACTCAGTGAGCAACAGCTAAGTGCTGGTCACATTCTTCCCTCTTGGGCACCACTGTGCATGCTCAGCAGCCCTCAAGCTAATTTCTTAGAAGTTTCATGTTGAGAATATCTAAGGACTCCATAATCCTGGTACTCATGAGTCATCCTCTTCACCATCTGTTTATATAACAAGCCTAACCACAGTCATTGCTGTGATTACATTCTGAAAATGACCTAATGCTGTTTTATGATGATCCCCAATCATTTCCATCTGGTCTGTGGGTGGGATATATAGTCATTATTCATCAATAAAACTTTGCAAACAAAAATACATATGCATGTATATTAAAAACACAATAATTTACACTAATTGGAGTGAAGACCTTTCTGAATTAACAAAAAGTTTGTTTTATTATTTTCAAGCCTATGATGTAATTATCCACTTGCTGATCATGTTGCCAGCTAAAAGGGCACTGGAATGGAAGTCTTGTGAGCTAGACTTTGTTTGGTAAAAAGAAGCAATGAACAGAGGGAGCTATGCAATCCAAGCCTCATAAGATGCAAGCCTAAAAGATGGTGCAGATATCCAGGGTCTTCCCTTCCTGAGACTATAACTCTGGACATATGGTATTATTGGCATTGTTGGGAATGATCTATTATGCTAGGTTAAGATGCAATCAAATACATACAACAAATAAAAAAATAATGCTAAGGAAAAAATAGAAGTAAATGGAATAGAATAATAAAAAGTCACGTAAACATGGAAAATACACAGAGAGTCTGGATACTATATGCTATATTGTTGTCTTTAAACTGTTTGATTGCCAAGGAAAGAGCAACAATTGCTAAAAGACATTTGATTATAAATGCTACTAAATTAATCCAACTTATGTATTTTAAAAATGCTTTGACTTCAAAATTTAAGTCTGACGACAGACTACTTGGGAAAAGAGTTTCTACTTATGTTTCCACAGAAAATGGAAAGCTATGGATTCCTTCCAGACTAATATGGTTTGATCAAGCAAGACCCCTTGAAGCAGTGGCCCAACTGATCCTACATCCAAAACAGCTGAGATGATGCAGTCATAGATGACTACAGCCAGATTTCTGTGTTTAATCATGATCCCCATGCTATGGAGATCACCCCCAACCAGCAGGAAGCAGTTTGGAACAAAAGATGCCCAAATTCCCAAATATTGTTTATAAATGTTTGTTTTCATTTAAATGGGGTTGGTTATAAATGATAATGAAAACTCTTATTTAGATAGTAAAGAGGAGATGCTGGGGACATCCTTCTGTGTATACATTTGTCTTATTGGTTGATAAATAAAGTACTGTTGGCTAATAGGAAAGCAAGATAGGTGGAACTAGGACTCAAGGAGGATTCTGGGAAATATAGTGAAGAGATCCAGGCAGGAAGTGACATAGCAGGCAGATTCAGAATATAAGCAAGAACAAGAAGGAAGTCATCCTCTTGTTCTTCCTCTTCCTCCTGCTCTCTGCTCTGGAGCTGCCATGTGATCCCAGCAAGACAGGAACATGATTATGGTTGATAATTAAGACTGAGCTAGCAGATGAGAAATCCTAGTCATTGGCCAACAGCATTGTACCTAATATAAGTCTCTGTGTGTTATTTGGGGTCCTAACATGGCCGGGGCAGAACTCAGATAGCTTGGCAGAAAATTTTATAGATACAATGCTAAATAAAGTCTTAGGTGATTGGAAAAACTTATGGTAATTTGTTAATTGCTTTTGAGGGTCATCATTAATATGGACCAAATATATGTATTGGCTAGTGTCTTGGTCATTGTTTTATTCCCGTGAAGAGACCAAGGTTATTCTTATAAAAGAAAACATTTAATTTTAGGGATTTTCACAGAGATTTAGTTCATCATCACATCAGAGAGTATGGCAGCAGACAGAGATGGTGCTGGAGAGGTAGCTGAGAGCTACATCCTCTCAGGTAGTGAGAGACTGGGCCTGGCACTCGGTTTTGAAAATTCAAAACTGCCCCTCTCATCCTCTACCCTCACCAGAGACACATGTCTTCCAACATGTTGCACCCCTAATCCTTCTAATCTTTTCAAATAGTGTCACTCCCTGGTAACCAAACACTGAAATATAGGAGCCTATGGGGACTATTGTTGAAACCACCACAGCTGCTTAATACCATATCTACCATGTAGGAAAGTTCTTCAAGTAAGTCAGTTTTGATACCACAGGGCACATTTTGTGGCAAGTAAAAGAAACTACACTGCAAAATAGGTGACACAAATAGAGAAATTTGATGTTTTCTGCATGGTAAGTGAAAATCAAAAGTAATGTGACGATGCATTGATTTCAATATTCAACAACATTATTGTTTGGGCTTTATTGTACTTTGTGCAATGACGTCTTAACATTTGCAGGCAAATGGATGGATCCAGAAAAAAAAACATCCTGAGTGAAGTAACCCAGACCCAGAAAGACAAATATGCTTTGTACTCATTCATAAGATGATATTAGACATAAAGCAAAGGATAAACAACTTACTGTCCATAACCCCAGAGAAACAAGGTAACAAAGAGGACTTTAAGAGAGACATACATGGATCCACCTAGGAAAGAGAAATAGACAAGAGCCCCTGAGCAAATTGGGAGTGTGGAAAGGAGGGGGAGGTTGGAAGGGGAGAGAAGAGGAGGGAAAGGGAGGGTAGAGGAGAATATGAGGTAACTGGATGGTTGGGGGAAGGACAGAAAGAGAGAACAAGGAAAGAAACATCTTGATAGAGGGAGACATTATGGGATTGGCAAGAAACCTGGCACTAGGGAAATTCCCAGGAATATACAAGGATGACCCCAGATAAAACTCTAAGCAATGGTGGAAAGGGTGCCTGAACTGGCATTTTCCTGTAAATAGACCTTGGTGCTCTGATGTTCTGGTCACATTGAGATTTTACTGAAGAATGTGATAGGCTAGAGTGAGTTGTTCCCTGGAATTCATGCCCCTACTCTGGGCTTGAGACAAAGTACTGTGGTCCTTTTGCACAATAAGGAACTCATCTGTTTCTTTCAGTGTAGGGTCCCTCCTACAGTTGGACAAATGGGGAATGGCTAGCACATCATGTGGCAATCCTGCCAGCTAGTGGTCAAAAGATGTATGCACCTAATCTATCCAAGAAGGGCTTCGGTTCTCCTTCATTTTGGTTGGCTTTAAAATTAGCTCATGGTTGTGGGCCTAGCCTTTTAAGAGCTGAACCATCTCTCTAGTTTTATACAATATTTCAAACTTCTAATGCATAATTAGTAATAAATAGACATCAGTTTGATATTTGAAAATATTGCTGTTGTGTCTTAGACAGTCTTTGTTGTCAGGTATGTAAAGGTCTGTCCTCAAAATACACCTTAGGCATGCACAATGCCTCTTCCTAACTAGTCAGCTACAGAGCACAGCTCCAGGCATGGCATTGGGCCCTGGTGACACCAAAGAAAGAACACCATATCTTGTATCTAGAACTTAACTTTGCCAAATAGTTTTTATATATATTTTCTTCTTAGGGCTCTCATTACAGTTAAAACTAATAATGGTCCTGCTTATGCTAGCAGATTATTTGAGAAATTTTAAGACTAATCATATTAATATTTACAGGGTCAAGTGATTGTGGAATGACACCATAAGATACTTAATTGGCAAACAAAAAGCAAACAAATAAATAGGTATTTATACCCACCTAAATCATTACATACTCTTATACTATTTAGCTATATTAACTTTTGATTTAAAAAGTTCATTCTAAAGGACAATGTTTTTGCTTTTGTTTTTTGTTTTTTTGCTGGCCCAAAGTAATTGTCCTAAAGGAGGCACAACCTAAAGTAAATGCTAAATAAAAGGACAAGAGCCCAATGTTCTTACACTGAGGTGAGGTTATGCCTGTGTCTTTTGGGAAAATGAACAGAGTCCCAGATGGCTCCTGATTTCATGCATCCAACCAGGACATTCAGAGACTACCAGAGGAATGAAACATCTGAAGGCAGACAACAAATCCATCAAGAGATGTCCCAAATGGTGATAACATGGGGAGCCACCAGGATTTTACTACATCAAGCTGAGACTTTGGAAAAACAACAAGGACTACCCAAAAATGATAGTTATGTTTAATGACTTTATTGAATGTTCATTTTGTCAATGTAGAATCAAAATGCCTTTTGTCAGGGGACATAAAAATATACTGAAGATAGAAGACACATGATAATTTTGCCATGCTAAGGATTGTTTATACAGGCTTAAGTGGAATAAACCATATTATACCCATTTCATATACAGCAAAAGTATTAGCAGAAATTAATCAAGAGATGGATGAATCGAGGATTTATTTTGCCTTTCCTCTGTTAGCTATTTTTATAATTCTCGTAGCTTGCTTATATTAATTAGACTAGTTACAGAGACAATGCATTCAAACTTGGCCTTTTTTTCTTTAAAAAACTTAAATGAGAGGAGATATTTGGAGCATTACACAAAGGTCCTTGCACTCACAGATTTCCAGAGAAACCAGGAATGTTAAGCATACAGGATTGTCTTTCCAAGAGAAAGATGAAAAACCTGTTCTTCCATCCAGAAAGCTGAGAATGGAAAGTGATTAACAGCCTGGTGATCTGTTATCTGATGGACCAGGGCATATCAAGCTCTTCAGGCAACCAAGACCTGAAGTGATAAGTAACTTAAATGACCCTGATAGCCAGACTCTCCCCCAAGCTCCACCTGAAATAGCTAACAGCTCAACTGACCTTTATGCTATCTGTATGTCCAAGACCATTAGGCCCTTAAGCTAGTATAGATAGGCTATCTCTAGAACCCATCTTCTTGGAGAAAATGACATGTATTCTTAGCTGAGTTTTAATGCATTATCCTTGTGCAACAGGGATTGTATTACATCAGGAAATTTTATTCCAAATTATACTGAGCTTAAATACATTGGGAATAAACCACCTGTTATTAGACTCCAAGAATTCTGATCCAGGTTGATGAAATCAATCTGTGCCCAGCTTTCATTTTTATCTCTTCTCATGGTTCCCTTCCCTGCATGACACCTGCAGAGACCTCCCTCAGGCTAGGAATGAGTTTACTTCAGATTACTGATTACTGCTTGCTTTCATTATTCAATTAAATGTTTAAATTATGCTTTAAATGCTTTGAAGGGACAAGCTCCCTGTTTTGGCAGCCATGACAGTCTAACACGTGCTTGCCTGACCTTGCCTTGGTCACTAGGAGGTCAGATGCCTGCCTTGTGGCAAGGAACCAATAAGAAGTTAGCTGGTGGTACTATGCTGTACAGCTCTGGGTGTGCTTTATGGACAAGTGCACAGCAATGACATGCAGAGCATAGCAACCACCCTGGGAGGGCCTATGGGCCATAACAACCAGTTGACCAATCAACACAGGGCAAGCCCTCCAAGACTGGAGGTGCACCAATCTTGAGCCTGTTTATACCCCTAGACACTCCCCTTATGCTGTCCTATAAGATTTCTGTCCCGTGGTTTCTTGGGGTCTTTCCCCAGCCATCCTCCATAGTGGATGGATGAAAGGCGGAGTTAATGGGGTTAGCTCGTTAAACAACTGCAATAAAAGACTCATTGCTTTTGCATCGAAATGAGCCTTTTGGTGATTTGGGGGTTCAGAATTTGGGCACAACAGCTTCTATGGAAAAAACATATTTTTGTTACTCTTGTGATTTCATATAGCATGAACTCATAAGAACTTTACTCATGTGACCTTTCTTAATCCACAGAATATAAATTGTTGGAGGCTCTGAATAAAGTTGGCTATTTCATAAGACTTTATTCTGCCTCATTATTGGCTCTATTCTTCCAGGTCCCATCATCATATAAGATTCTTAAAATTTTTAAGAAAGAAGGGAACATGAAGATCCAGAGTTTAAAAGGCAGTACTGTAATTTTATAAATATTTAAGTAAAAATTGGAAAAATTCTTTTTAAAAAGTAGAATAGTGTATGAATCTCCTTTTAAATAGGATTTTTGAAAGACTATAAAATATATGAGCATATACTTAATTTCATAAAACCTTCATGTAATATAAGCTACCTTTCACATAAACTAGTAGGGAAAATAAAATATGCACATGCCTCATTTACAAAGAAATCAGGATGGACAAACCAGAAAACAATAAAGTTGTTATCCACAAGTGGTAATGAAGGGTAAGGAAGTGAAGCTAAGTTAAATAAGGACAAATAGGAGTAAAGGGCTCTTCTATTTCTCTTCCTTCTTCTTTGTGTTTTGTATCATGTCCATTTTAAAATTAAAGTATTATTACTATTTTATCACTATTATTAAGTGTGTGTGTGTGTGTGTGTGTGTGTGTGTGTGTGTGTGTGTATGTGTGTGTGTGTGTGTGTAAGCACACACATATAGAAATTGAAGGGCAACATTGTGGCCCTTCCAACTTTATATGGGTTCCAGGGATAAATTCAAGTCATCAGGCTTGAGTTTCCAAGGCTTTTACTCATTGAGTCAACTCAGGAAGCACCATTTAAAAAATGTAAATTCTTTAATTGCTATTCATATTTATATATCCATCCCCCCCATTCCCACACCTTCCTATCCTCCCATGATCCCCACCAACCCCCAACCCATCCCCCAACTCATCCCCAGGGATAGTGAGGCCCTTTATGAGGGACCTTCAAAGTTTTTCATATCATTTGGGGGAGGGCCTAGGCCCTCCTTGCTGTATCTGGGCTGCAGTAGTATCCCTCCATTGGGAATGGGCTCCCAGAGTCCATTTATGCTCTAGGTTAAAGACTGGTTCCACTGTTAGAAGTCCCATAGACTGTCTTGGCCTCCTAGCTGGCACCCACATTCAGAGGGCTTGGCTCAGTCCAATGCTGTTTCCCCAGCTTTATGACTAAGGTCTTCATGCTCTCACTAGGTCAGGTCAACTGTTTCTTTGGGTTTCTGAAACACCATCTTGGTTCCTTTGTTCATCTCTCCTCACTCTCCACAACTTGATTCCAGGAGTATGGTTCAGGTGGTTAGCTGTGGGTGCCTGTTTCTGCTTCAAACAGGCTACTGGATAAAGAAGACTCTAGGAATGGTAACAACGGTAGACCTCAATCTCATTCTAGGGGAAGGTTATCAATGGAATCTTCTTCACCACTGCCTGGATTCTTAGTTGGGGTCATCCCTGTATATCCCCTAACATTTCCCTTGTGCCAGACCACCTCTCCATACCTGTACTGTCTCCCTCTATCAAGGCATCTCCTTTCTTGCCCTGTATTCTTCCCCTGGATCAATCATCTTGTTCTCCTCCCCCCCTTCTGCCCTTCCTACCTCCTTCCTCTCCACCCCCTCCCACTTTGCTTATGGGTTTTTGTCCCCCTCCCCTTCTTCGAGGGACTATGCAATCTTCTCTTGGGATCTTCCTTGTTTCCTAGCTCCTCTGGTGGTGTGGATTGTAGACTGGTAATTGATGGGAAATATCCTCTGTATACGTTTATCTTATTGGTTGTTGAATAAAGTACTGTTGGTCAATGAAGAAACAGATTCGGCAGGACTAGGAGTCAAGGAGGATTCTGGGAAATGTAGTAAAAGTAAGTCTTGTGATACAGACAGGAAGTGACATAGCAGGCAGTCTTTGGTTGTGAGTTTGCTATGTTATCAACACAGTACTTTCTCTTGACATTTTGCCACATAATTGTTTTGTAGAATGTTGCTTTTCTAAGGATAATATTTCCAACTAAATTTTCATAATAAGTAAAAATAATTGCCAATATTACTAGTTTTTTGTTATGTCCATGATTCTTAGTATTTCATGTAAATTATTTTCCTGTATGCTCTCCTAGGCAATTGACAGAATATGTGAAAAAATAATGGAAGGTTTTTTTTTTTCCATGTGTGGTACCAAAGTGATTTTCCCTCTTTAACAATCGAAAATTATTATGTTCACATTGCATGAACTGAGCCCCTGTGCCTTTTTAGGGTCCCTGTTCCCAGGCTTCACTTGTGCACGGCTATGAAAGCTTTTTTTTAAATCAATTATTATAATGGTGTATTTTTAAAATAAATAATGATTAAAATATCATTATACAACATTTCTAATTTTTATTGCCAGTATTTGCATTTCTAGATAATAATTCTTTACAACAATCCTTCATAAACAATCCTTTATCAAACTTAAACCTTTTATCTTTTTTAAAAATATTGTTTTGAAATTTGATGACAAAATAGCATGTTTCTACAGGAGAGTTTCATACTGGTTGGTTCTTCTCTATTCCCCTCACCCCCTTTACTCTCATTATTTATCTTCTGCTTGCTTTATAGTGTTCCTCACCTAGCTCCCTTAAAACATCTTTTATGTCCAGTCACACCAGCTCCTTTGATGGGGGATGTTCTTCTGTATATGTGTTTCTCTTATTGGTAGATGAATTCAACACTGGCCAATGAGGCAGGAAGATAGAACTAGGAGACCAGGAGGATTCTGGGAAAGGTAGGTAGAGAAAGCTCACCAGGGACAACATGTAGCCTCCAAAGGAATAAGAGATTTGAACCCTTCTCCAGTAAGATAAGACCACATGGAAATACTTAGATTAATAGAAATAGGTTAATAATTAAGACAGAGGTAGCCAATAAGAAGCCCTAGTCATTGGTCAATAATTTAATAATTAATATAGTGTCTGTGTGTTTATTTTGGGGTTCAGGGGAAGTGGAATCTGTCAGGACAAGAACATTTCAGCAACACTCCTTTCTAGTTAATTGGCCTTTAACCATATCTATTCCCACCTGGATACATATTCTTAACAATTAAAGTGTAGGATCTAAATATGAGAGAGAACATACCTTATTTGTCTTTCTAAAGCCTGGATTGCTGGACTTGATATATTGTTTCCCAGTTTTGAGCTGAAACATCATAATTTCATTTTCTTTATGACTGAACAAAATATTATAGTGTATATGTCCTATATTTTCATTGTGCATTTATCTGTTGGGATGTGTAAACCAATTTCATTTGTTACCTATAGTGAATAGTGCAGCAATGAACATGAAATGTGTAGGCATTTCTGTAGGTGGATGTAGAGTTCTTTGAGTATATGCCAATAAGTGTCATAGCTAAGACATATAATTCTAATTTTTTGAAAAGTCTCCACACTTATTTCTATAGTGGCTATACTAGTTCACAATTTTTTAGTTTATTTTTCCTACTTTCCCTTTTCCTTATTCCTTTTATTATTAATTTTTAATTTCAAAGAAAACAAGAGTATTAAGTCTATTGGAAAAGGCAGTGAGGTGGACAGTATCAAGATAGCCTACAACCTATCACCTATTTTTGTAAGTAAAGTTTTATTGGAACACAGCCATGTGTATTTGCTTTGTGATATTAGTGGCTGCTATAGACTACTGTGGTAGTTAAGACGTTGCCCAGAGCTGAGGATATATCTTACTTCCAGAGTGCTAGTCTAGCATGCCTACTATCACCAAAACAAAGTAAGATACTCTGTTTAAGAGGAAAATCTGAAGTAGGGGTTAAAATACACGGAAACTGTCTGATCTTTTCAATGTGTAGAGGAACAAACAAACAAACCTAATTAAATACCCAGGACCAGAAAAACAAATCAAATCACAGGGCCCAAAAGACTAAAATATTTTTTTTTACTTCTGTTTTTTTATGGAAAAAAATTTTTTTTCTGTTACAGAATGAAATTGTATCTGCAGAAGAATATCTACAACTGGATTACACAGGGTCAGCTTCCTTCTCAGACATATCCCAGGGAACAGTCCTTTGGCCACATCTGAAGATAAGGACAAATGTAAGGATTTCTTATATTACTTCAACTGGGACAAACTGGCAGAATAAACAGCATTCAATGTTGTCAAAAGGCCTGGTCATCCTTCCCTAGTAAAGGCATTTAGGACCCAACTTTCTCTTCTTTGGAGTGAAGCTAACATGTCATTATCAATTTGAAAGAGATAGAGAAGAGGGTGATCACATTTTTCCCTTTCATCTCTGTTTTGCCTGAAGTCCTGAAGTCAGGAGCTTTTCCTCTCAACTTCCAGACTTAGCAATTATTTCTCTCTTTAATATTAATGATATGCACAGCAGGGGCAGCTTTTGAAGTCACCTGAGCTTTGACAGATGTGGCTCTCATTTCTGCCACCCCCAACCTATCCACAGCCAAATGAGAATAGCATACTTTCATGTATTATATTCTGTTTCATATTTTCTCTTTAGGCAGGATTTTGTTAATTCATTATATTTACTTTGTCTTTCTTCCTTCCTCTCTTTCTTTCTTTCTTTCTTTCTTTCTTTCTTTCTTTCTTTCTTTCTTTTTTCCTTCCTTCCTCCCCCCTCTCTTTTTTCCTTTCCTTCTTTTGAGACAAGACTTTGCTGTATAGACCAAGTTAGCCTCAGACCCATGGTGGTTCTTTTGCTTCAGCCTCTGGAGTATTGGGAGTACAAGCAAGCATCATCATCATCATTGTCATCATCATTATCACACACACACACACACACACACACACACACACACACACACACACACACACATTTATATATTTATATATTTAAATGTCTATATTCCAGTTCACTAAATCTCTCTGCTACTGAGTCTAATCTGTTGTTTTCAATTTTTTTCTAGTTTTAGAATCTCTGGTCTGGTTTTATTTTTATGTCTGTCTGGCCAATTATTACTTTTGTGGTGTTGAGGATTGAACCTCAGGGCAGGCAATTCTAATAGTCTCCAGTACCCTTGTCACATTTTGACACATATTAGATATACTTATCCACTATTTTTGAATTGATAACCTAGCACTTAATTCCCCCAATTGTTACACTGTACATTTTGTCTGACAACTTTCTTGTTGTGGTTTCTTTCCTTCTACTTGATAAGTTTTTCTTTTGAACTTACACTGTCTTTGAATTTTCAAAATGAATTTTATTTTATGTGCATTGGTATTTGCCTGCATGTATGCCTGGGTGAGGTGTCAGATCCTCTGGAACTGTGGGATTCTATTTGGGTGCTGGTAATTGAACCTGTGTCCTTTAAAAGAATAGTCAGGGCTCTCAACCACTGAACCATTTCTCCAGACCACTAGAAAGAATGTTACTTGATGTTTATATAGCTTTATTAGCAAAAAATCTATTCCTTTAAGACACTTTTTTGCCTTTGCTTTAGGTTTTCCCTTCTATATATTTTCCTTGAGTTTTCCTTTTCTCAATATAATCCAATCCCTACATCTTATGATTGAATTATTGAAAGGATCACCAAAATAAAAAAAAAATCTCCCAAGTTTCTAATTCATTCTGTGCATGATAGCCAGATCTGGCTTCCTGAATCCAACAAAGGACTCAAATACTTAGCAACAGCATACTTCTATGAACACAGAAAAGACATCAGGGAAAAGAATCATCAGGAATACAAGGAAAGAAAGTTATTGTTGCAGGAAATATGTAAGAAAATACAGACATAGACACAGACACACACACAGACACACACACAGACACACACACACACACACACACACACACACACACACACACACACACACACACAGAAACAAAGGGCTGTTCCAAAGTAAGTCTATAAGGCCTAATTTGAGATCAGAGATAGAAAATGGGAGGAATAGGCACTGAGTGGCTAAAAAATGGCTTTACAGAGAAGATGGTCCATCAGGCAAGACACAAAGTGTCAGTTATTCATGTGAAAGCAGATCAAGTGAAGGTGCTCTGGTTTTGGAAACAGCATGTGCAAAAACGTCATGCTTATGGCTTATTTGGAGAAAAGCTAGTACTTGAGTAAGGCTATGAAACAAAGCTCAGGACATGCCAATGACAGAATATTTTGTTGTATTTGGACTTTTGTTCATATACAAAACATTTATACTGATCTTCCCCTGTATTTTGCTTTTGTTGAGGCAGGTAATATTATGTCCAGAATATCCACAGTTATTTTATTAATCACTCAGACCAAGCCATGTTTCAGGTTAAAATCTTTTGGCATTTTTCTAAATACTTTGTGCCTCTTTTTGAATACCTTTATGAGTCGGTAGAGAGCATGGTATGGTTGTTAAGATCAGTCTCTCTTCTCTGCTTATTGTGGTAAATAATGGACAGAAGTGCTACACTGAAGCTTAAACAGGCACATTTGCAAGGAAGAACCAAAATATAAACATTGGTCCAACCAGAAATTATGAACATGGAATGCTGACATTGGGGTTTGATGATATGTTGGCTCTTTCAGCCTTAAAAAAAAAAAAGAAAAAAATCTATAAAGACAAACATTTATAGGAGCTGCTGTGAATAGTTCATGTGGGAGATTCTTCCCTGAGAACAAAAGTTATTCCTAGAGAAATTTCTTGTCTTGATTTTTTTTTTTTTGGTTTTTCAAGACAGGGTTTCTCTGTGGCTTTGGAGGCTGTCCTAGAACTAGCTCTTGTAGACCAGGCTGGTCTCGAACTCACAGAGATCTGCCTGCCTCTGCCTCCAGAGTGCTGGGATTAAAGGCTTGAATTTCTTTACATCTTGGTCTTTGTGATTATATTTTGCATTTATCACTATTTGAAGCAACACTAGAAAAACAAGAATGTTAACCTCAGCTCAGAGTTACTTGTTTTACTAATCTAAAACATAAGTAGTATTTGAATAACTTAGTCATTTAGGTATTATTTAGTTACCTGTAAAACGAGACTGATTTGAAAAGTAAATGAGATAGTGTTTACAAATGCTTTACAGTGGCCAGTTCATAGAAAGTATGAGCAATGGTTGCTACCACTAATCTTCATCTCACTTGGTGGCTCATTCCATCTGTGTTGCTTTTGCATTGTATTAAATAACATTAGAGTCATATCTATGGTATGAGTTTCACAGCATTGGTTCTAAAGTTTTATGAAATGAATTAAATTGTTTCTTCATAGTTAATCTCTTTTCATTTTACTTTTCACTCTACCTACTTGGCTTACTCAAAAACCTTCTTTCATTTTCCCCATCTTGGTCTATGATTTCTATTATTCCATTTGATTAAACTGAAAGCATTTTTTCCTCACATATTAATCAAATCTATCATAGTTCCCTTTTACACCCTGAATCAGGTAATTGTACTATTGCTCTTAGGTTTTTGTAGTAGCACCATAATTGTTCTCCCTATTCATGGTCTTACTCTCATTTGACTTATGCTTAACACAGCAGTCAAATAATCTGTAAATATAAACAAAAGATTGTTCAATCTGTCATTCCTTTGTTTAGCAAATGACTTTCTCAGTCAGATGAAATGACAAAGTTGTCAATAGGAGCCATGGAACTCTATGAGGAGAACACCAATTGGTATCCAATTGATCATCCCTGAAACATATGTACGGATAACATTACTCAGACTGAAAGGATTTGAATGAAACTTTTCACTTAATGAAAAAAAGAGACCAGGAATTTGAAAGAGAGGGAGGAGTAGTGTACAGGAAAATTTTGAGGAATGAAAGGGAATGTGGAAATGATGTAATTGCATTACAATCTTAAAAAATAAAAAAAAATTAAATAAACACTGAAAGGCCCTGTCTCAAAAAACAGCCAACCACCAGGAAGTGGTGTTTTAGGTACACACCTTTAATCCCAGCACTTGAGAGGCTGCAATGGCTATTCTTTGTTTTCAACTTGACTACACATGGAATTAACTAAAATCCCCAAATGGAGAGACACATCTTTGAGGGATTCTTGCTGAATTTCAAGTGGAAAGATCTACTTCTAATCTGGATCTTTGAGGTGGGAAAACACACCTTTAATTCAGATCTTTAGAGGTGAAAAGACTCATCTCTAATCTGGGACACACATTTTGCTAGTTAAGGACATGGAAAAAGGAAGCTTTTGCTTTTTTCCTGCTTGCTCTGGCCTCAAGATCAAGTCCATTCCTCCACTAGCATTAGAGCCTTACTTCTTCAGGATTCTGAGAGTACTGAGGACCCCTAGAAATATCAGAAATATCCAGTCTTGTGGACTGAACAACTACAAGATTCTTGAATTTTCCATTTATAGGCATCCATTGTTGGATCAACCGGACCACAGCTGCTTGTAAGCCATTCTAGTAAATATATTCACTCATCCTATAAGTTCTGCTACTCTAGAGAACGCTGACTAAGCAGGAGGATAATCTCTGAGTTCCTGGCCAGCCTGGTCTACAGAGCAAGTTCCAGGACAGACAGCACTACACAAAGAAACCCTGTCTTGAAAATCCAAGCAAGTAAACAAACCAATCAATAAACAATAATTAAATTTAAAGAAATTAAATCTAAAACTAAAAGAAAAGAAGCTAAGAAAGTACAAAGGCATTTCAAGGCCACATGCCTAGTAAACAGTAGATATGAACCCAGAGTTGTTTCAGTGCCTTCCAACTATTACATAATTCTTTTAATACTGTCTCCAAAACTGTATTCATTATAGTCCCTATCGCTGTGAAAAAAAATATTGGAGAAGAACAACTTAAGTGAGGGCTTATTTTGGTGTAAAGTTCCAGGAATTTGGTTCATTACAGTGGGGAAGGGAGGGTGGCAAGATCTTGAGGGAGCTGATCACCTTTCATCCACATTCAGGTAAGAAAGAGAGTTGGATGTTGGTCCTCAATTTGTTTTTCCTTTTTTATTGACTTCATGACAGCCTATGTGATGGTGCAGGTTAGATTCAGGGTAGATATTCTCACCTAAATTAACCCAGTCTAGAAGCTCCCTCACAGATATGCTTAGAAGTTTGTTTCTTGTGTCATTCTAGATTCTGTCAAGTTGACATTCAGTATCAACTATCACAAACAGCATTTTGCAAGACCCCAACAAGCACATTTATTATTGATTGATATGATATCTTGTTCTTCCTACATCTTTCTTTAGACTATAGGCTCTGAACTGAGGCAATTTTGCCCCTCAGATCACTTGTCTGTAAACACCTTTGATTTTCCAGAAGGAAAGTGCTACTAGTATCTAATGGCTAGAGGCCAGGGACATTGCTAAGAATCTCATAGTACACAGGGCAAAGAGCTGTTCAAAATTGGGCAATCCTGATTTAGAACATAGCCTATTGATTTAAAAGCCATTAAAAAATGTCTGAAAGTATACCCAAGAAAGTTATTTTTCTTCTTTGGTTTCCCTGTTAATAGATTCAGCTTTTTAAGTAAAATAGAGCAACACTTTGGAGCTACAAAATCAGATAAACAAATGAAACCGTGCCAATCCTGCACCTTTAAGTACCTGAGGTTCTTATTTGCAGTAAGAGATAAGAGCTAAATTTAAGTCACATTCCTCAGCTAGGAAAAAGGAAATTCTACTCATTATATATTCATGTTTGCAATGATACTCTTCACTTAAGAGATTTCATGTGAGTCATTAACTAAAGTAATGAATTCCCCAGAAACAGCACTAATTAAGCCTCAAAATCAAAATATCATGAAAAGCAGACCCTGTTTTTCTTTCTAATCTGAGCAGTAGAAAAAAAAATCAGTTTCATCATGACAAGTTGAGAATGGTAGGTTCTATCAAGAACAAAGAGAAGTCACCTTTACTTAATGTTTTCTTCTAAATGGGGATAGAGAGAAAGAATGAGAAAAAAAAAGGAATACCCAAGGAAACCAACAGGTTAGGTTGTTAGTGGCAGCAGTGCCCTTGTTTGCATTAAAGACTCAGAGATCCACTGATAACATGAACAAATTTAGCCACTATGTTTTACTTGATGCTTAACTTGGTGTCTGTGAAACCTTGTAGTTTAACTCCCATGTATCCACTAATTAAGCTCATGCCCATCTTTTTTTTTTTTATTTCAGGAGCTATGCTATTCATTTATTTAATTATTTTGCATGCCTAATCTTTTGAAACATTCTTCATAGCATTATTTATGCACTGTTATTCCCATTTAACAAATTTTAAAATTAAAGATTTAGAGAGGTAATTTGCTTGGAATTGTATATGTGATGTGAAAAAGCTGTCTTTCACCATTTGACTCATTTTCCTCTTTCCTCACTTGGATGGTTGCTTAACTTCATAACTAGACTTCCTATTGTGTTATCTAGTTTCATGTCAAGTTAGAGTTATTTTGGGAAGAGAAAACCTCAGTTAAGAAAACTCACCTACCAGATTGGCTTTTGGGCAAGCCTGTGGTGCATTTTCTTAATTATTGATTGATGTAGGTAGGCTCCACCCATTGCGGTGGTCCTAGGATGTATAATAAATCAGACTGAGCAAGTCATGGGAAGCCAGCAAGCAGCATCCCTCTGTGACCTTTACTTTACTTCCTGTCTTCAGGTTCCTAGCCTGACTCCCTGGTAGGGAATCTTGGAGTTGGCTCAAGACAGAGGGACAGAGGGCAAAGATAAGGGACAAAGACAGAAGAAAGATGAAGAGAAAGAATGATGTTGTGAGAACATTCAGCCATTGGACAATAGAAAAAAATTTCTGAGCTAAATAAGCTGGTGCACTTCAAGGATGTGTTAACCTCAGAATGGGAACCAGGATATGTGCTGCACTGGGGAAGGGGTTTTGCTTTTGTTTTTAAAGGAGAAGTAAAGCTATGAATAACATCAAAACTGATAAAGATTTTGTTTGAACAGGAGAAACCTCTTCATAAAGAGAAATGATAGCTCATCCACCAAGACAATCCTACAAATTGTAAGGAAACCTCACAAAGGTTGGAGCAGTGTTCTGTTCTTGTCTTTGCAGGAAAATAGAAATATCCATCTTCAAGAAGTCAAAAGATCTTGGACATATAGACACATAAAGAAGAAAGGATAGTTATCCAGGAAGGATCACCAAGCAAAGAAAACTCTGACTTATGTAGGATAAAATCTCATTACCTAAACACCTATATCTCCTCACTTCTCAGTATAGTAGTAATCCCAAATCACTTAAAAATCACTGCCTTTGGAGTTGGACTGTGACTCTCCTCTAAATCTAAGCACATTTTTAAAAGAAAAATTCATAGTTTCTGTCTCATATCAGAACAGCCACCTGGTACAGAACAAAAGGAAAATAATTCTAGGGACTAAAGTTGTCAAAACCCCGTTTTCCCCCCCAAATTTTACTTATCCCCATACTTAATTTTGTCTCTCTTGGTACCATTCCTTGGATATATATATCTATCAAAATTTAAACTTTCTGTTTTGGTATTAATAATGTTTAAGTTTTCCACAGTGAGTAATACATTTTCCTAACAGCAATCTCTGAAGTTTATAGAAAGAAGATGGTGCCCCACAAGAATCAAATCCACCTGTTTCCTTATCTTGCCTTTGAGCCAATAAACACAACTCAAGTATCAACTTTGGACATAAACTGCTAAGACAATTTCAAATTAGCTATCTGAGATGGTTCACCTTCTTACTACACCCTGGCCAGAGCTTCAGATAATAACTTCAGATAAGATTTACCTGATACTAACAGACAAGCTACAAATCTTATAGCTAGTCCTCTTGAGACTTTATCATTGCTTTAGCTTTTTACAGGATCTCATAGAGACACCTTTCCCCCATGACAGTGGAAGTAATTCCAAGTAAATGATGCCCCCTTTCCCTACAGTTGGGTTGGATGGTTTTTTAGTTTTTGTCAAGGTTATGGATATTGTTACCTGTTAAGGGCTGGTTATAAGTTGTTAGGGGTGATTTATGAAATTCAAACTCAGGAATCTCTTTTGGACAAGAAAAGGGGGCAATGGATGGGATGGGACAATAGGTAGATTAGTGTATTTACTTGTGTACTATTTCAACAACTATTAGTTAGACAATTTACCTTTATTTCAGATTCTTGTTTACTGATACATATGTAAAATTAATTTTGTACTCCTGTCTAAGATAATTTGTATATTGATACAAGCTTGAAATTATATTTGTTTTTTTGTGTATGCTCCTCTTTCTGTTTATGTTTTTATATACTAATGTAAAATTATTTTGCCTTACTGTATATATTTTTACATATGCTTAAGATATTTTGTATATTGACACAATTTTAAGATATTTTTATATATTGCACTACAGATTTTTACCTCTGATCAAGATACCTATATATTATTCTTGTTACAATTCGAGGCCATTGTCTTCATTTCTGCACATCTGTTTAAAGATTTCTTTTTGTATGTGAAGCTTTAGTCAGTAAGCTATATAGGTATTAAGAATAATGGGTTATAGTCACCCATGCTTTTCATACCTAATTATGTTAGTCAGGTTCTCTAGTTGCACAGAGATTTACTCTACATAGTTATGATCTTCAAACACTTCAGAGACATACAGTCTATGGCATTTAATATTTTAGTAATTTAGAACTCTGTTGACATGAGACGTGACTGCCCTTGACAGCACTGAGTTATTCCTGAGGGCATGTTGAGTACTGGAGACACTCCATTTGGAGCTTGTTTTCTTCCTGGCAAAACTTGCCTTTTGGGCAAAGAACTTCTCTTGCCTTGATTGCTGACAGTGAGCATGCTGTCCTAACTAGACGAGCAGGATACAAGCAAAAAGAGACTGCTGAACATTGCAAAGACAGTGTAGGACAGTCTTTTGAATCTTTCTCTTCTGAAAATTGTTTGTCAGATATTCTAGGCCTTAGCCAAAGTTGGTTTCCCCAATGTTTCTGTGAGACTTTGAGTGACTGTCCAGGTAGCTAGTTATTTCTGTCATTGCTTGCATCTTTGGGACATTGCCTACTTGCACTTTCTGCTTACGCAGGTAATATTATTTTCCTTCTCAGGTCTAATTTTGTGTATTTTTTTTACCTTTGCTTTCTCCTGGACAATACTTGATACTTGTTCTTATTGTATACAGTTTTGTATTAGATTTAGAACCCTCTTATTAAGACAAAAAGGGGAATTGCTGTGGAAATTCATTTAGTCAATCGTCTTTGAGGTATAGGCTCCTTCAGAGTAGAGTTTTAGATGCTACATGTGGACTGGGAGCCAGCTCTCCCTCACTCTTGGGTGGTGGTCTGAGACCTTCGTGGCAGCATCTGGCACCTCCAGGGGCAGAAGACCACGATGGATCTTTACCTTCATTGTGTGGGTGTTCCCCAAATAAATATTTGTTATCTTTTCTTTAGATATTCACGGACTTCCTTAATTCCCCCTTAGAAGGGGAAGTTAACAATGGAGAAGGAGAAGGGATATTTGTCTGAGCGTGGGGGAGGACTGCCTCTGGATAGAGAGGAGACAGACATGGCCCATAGGAAAATATCGGTTTACAAAGGTAAAAGGGGAAATGCATTGTTAGAATGAGGTGTTTAATTTGAATTGGGCATGTTAAGTGGGTGAGCCAAAGGAGGCTTGTGATGGCTGGACTTCAATACTTTGATAACTGATGTAGTCAGAAAAAGAAAGTGGCCAAATAAGGGAATAGACTTTGGGGGCTAGCTTTAAGAATGTAATCTAACAGTTTTTAGCAAGGCAGAGAGAATTGGGAGAAAAGGACAAGGCCTGCCAGAGCCATGTTTGTTGGCTGGTTAGAGTCCCTTCAGGCTATAAGCTGTAAATAAGATAAAATAAAACATTTTCTTCCGAAGTTGGTTTTGGTCATAGTGTTTTAAAAATCACAGCAATAGAAAACCAAATAAGACATTTAGCCTTGCTTCTTTTCATTTTGTCCTTCATTTTGTTACCCAACTACTCTTTCTAATATGGAAACTTGAGTCCTACTTGGCCTAATTAAGTTATGGGTCCTTCATTTACCATTGTTCATGTCCTCACAAATGTTGCTTCTCCAACTGACATTAGTTTTTCCTTAAAAATTTAGTTGAAGTGCTAGCCACATTAAATAGAAAGCAAGCATTTATTAATATATGTAACACATTCTTTACCTTAATATCTTTCTTAGAAACAACCCTTTTTGAATAATTATAACAATGGAATAATTTTTTAATAGAATATTGGTACACTGTCATTTCAGACAGTTTTATTTGACATAGCCATTTTATCACAGGGTGATAAGGGGAAGTTTGCCACTCTAAAACTCTTAAAATATTAATATTTATGTTTTTAGGGCTTTGTTATTTATTACTCTGAAGTAACCATGGAAATTAAAATATACCTAAAATATACCTTTTGTGACAACAAAGCAGACTTCTCTGATGTTAAATTTACTGATAAGTGGACTACTGTGGTCCAGTTCTCCAGAAGGCCTCCATTCAGTGAAGAACAGTTCCTAGTCTCACTGCCACTTCTCCCTGACAAACTTTGATCTGATTAAGTCTCAGTTCTTTAAAAGCCCCAGATATCTTCAAATAGTGACCAATAAGTTCCCCCAATGTATATTCTATCCCTATCTTCACCCTCAACTTCTTGTTCAGTCTCTTCTGTACTAGCTTGCCCAGTCCATGTTTGGGTGTCTTTGCTCTATAGTATGTAACTACCCAGTCAACTTTTGTTCCTTTACTTCATGTGTGACTTTGCTATTGACAGTTGAAGTATCCGCTTGCCAATACCATCAAGGCAGGGCTTGGAATGAGAAGTAAAAGTCAATTAAAAGCCACAGTGTTCAAGTGGGATGAAGAAAATAGCATGTATCACATGTTCATGTTTGAGTTTCACCCAGCCATTTGTTGGATTATACTGTGCAAAGACAGAATAAGAGCACTTTTGACTTAAGAGCTCAGTGACATCTAAATTATATTTTTTAAAATTTTGTATGACAGGGGTGTTTTTTTTCCTATAAAATTAAGATTTCAGTGATGTGGAGAAGATTAGAGCCTAGGTAGCCTACCTCTCTAATTTTACAAGTAGAGCAACAAGAGATCCCCAGGCATGTTTGGTTACCCCATGGGCCAATACAAATCAAGTTAACCCTTCTAATACATCTAGAAACCTCCTACTACTCAGCACAGTTAAAATGCCTCAGTGTAAAATGCTTCCTTTAAGAGACCTATTAGGTGATTTTGATGATTAAAATGAATACTGAGCCACACCACAACAGAGGGACCAGGCTGAATGACAAGTCGAGCCTGCTTGGTCTGTTTTGGCTATGAATTTCCATGGAGTCTAATATTCCATTTGAAGTTATGAGCTTTTAAAATTAAGCACATCTCATGCTACTCCCTCCTCTATGACTCAATATTTTTTAGCTTTAACTGACTCTGCCTTAATAATAACAAAAATAGTAGCAACACTACTGATAAGCTACCACTGTGGACTGCATAACAAATGTTAGGCTTTCTCCTACTAAACATGCAGTCATTCAAATAGTCCTTAACTCTTGGAATCAGAAATATTTTCCATTTCTGACTTCTGTGGATTTGGGAATATATGCATATACATAGTACCTTGGGAATGGGATCCAAGACTAAGACTAAATGAAATATATATGTATGTATATTTTTGCATATAATAATATGTATATTATATACAGAGAGTGGATAATTTGGAGAATGTTTTTAAATAATTTTGTGCATGAAAATAAGTTTTATGGTATGGAATTTCTGCTTGTGATATCATGCTGATGGTCAAAAATTCCAGATCTTAGAGCATTTTAAGTTTCAGAATTTTGGGTTGAGTATGTTAAAGCTGTGTATTGTACTCTATTTTACTGAGTAGGAATCCAGGGCTCAGTAAAATGACACTGACACTTAGGACACAACAGAGTAGTAGAGTCATAATTTAAATGCCACTTTTCTTTCTCCAAAGCCTCTGTTCCATTCACTAATATGGAAGGCAGAGATGTCTACTTCCTTCATCCTGGCTCAGTCTAGGCACTGTTCTTTTTTCACTAAAGGAGCTTCTATTGCTATGAACTAGGGAGAGTGTTTGGAAAGTAGAAGAAAACATGTTTCTGCAATCAGGAAGACTCCTGAGTAGGAGAAACAGAAAAGGGTACTGCACAGTGCAAGAAGGTGTTTTCACAGAATAGGGCATCAAAAACTGCTTAATTGAGCATACTCAGACAATGTCTGCAGGGTAAGTAGGTCTCTGAGTTGTCTGTTCATGGGAGAGTAGACGTCAGTTAGGAAATATTATGAGTAAAAGCATGGACCAAAATGAAGTCAAACCTATGTTGATTAGACTAGAGAAGGAAGCTGGAGAGACAGTTTGATAATGGGTTCTGAGCAGCTGTTGGAATTATGATGAGTGGTTTGTCATGAATTCTGAGTGAAAGGAGAAACAACCACTGAATAGTCAGAGAAGCTTGAAGGGGGTGCTCTTCCATTTGGACAGGAGTGGTCAACACTGTATGAAGGTGGGAGATTATATGCAGGGCTCCAGAGAACTGCTAGGAAGGGTTTTGGTAGGGAAAGTGGAAAAGAAGTAAGAGGTTCATGAACCTGAAAAAGATTCTTTTGTTCCTATGACATTCACTTCAGCTCCTGTGGCATGTTCTATCAGAAAATAAGTAAATAAATAAATAAAAGACAAAGGCCCAGATGTGAAATGAATCATAAACAATTATGACTGAAAAAGAGAACTGTCCAAAGGATCTGGGTGAAACTTTTAGCCTTTTCCTTGCAGCTTATCCTATGTACCCACTTTCTCTACTCTTCCCTTTACCTCTGCCTTTCTTTTACTTTTCTTTGCTTCCAGGATTTAACCAGCGGTATACCAGGGTGAAGGTCTTAGGAAGGAAGAGCTAAACATTGAACAGTGGGAGAAGTTGTAATAAATTGTAACTGTAGGATATACTTAAAATGCAGTCATTGCTAAGCCTTTAGAAAAAGAAGAGCTGCCTGATTCATTGCATGAGGGGGAGGGGTAGACTCAGAGAACCTCAGCTTTGATTCCTGGAATATTTTTTCAAAGTCTGGGAACTACTTCAGGATAGAGAGAGCACAGAAAAACAAAGCAACACCAAAATCAACTGTTTTTCTCCTTTCTGCACACTCAAATACAGAATGACTTGTAACATTTCTGCATGTGTATGTGTGGCCCTGTATATAGAACACAAAGCACAGAATCTGAATGTTTGAACAGCGGGATGACTTCTGAATATACTTAATTCTGAGACTACTTATCTAAACAAGTTCCCAAAGTTGAGAGCTTAGTTTCACAAAACTTTTCCTACTCTAGATATCAGTTTCAGGTGAGGGTGAGCCTCTGGAATGTCTTGAAGAGTGATTCTAAATTGATGCTGGTAACATGCCCATACTTGAGTTTTGTTAGCCAAAGTAGGACACAGATCTTAAAGAAACACTAATATTTGTCCACATTTTACAGAAGGAACAGTTGGTGGGAAAAGGGTTTGCTGGGTTCCCAAGAGCTGAAGCTCCTGTCCAAGACTAGAGGAACCACTTGTCTACCATGTGCATGCATTTTTTTCTTAGTCACCTGAAGGCTCTCCTAAACTTAGTTCTCCCTAGGGTTTGTGGAGGCTTCATTTCATAGGCACAATTGATGAAATCATGGGTGAAGGAAAAAGCTTGTAGATTCAAGATACCTTTATTTAGATAAATACCAGCCAAATGAAAGCCAGAGAGTGCCCAGGGGCAGCAAGGCAGGGAGGCCAGAGAGAAGGGGCAGCCAAAGGGGAAGAGAGCATTCCATGTGCTCGTGGTCACTTAAGAGCCCATGCCACATCATTCTGACCTCACCTTGACCACGGGCACACCAGTAGCCAGCCCTTAGGAGGCATGGTTATGGTGTCTCCCTACACATGGGTCATTGGTTGTCAATTTAACCTTCAGCTCCCCTGGAGATGAGAATGTGGCCTCTAAGCACACATATATCTACCCTGGAAACTAGTCCCCATCCTACGATTCTCTTAGACTTCTCAAAAATTCATCTCATTAACATAAACTCAGGTATGATTTTAGGCGATGTTATTTGTTGAAAATAACCAAAAGACTGGCTTTTCCCTTATTATTCCAGAGCTGTTGTGGAGCTATTTGAGAAACTAAGGACAAAGAGCCACCTAAAAAATGACAAGGTTGCATGAGTTGTGTTCCAGAATCTGTTCCAAAATTTTATATAGCCTCAAATAGCATCTACTTGGTTCCTTTGGTATGTGAGTATTAGTTTGAAACTAAACACGTTAAATTGCTCTGATGGGGCTGGGAGGTGGTGGCGCACTCCTTTAGTCCCAGCACTTGGGAGACAGAGGCAGGTGGATCTCTGTGTATTCGAGACCAGCCTGGTCTAAAAGAGCTAGTTCCAGGACAGCCTCAAAAGCCACAGAAAAACCCTGCCTTGGGGGAAAAAAAAAGAGCTCTCTAACCCATAAATTGCTCTGATGCTAATGGCCTTTTGTTTATAACAGAGCTAAAAAGAAGATTCTCAAATTATGCAACCCCCATTACTAAAAGAGTGACCTTTTGAGCAAAACAATAACAAAAAATGACATAAAAGTTCACAACCATTTTCATTGTAAATTGCCATTTTATTAAAAATGGGGTAGATAACAGGTAATTATAATTTAAAGTAATGAATCCTCAAATAATTTTTAGTATAGTATAAAATCTCTGGGTTCATAAATAACATTTTTTTCCCTATTCAGGAGCTGCCATGCTTGGAGATGTGTTATTCATGACTTAATTATTCTATAGATGCTTCATTCATATGTATGCAGATATAACTGGCAGCATTGCATTTTAATGAAGATGTTGAGCAGCATGAAGCTGTAATTTCTAACAGAGAATCCTGTCAAGACTAAACAATAGGAACTCCTGAAGAGGAAACAGCCTAGTCAGAAAGAAAATTAAAAACCCATTTGAATGTTTTAATTATTATCATTAGCGAGACTTTGAAAGCCTTTAACACATCTACAGAGGCCACAGCTTAGGAACTGCTTTTCTGATTCAGAAAAATGATTTTGAGGAAAGGGATATTTTCAAAATTATGTGGCAGTGAGAAGCTGTCAGAGGATTGTGTCTGGTCTCTGATTCTGACCCCTCCCTTTTTGTGATTTCTTTTTATTGTAGGAGTTCTGAAGCTAAAATTACCAATTTGATTAATCTTTGAAAAAGCAATGAGGGGAGGAAAGAGAAAGGCCCTTTTAAAGCATTTTTTTGTGTGTGCCAGATATGTGTATATGAGATTTAAAATTTTAGCACAGGCTGAGTGTCACTCAAGCTGCCATTCTTGATCCTCCAGAAAGTTCTATTTGACTAGAAACATTAAGATCCTCTTTTTTTAGCCATGCCATTGTGAACATACTGTATTCTGTATCATAATTGTGCATGACTTTATTTATGAACTAAATAAATGAATGAAAAAAAATAAATAAATCCTCTTTTTTTTCTCTCTGTTTCTTCTTTTGCCACAATTTTATTATGGAAATTTTCTTACCTTCTCAAAAAGAAAAAAAGTCAAGATTACAAGAAATTAAACAAGTATACTGTGAAGTGGGCCATAATCACACATCTGTTCTGTTACAGAATTAAAGAGTAGAACTCTGCTGTCATATTCAAGTGTTTTAGGAAAAGTTATGCTGCTACAATTAGAAATGAGCAGACATGGAGGTCACAGCAAAAGGTTCTCTCCCTTATAATCAGCTTTTGACCCCCTCATATCTTTGGTACACACTAATTTTGAAACTGAAGGTAGGCTGAAATATCATAATTTTTCTTCCTTAAAATTTAAAATACCATATAAAAGCATAACACACGTTAAAAAAAAAAGAAACAAGTTGGAGGTAGAAAGGCTTTGTTAAGGAAAGACCACTTCATTGTAGGGAGACACTGTAGCCCCGCCTCCTAGGAGCCCTACAGGTGTGCCTGGCTACGCCCCCCCCCCCATGAGGGCATGGTCAGGGGAGGTTCAGGATGATGTGTGGAGAATTCTTAAGGGATGGCAGACACATGGGGAGCCCCTTCTCTCTGGCATCCCTAGTTTGCTGCCTCTGGGCACACTCTGGCTTGTGCGTGGCCGGTATTACTTGAATAAAGGTATCTTAACCTGTAACTTCACACACATTATATCTTCATGTTATACTTCCTGGTAAAGAATGACTGCTTTAATCAATCTATCAGGCACTAATACAATGGTGGCTGTCTTAATTACTTTTCTATTTCTTTGAAGACACACAATGATCAAGGTAACTTATAAAAGAAAGCATTTAATTGGAGGCTGCAGGGTCTTAGCCCAACTATGGAAGGCTGAGCTGGGTTAAGGATCTGGAGACAATCAGACACAGTGGGGAGTCTAGTCAAGCAGGAACTCATTTATTACCCCACAGCAAGCATCTTTTAAAGCAAAAAACTGCAGAGTGGGAAAACAGCCAGCTAATGGTTTTAAAGGTCAGCCTATCGTGTGCCTAGGCACCCTATGATTTGAGCCGTTCATGCAGTGACCTCATTTAGTTCAATCTTGGCAACCAATCACCATTGTTTGTAAACATCTCAGGACTACCCTCCTGACTTCCCCTCGGCACCATCTTAAACTGGCTAGTGTGCCCTTCAGAGTGTTAGTCCACTTCATCATGGCAGAAAGCAGGGTGACAAGCAAGCATGGCCTGGAACAGTATCCAAGAGCTTACATCTGATCCACAAGCAGAGGGAAGGGGGGATAAACTTTTGAAGTCTGAAAACCTACTCCCTCTTTTGTTTTTACCTAAAATCATATCTTTTGGTTTTACCAAGATACAGGAGTCAGAGGCTGTTGTGAAAACCTGCTAGCTCAGAGAGGTTGAGGAACAACTCACTGACCTTCCTCTTTGGTTGGTATCACAGCAAGAGCTCTTTCCCTACCATTCCAATTCAAAAGAGACTGCCAAACCTTCAGTCCCTCCCTTCTACTTCCTGTGTGTTTCCTCTATTCATCTATGGCTACTTCTTGTCAACTAGCCACGGGCTCCACCTCCTGATCTCAGGTTTGTATTTGATTATTGCAATCTTGGGGTTCACAGAATGATTAAATATCCTACAACTCGCCTCCTTCAGCAAGGTTACACCTCCTCATCCGTCCTAAATAATCCACCAACTGAACACTAGACATTCAAATATATGAGCCTATGGAGGCCATTCTCATTCAATTCACCACATTAGCACAATTGTTTTATGATTAATCAGTCTCCTTATCATTGTATTTAAAGCCTTCTCCCTATAAAGAATCACATATGAGGTACTGTAAACCTGTTAAAAACTGAAAGCTGTGGATACTACAGGTTTTTGGAGAGGGTAGAACTTGTTACTGATATTAAGCTAAATTGATATATGTAACCAAACTTCTTTCTAAATATTTATATTTATATCCTTAGACTAGTGCAACAATCTGTCTTTGCCAGAGAATTTTCTTGTAGTGGGCAATAGTTAATACTGAGACTTATTACTGGTCAAAATGCTGAGAATAAATGGCTGCTGAGTACTTAAACCTAAATAGGACATCTATATCACCTCTTCCAAAATACATGAAACAACATAGAAAATTGGACAGAAATATTTTAAGAGTGGAGGTTGGGAAAGAGTCCTATGAAACACTGTTTTCTTGAAATGATAAGGCTGATATAATCATCAAATACAATGCAACCTCTAAAAATAAGGCTGGGAGAACATCACAGAAGAGGGGGCAGAAAGATTCTAAGAGTTAGAGAACTAAGATATTTGCTGTAAAATAGTGTGGGAAGCTGTATGATAAAATCTCAAATCTGTGATTAATTAAGCAATATCTACATATTGGCAGCACCAGTTGTCATGTTAGTATGGATGGGGAAAATTTCACAGGGCCTCACCCATAGATAAAGAACTAAAAGCAATAATTTGTTGCTGGGAGGTGGAGATTCAACTTTCTTCAGATATTATCCCCATGATAATTTATCTAATTTCACGTGGTCAGCCTTAAAAACAGTAACTCTAAATAGATTAATCAGGATATATAGTCAATAATAAAGAAGTCATTTGAGAGGGACTGGAGAGAGCATGAGAGGAGTTGAGGGGGAGAATGGGAGGAGTAGAAATAGTGTGCATATAGGAAGCATGTAATAAATTCTCAAAACAAAATCTAAAAAATAAAACAAAGCCATTCCTTGAAGGCATTCTAGAATTGTCCAGATCCCACTTATTAAAGACCCAAGGGCATGAAAAAGTACAACTTTGAAAATGTCCCTTAAAAATGTTTGTTTTCATTGACCTGAACTCTGGAACCCAGCTGCAGAAAGGGAGGAGTGAAGAGCAAAGAGGTAGGGGCCAGGTTGGTGAAACCCACAGAAACAGCTGGCCTGAACAAGGGGGAGCTCATGGACCCCAGACTGATGTCTGGGAGGCCAGCATGGGACTGATCTAGAGCCCTGAATGTGGGTGTCAGTGAGGAGGCCTCGGCCCTCTATTGGGCCCCTGATAGTGGATCAGTATTTATCCCTGGTGTAAGAAGGGACTTTGGGAGCCCATCCCACATGGAAGGATGCTCTCTCAGCCTCAACACATGGAGGAGGGCCTAGGCCCTGCCCAGAATGATATGATAGACTTTTGGGAATCCCCATGGAGGGCCTTATCCTCCCTGGGGAGCAGAGGGGGGATGAAGTGGGGGGTTGGGGGAAGGGGAGGGAGAGGGAGAAGGGATTGACATGTGAAGCAGACTTGTTTCTAATTTGAACTAATATAAATAATTTCTTGGGAAAAAAGGTTTATTTTCATTTTATTGTTGATTTTTTGGGTGTAGCATAGGCACCACACATATGACTGCATATGGAGGTCAGAAGACATGAAAGATTTGGTTCTCTCTTCACTTTGTGGGACTCAGGACTGAGCTGGAATCATTAGGCTTAGCAGCAAGCACTTTACCTGTTGAACCATCTCACCTGCAATGAAAGACTTCCCTTTGAAAAGAGGGCACCTTGTTTGAACAGGCTGCCTAGGAAATTGTTTTCCCAATGATTGAGTAGTTTAGCTATTGAAGCATTCAGATATCAATCAATGCGATTATGGCCCAAGGTAGCTCAACTGCTACTTGAGTTGGTGTCATATCTTGTGGTATGCATGATGTTGCTTCTTAGACACAGAAAACTCAGGAGTTAAAAAGTCATGTTTTCTACCAAAGTTCAAAGGAAAATTTGACAGCTCAGGCAATATGTAGTAGGGTTCCATACTAGTCCTCTCATATGTGTACTTAAGTTGTAATGGTGAGCAGACTATAAAAAATTTATTAGTTAGGAAGGGCTTAGCATGGGCAGGTAAGGCCCTTACCACTTAGATCATTTAGTCTCTGGAGCTAAATGATAGAAAGCATCATTAAATATTATAAATACCTAATACAGTGTCTAACATAAACTAACACTTCAATAAATAATAAAGGCTTTTGTAAATTGCTATTACTTGTTATTGTTAGTACTGTGATAGTAAATGTGCAAAACAATAGAAATCCAGCAACTGAATGAAAAAGTTAGGTAAAAGCTACCAATTCCAGGGAGGGAGGGAGGGAGGAGGAGGGAGGGAGAGAGAGAGAACATAGCATGTGAAGTGTTTCAATTTAATATTTCAGAATTGGAATGACTTGAAATAATGACAGAGTATAGCAATCTAGGATGCATGTGGGCAATATACATGGAATATGTGAGATGAAGGTCACTGATATGCAGAACGCCAAAGGAGCTATTGCTAGAGATTGGGTTGTTCATCTTTGGCAGTGGGCATTTTCCTAGATAACAGCATCATCAGAGGAGATAATTTCAAGTGATAACATCTCCAATAAAAGTTAAAAAAAAAATACCCAGGTTTTCCCATACCTAGAAGTGTCTCTGGATCCTGTGGCTTCAGCAGATGTCCCAGTATTCCCTCTGGCTTCTAACTGCAGGTAGTGACTTTTCTTATGAAAATACCAGGTGGTTGTCAAGAGGTGTACTTGGTCATGAGCTGCCTGTTTAGAATACATGTGCCGTATTCTTACAGTCTAGACAAATGTCCCTGATTTCAGAGAAAACCCTTAAGAGCTACTTTACTAACTATCCCAAAATCTGTTCTCATTTTAAATTTAAAATGCAGAGACTTGTGTGGTGACTCATACATTTGAAGTGCTCAGATTAAGTAGGGGTGATCTCAACAGTGATTTACTGTTGAGATTTGGAAAATGAGTCATCTCCTTTATGGGCTTGTCCTTGAGAGTCACTGGATTTAGAGGTCTTTAATACCTTCCAAAGAAACTGCTGCTCTCAAGGAAAGAATGAGCCCTCCTGTGGTTTCACTTTGGTAACTACAAATATTTATAACATTTCTAAAAATAGTGTCATCTTCTTTATTTCCTTTTATATACATCTGTAGTTTGTAAAATGGTTCTGTGTTATGATGACTCTGGTTAATAAATTATGGAAAGAATGATGTTTTCAGTACCAAAGTGGATATGCATTCAGTGATTTATTATTCTTTAATTTCTGAAGACTATTTAATGTTTCCTTATCCTAGGATCTATTTGTTAGCAAGAAATAAAAATTAATTAGAAAAATAAGTAGTTGTAAATTACTTTTATATGATGCTTAGAAGGAATGGTTAAAAGGGATGATGATCTATTTTTTAATATTTTTAGTATAATATTTTTATTGATTATTTTAGTATTTCACAGAATGCACTCCAATCACCTTTACTTCCCTCTAAGGCCTATTTCCCTACCCTGTTGGTCTCCCTCCCCCAAAAAGGATTTAAAAAGTCTAATTTGGGGGCTGGAGAGATGGCTCAGCACTGCCTGCTTTTCCAAAGGTCCTGAGTTCAATTACCAGCAACCACATGGTGGCTCAAAATCTCACAATGAGATCTTTTGCCCTATTCTGGCCTACAGGCACATATGCAGGCAGAACACTGCATAGAAAACAAATAAATCATAAAAAGTCTAATTTGTGTTGTCCTTATAATCACTGGAATATGTCAAACTCCCAGCTGCCAGTCCCTTAAGGAAAACTCCTCCACCCCTATTGTGAAACACAATATATGTGGATCGCTAGGGAGTCAGAGCAAGTTTGATGAGCAGATGTTTTGAATAAATCCAACTTATACATTTTAAAAATGTTTTGACTTCAAAACTTAAGTCTAAGGACAGGCTTGTGTTTTCACAGAGAATGAAAATCTATGGATTTTCATTTCTTGCTTGATCAAACAAGACCCCCTGAAGCAGTGGCCCAACTGATCCTGTGTATGGGACAAGTAAGCCATGCCTGTTAGAGGCTGGCTACAGGTGTGCCTGACCATGCCTGTCAAGGCGTGGTCAAGATGAGGTCAGGATGATGCAGCATGGGCTCTTAAGGAATCTCGAGCAGATAGAGCCTTCTCCTCCCGCTTCTCCCTGGCCTCGCTGCTCAGCTGCCCCTGGCATGCTCTGACTTGCATTTGGCTGGTATTTATCTGAATAAAGGTATCTTGAACCTACAAGCTATCCCATCACCCCTGCATCCAAAACAGCTGAGATGATGCAGCTATAGATAACTATGGCCAAATTTCTGTGTTTTATCATGATCCCCATGGTATGGACATCGCCCCCAACCAACAGGAAGCAGTTTGGAATGAATGATGCCCAATTTCCCAAATATTGTTTATAAATATTTGTTTTCATTTAAATGGGGTTGATTATAAATGGTAATGATCACAGTCTCTCTTTTTAAAGGAAAAAAAAGGGGAATAGGATATGGAGATGAATACTTTACATTGGTATCTATTTTCATTTATTGATGCAACTTTAAGGTCAATTTTGTGATATGCAAATTTCTCCTTTTGTTTAGGTATTGTTTATACAGATCTTTTAAAATGTAATGCATAATTAAATACAGATTATATAGTCACCTATAATAGTCAAAACTTCTAATTAGGTTAGTTAGGTCTTCTAGATATACAAAGATGTATTTGAGATGGATATTCTTCAAACCTTTCAAAGACCTATCAAATATATGGCATTTAAATAGTTTAGGGTTTTTCTTGACACAACTTCTCCTGGAACACCAATTATGTCTGAGAAAAAAGATGGACATCAAAAAACTCATTATTGAGTTTACCTTCAACATGGCAAGATTAGCCTTTTGGGCAAGAAACTACTCTTGCCTAGACTGTTTGTTGCTGTATAAACTGGACATGCAGGACCCACAGGAAAGTGACTGTGGAACTGGCAAAACAAGACAGTACTGGGCTACAGATTGATCCTGCCCCGGCCTGCAGGGCTCCGGTAATTCATGGGTTTGAGGTGAACTAAGCCTGAAAATAAATGGGTGAGAAAGAGAAGCCAGACCAAGCAGTGTCCTTGTCAAGGTCTAATTTTATTGATTATAAACAAGGGGTTTTTAAAGAGAAAGGAGGAAGTAAAGAAAGAGGAAGTGGGGGAGGAATGGGTGTTAATTGTTCTCAGGCCAGGGCAGGTGTCCCAGAACCTAAGGGGTGGGGTGCTTGACTAATTGCAGTTAGCTGAGCATGGAGGTCACCAGGCCTCTTGTAAGGAGGACTTTTATATCTAACCAAGGCTGGCTCCTGACATATCCAGTCTAAAAGAGAAACAGAGCCAGGCTCACATCTTTAATCTCACTACTTGGCAGTCATATGCCTTTAAGCTCAGTACTATCGAGGAGGAGACAGAAGTGATATGTTTAGGTGGAGATAGGAATATATAGCAAGAGGAAACAGGAGCTCATTGCATTCAGTCTGAGGATTCATAGGGACAGGATCACCCCTTTGGTCTGAGAATTCAGTAGAGGTAAGTGGTCTCTTTTGTGGCTAGCTCCTTTACTTCATTGACATTTCAGTATTTACCCCACTATCTGATTCTGGTTTTTTATTATTAAGACCTATTAGAACTTGTACTATAAGCCATACTATAAGAGATCCCCAGATATTAATTAAAAGTTCTGTGTGGAAGAAAAATATATACCCATCCCTAAAGATGGGTATGGTGATGTACCCCTGTAATCTTAGCATGGAGTTGAGGGTAGTGAGTTTGAGGACAATCTGGGTATGCATAATAAGTTCAAAGTCAGCCTAGGTATATAGTGAAACCTTGTTTAAAAAAACCAAGAAGTGGGCTGATGAGATGGCTCAGTCAATAAAAGTACTTGCTGCTAAACCTGATGAGCTGACTTCAATCTCTGAAACTTGCATGATTATTTCTACAAGTTTGACTTTCACAAATGCCTTGGGGTATGCATACATATCCCCACTCACATAGATATAAATATAAAAAAGGAAAAAAGCTTGAGAATGTAGCCCAGTGTGAAGTAGGCCTTGAGTTTGATCATTAGTACTGAAAAACAATAAAACAAGCAAGAAAACAAAGAAAGAATAGTACCCCAAAGATAAACCAAAAAGAAGAAGAAGAAGAAGAAGAAGAAGAAGAAGAAGAAGAAGAAGAAGAAGAAGAAGAAGAAGAAGGAGAAGGAGGAGGAGGAGGAGAAAGAGAAGAATAAGGAGGAGGAGGAGTCAGAAGAGGCAGAGGAGGAGGAGGAGAAGGAGGAGGAGGAGGCAGAGGAGGAGGAGGAGAAGGAGGAGGAGGCAGAGGAGGAGGAGAAGGAGAAAGAGAAGGATAAGGAGGAGGAGAAGGAGGAGGAGGAGGCAGAGGAGGAGGAGGATAAGAAGAAGAAGAAGAAGAAGAAGAAGAAGAAGAAGAAGAAGAAGAAGAAGAAGAAGAAGAAGAAGAAGAAGAAGAAGAAGAAGAAAGACTTCTATTTGGCCAAATTGTGTTTATTTTACACACAGCATTCTTCTGATGGCTAATCTTTGTAGTCAACTACCTATGTTTAAAATCATTAGAAAATACACACCTGGACATATCTATGAAGACATGTTCAGAGAACTTTAACTGAGGAGGGAAAACCATTGTGAATGAGTACAACATCATGCCATATATTGAAGTCTTTGAATGAATAAAAACGTAAAAACAGAGCTGCAGCATTTCATCTCTACCTCTGTTTCTAGGCTGAGTGCACAGGGTAACCAACTGTTTCATACATTAACCACACCTTCCTTATCATAATGGATTCTATTTTCTCAAACCATGAGCCAAAATAAACCCTTTCTTATCTTTTCTTTTTCTTCTTTTTCTTTTCCTTTTATTCTTTTTTTTGACACAGGGTTTCTCTGTATTGTTTTGGAGGCTGTCCTGGAACTTGCTCTGTAGACCAGCTGGCCTTGAACTCACAGAGATCTGCCTGCCTCTGCCTCTGCCTCCCCAGCGCTGGGATTAAAGGCATGTACCACCAACGCCCAGCTAATAAAACCTTTCTTAAGAGGCTTTTATGAGCTTTTATGAGGAAGCAATGAGAAAAATAACTATTATAATTCTTCTGAGTTTCCTAGTAGATTTAGTACTCACAGTAGCAGTCTATATAAATGTTCATTTGCAGTATAATCTGACATGTTTGTAGTTCCAGTCTCAGATTTTTAGGGGTTATAGCCAATATTTGTTATTCCAGGAACTGGTATAAACATCTATTAATATTTTATCTTTACAACAAGCTTAGTTGTTAACAGTATTTACTTGTTATCATGATTTTTATTTTTATGTAAAGAGAAACCCAAACCCAGAAATGTTAAATAAATTACAGAAACTCACCCAAGATAATAATCCAACCTTGAAACCCAGGAAGCCCGACTACAGAGTTGAAGCACATTTCCTGTCACTCATTATAGGTGAGTGTGTTTCTTACTCATTTTAGCATCCATCACTCTGCGTGTCATATTTAGTCACTCAGTTTTCTTGTTGTGGTAGATCCTCTTCACAGCTAACAGCATGTTTCAAACCATCAGATAATGTCAATGTCTACTTCAAATCCCTCCAATGAGTATCAGTCTTGCTTAGAATAAAATCCAAACTCCTGTAAGTTTCTGCTTATGTAATGGTCTCATTTTTACATTTCTCACTTGCTCACTATACTCCACTGACATTGTTCTTCTTCTTCCTGGGGCACAGAAACTACTTCATATCTCCTGGACTGGGAAATAATTGCCTTCAGTAATGGAGTTATTCCTTCTCTGTCTTTCATTTTGTTTCATAAATGAATCTTACTTAATATCAGTTACCAAAGATACTTTTTTTGAATTCTGTCAACAGACTGCCCATATTCCATCTCACATCATTCAGTAATAGACAGTTTGGCATCTACTGGCTTACAGTAGATACATAATAAATATTGGCTAAACAAGCACCTCACAGTAGATATAATGTTTTAGAGTGAATGAGTAAGGGTATTTAGCACTAAAAATAAAACATAATTTTAGTACAATGTAAAGACATTTATGAATGTATAGAAGAAGCATTATGTATTTATAGAGGAATGGGAAAGCTGAGTTTTGACAAAACAGCAAAATATGATTTTATATAGGATTAAAACATGTAGAAAGAGTCTGGTAATGATCCTTATGCTTCTATTGTGTGGAGTAATTTGAGGAGTATTAGTATTAGCTCTTTGAATTTTGGGTAGAATTCTGACTGAAACCATCTTACCCTGGGTTTGTTTGTTTGTTCTTTTGTTTTTGTTTTTTTGGTAGGGAGACTTTTGATGACTGCTTCTATTTCATTAGGGGTTATAGGTTTATTTAAATTGCTTATCTATTATTGATTTAATTTTGGTAAGTGACGTCCAGAAAAATTGTCCATTTCCTTTAAAATTTCCAATTTTGTGGAGTACAGGTTTTCAAAGTATGACCTGATGATTCTCTGTATTTCCCCAATGTCTGTTGTTATATGCCCCTTTTCACTTCTGATTTTGTTCATTTGCATGTTCTCTCTCTGCCTTTTGGTTAGGTTGGATAAAGGTTTGTCTATCTTCTTGTGTTTTTTAAAGAACCAACTCTTTGCTTCCTTGATTCTTTATATTGTTTTCTTTGTTTCTACTTTATTGATTTCAGCTCTCTATTTGATTATTTCCTGGCATCTACTCCTCCTGGGTGAGTTTGCTTCTTTTTGTTCTGTTAATTTTCTAGTGTGGCTATTCTCCAGTTTCTTCATGTGTGCACTTAGTGCTATGAGCTTTCCTCTTAGAATTGCTTTCAGAGTATCTCATAGGTTTGGGTATATTGTGTCTTCATTTTCATTGAATTCTAGGAAGTTTTGATTGCTTTCTTTATTTCTTCCTTTACCCAGGAATGATGTAGTTGAACATTGTTAAATTTCCATGAGTTTGTAGGGCTTCTGCAATCTATGTTGTTGCTGAATTCTAATTTTAAGCTGTCGTGGTCCAATAAGATACAGGGGATTATTCCATTTTTTTGCATCTGTTGAGGTTTTCTTTATTGCTGAGTATGTGGTTGATTTTAGAGAAGGTATAAGATATCTTTCTGGGTCTCTGCCTTTCCTCTTTCCATAATTCTTCTAGTCTGGTATCCCCACCTATACTTCCTGATTGGCTCTATGATGACTACATTTCTCTATGTAGTTTTCTCCCCAAATACTCAGCATCTGTGATTTGGCAATAAAAGTTATTCTATGAAAATGTTTGTGATATATCTTAAATGGTACCTCACAAATGTGAGTTTTAATTATTTCCCCATTATAAATGTTATAACACTATTCCTTGATCCCAGAAACAATCCATAAGAGACTGTAGGAACACTTTTCTCAGCTATAGTGCTTCAGTCAAAGGTAAAATGTAGGTATGGATTTAATAATGTAAACAGAAGGACATAGTAAAGTAAAAAAAAAAAAAACCACCAAATTGTGACCTAGATCTGGCTCTGTAAGTAAATAGAAGGGTTTTAGGGAACTTGTTCTATACTAATCTAGCCATCTGACATGTTATAGAAGGGAGACAAGTCCAATAGAAATGAAGAGAGTCTACTCCACAGAGTTGCTGTGGAGGTTAGTTGGGTATAATGAAGAATGTGTAGAACAAGGTCTGGTACATTTAAGTCAGAAGATTATATCCTCTCCAGACTGGTGAGAAACTGATCAAGAGAGTACCCAACCAAAGGTAAGCACAATTTCTACAGCCACCAACAGCAAGGTAGATGAGAGTTTCTGGGTCTTCAGAGGAAGCCTGTCCCCACCAGGGGTCCTCACCTTCATCAGTGAAAGACAGGTGTGAGAACGTGAACAGTGCTGGCTCTGGTAAGATACCCAGAGGATACAATGAATTTCTTTCCAAAATACTCATGACTTCACTATCATTCCATCCTTTGTGTGTGCCAGAAATCATTTCATAGTATCCTTCAACTGCACATACTCCCTTATTTTTCTCATTCTTTAGTTTCTAATTCTGCAAGAGCCTAGACCTTGTCTTTTTGTTCTTATTTTCCCCACTTGAGAATCATCAAGAAAAATGCCTTCTATTTTCAGTTTCTCTTTTCTTTAGCTATATCCTGAAAATACTGCATCTTTAAAGCCTTTTGATTTAGTGATTGTTTCTTTTCTGAACCCCTGTATTATGGGAACTGGCTTTTTTTCTCTTTCAGGAAAATATTCAGTTCCAATCTCAGTGTCTCAGACTTTCTAAGAGCTTCTCTCTCTCTCTCTCTCTCTCTCTCTCTCTCTCTCTCTCTCTCTCTCCTTCCATACATACTCTCCATCTTAGGGTTTTATTGCTATGAAGAGACAACATGACCACAGCATCTCTCAGAAAGAAAAAAAATTTAATTGGTGTTGCCTACACTCCACTATCATAATGCTGCAACATGGTGGATGTAGGTAGACATGATGCTGTAGAAGGAATCCAGTGTCCTATATCTTGGCTTGTAGGTAACAGGAGTGGTCTGTCTCACTGGGAGTAGCTCGAGCATAGGATACCTTAAAGCCCACCCCCAAAATGACACACTTCCTCCAAGGCCACACCCACTCTAACAAAGCCATATCTCCTGATATTGCCATTCTTTTTGAGGATCCTTTTCTTTCAAACCACCTCTCTCTCTCTCTCTCTCTCTCTCTCTCTCTCTCTCTCTCTCTCTCTCTCTGTGTGTGTGTGTGTCTGTGTTTCTCTTTCTCACACAGTCTCTAGGTGTGTTTGTGTGTGTCCCTGTGACCATATGCACGGGTTCCTATGCAATTCTAGAGACTCTCAGCATTCATTTTAATAATTGCATATTTTCCAATGCTCCACTGTGATACCTTAACTTTCTCTTTTCTACCCTTCCTTGGCAATGTATTTCTGTGTCCTTGCCTTGACCTTATCATTTTTCCTCCTACAAACCCTATGAGATTCAGACATTCTATTTTTTTTTTGAGACAAGGTTTCTCTGTAAAGTGAAATGCAATAAATTCAGATTGAGATGGAGTCAGAGCAAGTTTGATAAGAAGTTTATTAGAAAAGTACTCAGGCTACAGAGTCAGTCTTATACCACCAGGCAGGTGAGGGAACAGAGAGAGCTGCGTGCATGCAATCATCATATTTAAGGTCTTGCTACATCACTCTGACCATGCCCAAGTGTATATGTTCTGCCTCACCTGTGCCAGCCCCCAAGAGGACGTGGCTAGCATTTCCTCTATATCTCTGTGTAGTTGTGGAGCCAGTACTGAAACTGGCTCTTGTAGACCAGGTTGGTCTTGAACTCACAAAGATCTGCCTGCCTCTGCCTCCCAAGTTCTGGGATTAGAGGGATGCACCACTATTGCCCGGCTCAGACATTCTATCTTGCAATTACTACTTTTGTTTTGCCTTATTACAATAGGACTCTGACAATATACAACTAACAATCACCAGTCCATTCCTGTGATTTCTGATTTTCCTATTTTCCTTCTCTTCAATTCCACGATAATTTGTCTTAAATATTATTTATTATTAATGTGTGCACTATTAAATTCCTAAACCTATCCAACATGAAAGTGGTCAAGAAAGCATCCAGGTCCCATCCTCTTCTGCCCATTTGATATTTACCCCAAACCTTCTTTTCCCTCATGTTTTCTTTGTCAACTATGTCATCCTTATTATATAAATAAATAAATAAATAAGCTATTTTAGATTACATCTACCTCAACTATCTGACTACCATCTTTTCTCTCAACTGTCCTTTATAGAAAGGAATGTTTCAAGCATTTTGGGTTCCATATGTTTTCATTTCCTCTTCCTTCCTTCCTTCCTTCCTTCCTTTCTTCCTTCCTTCCTTCCTTCCTTGGGCCTATTACTAGTAGTCCTCTCATTTCATTTATTATACCTTTTGACATAGTTGAATACATTTTAAAAAAATATGTTGTCTCCATAACTCTTACTTTGATTTTTGTTATATTTATGTCTGTTTTTGTGAACTCCTTCCCATATCCCTGATTTTCCCCAGTACTATTTTTACATGTTCTGGGGAGTCAAGCATGAGGGAGGAGTGACTGTGTCCAGTCTTCAAGTCTTTCAGATTATTTTTCCTGTCTCATTTGTTTCATGGCTTTAAATATAATTTGCATGGTGTGGAAACTTAGCCAATCTGTTTAATTTTGCTGAGCTTCAAACTTTCCTTCAAAACAAGGGCACAGAGTGTATGATCAGGACTTTGTAGGGAACTAACATAATAAAATACTTGGAGCAGAGAAGCTATTACTCAAGGATGGTTTGGACTCACAAATCAATTGTAGCATTTAGTGAGGAGTTAAGGTTTTTAATATGTACTTAGACTTGTATAAGACTTATCTGTACTTTACTAAGTACTATGATAGTGTTTTTTTTAAGTGAAAATTTAAATTAATTAGATTATTTTTGGTGTTATCAGAAACCAAACATTCTAGGAAAATGTGTTTTATTTCAATGTAGACTTTAGTCAATGCTTTACTACTCTTTAAGAAAATAACTAGGCATTGCTGTTTCATCTTCATACCATAAGTGTAGGAATAAAAGAGCTTAGTTTATTGTAGGTACCCCTGAGTGTTAATTTCTTTGTGTCTGCTTTTAGAGATTATTTCCCATCAACATGATATGACAGACTTTGAAGGTCCCTGGTGGAGGGCCTCACTATCCCTGGGGTGAGTTGGGGTGTGGGTTGGGGGCGTTGGTGGGGAACTTGGGAGGATGGGGGGTGAGGGAATGGGGGGATGGACATGTAAATATGAGTAGTAATTAAAGACTTTAAATAAAAAATTAAAAAGTTGATGAGCTTGAGAATTCTCAGGAAATACACACACACACACACACACACACACACACACACACACACACACGCACACACACACAATAATTGCTATGACATTCCCAAATCTAAGTATACAGTAAGTATACTTTCTCTTCCTTGACTGAACAATACTACATACAAATCAGGTAAATAAGATTTTGTTTCATGTTTTTAAATCGATATTATTTATTTATTATATATACAGTCTTTTGCCTGCATGTATGGTTGGACACCAGAAGAGGGCACCAGATCTTATTATAAATGGTTGTGAGCCACTATGTGTTTGCTGGGAATTGAACTCAGGACCTCTGGAAGAGCAGCCAGTGTTCTTAACCTCCAAGAACCATCTTTCCAGCTCCAAGAATTTATTTCTTAAACGTTAAAGAATAATGTGAAATATGTAGGCAGATAGCTTACTAGAAACAACTGTGATTATAGAAAAGACAGCTTTAAAAGTTTACATTTCTTTCCCATTTGATTACTAAGTGCTTCAGATGATTTTTCAGTTTATGTTTATCTCACAGAAAAGGTATCATCATGTAAATAAGCACTTAGCTTTTAAAGGAATTACTTGCTCAACTCAGTGATTTCTAAAAAGCACTGCAAAATTGTGTTCATCTTCAACTTAAAACCATGATACACAGCAAGCTAAAATACACAGAATTTGATTGTCGATTGGGAACAAGTGGCTTTCTTGGTTTTGCCATTAGAAACATGTCTTGCTAGAACATGTTGATGATTTTATTTATTTTTTAATTAAAATTACATTTATTTATTGCATGTGGACATGTACATGCCATGCTGTGTGTATAAAGAGATCAAAGGACAAATTCTAGGAGTAAGTTCTGTTCTTTCATTATGTGGATCCCAGAGACTGAACTCAGGTTTCTAGGCCTGGCAAGAAATTAATTTACCCAGGGAGCCATTTTTGCTGACTTGTAATATGTTCATGCTCTTTTGAACAGTCCATGGAAGGTAACAGGGATATTAGTTTCCACCTCAGCCCTTGCAACTTCACTCAAGTCTTTGGCATTCAGAATCAGGAGATATGCAGGCTTTTGTCCTGCTCCAGGGTTCACCACCACGCTCAGAACCACACCTGTTAATTAAGGCAGTTTAGAAATTTTAAAATCAGGTCTTAACATTATCTGGTATTGAAATTATATAGATAGTAATGTGGTATTACATTAACAAATAGAGAAAACCATGTGATTTAGCTTGTTCTGGCTCTTCAATTACCTGGTTATGTGACCACTTGAAGGACTCCTCTAAACTCTTTCTTCCTGGGTTACCACCACCCCAGGAAGGGAGTGACCTTGTCTTTGTCTCTTACAGCTGCAACCACAGTGTCTTACTACAATGACTAGATCAAAGTATGAACTCATTAATGCTTGCTAAGTTAATGGTTCTGCATTTCTATCTAATATAAGAATATAGTCTTGGTTCTATTTACTATAAAAAGTTATGATAAAGTAAAAATTTGTACTTTAAAAATTTTAAAGTGGAAGAGTGTGTTATAATTATAATTTACAAGACCTATATGTAAGTTTACTACTTTCAGACAAAATGAAAACATACCCTTTGCACTTTTGAATGTGTGTTATGAATGTAAAAACTACTTATCAGAAAATGGCCCTCTAATTATTTACTTCATTCTTCTACAGTTCCCCATATTTTAATAAATTAATCCCACAATATATTTCTCTGTCCTTACATTAATTTTTAGAAGTTATTTTATTATTTTTAAGTGCATCAGTGTTTTACCTGCATGAATGTGTATGGACCTATATGTCTGGTACTCAAACAGGCCAGAAGGGGGTGTAGGATCACCTGAGTTATAGGTGGTTGTGATACATATATGGGCACTGAAAATTGAACCCAGTTTTCTTTTCTTTTTTTAGGGGGGGGCATTAAAACAGGGTTTCTTTGTGGCTTTGGAGGCTGCCCTGGAACTAGCTCTTGTAGACCAGGCTGGTCTCAAACTCACAGAGATCTGCCTGCCTCTGCCTCCCGAGTGCTGGGACCAAAGGCGTGCACCACCACTGCCTGGCTTGAACCCAGTTTACAACAAGAGCAGGCAGTGCTCTTAACCACTGTCCTCAGCTCTCCCCGCTCCCCTAGCATTAAGTTGAGACTGATGCTATGTAATGCAATTGCTCAATTATATGCTGAGGCTCGGAATTGTTTCCAGGTCTAAACAAACAAAGAAAGAAACACTAGACTTCCAGAGATGCATGTTAATCGATCTGCTAGAATATTCTATTTCCCTTCTTAGAACTCTGTCTGCATTTTCAGAAATATATTTAGGTCAGGAAAAGCAAATACCTAAAATTCTTGCTGTCACACCCTTTTCTCATCCCTTCCATTTAGAGCTCCACTATGACACAAATGGTGTTTTATTGTGTTTTTTTTTTTTTTTGTTCTTTGTTTGCTGTTTTTTTTTTTCTAGTGCAATCAATGACACCTGACCACAGATGAAAGTCACTTTCAGTAAAATTTCAATTATTAAGAATATATCAATTACAGTTTAAGAATTACTTTTGAAGGTTAAGAAATAGTCAGCCTAACTACTTTCCTAATATCAAACACACAGAATTTCAGCATAAAGGGAAGTTCAGACACACGCATTGCTCTCATTACCATCATCCTCTTCCAGGGCATCTGGATGAGAAACAAAGATGGGTTCAGATGGGTAAGAATTCGGCTCTTGCCACATCCAGATTTCTTTACTTTTGACATTCAGCTTACAGAGCTGTTTGTGTTCAAGAAAAAGCAATTGGTTAATTAATGAGCTGCTTTACTTGACTACCACATGACTAAAAGTTATATTGGGTGTTAGCAAGGTGCTTCATTACCTTGTCTGGAATGAAGTGATTCAACCCAAGTCCATACACATAGGTATAAGGCTTCCCCCCATATTTCTGATAATTGATTTGAGGAAATTCAAAGGCTTCAAAATAGAACACAGACATAGGAAAACTCAATCTCTCTAAGTAGAACATCTGTTCCCTTCTCAGTGATATTTTCCTTAGATCATCTTACCTTGACGGGGTCCTGAAAAGAGAACCTCAGGTTCCAGCCAGATGGTCTCATCACTGCACAGAACAGCTGTGGCAGTTGTATGGGCAAGTGTGACTAAATTCCTGCCTGTATCAGCCTTAGAAAGAAGATAACAGAGACCTCAGTGAGCAGTGAAGGAAATTCAAGTATCTATAAATGAAAACTTCTCAAATTTTGTCGCCTCCTTTCAGAGGTCCTCATGCAGGGAGGAACAACAAAATAAGAAGCAGTCTAGGTAGGTGGCTACTGTATCAGACTTGAAAGTCTCTCAGATGACATATTGGTAGGTTATAAGTAACCCACTGGAAACACATTGTTTAGGGTTAAATGTCTGCCTAAATTTGAATGTGACAGCCATACTAATTAGCTTAAAATTCTAGATAATTGTCATAGACTTTAGAAAACATGGCATATGACACAGTCCTGTCCTAAAATTCCATTCTTCCATGTAGCCAATCAGTCAGGCAGATTAGTTTCTTAACTACTTATTTATTTGTATGCTAGACACCATGCTAGGTGCTAGGAGGCCAAAGGGTATTTAGGGATTCTACAATTGTCTACAAATTCTCTATTACAAATGCAATTGGCATGACTGAAAACATCTTGGTCATTTGATTTCTTCATGAGCACTTATTGAACATCTCCTGTAGACCATGGATTATATTAGGTGTTGGGGAGACAGCTCTAAGAAGGGTTGAAATGGTCCATGTGGCATGTGAATGTGGAATTTTGGAAAACACATGTAAGCATTGTAATTCAGGACTTTTGTAATACTATAAAAGTATATTATATAGTATAAAGTATATATATTATATTATATAGTATAAAGGAGAACATAGGTAGCACTTGCTTGTGGGTAGAAGGATGGGACATTACAATGGGCTCAGAACATGAGGCAGTAGGTGTGTCCATGAGTGTCTGGAAGAAACTTTCTCTCTGTTTTAAGGAGTCAGAAAGACATGGCCCTAAGAACAGTCTGAAGTTGAAATTTGACTTCAGTTTAAAACAAGAACAAGACTTTAAACCTCAGGAGGAAATAAGGACTGTTCAGGGAATAAGAGTGGTATAGAGCTATTTAGCATGCTAGAGACTTGTAAATAAGCAGGTTTGGCTGGAAAGGTGTCCCTGTGACAATGAGAAGAAGAAGTTTTGAAACCCTGGTGAGACTGGAGCCTGAACCAGAGAAAGCCAGATTGTGGGGCTGGAGTTACAGCCTGGAAGCATGTTTTCACCCATTCAGAGTTTCTGAAGGCTCTGAATTTTAGGAAAGGTGACATGGCTCTATGAAGGTGAAGAGCAGGGAAGATAGAAAATAAGGAAAGGTCTGCTCAGAGATGATTGAAAAGATCCTACACATACAATGGTAAAGCCAAACTGAGTGAAAAGGAAAACAAGACTGAGAACATGAAGGAAAGGCAATAGGGAAGTGATGCCATCATGCACTGAACTATCATTATTACATCCAACATACACTGTCAAAGGAGACTGAAAAAGTAGCCAGTTTCTGACATCTCCTTTTACCACTGATTTGAATACAGAAGACTGATACATCACCATGACAATATTTTTATTTAGATCCAGACACTGTGCAATGCATTTGGCATGTATCATATACTTTTGGTCCTCACGGTGGCTAAGTCCTGTCTTTCTCCCATTTTACACATGAGGAAATTGAGCCTCAGATGAAGCACCATGCAAAGGCATAGAGCTATGGTGTGTCTTCATCCCAGTCTGAATCTGCCTACTTGGCTGGAAGCTGACTTGGGATCCCAGACCCATGGGGAAATCACAAGATCTTAGGGACCCAAAGATGAAATGCTTCTTAGGAGTGAAAGAGGGGGGTAAAATATTTCTATAGTAACTTTTCACACAATCTGAGTCTCATACTTTTTATTTCATGTGCTCTTTATTGTTGTTTCTACTCTAATAATCCAGTCCTATTTCTACATTCTCCATGCTTCTTCTATTCTAAAAACTCTTCTCCTTCAGAAGCCTTGCAGTGATTAAAAAATTCCTCTCATTGGTAAAAAACACATTCCTAGAACAAGCGATAAGGAGCTAAGCCATTTACCATGGCAACACAAGGGTCCAAGACCATAGGAGCAAAACTGCAAGCAGACAAGGAGGGTGAAGTGACCAACGACAACTTTAAGACACAGATCTATTGGTAGTAGACTAGAAAGTGAAGAATTGGCATGCCTTTCTTAGTAATATTGGTAGACATATGTGGCTCTGACCTTGTACATAGCTTTAAGGTTTTAAACTCATGATCTATTTACAAAAGACCTTTAATCTCATCTGAACTTGCTCTGAGGTAAAAGTTAGCTGATTGCTCCAAAGCTACACAGAGAAACCTTGTCTTGAAAAACAAAACAAAACAAAACAAAAAAAGTGAGCTGATTGTGTGCATTTTGTCTAAGCAAGAGAACAAGGCAGAGTGATAAGAATCCATAGTCCTTGTAGGACAAACAAATCCAGTTGTGAAGCATGTCCTAGTATATATTCTATATATCAGAATTATATAGCTAAATGAAAAGTCATCGTCTAGACCATTCACAGATATATGTGCCCAGTAAACAATTAATACACTGTAGTACTGTGGGAAAAATCCCCAAGCTGTAATGTGAGGGAAAGAGCTCATCACACAAGAAGCCAGCAAGGAGGACAGTTACCACATTCAGAAAGCAACATTCCTTATTGCCCTGCTAAATAATTTATCTCCATCATATGTGCATCTCTTGTGACAATATTCCCCATAGCCTTGCTAAATGAAGCCTATTCTCCATGAGATATACATCTCTGGTTGTTTGACCCCTAAAGTATGTGCTGAACTCTCATTGCATAATTCTGCATTCCATAGAAATAGGCCTCTTTGTAAAACAGGCATTTCATATAAAACTCTTAGATGTGGAAACATGCAATGCATTCAAGCAGGGAGAAAAAGAAGCAAAAAAAAAAAATAAAATAAAAAACCAAAAACAAAACAAAAAGTGTCTAAATCTTGGAGAACAATGATACGGAGTATATTCTAGGAGCATCAGGGATCAGCGCAGTGAAAATTAAGAGAGCTTGTAGGGAGTTAGTGTGTTTTGATTGTGTAAGGCACATGAGTTATAGAAAGGACCGGGGCTTTCCCTCTGGATAATTGGGGGAAACTATGAGCGTTTTGAGTAGATAAAGAACACACCACAGTGATTTACTTTTAATGAAATCCTTCTGGTTCCTTTGTTGAGTCTACTTGGGAATTTGTTTTGTGAATGTGGGTAATAACAAAAGATTGGATTCAGCAAAACCAGTTTGTTTTATAGTAGTCCAATCTCAAGAAAATGATTCTAGCTAGGCTGGTGACATTGGAGTCAGTGAGACAGGGTAGATAGAGTTGACAGTTTCCTGGTGAAAAGTGTTTGAAAATGAGAGAGAGTGTGAGCTCAGCTCCATGGTATCCATTCTAAACAACTAAAGGTTGGTAATGTCCCGGAATATTTGAAACTGTTACAGGTGGGTACACTGTAACCCACGTGTTTTGCTGCTGAATATTAAATGAAAAAATGGGGCTGGGAGGTGGTGGTGTATACCTTTAATACCAGCGTCTGGGAGGCAGAGACAGGTGGATCTCTGTGTCTTTGAGGCCGGACTCATCTACAGAGCTAGTTCCAGAACAGCCAGAGCTACACACACACACACACACACACACACACACACACACACACACACACACACACACACACACAAAACAAAAACAAAAAAAACCAAACCTGTCTCAAAAACAAAATAAGCTCTAGTTAGGAAGATAGATATTCAAGACATAGTACAGATGCTGGTGGGTGGTATATGAGGCAGCAGGGATATGTAATTCTTTTCTGATTAATTTGTTTCAGATGAAGAGAAAGCATCATCAATATTAAATATGAAGGTGGAGTAGGAGGCATAAAAGTAAGGAGAGGAGGGGGATTACTTTTTAGCATTTTTGTTCAGTTTTTAAATTAATTTTTTGCATTCCGTTCCCAGTTCCTCCTCACTCCTTTCCTTGAGGATGGGGATATTTAACTAGCAAAGTAAAACAATATGTAAAGTTAGGAAATGAAGCAGTAAGATTTTTGGTTAGACATTTAAAGTTGGATGAATTAACATGACCGTGTATTTACAGCACTTAAATTTAGACTTAGAGGTACAAAAATAGAGAGGATAGATAATCTAATTGAACTATGGTGTGATTTTTGACAAGTTTGATAAAGAGGTTAGATATGTTCAATGGAAGGAAATTTATAGTAGGAGTGGTAGCAGGGCAGGCAATATTAAAATATAAAAAGTACAGCTAGATCATGGAGTGAATAGGATTGAAATACCATTGAAATTGCAGAAAAGCATTTATATTCTTAAAGGAATTTTTAGCTTTAGACTGTCTACTACCCAATCTGCCCTCCATGCCATTTGCCGAGGGAACCATGTCATAACCCCACCCCTCCAAAACACAAATGCTTGAACTTTGGCAGTGAGCCCTTACCAATTATATGCTACCCAGAATCTGATAAAGAATGCCCCTGTACAGTCTCACTCAAATCCGTATTTCCAGCTGTTCTTACAAACTCCAGCCTCTCCTCTGCTCACAATGAAGCATCCCAGGGACTCTGTTATACTTCTGTGTTAAGTCCTGTTTGCTTTTTTTTTCTATTTTTTTTTTTTTGGTAAAAACTCTACAGAGCCCATTTTCACCCAACTGTTATTCTTTATCAGCTTGCAGATATGCTTACAGGCAAGAACATTATCTTCTAAGCTGGGTTAGCTTTCCTCTGCCTCTGATTTAAGTCTTTAGTTCAATGTATCTTCCTTAATACCTTTTGTTCAAACTGGGAGCACAAAGACAAGAAAAGTATGTTATATGCTCATGTGTTTACGTAAGAAAATTATATTTTTCTTGGCTTTGACTTGTATTTCAGTAAAAATTCTGGATGTTGCTGAAGTTATTCAAACACTGAAGAGACCAAAATGCAGAAATAAAGAGATGGCTGTCAGAACTAAACAGAGAATTCTCAATAGAGGAATCTAAAATGGCTGAAAAACACTTTAGAAATTGCTCAACATCTTAGCAATCAATGAAATGCAAATCAAAACAACTCTGAGATATCATCTTACACCAGTCAGAATGACTAAAATCAAAAACACCAATGACAGTTTATGCTGGAGATGATGTGGAGAAAGGAGAATGCTTCTTTATTGCTGGAGGGAGTGCAAACTTGTACAGCCACTTTGGAAATCAGTATGGCAGTTTCTCCGAAAAATGGGAGCCAGTCTACCTCAAGATCCAGCAATTCCACTCGTAGGCATATACCCAAAGGATGCACATTCATACAACAAGGACATCTGTTTAACTATGTTCACAGCAGCATTATTAGTAATAGCCAGAACCTGAAAGCAACCTAGATATCCCTCAACTGAAGAATGGATACAGAAAATGTGGTTCATTTACACAATGGAGTACTACTCAGCAGAAAAAAAGAAAAAAAAAAGGAATCTTGAAATTTGCAGCCAAATGGATGGAACTAGAAGAAACCATCCTAAGTGAGGTAACCCAGTCACAGAAAGACAAACATGGTATGTACTCACTCATACATAGACATAGACATACATTAGACATAGAGAAAAGGATTACGAGCTTACAATCCACACTTCCAGAGAAGCTAGGAAACAAGGATGACCATAAGAGAGGCATGCATAGTCCCCTAGTGAAGCAGAAAGTGACAAGAGCCCCTGAACAAATTGGGAGCATGGGGGAGAGGGGAAGGAGCTAGGAAAAAGAGGAGGGGAGGAGAACATGAGAGATCAGGAAGACTGAGTGGGGAGAGGAATATCGGAGAACAAGAAAAGAGACAAATCAATAGAGGGAGCCATTATAGGTTTAAAAAGAAATCTGGCACTAGGGAATTGTACAGAGATCCACAAGGATGACCCCAACTAGGAATCTAAGCAATAGTGAAGAGTCTACCTTAAATGCCCTTCCCCTATAATGAGAATGATGACTACCTTAAATGCCATCCCATAGCCTTCATCCAGTAGCTGATGGAAGCAGAAGCAGAGACCTACAGTTAGGCACTGAGCCAAACTCCTAGAATCCAGTTTCAGAGAGGGAGTGACCAACAAAGTGGTCAAGACCATGCTGGGAAAACCCACAAAAACAGCTGACCTGAGAAAGTAGGAACTCATGGATTCCAGTCTGACAGCTAGGGAACCAACATAGGACCATACCAGGCCCCCTGAACATAGGTGTCAGCTAGAGCACTGGGCAGTCTATGGGGACTCTGACAGTGAAACCAGGATGTATCCCTAGTGCATGAATGGACTTTGGGGGCCCATTTCCCATAGATGGATACTCTCTTATCCCTGCCCCAAATGACTTGAGAGATTTTGATGATTCCCCCATGGAAGGCCTCATTCTCGCTGGGGAGTGAACATGGGGAGGTTCAGTGGGGGTCATAGGAGGATGGGTGGGAGAGGGAACTGGGATTAATATGTAAAATACGTTTCTAATTTAAATAAAATTATAAAAATAGATGATTTGTGGGATTCAGAAAGCCAAATCTCCAAACATTCATGAAAACTGTGGTTTCTGATTCTAGATCTGCCATTCTTTAAATCACAAAGTCCATTTAAAAGCATACTTTTTCAGTGGTAGTGTAGACCCACTGATTCCTACAGCATTTCACAGCTGGATAACTGCAGATTCAGAGTAGGCTTTCCCCAAGTCACCTTGTCTACTTAAGCAGAGTCTCACAGTTACCTTCAAACGTCTCATTTCCAAAGGAAGATTAAACTCATATCACAGAGGAAGAAACGCCTGGAGCCCAGAAGATCTTTGTTTTTGATACCATCTATTCTCCAGGTTTATTTTTTTCTGAAAATCACCCCTCTATCATATTCATGGATCCCTACTTTCTTTTACCTTATGAAGAAAGTGTTTAAGACTCAACTTTTAGTTTCATGTTTTTTAAGGGTTCTTATTTATACATTAATTTGAATCCTATTTCTTTTGTGCCTACTGCAGTTATTTCAGTTACCAAACCTCCAAAGGATTACTCTGAATTCCTATAACTGTCTAATATTATTAATTACTTTTGTTGTTTAATGGCATCTTCAGATTTATAGAAAACCAAATTTCCTTTGCCAATGAACCTAACGCTTGCAAGAATGAATTCTGATCTATCATTTCTCCACATTTAAAATTATTTAGAATATTTATACAACTGACAAATGATACTAGGAATCACTGGATCTGTAGACATTAAGTATGCTTTCAAAGGGATTTTGCGACTGAAAAAGTCACAGAATTAATATCAAGAAAAGTACATTTTGTCTGGGTTCTGTGGAAGTCCTCTTTTCTAAATCACTGCATTTTTTTTCAGCTTCAGTTTTCTCATTTGTAAAATGAGAGGTTTAGTTAGTATTTTTAAAGCTCCTCCCAGACATAAAATTTCAAGATTACATGTATAAGCATGGCAGTTTCCAAGAGAGATAAAACATACTTTATATGTGCAATCCTCGTAAAGCAGATTACCTTGTCAATTATCAAAGGAAGTACATATCTCCTGACTTCAGGCTGAGGAGCCTTCATGGCATTTCTTTTCACTTCTTCCCAGTTCTCACGTAAATTGGCTAAATATAAGTAATTATAAACAAATTCAAACCTGTGAAACCAAGAAGTCAAGCATGAACATAATTACAAACAATCTGTCTTACTTTGTTTTGAAGCAGGGTATAAATTTGTAGCACAAGCTGGCCTTGTACATAAGATCTTCCTGCCTCTCCCTCCCAAAAGCTGGGATTTAAGTCATGTGACATCATATCTAACCAATCACAAATAGTTTTAGAGATGATTCATGATATTGATAGCCCATGTGTCTGGTTGTTCTTAAGGCTACATCCCAGACTGCTGTTGACAAAAAAGAGTGTAAGAAACATTTCCTTCTCCTATTCATTGAGGGGAAAACAGAGAGTTTTCTTGCCTCATGGATACACTGGAGTAATAGTGGCCTTATATACTCTTTGTTCTGCTTTACTGTCTCCACTCTGTCTTTAGGAATCAATGTGTTTTAAATGACTAGCCTGAGAATAGCACATCTGCTTCTCTTATTCAGAATTAGGGAAGTTCAAGATATCATAAAGAGCTTGTGAAGTTTAAACATACTTTTCAAGTCACAGAACCTTCTATTTTCAGGTCTAGTTCAGGTCCAGTTGGTTTTCATTATCAACTATAGTTCTAATAGTCTGTTTCTGATTTTTCTGAACTCTCTGATAATCATTAATTTCACTTTTTATTGTTTCATATCACTCCCCTTTTTATATGTGGTTCACATTAAACAGGAAGGGCTTGTACCTTTATTAAGACACTTTGTTTCCAGAAAAAAACTGGAGATGGGGAATTAATCCAACACATTTTCTTACCCTTTCCAACAACAGAGATCCACAATCAGAAACCCATTTTCTTCATAAGTATTGATGTGATGAAAAAGATTGAAAGGGGAGGTCCTGTATTTATTATTCAGATATTTTCTTCTTCTTTTGTCAGCAACATGAAGCCAAACCTGGGAAAGCAGAGAAATATTTTGATAAAAGTATAAAGGAAAGAATTATAAAATGCTTTTCTTAGTATTACAAGCTTAACAGATGAATAAACGAATCAGACATACCCCCATGTTTTCATTGGACTCAAAACAATCCATGTAGTTGGCTCCCCAAAGACTCCATGAAGAAAGGAACTTGAAAAGATTAATTTTGACTGGCGTCTCCACAAAAACAATATAGTTGGGAGTCAGACCAAAACTGTTCAGAAACACAAATAAACTTGTGAATGGGAGGGCTAGTTCTTGGTTACAAAGAAATAGGTCTACACAAGGTATATCTAGTTATTCATATCTACAATGATTACATGAATCTAATTAGCTTTAAACTTAGTTTTAACCAAGGAAATGTCCTGGCCAGGTAGACAAAGGAGATCTTTAAATTTGATCTAATCTTCAAATTACCTGTGTACATAAGATGGCTTGAACCGATCACTGCAAGGAAACTGCACAACAATCTCTGACTTGTTTATTGGATCTTCCTTGTCTGAAATAAAGTAGTTTTAAAGGCTTTAGAACATCATCATCATCTTTTTCTTCTTTCTCTTCTTCATATAAAACATTTAAAACAGCTTATACAGGCAAAAATAAATTTTCAGATGTGTATTTCTTTTCAGAGCTTGTTTTCATCTCCTCAATCACTGGGGCATCTTAATGGAATGACATATTGTTAACAGGGTCTTGAGTGAGAGGTGGTTACTTAGTGAGAGGTGTCTCACTAAGTTCTTTCTGTAGTAAGGACAAAATTTGTACATCTTAGATAGAAGCCTCACTCAGGAAAATAAAGTGACAGTTGGAGATCGAGGAGCCATTGACATACTGTCAGCTAAAGAACTGAGGAAGAGGACAATAAGTGGCAGCTGAGGGTCCTGGACAGAAAGTATCAGGTACAGCTGAGGGATGAAAGAAAGTTACAGATTGGCAGGAGAACAAAGATGCACCAGACACAGACAGAATTAAAGAACAAACACCCCAAATTTGACTTTAACAGACAAACCGCTTCGATTGAGAGCATGGAGAAACTCCAGGAGTTGGACTCCACTCTGGGTCTCTGGGTAAGACTTTTTATAGGCTCTGCTTCACTCACGCCTCCCTCTCTTTTCTGATTGGTCCTAGCCTGGGTATCTTCCCTTCAATAGGCTCTTTTCCTTTAGCCTGTCATTTATAGTCAGAAACAGTTTCAGTCTCTTCCAGGGAGGGGGATCTCCCCCCACACCCTGGAAGCATCATGTTGCTCTTCTTTAAGAGGCCCATCTTGTTTCTCAGATCTGTCCATGTTCTGACGACTTCCTTACCCTAACCTAGGAAAATCCAAACAGCAGCAAATTTGACAAAACATAGAATATCATGGAGTCACATCTTAGAATAAGTGGAGGTCAGGTTTAAGTCCAGGGAAGTAAAGCAGTGGGTTAGTGTGGGCAAAACCCCCTCATGGAACTGTAGAATTCCTTAAAACTACAATTTGGATGCGTGATATTAACTGTTCTGTCAAATAAGTACTATACATGCTAAAGTTCATGCATGAGAAAATAATATAAGTGACTTCTTAAATCATGACAATTGCCTCACTCTCAAATTTTTTCAGTCTACCCAAAGAGGAATTCAATATTTTTCTTGGCATATGAATAAATGTTCAATAAATGGTAAATATAAATTAAAATAATATTTAAATACACATATGCACTAGTTCTTGAAACAGTGAAAAATAGAACTTAACCCCCTGATTTCTGGATTTGAAGCCATCATTGTTTATTGTCCTGCCTCTGGACTTTAGTCACCTGGTAGGATAGCAATGAGAACAAGTCTTATCGAGCCTGAAAATAATCCTGATATTATGATTCATATCCTGTATCTCCAGAATTTTTGATAGCAGACTCACCTGATTGCAGTGGAGGTATCTTAACAATATTGTAAGCAATTGAAAAATTTTTCCCAAAGCAATTTCCAATATTATAAACAGTTCCATCACTTTCAATATGTGGATGAGCAGTGATGCCATTGACTGAGACATAGTTGCAAAGATCAACCTGTGGGACGAAAAATGAATCTTGGGGGTCCTGTCAGCTTCAGTTGTACACTATAGATATAGTATTGATAGTGACATTGTGTTTGTCAATAAACTAATGGTAGGATATCCAAACTCCCTTCTTCTATCTCTTTGAAAACAATATCACATTAATGTTATTTATAGTCCTGAATTCCATGACTGACCACCTAGATAGCCCTTATCTCCTTTGTACTCCCATTTCCAAGTAAACACCTTAAAATATAACTGTTTATATAATTTCTTTGAGCAAAGACTTTCAGCAACTTTTGATCAGGAAAACCATTTACTTCAAAATTTTAGTTCATTTATTTAAGCTTTCAGATTTACCCAACTGTTCCACTGCTACTTTTTTTTCTGTCCTGGAACTAGCTCTTGTAGACCAGGCTGGTCTCGAACTCACAAAGATCTGCCTGCCTCTGCCTCCCGAATGCTGGGACTAAAGGCATACGCCACCACTGCCCGGCTCCTCTGCTACCTTTGAAACTACTTATGCTTCTGTATTACTAGTTTAAAGACTGTCTTAAATATCCTAGCCATTTTTGAATTGCATAGTGGTCAAGGACATTTCTGGTATGTGGTAGACAAGGTCAAGACCAGCAAGCCTCTGCAGTGTGTGGGACAGCCCTACAGTAAAGAGCCATCTCCTGCCCAAAGCTTTCACAGGGAACTGCTGTAGGTATAGTCTAAAATGAGTATTCTCAGTTTCTGCAAACATGCCTCTTATATTTCTCCTTCTCTGTGCCTTTGATAATGAAACCCCTCATTTTAGAATGTTCTTTCACCAAATTCACGGAAGTTGTCCTGTATTCAGAAAATATACAAAAGTTCCACCTTTGATCTTTCTATACCCTCAACAACTCCCTTGAGATATACTTTTATATCTGCTTTCCTTAGGTTTACATTTTCTTAAAAGATTCATCACAATCTGAACCTTGCAATTGGGTGTCTATTTAATTTCCCCATATAGAGGTTAAGCTTACTAAAGACAAGCACAATACCTTGCAAAATATGTTAATACATACTGGTTGAGATTGTGTGTCTATTTTAAGAAATATTCAAGAAGACTGTGTAAGTTCTCAGCAATATGTCATTTTCTAATATTTTGGATTTTTATTTTAAACTTTTTATTCATTTTACATACCAAACACATTTCCCCCTTCCTTCCTTCCTCCTGATCCCTCCCATCTCTCCCCTACCCCATTCCCCATTCACTCCTCAGAAAGCTTAAGATCTCCCATGGGGGGAGTCAACCAAGACTGGCACATCAAGTTGAGACAGGAACAAGGGCCTCCCCCTGCATCAAAGATGAACAAGGAATCCCAACATAGTTGCCTAGAATCACCAATGGCAGATTTTCAATATTAATGGCTGTAATTTTTGAACACTGGTATTTGTATCTTATGGGTCAGAGTCAGTCCTGTGTTACTCATTGATACATCCCTTGTATCTTACAAAAGTTTTGATACATGGAGAGGTATCAGAAAATATTTGTGTTACAAATGAACAAAGTTTAGCTGTTTGAAGTTGTTCCTTCTATGTATTAAAAATGTCATAGATTAAGAAATAAAATTCATAGTATGTTACATATCTAGCAAGAAGTTGGTGACCAGAAAGAAGTTGAAACTTAATCTGCCTCATGTTCTTTATGTTGAATTTATCATAATATTTCATTCTAAATTTCCAATTTTATGTGCTTGAGCAATGTTCCCTGAGCAATGTCCTACCTGCTTTATTGTCTCCAAGGTCTCTGGGTTAACTTTTGTGATAAAGTTGGTCTCTGTACAGGCATAGTAATCTTCTCCCACTGGGTAGATATTTACAAGGGCATTGTCAGTAACCTCTACTCCTCGAAAGTAAGAAAAAAACCTGCAGAAGCAAATTATTTTTCCAGTTCAATAACTTTTAAGCCACATGAATAAAAAAGGGCTGATATAAAATGCAGTTTGGTGTATTAACCTGGAGAATATATTCTTGCAAGGGTCTGGGAAAGCACAGGTGCCAAATTCTGTTATGACAATCCTCTTCTCAGTCATTGCCCGAACATAAGCATCAGTGCGGATGAATCTAAAGGATGTTGAAAAATGGAGATAGGATACAAGTAGGCCATTCGTGAAGGACACGTGAAGCTGGGAGTCACTCAATGTGTTTCTATCAAACTGGAATCATGAACTCAAAAAAGAATAAAGAGAACCTCAGCTCTCTTTTATTGGGATGACCAAAAAATAGAAGAGCTTAAATTGAGTCTTCTAAATCTAACTGTTATTGATAGGGACACTGAGGAGCCAAAGGTTAGCTGGTTGATATATGTGATTGCAACAGTGGCCAGAGTTAGACAAAGGGAATGTCTCACATCATACCACAGCCCCACAGAGTGGTGTGTAGTTTTCATTAACTTGACATAAACTAGAGTCTTTGGGGAAAAGGGAACTTTAATTGATGAAGATGCCTCCATCAAATCGCCTAGAAATCTATGGGGCATTTTTAAAAATTAATGATCATTGTGGGAGATTCCTGCCTTCACTGGGTGGTACCACCACTGAGCAGGTGGTATAAGAAGGCAGGCAGAAGACTAGAATGATGGCTCATCTATTAAGATCATTGACTACTCTTCCAGAGGACATTGATTCAATTCCCAGTACCTATGTGGTAGCTCACAACTGTCTGTAATTTCACTCCTAGAGGATCTGACACCCTCTTCTGGCTTCTGTAGTCAGTGCATGAACATGGCACAAAAGATATACAAGCAGGCAAACATACACATGAAATTAAAATTCCAAAAACATTAGAAAGAAAACACAGAGAGAGGTAAAGAGAAGGAGGGAGAGGGAAAAGGAGAGGGAGAGAGAGGAGAGAGAGAGAGAGAGAGAGAGAGAGAGAGAGAGAGAGAGAGAGAGAGAGAGAGAGAGAGAATAGAGAAAACATGCAAACCAGTAGACAGTATTCCTTCATGGTCTTTGCTCTATTTCCTGACTTGGCTTCCCCTATTGATAAACTGTAAAGTATAAGATGAAATAAATGTTTTCCTCCCCAAGTTGATTTTGGCCATCATTTTTATTACAGAAATAGAAAACAAACTAGGGATATATGAATACTTCACACATGTTACTCATCACATCATAGGACACAGTGTGCTGGGTTATATTCCTTTCATTGACCTTGTGTTTCTCTTTAATTTCAGAATTTATTGTATACTTCAAAACTTAGTTATTATTGAATTTTATCTCTTCCACAGGCTAATCTGTTTTCCAGACTAGCAAATGCTGCCTAAGGTTTATCATGTGGAGGGAAAAATAAATTTTGAATTTTGTGTTTATGAAGAGGAATGTATATGAAAATATACGTTAGAAGGTATAAGAAAGCTTTATCTAAATTCCAAAATTGCTTTCCCAGAAAAACTTAGGCTTGGCAAGCCCTGCTTCTTTTTTTGTCATAGTTCAAATTCTATTTCCACTTTCTCCTTACTCTTCCTTTGCTATCTCTTCAAAATGCTTGAAATGCATGGTGATCATACCATTAGCAAGCCTGGACATGCAAATAGGAACCAGGATATTTACTTTGTTTTTGTGGGGGCTTCTTGGAATGATGGCTTTAGCAATAATTCTTTATTATTATTATTATTATTATTATTATTATTACTACTACTACTACTAAAATTATTACTTCTATTTTTATTAGGCATATTACATTTGGCCAGAATGTATGTCTGTGTACTACATGTGTGCCTGTTGCCCACAGAGGCCAGACAGGGTATCAAGTCCCCTTGGTCTGAAGTTGTAGACAGTTGTGAGCTGCAGTTACGGTGGTATGAGAATTAAATCCTGGGATCTCTGGCAGAGTAGCTGCTGAGCCATTGCTTTAGCCCTTTAGCAAATAACTTGTTAAAAGCTTTCTGTCTATGTCTTTCTCTGTGTCTCTCCTCTCCCCCCATATATCTCTTCTTGTCTCTGTCTATCTCTGGTGTTTATGTGACACACTTGCTCTCTCCCTCCTTTGTGGCACCCTTTCTTTTTCCTAGTTCTTAAAAATGTTTTTAACACACAGAGAGGAACATGTACAAGTGCTACTGAATGCATATAGAGATCCAGAGGACAACTTGCTGTAGTCAGTTTTCTTCTACTATGTGGGAATTGCACTCATATGTTCAGGCTTAGTGGCAAGCACCTTTACCTACTGAGCCATATCACCAGCCACTTTTTCAGATCTTTCTGATGATAAAAAATGGAAGGAACCAAGATAACCAGTAGTCTAATAATTGTAACAGTAACAGCAGCTTTTTTTCCACTGCATTCTTCTATGAGCTAAGTATTTTATTCTCATTTAGTCATGAGTAGATTCTATTGAGTAGATTCTATAATTTTGTTCATTTTACAGATGGCAAATAGAAGAATTAGAGGCCAATTTCCTTCCAGAAGTCATCAGTGAAGACAAGCAGTACCTGGTGTATTCAGTATTTGAAAACAGCCATGTTTGGTTCTGAGCTCTTGACCTTGATTGTCTCATTTTAGCCTTCTCAGGTGACCTTGCAGATATACAGACCTTCATAGACCACGAAGAAAGAAGAAATAAGTGTGGAGGTCTGCTCTGTGTTCAGGAAAATGTAAGTTCCCACAGGAGGAAAACTGAGATGGGCTTTACTTTGGTGACCACAGTCATGGAATACAGTGCTGACTTACCTCCTATGGTATGTGACATGGCCCTCTTTAAAGTCAAACTTATGCAAAAGGGCTTGTCCATCAAACAGGTGATAGAAGGGCTCAGATCCAACTTCAAAGAGCCCTGGCCCACATCGAAGGAGACTCCCAGCAAGCCAGAGGGGAATTCTACCTGCAGCAAAGTGATATAATAGATGGTATCACTTACTAGATTCCCTAGATACCTGTCCATTTGTCATTTGTCAGCTTACCTTTGGATAGAACATCAGGTTTTCTTATACAATTAGGTGGATTGAAAAGTAGAGTGATTTTAGGAGCATAGGCCAAAATACTATAACTAGGTATGTTGATATATTGATAGAAACTTTTTTATTTTAATTTTGAGACAGGGTTTTACTGTGGTACAGTTTACAGACATGACTGACCTCAAACTCATTCATCTGCCTATGTGTCTTGAGGGCTGAGATGAAAGATGTACACCACTATGGTCATCTAGAAAAACCTTTTACATGAAGGAACAGGAATACCGAGTTTTTGAAATCTAAAACTACCTTTTCTCTTGGGGTGTGAATTAGCACCCTTTATTAAATTCATTCTCTGTGGCAGAGAAGGTACAGGGTTTAGGTATTAAGACCTGTGTTACGATAAATCTTTCTGCCAGCGGCTTATAACAGACCTGGGCTCAGATGCAGGATATCCTTCAGTCCTCTCTAAGAGCCTTTGTTTTCTCATTTGAAAACTGAGGGGCACCCAGGATTGTCACCAGAGGTTTCCATTATAACAACATTATCATCTGCAAGTGTTTCTGATGTAATAAGCATGACACCACCACCCTTCAAGACAAAACCCTCAGACACTTGTCACTAAGCTTTCATTTATGACCTTTTTGAACAGACACTTATAAGACATTTTCTGTATGGTAGGTATTGAACAAGGCACTGTCAGATTGAAGATAACAAAGGTATAGTCTTTATTCTCAAGGAATTTCAGTTAAATAATGTGTGCACCTACAGTGAGGAAGTAGAATAGAGGTAAATGAGAGGAGATAAATTCTTAATATTAAAACATGAAGTTCAAAAGCAACATCAGAAGCAATTCTCAAATCACTGAATGTCTTAAACCCATTTCTTTCATCTTACTCTTCATTTTTCTTCTAGGTTCAGATCCCTCCAATTTTTAAAGAAATATTCACTCTGCATGTATGTGTATGGGCATGTGCCAAAGCAGGTCTGTGTAGGTCAGAAGACAACTTGCAGTTGGTTTTCTACATGTTGGTTTTTGGAGTCAAACTCAGGCTTGTTCAGTTTGGTGGCAAGATCCTTTAATTTTACCTGCTGAACTGTCTTACCTGCCTCATGGCTATTTTTAAAAATAAATTAATAAATCTTGGGCTGGTAAGAACTCACTATTTACACTTAGACTGGTATTCAGGAATATTTGATTTATTTTTATTTAGCAAAAATATTTAGAAAAAGTCAAAACATATGAGGTCCATATTTCCTCCCTTCTATTGTGGAAACAACCAGTACTGAGAGACCTGAACGAATATAAAACATGAGAAAAATTATCTTGACAGAAAAGAAAGCTTCCAGAAGAATCAGACTATGGTGGCCTGAACCCAGTGCTCAGAGGCTAAAGCAAAAAGGGTGTCATGTTTTATACCAACCTAGGCTATATATCAAGATCCCAATTTAGCATATACAACAAGCAAATTAAGATCAATGAGACCAACCTGTGACATGAGCTGTTAGTGGTGCGGACAGTTCCTCCACAGTTTCAAATAGCTTCTTGTAGCCACCAGCAGGATGCTCAATTCTGAAATGTGGGGTAATGAGAAAGAAGTCTAGGTTGATTCTCAAAGAGTTCCAGGGGTGGGCAGAGGAGAAAGATGTTTTAAAAACTTCTTCCAGTTTGGCTACAGCCCAGCCTACTTAAGGTTTTATGGGATACTTCTCAGGCCCTTTCTTTCATGTCAAAGAGAATGTCCTCACTTTTAACAACAGTGGCCATATAGTCCTAATCCTGCTTTCTGCAATATTTCATGCTCTTGAAGACATATCAACATATCTGTGTTCACTTCTTTTACTGAATTGTGACATCCACGATGTTTTTCTCAAGACATACCCTGTCATAGAAACACACAGCTAAGACATCTCTGACCTTCTTACGGACTCATTCATTCACACAAAAAGGTGTACCACCCTTTGTTATTCACTGTACTATGCTATTAGTTCTTCCCATAATTTCATGCTTCTACCAATCCTCAGGATCTACAGTACTTTCAAGAAGTAGATCAAGAGATTCAGGTTCTGAACTGCTTTGTGTGTGCCTATTTCTTCTGTCTTATATTTGCTTCAGTCTTATAACTTCTTAAAGTGTAGTCCTGACTAAACCTCCTAATTCTATTTTTTATCAATCACTTAATCCTAGACACTTTATAAAAAGAATTTCATATTGTACATGATCATTTAAATCTCTCAACATTACAGTAGGGTAAGTAGTAGTATGCTATTACTTCTTAAAAACCTTTAAGAATTAAGTATTTTAGACTTAAAAGCATATATGTAATTTGCTAGAGACACACAGGTAGGATATGACCAGACAAGACATAAACTCATCTCTGTTTTCACAACTGCCTTACAGTCCATTGCAGTTCATATAGATCTCACCACCATTTGAATACAAACTTTGTATATTCAGTTCACTGCAGGGAGAAATATATCCAGCCAGGTCCAAGGGCCTTCTTAAGCAAGCCATCACCTAATACTCTCTTTAGAACATTCTGAAACACTCCATCTGCTACCACTAAGGCACAGTAGAAAATATCTTAGAGATACTTACTGGATAGACATTTTTCTCCCAGTGAAAATTAGAGAGTTCTGGTTCCAGCTGTAGGAAAAGGAAGCAAGTCTTTAGCCAGGGCTTTTTGTATGACATATAATCCCCCTGGAAGTGCCTTTAACTCTGGGAATCCTTTCCACCCCTCAGCTGATGGAGGGTAACAGAAGTGGCTTTCAGTACTTTAGATGCTTGAACATTATTTGGACTTGGTATTTCCATAAAAATGTTTTGGCTATTTTCCACAGACCTGGATCCTTCCCAAGGAAATGAGAAGTGGGTTGGATAGAAAGGAGCTGTGTGGGCATGCCATGAAAGTCCTAAGCTGACTTCAGTCACCACACTTTTTTGGTGTCCACCTCTGTCTACTACCTCTTTGCCATCATCCTCACCCTCATTCATTTATTCAATTATTTAAAAACATCTATTGTATGTGATCTAGAACCAGTTAGAGGCAGCACATTCAGTATCCTCATGTTATAATCTCCATGGTGACCAGGCACTGTTTAATAAAATTTAGCTAGTGCTAACATTGAGGTGTATGGGAGGGTTCTGTGATTGCATTTTTTTAGCCCTGCTATCCTTCTTTGGCACAGTTCAGTACCCAGGTGCTTTTAACAAGGTTGGGAACTTTAGCTGTCATTTGTTGTTGAGGGGGAAACACTACATGTTCTTGCTTATCACCACTGTATGCCTGTTGTCCATCACTGTCCTGACCATGCTCATTTTTCTGCACTCAAAGACTAAACAATGCTATATTATTCACATATCCACACTAATATTAAGCCATTGTTATTATTAAGTACATTAAAGTCCTGGGAAAACAAACAAGATAGAGAAAACAATAATAGCATTTTTTCAAGAAAACAGAAAAAAATTAAATTTAATAAATAGTTAATGACTACTTACCCTTCCACAACAAAGCTGTAAAACAGTCAATCTGAGCACTCAGAAAGATACTAGAATTTTCCCAGCTTTTGTGAAGCAAGGGCACGGGCTCAATAAGAGTCAGAATGAGAAGGTTGTGGCAGCACACAGTGCCTGGTCTCATTGGAGGTTCTGTTCATCCATAATAGTCATTAAACCACTTAAGATACTGTGTAGAGAAACTTAGGTAATAACTGGACAGTTAAGTCTCCAAGTTCTGTCTTTTAATTATTCTAGAGATTATACTAGTTACCAAATATTTCTACTGTTTTACTTAGTTACAGTTAGTTTCACTGCTTGCAACTAAGGGTCCAAATTCTAAAATATTATGATGGTATTAAGGAGGGATGTCTCTATTTGTTTTAGGAAGTCCTAGAAGATAAAGAGAGCAATCTGAGCTAGGAAGACTATATAAAAGCCAGTCAAAGTTCAAGCAATATTACAGAGTTCATGCCAAGCTTAGAAAATTTATAAAGTTTAGACATGAATGTAATGCAGTGAAGAAGAAAGAGATGAAACTGGCTTTCCAAGTTTTTTTTTTTTCAACTTGATATAAGCTAGAGTTTATCAGTGAAGAGGGAACCACACCTGAGAAAATGCATCAATAAGATTGGCCTGTAGTCAAGTCTCTGGGACATTTTCTGTGATTGATGTGGATGAGCCCAGCCCATGGCGGGTGCTATAAAAATGCAGGCTAAACAAGCCATGGGGAGCAAACTAGTAAGTAGCACCCATTCATGTACTTTGCTTTAGTCCCTGCCCTCCAGATTCCTGCCTTCATTTCCTGCCCTGAGTTACTTCTGTAATGGAATGTGACCTGAGAGTTACAAGCATAAATAACCCCCTTTCTCCCCAAGTTGTTTTTGGTTATGGTGTTTTATCCTAGCAACAGAAACCTAACTAAGACACTGGTCTACAGATATGGTAGGTCCAATTTTGTAGAATGTTGTCTCATGTAAGGAAATCAATAACATAATATGAGAAGAGCTTCACTGAAGAATGACATAATCTACTTTGCATTTTAAAGACCACTTATAGTCAATACATTGGAATTGGAATTTGGGATATATAATTCAAAGGGAGGAAGAGATCAAACAAAGGAAGAAAGCTCTCATAGAAGGATGTACTGTGGATAGGTATACATAGTCAAATTAAAGAGCTATTTCAGAGGAGACCTGACCAAGCTTTGTGATTAGTAAATGTTCTGGCAAAATAAAAGGCCAAAGAGATGACCACTACATTCTAGTATAATTCATTGGGGTAGTCCACAGAGTATAAAGTGGGAGAGAGAGAGAGAGAGAGAGAGAGAGAGAGAGAGAGAGAGAGAGAGAGAGAGACAGACAGACAGACAGACAGACAGAGACAGAGACACAGAGAGAGACAGAGAGGGAGACATAGGATAGGGAGGATTGTGGTAGAATAACAGAAGGTAAGGTAGCAAGAAGTTGGAAGGGCATGCTTCAAAATTTCTATCTCTTTCACTTTCATTGAATATAACTTTCTCCTTGGGTGTAGATGCATGGCTTATATCATAATACTGTACACTTCCCACTTCCCAGGAAACAAAAATTTATTATTCCTGGTACTCCTCCATGTCCCCAATGTCCCGATGTCTTTCTTGGTGATTTCTGGGTTGCCTTTCTAGTGTTAGGATTGAAACCATGTGTTTATAATAATAGAGGGAGCCATAATAGGTTTGAGGAGAGATCTGGCACTAGGGAGATTTCCAGAGATCTACAAGGATGACACCAACTGGCATTCTAAGCAATAGTGGAGAGGCTACCCTAAATGCCCTTTCCCTAAAATGAGACTGATGACTACCTTCTATGCCATCCTAGAGCCTTCATCCAGTGGCTGATGGAAGCAGAAGCAGACACCCACAGTTAAACACTGAACTGAACCCTGGAACCCAGTTGCATAGAGGGAGGAATGATGAGCAAAGGGATCAAGACCAGGCTGGTGAAACCCACAGAAACAGCTGACCTGAACAAGGGAGAGCACATGGACCCCAGACTGATGTCTGGGAGACCAGCATGGGACCTATCCAGACACCTGAACTTGGATGTCAGTGGGAGGCCTCGGCACTCTGTGGGGCTCTGGTAGTGGATCAGTATTTATCCTGGAGTAAGAAAGGACTTTGGGAGCCCATCCCACATGGAGGGATGCTCTCTCTCTCTGCCTGGACACATGGGGCCTAGCCCTGCTCTGGATGAATGATATGACAGACTTTTGGGATCCCCCATGGAAGGCCTTACCCTCCCTGGGGAGCAGAGGGTGACATAGGATAGGGAGGGAGGGAGAGGGAGCAGCGATTGGCATATGAATAAGGCTTGTTTCTAATTTGAGCTAATATGTTAGTTTTTTTTCTTTGCTTTTGTTTTTGAAGAAGGAAACTAATTTGTTTTGTGTGTGGGGTGTGTGTGTGTGTGTGTGTGTGTGTGTGTGTGTGTGTGTGTGTGTGTGTGTTGTTTTTGAATCTTTGGTATCCCTTATATTTTTTACCTTTATGGACTCTAGACTCATGGTAAGTAATTTCTGGAAGGCTTATTATAGGTTAAGAGCTCCTATATATTGTTAGCATGCTTAGATAAAGTCAAGATGAAATTTAGTTTCTAAACAGGGCTGGTGGTGCAGGCCCATAATCTCAGGTTCTTTAAAGGCTGAGGTAGGAGAATCCTAAATTTAAATGAGCCAATTTAGTGAGACAGCCAAACTCAAAATAAAAAGTAGAAGGGACTAAGAATAGAGCTTAGTGGTAGATTGTTTGCCTAGTATGTGTGAGACCCTAACTTTAATCCTCAGTACCTTAAACAAATAACTAACAAATGAAAAAAAATACACTCACATGCAAATAATAATAAAACAAACAGACAAGAAAAACAGAACAAGAACAAAAACATCAGCTACCTCCAATTTCTGAAGACACTGCATTGAATCCTTAGTAATTAGATGTAAGTATGGAAATATGTAACGCTTTCACCCAACACCAGAGATTGAATCAGAGAGGGTCTTGTGGATTCTAGACAAGAATTTGCCATTAAGCTATAGCCCCATTCACAGCTCTGCAAATTCACTTTTTATTTACTTATTTTAGCCAAAAAGATCTAATATAAATATCAAGTAATACCCACCAATGCCTACTTTCAGGAGGTTTGATTTTATATCTAACATTTTATTGATGATCCAAGTATGCTTATTCTGTCCTTGGTGTACTCACCCTTCCATAGTCTCATTTTGGCCTCTTTCTGTATAACACCAAGATGTAGACTTCTCTGGAGGCCAAAGTTGATCTTTCTCCAATGCATTACTATTTTTTCTATCCATCTTCTTCTCTTGTTAGCTCTCTTAACTTTTTATCACTCAGTAACACCAGATATACATGTTTAACTACATGAACTATTTCATTTTGAAACATATTGGTACATTTACAGAAAGCATATTCCATGAATTAAATTAGAAAAGCATTTCCATGAAACAAGATGTTTCTATACTTTTTTGAAGAAGCCATTAATACAAGTGGAATTGAAATCACTGCTTTGTCTTGGTTCCAGGCTTACTTCACTGGGCGTGTGACTCACAGTGGGGAGTGAAGACTATGTTCTGAAAGCAGGGATGATGCTAGAGGGTGTTACGTAGAATGGCTAAGGCAGTCTTTGATTTGTGAATAACCCATTCACAAATATCTGTATCTGAAGAGAAATAAGTATCTGACTATGATGGAGGAATTCACATAGGAAACAAGCTGGTGGAATTGAGATGCTTCATGGGTTTAAGCTACAGAACTTGTACTGTCGATTATGTTATGAGTTTTAGAAAAAATGGGGTGAAAGGCATATCAATTCTCTGTTGTCAATACTGTAGCATCAATTAAATATCAAATGTCAGCGATATCTAACAGTAAGAGGGGCAGTTGGCTGTGTGTCTCTGCTGACATAGCTGGACTTGCTCTTATAATCAGCATTTGTAATCAGCTGTTGGCTGAACTGGATCTTAGTGAAGTAGGTGGTATGACTCTGCTTTACTAAATTTGTCTCCCTTGCAAGAGGCCAGCATAAACAACATTCTTGCCTAGTAGAGTTAAAGTGATTGGAAACAAAACATATCATTTAAGATCTAGGATCAGAGCAGATATAGTCATGTAGGCAGTGTTATGTTTGGGGCATTACCACAAGAACTCAAAACTTGTTCACTGAATGTAGTTAGTAGAGGCCTCTGAAATAAAACTTTGTTTCTAAATGAGTGCTAAGGATTTGGCTTCTTTCTGCTAAATAATTTGAAATATCTTACTTAAAGTCTTGATTATACTTGGATTTTAATTAATCAGCTCTTGAGTCATATGCTTGAAAAGCACAAAAAAGGATTCTGAGTCAGCCTTGTTGGGTTAATGATGGCTCAGTCATGAAAGGCCTTTGGTACTCTTGTAAGTTTTCAGGCCCTGCCAACTGGGTGACAGAACTGGTTCATAATATGAAAGAACTTTAAATATGGATTAAAATCACTTAACTTTCTTCTTGGGAATCAAACAAAGAGTTATTCTGATAGCATTAAAACTCTTGGTGGTGCTGATACAGTTTATGGAATTATTGTATTGCTTAATAAGTCTTTCTTTCAAGTAGAAAACTGGGTCTCCAAACAGAAAACAGAATTTAACAGTGTTTTCCATATTTACTTCTATTGCTCTAATAGAGTATGTTTATTATTTTTTCTATTGTTTGTTTCTTCACTTAGAAATTTTCCTGATGGCAGTGGTCCTGTTATATGTTACTGTAACAAAATGTCATTATTTAATGATAATTATTAGATATTTTAGGATACTGTAGATGACCTTGCTTTTTATTTTGCACTTATGCTTATTGGATACTAGTGCATTGAAATAAATTTAACTTTTATGTATTCAACTTGCAACCTGTACTCTTTTAAAACACATCTTTATTAGTTTTTCTTCCCCCTTTATAGATTACACCACAGTACACAGAGACAATCTTGTGTATAAACAAAGACGGTTTTACTTCTTCTTTTTCATTATAAATGTCTTTTTTTCCTTTTGTTTTCTTGTCTTATTGCACTGGCTGGAAACTCTAGTGTAATGAAGAGAAAGGACATACCTCTTTAATACTTGACCTTAAGATCAAGTCATTGAGTCTTCCATCACTAAACCTAATGTCAGTTTTGTTCCTTTATAGATATGCTCTACAAGGTCAAGGAATTTTTTCTTCATATTAAGGATTTTTAATCTGGAGCATATGTTCTAGTCCTTTTTTGAATATATAAAATACAGTTATAGTAAAAATTTTAGTGTATTTATATGATAATAACAGCATAGTAATTCTAGGTCACCATTTATTAATTTTATTTGTTGCTTAATGTTTGGGAAGCGTTGGTTGGGTGACAGATATTTATTTTTTACTTCATTAGCTGCTGAGTTTAATCTGTATTTCTTAAATAGTTTTGAGCTTCTGTCGGTGCTTTGTGTTACTTGAAACAGTCAACTTTAAGGTTTTTACTTTAACGATTTGTTAGGTAGAAATAAAATAGTACTAATTGTAATATTACTTTTCCTAATACTGTATTTCTCCTGAAATTCTTCTGTATTCAACCAAATTGCCCAAGAAACATGGAGTTTTTGTTCTCTTTAAAAAAATCAGAAATGGAGAGATAGCTCAGCAGTTAAGAGAAATTATTCCTCTACCAAAGGACCTGGGTACAATTCCCAGATACACACAGTGGTTCACAACTCTCTGTAACTTCAGTTCTAGGGGATTTGGTCAAATATTTGATAATGTTGCAAGTGTAATTATGAAAAAAATTGTTGGGAGCCAAATCTCAGGGCTTGGCATAAGATCCTAGGCCATGCTTGGCAGGTCACATCGTTAACCTTTACATAGAAGCTCCTTAGAACCTCAGCTCAAGAAAAGAAACAACATGACCCAGTCCACCACCCACAGGCTCAGTCACCTAGGCAACCCCTTCCTGGCCCTCTTATTCATGAACTCTTTACCCTGCCAAACATCCTCTTTGTGGCTTCCTAATATCCTGCCTATACTAACACGTGGTGCACAAACAACCCATTCTGCCCCTCCCCATATCCTGACTATATAAGCTAGCTTGAGAAAAGTAAAGTTTGACACTTGATCAGAATCCTGTCTTATGGTCTTTCTTTCTGTGTCTCTTGTCCCCATTCCCTATCCCTGACTCTCTTGCCCAAGGTTGACATCCTGCAGGTCGGGATAAAAAATAAAATAGAAAACAATAGCCCATTAGATACTCAAATCAGACTTGTTGAATTAGTTGCCTCTAGAATCTGTTTATCATATGTACACATAAAAGAAAACTGTTGGGGAAACAGATTAGTAGATTTTAATAGCTTACCAAGAAGACTTGTTGATTAGTGCTCAACTGTTGATAGTAGCACAAAATGGCTTTTAAGCTGCAAGATATGCCAAGTAACTCCTTTTAATGTCTTTTCCTGGCACCTGTCCATGTATGGATGAATTCACATTGAGTTAGAACTCTAATATTTCTTTATTTTGTTAATCCTACATAATCTTACTTTGCCTTTGTTAATCATAACTACTCAGGGATTATTTAGTGAGGCATTTATCCAAAGAATCTTATCCTTAAATCACTTTTATCTGCCATGTTTACATTTCTAAACTAAATAAATACTTTTTTATCTGATGTATCTTCTATTGAGTTAACTGCCATTTTATTATTTTGAGAACACGTTTCTGAAAATCTAATGTATTATTATTGCAATCATTAATTAAAAACACTTTAACAAAAAATTCTTTTCAAAACTAGACTTAGAGGCTTTCAATTGCACTGATTCAGCATTTTAAGTGTTATATTCAAAAGACCTATCTTACAAATAATAAAGAATTGGAAATCGAGTAATTGAGTAATGGACTAGGAGTGAGATTTCTTTGCAGAAATATTACATGAAAGTTGCAAGTTAAATAGGTAAAAGACATTCATACAGTTACTAGATGACTAGACTCTGGAGGGTCTTGGAAGAGAAGCACAGAAGAGTAATGGAAGATTTCATTCTGTAAAACTATTTCTCTTAGTGGTTAATGAATAAAGCACTGTTGGCCAATAGTGAAGCAAGATAAGTGGAACTAGGTGAGGTGGAGGATTCTGGGAAACATAGGTGGAGTCAGTTACCATGTAGGACACAAGAGGAATAACAGGTCCAGACCCTTTCTCTGGTAGACCACGTGGAAATACTTAGATTATTAGAAATGGGTTAATAATTTAGACACAGCTAGCCAATAAGAAGTCATAGCCAGCAGCCAACAGCTTTGTAATTAATATAGTGTCTCATTTGTTATTTTGGGGGCTGAAGAGGCAGCCGGACCCCATGCTGGCAGGAAAGAGTACACATGAGAGAACAGAGCATGAGTGAGTATTTTAGCTTCCTCCTCCCATATCCAAATTCCCATTATATGGAAATTAGTAGTTGAGTTTAAATTGATTGAATTGACCAGTCATATAATAACAATATTATAGTTCAATAAAAATTTCTGTCATTGGCTTCCCAGTTGAACTACCCCAACTTCCAGACCTTAAACCCCAGGGTACTTCCTATGCCCCTTCCCCTCCCATCAGAGACCCAGCAAGACAGCTTGGCCTTGTCTCCAACTTTGGTGGAACTCCACTGCTCTGGTACAGTCTCCAGCAGCCAACCAGCAGGTGAGATACCTACCTGCAGGCTGAACTGCCACTGCTACCACCCACTGAATTCTGTTCCCCCAGACACATTTTGTTACCCAACCCACCCACTTTACCATCCTTCCTGTGGCCAGCTATTCCCTACAACTTCAGCAGACTCCATAGGCACAATTACAGCCTACACAGCCAGAAGAACAGGAGGATATGCTGAATCTAGGCACCCAAACACCCATGAATGTCAGGTGAGACAACCCTACTGGACTTGAAGATCTGTCAATCACCAGACCCCTTGGCCATTCAGGAAGACAATAAAGGACACAAACAATAAAGGAACAAAGCACCCATCCAACAAAGACAACATAAGAATTTACACCTGGATCTATAATCATCCCAAATCCAGTTGTGTAAATGCCAATGTAAGAGTACATCCAAAAAGTAAGGGAAACATATCACCACCAAAAGCCAGTGAACCTACAACAGCAACCTGAACATTCCCATGCAGTTGAAACATAAGAAAATGGCATTAAAATAACTTTATGAAGATGATAAAGTCCCTTAAACAAGAAATGAAAAATTCCCTTAATAAATTGAAGGAAAAACAAAATATTGGAAGAAATCAATAAATTCCTTTTTAAAAGCCAAGAAAAACAAACAGATGCAGGAAATGGATCAAGACTTGAAAATTGAAATAGAAGGAATAAAGACAACACAAACTAAGGGAATTCTGGAATGGAAAAATGTGGAAGTAAACAGAAACTACAGATACAAGCATCGAAACTGAATGGGAATATAAGAGAAGGAAGAAAGTGTCTCAGGAGTTGAAGACACAATAGAGAAAAAGAGAACCAGTATAGCTATCCTAATATCTAAAAAATAAACTTCAAACTAAAATTAATCAAAAGAAATGGTGAAGGACATTTCACATCTATTAAAGAAAAAAAATCCATCAAAAAATGAAGTCTCAATTCTGAACATCTATGCCACAAACACAATGGCCCCCACATTTGTAAAAGAAACATTATTACTAAAGCTTAAATCACACATCAAACCCCACACATTAATAGTAGGAGACTTTACCATCCTACTCTCACCAATGGACAGATCTGCCAGACAGAAGCTTAAAAGAAATAAGAGAATTAACAGATATTACAACTCAAATGACTTAATGGACATCTACAGAACATTTTATCCAAACACAAAAGAATATACCTTCTTTTCAGCACCTTTTGGAATTGTTTCTAAAATTGATCACATACTCGGTCAAAAGCAAATCTCAACAGATGCAAAAAAGAATTGGAATAACCCTTTGTATCTTATCAGATCAACATCAACATGAACAAAAAAGGCCTACAAACCCATGGGAATTAAACAATTCTCATATGATTTACCACTGGGTCAAGGAAAAACTAAAGAAAGAAATTAAAGACTACCTATATTCATTGGAAATAAATGCATAAAATATAACCCAAACTTATACTACACTATGAAAGCAGTGCTAAGATGAAAGTTCATAACACTAAGTACCTACAAAAATAATTTGAAGAAATCTCACACTAGTGACTTAACAGCATACCAGAAAGCTCTAGCACAAAAGAAGCAAGCATTCCTAAGAGGAGTAGATATCAGGAAATAACAAAACTATCTTTGTCTTTTCTTGGCTCTTTCTCTCAAGGTATACACCCTCTCATAACTGTTATTTTCCCATGGTTGCCTTTCCTGGTATGCATACATACACAAGCAAACATTTCTCTGCTAACACTTATGTTTGGGTTCTACACAGCCAATGAAGATTGCCTGACAGCAATCCCTGGATGCTCTGGAAAGAAAATGGACCACACTTCCTTGGCTACTCCAGATCCAACTTGCTCCATTTCAACGGACACTCCATCCAGAGCTTCAGGTACTGATTTCAATCAACACAAGAACTTCAATCATGTTGAGGACTTCAACTTAGATCTTCAATTAAACAAATCCCATCTAACATGGACTTGATACAATCCATTCTAGACTTTCACTATACTAACATTTTCTTCCTACAGGACCCCACGAGGCTATCATTGTCCCATTTCAATAGGAAATAACTTGGAGGATGCTATGCCCTCTTTCCCCTATCATTGCCACTAAGGATAATGTACACCTAGTTAAGGATAGTTTCCTATTGTTTATGTTTGGGCTTGGAAGGAGGTGTTCAGGCTTAGACACCTCTTTCAGATGAATTTAGGCTTTAGTTATATAGACATAGTTAGGATGTGATATAGCAGATTATTGTATCTTATTATAGTTCACCTTTATAATTGTAAATTATGGATACTTTATACTGTTAAGTTTTAATCCTCTTTTAGACTAAAAGGGAGAATTGTAGGGGTCTCCCTGACCATGTCTTCTGGGGCTGGCTACAGGATGATGTGAGTGTAGCTTAAGAGTCAGGGACACAAATGGGTAAGCTCTCTTCTCATTGCTGTGTCCACTTGCTCTGCTTTTCTGCCAGTTGGCTAAGTGCACTGTAAGTAAGGCATATTTACCTAATAAATTTACCCAAACCCTATCTACTTACGTATTGGTGAATCTGCGTTTATAGACCTCTTCCTGAACATTATACCAGTAGCACAGACTCTGAGATTGACAATTAATAAATGGGAATTTCTGAAACTGACAAGCTTCTGTAAGGCAAAGGACAGATCAACAAGACAAAACAACAGCCCACAAAATGGGAAAATATCTTCACCAACCATACATCTGGCAGGGGGTTGACTTCCAAAATATACAATGAACTCAAGAAGCTAGCCACCAAAACACAAAACAATCCAATTAAAAAGTGGTGTGCAGAACTAAATAGAGAATCCTCAAGAGAGGAATCTAAAATGGCTGAAAGACACTTAAGAAAGTGCTCAACATCTTTAGATATCAGGAAAATGCAACTCAAAACAACTCTAAGATACCATCTTACACCAGCCAGAATGGCTAAAATCAAAAACACCAATGACAGTCTATGCTGGCAAGGATGTGGAGAAAGAGGAATACTCCTCCATTGCTGGTGGGAGTGCAAAATTGTGAGGCCACTTTGGAAATCAGCATGGGGGTTTCTCAGGAAAATGGGAATCAGTCTACCTCAAGATCCAGCAATTCCTCTCTTGAGAATATACCCAAAGGATGTACATTTATACAACAAGGACATCTGTTCAGCTATGTTCATAGCAGCATTAATTGTAATATCCAGAACCTGGAAGCAATCTAGGTTCTCCTCAACTGAAGAATGGATAGAGAGAGAATATGATACATTTACACAATGGAGTATTACTCAGTGGGAAAAATGAAATCTTGAAATTTGTAGGCAAATGGGTGGAACTATAAGAAAACATCCTGAGTGAGGTAACACAATCCCAGAAAGACATGCAGGGTATGAACTCACTCATATATGGATATTAGACATAGAACAAAGGACTACCAGCCTACAATCCATACCACCAGAGAAAGTTGGAAACAAGGAGAACCCAAAGAGAATGAATGGTCCCCTGAAGAAGGAGAGGGGGAGAAGAACCCCTGAGCAAATTGGGAGCACAGGGGGAGAGAGAAGGGAGGTGAGAAGGGGTGAGGAGGAGAAGGGGAGAGGGGAGGAGAACAGGAGAGAATAAGAGGGCTAAGACATTGGAGGAATAGAGGAGGGCAAGAAAGGAGATGCCTTGATAGAGGGAGCCAGTATAGTTTTGGAGAGAGGTCTAGCACAGTAGAAAAGTTAGGTCTTCCACAGGAATGACCCCTACTAAGAATATAGGCAGTGCTGGAGATGCTGCCTCTGATGCCTTTTCCCTATAATGAGATTGATGACTGCGTTGGTTGCCATTCCTAGAGCCTTCATCCAGTAACTGATCAAAGCAGAAACAGGACCCACAACTAAACACTGAGCCATACTCCTGGAATCCAGTTGCAGAGAAAGGAGGGGAGATGAACAAAGGAGCCAAGATCATGCTGGCGAAACCCAGAGAAACAGTTGACCTCATGGTAGTAAGACTACGGAGACCCTAGCCATAAAGCTGGGGAATCAGCATTGGGCCAAACCAAGCCCTCTGAATGTGGGTGCCAGCTAAGAGGCCAGGGCAGTCTATGGGACCTCTAACAGTGGGGCCAGTGTTTATCCCTAGAGCACAAATGGACTTTGGAAGTCTATTCCCTATGGAGGGATACTATTGGAGCCCAGATACAAGAAAGAGGGCCTACGCCCTCCCCCAAATGATGTGATGGACTTTGATGGCCTCCAGTAGAGGGCCCCCCTATCCTTGCAGTGTGGGTGGGGGGGTGGGTTGGGGGATTGATGGGGAGCATGGGAGGATGGGAGGGTGAGGGAATGGGGGATTGATATGTAAATACAAGTGCTTCTAAAATAAAAAATAAATAAAAACAAACAAGTAAAAAACAAAACAAACACCCCCCCCCCCGACCAAATCAGAAATAAAAACGGGAACATTACATCAGACACTGAGGAAATCCAGAGAATCATTACATCATACTTCAAAAACATGTACTCCACAATTTTCTTTATAGGTTCCACATATCAAAATTATATCAAAAGCAGATAAACAATTTAAATAGACCTATAACCCTTAAGGAAATAGAAGCAATCATTAAAAGTCTTCCAACCAAAAAGAGCTCAGGGCCATATGGTTTCAGTGCAGAATTCGATCAGAATTTCAAAGAAGAGCTAAGACCAATATCCCTCAAATTGTTCCACACATTAGAAACAGAAGGAACATTGCCAAATTATCTTTATGAAGCTACAGTTACCCTGATGCCCAAACCATGCAAAATGCAGCAAAGAAAAAGAATTACAGACCAATCTCCCTCATGAATATCAATACAAAAATACTCAATAAAACACTGTCAAACTGAATCCAAGAACACATAAAAATCATTCAATATGATCAATTAAGCTTCACTCCAAAGATGCAAGTATGGCCAACATGTGAAAATGTGTCAATGTAATCTATATAAACTGACAGGAAGAAAAAAAAACACATATGGCCATTAGATGCTATGACAAAATCCAATGCCCCTTTATGATAAAGGTCTTTGGGAGATCAGGAATACGAGGAACATACCTAAACATAATAAAAGCAATATACAGCAAGGTGACAGACAACATCAAAATCAATGGAGAGAAATTCAAAGCAATTCCATGAAAATCAGGAACAAGACAAGGCTGCCCACCCTTTCCATATCTATTCAATATAGTACTCAAAGTTCTAGCTAGAGTAATAAGACAAGAAAAGGAGATCAAAGGTATACAAAGTGGAAAGGACAAAGTCAAACATTTGCTATTTGTAGATGATATGATTGTATACATAAGTGACCCCAAAATTATTTTGGGGAATTCCTAAAACTGATAAAAACCTTCAGTGAGGTGATTAGATATGAGATTAACTAATAAAAAAACCCCATAGTATCACTCCTACATACAAATGATAAATGGGATGAGAAAGAAATCAGGGAAACAATACCCTTTACAATAGCCACAAGTAATATAAAATGTCTTGGTGTAACTATAACCAAACAAGTGAAAGAGTTGTATGAAAACAACTTTAAGCCCTTTGAAGAAAGAAACTGAACAAGATATCAGAAGATGGAAAGATCTCCCATGCTCATGGATTGGTAAGATTAATATTGTAAAAATGGCAATCTCACCAAAAGCATTCTACAGATTCAATGCAATCCCAACACAATTCTTTACAGACCTTAAAAGAACAATACTCAACTTCATATAGAAAAACAAAAACAAAAAAAATCTAGGATATCTAAAACAACCCTGTACAACAAAAGAACCTCTAGAGGTATCACCATCCCCGAGTTCAAGATCTACTATAGAGCTATAAGTAATGAAAACAGCATGGTATTGGCATAAAAACAGACAGGTGGATCAATGGAATCGAATTGAAGACTGTGACATAAATCTATACACCTTTGAACATCTGATTTTTGACAAAGAAGCCAAAATTATACAGTGGAAAAAAGAAAGCATCATCAACAAATGATGCTGGCTCACCTGGATATTGATCCAAGAGGATCAAAGACCTCAACATAAATTCAATTACACTGAACCTGATAGAAGAGAAAGTGGGAAATAGCCTTGAATGCATTGACACAGGAGACAACTTCCTGAACATAACACTAATAGCACAGGCACTGAGATTGACAACTAATAAATGGGACCTCCTGAAACTGAAAATCTTCTGTAAGGCAAAGGACATTGTCAATAGGACAAAATGGTAGCCCAGAGACTGTGAAAAGATTTTCACCAACCCCATACCTGACAGAGGTCTCATTGCCAAAATATATTAAAAACTCAAGAAACTAGACATAAAATGCCAAATAATTCCATTTAAAATGGGGTACAGGTCGAAACAGACCATTCTCAGAGCAAATTCAAATGGCCACTTAAAGAAATATTCAACATCTTTAGCCATCAGGTAAATGCAAACCAAAATGACTCTGAGATTTCATCTTACACCTGTCAGAAAGACTAAGATGAAAAACACAAGTGACAAGTTACTTTGGAGAGGATGTGGGGTAAGGGGAACACACCTCCATTGCTGGCAGGAGTGCAAACTTATACAGCCACTTTGGAAATCAATATGTCAGTTTCTCAGAAAATTGAAAATCAGTCTACTACAAGACCCAGGAACACCACTCTTGGGTGTATACCCAAAAGATGCTCAATCCTCTGGACATATACCACAGGGACACTTGCTCAACTATGTTCATAGCAACTTTATTTGCAATATCCAGAACTTGGAAATAACCTAGATGTCCCTCAACCAAAGAATAGATAAAAAATGTGGTGAATTTACACAATGGGATACTCTGTAGCTGTTAAAAACAAGAACACCATGAAATTTGAAGGCAAATGAATGGAACCATAAAAAAAATTCTTCCTGAATGAGCTAACCCAGACCCAGAAAGACATGCATCATATATACCCCCTTATAAGTAGATATTAGTTTAGAATAAAAAATAATTATGCTACAATCTACAGACCCAGAGAGAGTATGTAAAAAGGATCTCACTGGGAAGGGGAAATAGAAGACATTTTGTGAGTGGACTAAGGGTACATTGGGATAGGAATATGAGTAAGCAAGTTAGGGGGTTGGAGGGAGAGAGTAATGAAAGAGAATCCTAGAAAGGGGGAGGGACATTTTGGGGTTGGGTAAAAATTTTGTGCAAAGGAGTCTCACAGGAATCTACAAAGATGACACCAGCTATGACACTTAGCAATAGCGGATATTGTGGGGGACCAAATATCTCTGTTAAGGAATATTTTAGGTCCCAGTCTCTGGCTGCCATTGGCATCAGGAAGCCCCGGGTCACCATTGTATTGTTAATTAACATTAGGCTGTTATTGTTTACCATAGTCTCAGGGTAATATGCCTCTTATTTGCATCTGTATGTGCCTAAGCATCTGAATAGGCCCTCACCTGGGCAGAGGACAGAGGTATGAGTAACTTGTGAGGACAAAAGGTTAGGAGCTAAGGGGTGAGCAACCAGAGCAGGAGAGAGCAGTGAGGGAACAAAGGGAGAAATGGTTGCCTCATGGTATTAGCAGGATGGTTAAGAGACACCAGAAAAGATGGCTAATAAAGAAATGACTCTAGTTCCACAACATGGAATTGAGAGCTCTGTAAAGATGACAAGATGCCTATGTTTGATCTTTATCGCCCTTGGGTTGCTGGGAGCTTCCAGGTCCACACCCCCCACTCAGGCCAGACCTCATGGCTGTCGTGGGTTAAAGCTGAGACAAGCCAGGCCACGAGACAAAATGGCACCCGAACTTGGGGCCTGAGAACGGGGGAAGAAGCCATGGACATCACGAAGAAACTGGCAAGGCAGAGGCTTAGACACTTCGGAGAGAGAGTTGCCACAGGCGAACCGGTTGGGGAAGAAGCCTGAGATTTGAGTGAAGGTCTCCCTTCGGGGTCTTACAACTTCAGAAGAAATCCCCCCTGTAGAACCACTTTATAACTATACAAGCCATCCCCCAATTGAGAGCAATTACCTATATAGGAGAGGTTGCTGCCTAATCAGGAGTAAGGAACAAACTGATTCTTTTGAACCATGACAACAATAGATCCTTTTTATGAAAATTATTTTTTTATTTTACACCCCTCCTCTCTTCCCAGTCCCCCTGCCTCTGTTCTTATCCCCCAATTAACCCCTCCTCCATTTCTGGTTAAGAAAGGGCAGGTCTCCCATGATTATCAATAAAATATGGCATATCAAGGTACAGTAAGACTAAGCACCTCCCCATATATTAAGTCTGGCCAAGGCAATCCAGTATGAGGAGTGTTGTCCCAAAAGTCAGTAAAAGAGTCAGAGACAGCCCCTCTTCTCACTGTTAGGAGTCCCAAATGAGGACAAAGCTATACAACAGTAACATATATGCAGTGCTTAGATCAGTCCCATGCAGACTCCTGGTTGTTCAATAACTGTCAGCCCCTATGAACCCAGGTTAGTTTATTCTCTTTTCTTGTAGTGTCCTTGATCCCTTTGGCTCCTACAAGCCTTTCTCTTCTTGCATGATTTCCCAAACTCCACCTACTGTTTGACTGTGGATCTACAACTATTTGCATCCTCTCTAGATGAAGTCATTCTGATGATAATTGGGCTAGGCACCAATCTGGTCACAAGAGATGGCCAGTTAAGGCTACATATCCTGTTGTGACCTAGCATGTCTCAGCTTTAGTCCATGAGGTTCTACCTGAGTGGGGGTGTGGACCTGGAAGCTCCCAGCAACCCAAGGGCGATAAAGATCAAACATAGGCATCTTGTCATCTTTAGAGAGCTCTCAGTTCCATGTTGTGGAACAAGAGTCATTTCTTTATTAACCATCTTTTTTGGTGTCTCTTAACCATCCTGCTAATACCATGAGGCAACCATTTCTCTCTTCTCTCTGAAGGAGGCACTTTCCGTGTGGCCACGGCCACCGTAGCCGTCCCTATTCCCGATGTCCAAGGTTTCATCCAGGGTGGCGGGTTTTGGACTAGGTCCTGCCACACGATAATGTATGGAACCTGATCAGGGTGTCCCCCTGTGGCCTGAAAAATAATTCGCTTGACAGCGGAAATAATAGATAGATTAAAAGTTCCCCCCGAAGGCCATTCTACACCGAAACTTGGCCATTCGGAAGAACAAAAAGTCCGCCAAGATCCTTTTCTGACCTCGACAGAAAGATTATGAGCCCGAGTCTTAACGTCCATCCAATGGTCCAGGGTCAGTGTTAGTGGGGTCGTCACAGTCTGTCCCATGTCTACCTCTACTACACACACAATAAAAACAATCACCACGACAGAAAGACAAGAAAGCAAAGCGAGCTGTTGACCTCGAGTCGACCAGTAATTCTGAAAGGAATCAGACGGCCGGGAAATGGCCCTTTGACACAGATCGTCAAGGAGAAAACTTATCTCCTGACCTTTTCCGTGGAGGTCCACCAGGCGTCCCTGGTCTTCCTCCTGTCCTCCCGGGATGTCTCCCAGGGCTAACAAATGGTGGACACCTGGACACGTCTATCCCCATCCACTCCGCTCCTCCTCCTGGAGAGCTGCCTCTAAAGAGCGTTTGCGAAAACAAAACTGCGATCGCACCAGATTTTTGAACAGGCTACAAACAAAGAGTCACAACAGAACAAAAATTCTTACCTCCAAGTGGGTCTAGGACCCCTGGGTGGTCATGCAAATCCTGGACAAGCCCCCAAATGTAAGACCCCCGAAGGGAGACCCTCAATCAAATCTCGGGAATAGCGTGCACCCAGTGAGGCACCGAGACCGGACTTGCTGCAATCACATGAGGAAGTTTATTGAAAAAGGAATTGAATGATATCTCAAGCCAGCATGCTGGGGTCGAGGCTCAGAGGAGTTTGACCCCTACCCAAACTTGTGACAAGCTTATAAAGGCAAAAACCATAAAGGAGGGGGGGACTAGGGAGGAAATAGGGGAAGCCCAAAGTTACACATTTACTCATAAAGGCAAAAACCACAAAGGAGGGGGAGGACTAGGGAGGAAATAGGGGAAGCCCAAAGTTACACATTTACTCATCAGTTAAACTATGTGGACACACCTGGGGCATTTGAACTTTTCACAGAGGTCTTTGGGACATCCTGTGGTTATTCCAGGAGCTGTTTTTTTTTTTTTTTTTTTTTTTTCCATGAGAGTTCCGGGAGCGGCCACCTGCAGGGGACGGGAGCCCCCAAGGTGATGAGCCCATGTTCTTATAAACAGCTAGTAATTTTTACTCTTCAAAGTCACTAGGGGAAAATCTGTTCCCTTGCCTTTACCAGTGTCTAGAGTCTCTCCACCATGTTTTTGTTTGTTTGTTTGTTTGTTTGTTTGTTTGTTTTTTTGGTCATAGTCCTTTCTATAGCTTAAAGTCAGCATCACAAGCATCTTCTCTTCTCTTCTCCTTAGCTCTAATAGGCATTTTAAAACTGCTTTTGTTGGAAAACAACTCCTCACATGGACCCACAGAGTAGCTAAAATAGAATGAAAATCTGATATCTCTACCTTCAGTTTTTCTTTACTTTGTCTGTAAACTTCTGCCTAATTCTGCATGGACACATGAGTAATTCAAGGAATCAAGGAGTGTATACCTACGTAACCTGTATGAAACCCTTTAAAGTGGAAGGCACAGATAGATAAACTTGCATTTACCTTGGATCCAGAACAGAAAAGAGACCATCCTCCAGATGAATGCAGTTATTAATGTGAGCAAGTCTGTGCTCTGAAGCAAGAGGGATTATTTCCTGAGAATCAAGTTGTCTTTTCAGGCATGAATAACTTAGAATTTGCAGAACCAAAACTCAGGCACTGGGCAGCTGGACTATAACTTGATCAGAATTGTATAATTACAAAAACTCCTTGTCCTCCACCCAAAGTCTCCCTCTGTTTAAACCTGAAGCTTATGCCAGAACCTTAAAGATGGACTTAGGGTCATTGAATCTCTGTTTTTCCCAATGTGACCACACTGATTAAATTTATTCTTGTCATTATTATTAATCATTGCTTTTCTCTTTAGTTGGTGTAGTGAAATGGGTTGCTGCACCTAGTGCTTTCCAGAGCCAAAATTTGGGCTCTGGTTATAGCCCTGCTTCCATCTTCATACCTTTTCTCTGACTCTGATCTTCCTGTTCTCCTCTGATAATAAATTGTGTTGATACTAGGTCCTCCCAGATAACCAGGATGATATGCCATCTCAATGGGGAATTTGTTTATATCTAGTCTTTTGTTATATATAACATAATAGCAGCCTTTGGGTCTTAGAACATTGATTTCAATGCCCTTTATTCAATCTTCTGCATGAAATTTACATTTCAGGAAAAATTTCCTTTATAGAATAAAGTTCAGGTTTTTCAATATGACTCAAATAGATTTTTATGAAGTTCTTTCTTGCTAGCCCCATCTCAAACTCTTCTTTAAACACATGGTACAGCATTTCTCATTTCTGTGTTCTCACGCCTGTTTTGTGAAGCCCTGTTGACCATTACAGACAAATCTATGTCCTCATTGCCCCTTGATTAGCAAAATATCAGTCATTCCTCAGTGTCTGTTGTCTGTAGATCAGTTCCAGATTTTTGTGACTGATATCTAAGGGTGCTCAAGTCATTTGTATAAATGGCATAGTCCTTACACACAGTTTGCACAGTCTTTCCATGTTCTTAATCATCTCTGGATTACTTAAAATTTTAATTATATATAAATGCTTTGTGAATAATTGTTATACTGTATTGTTTAATGGCACTGATGAGGAAAATGTTTCTGTATGTTCAGTACAGGCACAATTTCTAAAAATTGGATATCTTTCTATCATCAATCTATCTATCTTCTATTTATTTATCATCTATCTATCTATCTATCTATCTATCTATCTATCTATCTATCTATCTATCATTATCCCAGGTTGACTTCCCAGGTATATGATATGCAGATACAGCTGACTGTGCTCATCTAGGCTATCTTCTTATCTGAGAAATCATGCCCCTCTATTTATTCTTTAAAAAAAATTCTCTGTGAGAGAGAAACAATACAGACACAGAGAAGTACATTGGGCGTGTGCATGCTATGGCATGTGTGTGGAGATCAGAGGACACCTTTGTAGAGGTGTGTTTTTTCATTATGTCATAGGACCCAGAGATTAAACTCAGCTCATCAATTTTATTCAGTAAGTGCTCACTCCTATTGAGCCATCTTTCCAGTCTTCCCTCCATTTTCCATTTATCCTTTAAAGACTGCTGGTCTTTATCATCCCGTGTGAGGACTGTTTACACGTACCTCTGTCTAATTCCAGATGTTCTTTGTGAGCAGGTAGTATATCATTCATTTCCCAAGCCCCAGGAGTTAGCACAATATTTGACAAATAGTAAAGGCTTAAGAAATGTTGAAGGAATAGTAAGATCAGTGGAACCGTTTGTCTTTTGAGAAGAGAAATCTAAGTCATCTTTAGTCTCATGTCGTTATGAAAGTTTTGGGACAAGTGGATCTCTGCAACAGCAGATTAGAGAGTGAGGCAGATATAGGTGACCCATGTGACTTGCTTGCAGGCAGTGAAAATCAACCTGAGACTTCAGGGTAACTAACAGTTGGAATCCTTTTGATGTATTCTTGCTTTGATCTGTGCTGTGTAGCGCTGGTCTAGAATGTCCTAGAATGAAGCAAAACTATCTACTCTTTCTGGTTGCCAACTTGCAGAGAGTGACAGAGAAGCCTTTGGAGAAGGAGTTTTTTTTTATGGTGGAAAGATAAATTTCCCAAAAATAGCTTCTCCGACATGGCTGAGAGGTACAGAAAAAGAAGAGAATGCATAGGATATGAAATACGGAATGGAACATAAAAGCAGGAAATCTTACAGGTATATGTGGAGGGACAGCAGCATGTGCAGAGATTAGGTAAGCCTGAAACACTTGGGAGCTCACAAGAATGAACAGGATGAAACAGGCTAACAATCACATTGCGGGGAAGGACACATATTGCACCCTCCATATCAGTCATTCCTCAGTGTATGGAAATTCCTCCATGTATGGAAATCAAATGGAACTCCAAGTTGTGCAATTATTTGTACAAGCATAAGTTCTGTCATGTTCAAATTAAGTCAAAATTAGTAAATTTATGAGATGTGAACTTAGTTACTTTTGAAATAATTTTTTTAAGAAATGTTGTCAATTTGTGAGTCAGACCCTATGGACCATCTGAGACTACATTGGGTAATTGTAGCAGTGAAGGAATGCCTCCTCCCTCTTGTGAAGATTCTAGACTTTAAATCTGCTGAAAATATCTGGAAACAGACAGATTAGCAGGAGAGAAAAAAACACTAAAATGTATTTACCTGAACAGGGTTTCTGGGGTGGTGAAAATAATCCTATGAGATTCAGAAATTTGCATACTGATAGAGAGAAAAATGAGGACATACAGGCATTTTACAAATCAGTAATGAATTTTAAGGGAGATTAACATGCAGGAAGAACAGACAGTGACCTGACACAAAGTCTCCATAGGTTCTGACTGTGATATTTAATTTTTCAGTCATTTCCTGTGAGATGAGTTTAATCCTCCTTGGTTAATGAAGTTTGATAACAAAACAATTGCATTTCATTTTTGTGAATCTTGTGGTGTTTTACAAAGTATTTATTTTTATTCTTTCAAATATGGATATTCATGTGGATATGTGCATGTGAGTGCCAGTGTCTGCAGAGACCAGAGAGGGCATTGGATCCCCTGGAGCTGGAGTTAACATGTAGTTACGAACCTCCTGGTTAAGTTTTGGGAACTGAATTCACATCATCTGCAAGAGTAGCATGGGCTTTTAAGTACCAAACTATCTCTTTGGCCACAGGATCTGGTGTTTAAGTGATAAAGAAGTTTAAGATAAAATCTTCATCTATCACCAGTTAAGCCCTAGGTATTCTCCCCCCCTCTCTCTTTTTTACTGAGACAGGGTTTCTCTGTGTAGCTTTGGAGCCTGTCCTGGAACTAGCTCTTGTAGACCAGGCTGCTCTCTAACTAGCAGAGATCCACTTGCCTCTGGTTTCCAAGTACTGGCATTATAGGCATGTGCCACTACCACTTGGCTAAACCCTAGGCATTGTAAGTAAAACTCTTAAGTACAACCAAGCAATGTATCATTTACAGATCTCCAATTATATAATGTGAAAACTTCAGGATATATTTGTGTGTGTGAGAAAGACACACACAGACACACAGACACATACACACACATACACACACACACACACACACAGAGAGAGAGAGAGAGAGAGAGAGAGAGAGAGAGAGAGAGAGAAGAGAGAGAGAGAGAGAGAGAGAGAGAGAGAGAGAGAGAGAGGTTGGAAGCTTTTAATATAAGGAAAATATAATTTAGATGATATACTTATACTCTATAAACAATTTAAGGGACAAGAAGCTAGGGTTGTACCTGAGCATACATTTGATAGGTTTGATTTAAAAATCAAGGACTTTAGAATATAAGAATACATTTAAGGTTATATTGTTCCAGCCTCATATTCTGGTATTTGATGGCATTTATAAGTAGAGTTCAAAGTATGATAGGTTTTTTTGAGGACCTAAATTACATGATTAAGCACACCAGAAGGCTACAAGTTTGATTTTTAAACATTTTTATGACGTTCCAAAGGCCAATGAGACTCTGTTGTTTGAATACTGATTCAGCCTTAGGAGAAAATAAGTAACAGCTGAATTTTTATTGAATGTCCAATGTGTACTGGATATTGAGATACATAATTTAGATATACTTGTCCTAAGCCTCAGAATATTTCCCAAAGGTACCCAGTGATATACATCTTATAATTAGTGGAAGAGCCACAGTATTTTAAGTATTTCGATTAACTCACTAGCAGATAGTAAGGCAGTGTCTCAAACCTAGATTTCACTGTTAAATGAATGCTTTTATTCATAATTCACTCTCCCCAACAATGCATCTGTTTTGAAAGTCTTTATTATTATAGTAAAATTCATGTACATTCACTTTTGAACTACAGAATTTCTTATATCTTTCTTTTTGGAGGTAGTAATGGTGATGGGTAGTTTGAGGCCAGATCCTGATATAAAGCCCTGGCTGGTCTGGATTTCCTATGTAGCCCAAATGACAATGAGCTCATAGCAATCTTTGTGCTGAAGCCTCACAAATACTGTGATTACACCACAGAAATAGGGAAATTTCAAGGGAAAATTTCAATTATGACTATCTCCTTTCTTGTAAACATAGCAATGAAAATGATTCTCATTGTTCACAGTAATACCATATAGAGTCACCACGAAACCCTGAACTTTTGTTCCCTTGTGAAGCACAGGGTTAGCCTGTGAATTTTTGGTTATATAATCTCTCTCAACCAACCAACATATAACACTGCTTTCTGTATGTTTCCATTTAAAGATACCTTACCATTACGCATTGTTGATTAATATTAAACTCAGGGCAATACTAGTGTGAAAAATGAGTGAATATAGTTTAACTGTGTTTGTTCCCATCTTCTGCAGAAGGAATCTTCTCTGGTGATGGCCGAGCAAGACAATAATCTAGGAGTATAGCAGAATGTCATTGGAAATCATTTTATTGCTATGATTTATGTTGATATATATATATATATATATATATATATGTATGTATGTATATATAATTTGCTTTTACTCTGGGCCCCTGGGCTATCAAATCCCAAGTTCTTGATCACTTGATTACCCAAGCAGTGTTGGGTATGGGCTCCCTCTAGTGTAGTGGGCCTTCAGTCAAATCAGATGTTGGTTGGTTGCTACCATAAGCATTGTGTCACCATTGCATTGGCATATTTTGCATGTGGGTCACCATTGTGCCTGACTTAATGTTTACATTTCTTCTTTGGTAATGTATACAGTACCTTGCTGTACCAAGGATGCTCGAACATAGGGGTGAAAGTTCTATGTAGGCACTAGCTTGACTACTCCATGTTCAATGAAATGGGTAGGTGTTGTTTTCAGCCATGGAACTTTGCTGTCAGTTTGTGGAGAGTAACCTATAGTTTTGGCAACAGTATGGGTTGTTTGGGGATTTCTATTGGGCCCCTTTGGTCAACTCAATTAGATGTAACCCAATCCTGGTACTGGAAGCTGCATTTGGTGACAAGAGATGGTCAGTTAGGACTCCATCTCCCCCAGGTTTTTGGTGATTTCACTTAGACCACCTTCATATCTGCATACATTTGAAAAGCTTCTACTATATTAAATTTCCATATCATCTTTCAAATGGTCCTTAATTTTAGCTGTCTCTTGCATATTCCATCTTTCATACCCCTCTCTTCTTTCCCTCTCCATGTGTTCTTCCTGTTCCAGCCCCTGCATCCATCCACAGATATTTATTCTATTTCCCTTTCATAGGGATATCTGTCCCCTTCCCTCCCCTCCCCCCAGTATGCCTAGTCTATGTGACATACAATTCTACAAATTGTAGCTTGGTTATCATTGACTTAGTAGCTAATATCCACATCCAAGTGAATGCATACCATATTTGTCTTTCTGCATGTGGCATGCTTACTTTTATTAATTGTTGATCTTAGTGCCTTTGCTAGCAATGTTCCATTCAGAAAGCCTTTTATTGTGTCAATGACTACAAAGCTATTGGAAACCTGCCACCACAGCCTGATCTGTGGGGCCGCTGAGAGGCATCGGAGCAGTTTCCATATGCTCGAGCCATCCCAGCGCTCTTGGGCATTGGACGTGACACTTCTGAGATGATGAAGACAGATCCAGATAAAGAAAAACCTCTAAAGGTTTACACTACATTTAAAAATATATGTAGGCTTGTGAGAGAAAAAAATAACAGGAGGCAATAGAGTAGCCGGTTGTGGTGTCAGACGCCTGTAGGATTTGCTGAAGGAAGCAGAGGCAGGTGGATTTCCACAGAGAAACCCTGTCTAGGGAAAAAAGAAACAAAAGAAAGTAAAAATAAAGTAGTAAAGAAGCCACATAAAGATGGAAAATACACAGAGAATATGGATATTATATGCCATATTGTTGTCTTTAAATTGTTTGATGCTGAGGAAAAAATTACTGCTGCTAAAATACATTTGATTATAAATGCTGCTTAAACTGGGTGTTGGTGACACACGCCTTTAATCCTAGCACTCGGGAGGCAGAGGCAGTCGGATCTCTGAGTTTGAGGCCAGCCTGGTCTACAAGAGCTAGTTCCAGGACAGCCTCCAAAGCCACAGAGGAACCCTGTCTCAAAAAACAAAACAAAACAAAACAACAACAAAAATAAATGCTGTTAAATTAATCCAACTCATACATTTTAAAAATGCTTTCACTTCAGAATTTAAGTCTAAGGACAGGCTACTTGGAAAAAAAGTTTTTACTTGTATTTCCACAGAAAATCAAAAGCTATGGATTCCTTCCAGACTATTATGGTTTGATCAAGCAAGACCCCATGAAGCTGAGATGATACAGCCTTACAGACTACAAAAACAAGGTCTTGGTCAGGTTTCTATGTTTTATCATGATCCCCATGGTATGAAAATCATCCCCAATCAGCAGGAAGCAGTTTAGAAAGAACAATGCCCATATTCCCAAATATTGTTTATAAATGTTTGTTTTCATTTAAATGGGGTTAGTTATAAATGATAAAGTGCATAGTCAGTCTCTTTTTAAAGAAAGAAAAGGGGAATAAGATATAGGAATGAATACTTTGCATTGGTATAGATTTTCATTTATTGATGGAACTTTAAGGTCAATTTTGTGATATGTATATGTCTCCTCTTGTTTAGGTATTGTGTTTATACAGATCTTTTAGTTATAATAGTCAGAACTCATAATTAGGTTAGTTAGGTTTTCTAGATATACAGAGATATATTTGAGATGGATAGGTATTCTTCAAACCTTTCAAAGACCTACAGAAATATGGCATTTAAATGGTGTAGGGTTTTTCTTGGAAATGAGACACAACTGCTCCTGGCACACCAATTACATCAGAAAGGAGGATGGGCATAGAATATGGAGTTTGCTTTCAACATGGCAAGATTAGCCATTTGGGCAAGAAACTGCTCTTGCCTGGACTGTTTGTTGCTGTATAAACTGGACATACAGGACCCACAAGAAAGGGACTGCTGAACTTACAAAACAAGACAGTACTGAAGGGTTCCTGTTAAATGGAGAAGTGTGCTAGACACACTATGGCCTATAGGCTGAAGATGGATGCCCCAACATTACAGAGGAACTTTGGGTGACTGTCCAAGTAGCGAGATATCTCTGTCAATTCTAGAGTTTATATATTTTCCTTCTGTGGTCTTTGATAGAATTGAAGACAGATAGTTATGGTTAGAGTTTTCTTCAGTTATTATAAAAGATAAGTTATCCTTCTTTTATTTAGACAGAAAAATGGGGAATGTACTGTGCATGTTTATCTTATTGATTGTTAAATAAAATACTGTTTGGCCAATGAGACAGCAAGTTAGACAGGTCTAGGAATCAAAGAGGATTCTGGGAAATGTAGTAGAGAAGTGGTGATCCAGGCAGGAAGTAACATAGAAAGGAGAATCATATTTGAGTGAAGAGAAACAGGAAGTGTCCTTTTTTCCCATTTGCCTCCTACAGTGGCAGGATGTGATCCACCAGCAAGGAGGGATGCCAATAAGGCGTCCAATAAGATAAGTCTTATAACATATATAGATTTATGATAATTAAGACTGAGCTAGCAGATGAGAAGTCCTAGTCATTGGCCAAGCAGCTTTGAACCTAATACAAGTTTCTGTGTATTCATTTAGGCCTAACTTGGGCGGGCAGCTGGTGTAAAGCTCACATGTGGTGGTGGGGCTCAGGCAGCTTTTGGCAGAAAGATTTATCGTAACACCCACTTTATCTTTTATCAGGTTAAATGTATCTGGTTTTATGTTGAGATCTTTGATTCACTTGTAATTGAGGGTGACAATTATGGTTCTATTTCGATTCTTCTACATATAGCTATTCAGTTTGACCTGTGTTCTTTCATGAAGATGCTGTCTTTTTTTTTTTTTTTTTGACAGTGTCTATTTATGGCTTATTGATAAAAAAATCAGGTGTCCATATATGTTTGGATTTATGTATGGGTCTTTAATTTGATTCTATTGACCATAATGTCCATTTCTGTGTCTATATCATGCCAATATCATGTGTTATAAGTGGGGAAATAATTTCAACTATGATGGACAAAGATATGCGGTATTTTTAGGGGTACACACAGGAGATCTAATAAACAGTACTGGTGATTTCTCAGATAAGGAGAAAGAAAGTAGTCTGATGTGTAGCATAGGAAGGATTGGACAATATTGCTATGAAGAAGACACAGCAACATCGTATATACTAACAAAACTAATTATCTGATTTAGAACTCTTTGGAAACAAGAGGCAAACGATAATTGTCAATTTTTCTTTCCATTATCTTATAGAAAGTACATATTTGTCACATATTTTCTAACTCAGCCTGTACTGTTCATGATTATGCATAAGGCATAAAACAGGTTGTAGTTTATTTAGTATGGAGGCCAAGACTTTGTCTTACATTTACCAGTTCAGCTATACTTAGATTTGCTTTTCAGGTAGCATTCCAGATTACCCACTCATGACATATAAGGGGGATATGTAGGGAGCCGGTTCCTGCATTATCCAAGTCTTCCACCTTTATAGTCACTATATTCCAGATCCAAATGGCGAGGAGACACCCTATTCAACAAGAGACCCCCTGACCATCAAAAGCCCAGCTCCAAACTGGGGTGGAGATTCCCCACTCTACAGAGACCACACAGACTTGGAGAAATCCAAGTAGATTGCCCACCTGCCAAACTCCCCATTCTCTCAACATCTTAGCCTCCTCCCAACCCTATACCCAGCCCCATGCCATGCTACTTTTTGTTCCCTAGCCTTCAACTGAAGCAGGCATTCACTGCCCTACCAGAGACCAAACAGAGAGGGAGAAGTCCAGACAGACTGATTGAATGCCCAATTCCCCCACCTTTTCACTATCTTACACCCTCCCCCCACCATACCCTGTCCTTTGCCCTCTTGGTTGCCTTGTTATAGCCTCTAACTATGGTGGATACTCCCTGTTCTGCCAAAGACCACACAGACTGGGGGAAGTACATTTCTATGGTGCCCACCTAGTTGCCTTTTCTCAGACTCCAGCTATGGTAGAGAATCCTGCTTTACCAGAGACCACGCAGACTTCAAGAAGCCTGGGACACACAGAACAGAAGACCAGAGAGGAAAAAGAAACCAAGAAATAAAAAAAGCTTATCCAACAAAGACAAATTCAGAAATTGGTACCTAGACCTACAATTACTCAAACTCAGATGCCTAGAAGACATTAATAAAACACAGTCAACTATAGCCAAGGTACTATGTCACCACCAGAACACAGTTATTTTACTAGAATAACTCCTAAACATTCCAACACAAGTACAAGAAAAAGACCTTAAAACCGACTTTATGAAGATGATTGAGGTCCTTAAAGAGAAAACGATAAATACCTTAAAGAAAGCCAATAAAAAACAAACATTTGAAGGAAAAAAGTAGAACTATTCAAAACCTGAAAATGAAAATAGAAGCAATAAAGAAAACATAAATGGAGGAAATTCTGAAAATGAAAAATTAGGTAAGTGAAATAGAACCACAGATGCAAGCACCACCAACAGAACACAACAGATGGAATAAAGAATCTTAGGTGTTGAAGATACTATAGAATAAGTAGATACATCTGTCAAAGAAAATGGTAAATCTAAAAAGTTCCTGGCACAAAACATCCAGGAAATCTGGGACACTATGAAATGATCAAACTTAATAGGAATAGAAGAAGGACAAGATAACCATGTGACACACTTAATAGAAACTGAGACAGATATTGGGGTTAAAGCTGAAGATCAGAGAATCAAAGCCGCCCACCAGAGAGTTCTCACTTCTACTACCGAATGAGAGTGCTCATTCTCCACCAAACCTCATACTCCCTTCCCTCATGTCTCCTCCTGATTATATTCTTCTCTAGTGCTTGGATTAAAGGCATGGGAACCAAAGTGCTGAGATCAACTTTGTGTGAGTTCTGGTTCTCTTTTAGACTGGATCAATTTCATGTAGTCCAGGATGGCCTTGAACGAACTAACTGAGATCTGTCTGCCTCTGTCTCCTGAGTGCTGGGATTAAAGGTGTGTACCACTACTGTCTGGCCTCTATGGCTAACTAGTGTGGCTGCTGGGATTAAAGGTATGTACCACCACAGCATGGCATCTATAGCTGTGGCTATCTTTTCACTCTGATCTTCAGGCAAGCTTTATTTTTTAGATCATAAACAAAATACCACCCCATTCCCAGCTCAAAGGCACAGAAAATATTTTCAACAAAATCGTAGAAGAAAAATTTTCTATGAGAAAGGAGGAGAAGCCTGGAATGGTAGAAGAAGCTTATAAAAACAGGAAATAGATGGGAGCAGAAAAGAAAATCCCCTTACCATATAACATTCAAAGCACTAAACATATAGAACAAGTAAAGAATGCTAAAAGATGTAAGGGAATAAGAACAAGTAACATATAAAGGCAGATACATTAGGATCTCATCCAACTTCTCAATGGAGATCTAAGAACCAGAGGGGCCTGGACAAATTTCCTGCATACTCTAAGAAACCACCAATTCCAGCCCAGACTAATATGCCTAGTAAAATTTTCAGTCATCATAGAAGGAGAAAACAAGATATTCCATGACAAATTCAAATTTAAACAATATATCTCGACAAATCCAGCCCTACAGGTACTATTAAGAAAGCTCCAACCCAGGGAAGTTAATTATACCCATGAAACACAGGTAATAAATAATCTCACATGACCAAAACCAATATAAGGGACACACACACACACACAAACACACACACACACACACACACACACACACACACACACACACACACACACACACACTCACTCACTCTATGACCACCACCAAAATAACAGGAATTAAAAAAAAAAAACATTGGTCATTAAAACCTCTTAATACTAATGGACTCATTTATCCCAGAAGAATGACATAGACTAAGAGAATGAATGCAAAAACAGAATCCATCCTTCTGCTGCATAAAAGAAACTCATCACAACATAAAAGATAGACATTACATCAGAGTTAAGGGTTGGAAAAAGATTTTTGAAGCAAATGGACCCAAGAAGCAAGTTGGTGTGGGAATTCTAATATCTAAATTTCCAACCATAATTAATCAGAAGAGATTGGAAAGGACACTTCATACTCACCAGAGGGAAAATCTACTAATTTGAGGTCTCAATTCTGAACATCAATGCTCCAAATGCAAGGACAGTCATGTTTACAAAAGAACCATTTGTAGCAGTACTTTTCCATCAGGATCACTAGCCCACAAATAACAACATGGAGACTTATTATTCATTATGAAAGTTTGGCCTTACCTTAGGCCAAACTACAAAACATTTAAAAAGTATTTATTTATTTTGTATTGGTACTTTGCTTGCATGTATGTCTGTGTGAAGGTGTCAGATCTTGGAGGTAGAGACAGTTGTTAGCTGCTAAGTGTGTACTGGGTATTAAACCTGAGTCTTCTGGAAAAGCAGTCAGTGCTCTTAACCACTGATCAATCTCTCCAGCTCCCTCAATGAATTATTCTTCATTAATAAAAATTCTGGAGGTAGATATTTCAGTAAGAACAAGAGTAATCTGAGCAGTGGTGGTGAAGTGACCAGTGACCTCCATTGTTTGATTCCTTGATCCAAAAATGTCTGAGACTCTCTTGAAGCCCTGTTCTAATACTTACTATGTTTCTCTATCTTCCCTTGGTCCTCCAAAACATCTATGGCTAATCTAGAAAACTAACTTTCCTAAAAGTTTGACTATTTTAGATGACTATTAATTTGTATTTTTTTAAATTTAAAAACAATCTTATTTTCCATACCATTCCTAGTTCCCTCTCCCTCCTGTCCTCCCATTCCCTTCACCAACCCCTCAACTCACCCCCTTTCTCTTCCCAGGGAGGGTGAGGCCTCCCATGGGGATCTTTAAAGTCTGACACATCATTTGGGGCAGTGCCTAGGATCTTCCCCATGTATTTAGGCTGAGGGCCTATCCCTCCATAGGGAATGGGCTCCCAAAGCCCATTCATGCACTAGGGATTAATACTGGTTCCACTGCCAGAGGTTCTATAGACTTCCCTGGCTCCCCATGTTCAAGGTGCCTGGTTCGGTCCTATGCTGATTCCCCAGCTGTCAGACTGGGGTCCGTGTGCTCCCACTTGCTAAGGTCAGCTGTTTTGTGGGTTTCCTCAGCATGGTCTTGACCCCTTTGCTCATCACTCCTCTCCCTCTCTATAACTGGTGGCAATTACTTCTAGGATTAAAACTATAAGAAGTAATCAGACATCATTTGATCTGATGGAACTTATGCGTTTCTATGTTTGTTTTTTAAGAGTGTTGCAGACATTATCTTTTTAAAGCATATATTTAATATAACTCTACTTTATTCCTGGAAGTTTGTCTTTGATTCTTAGATTCAGAAAAAGCAAATGTAAATAAAAGGGAATTTCTATCTGCAACTAAGTTTAAATTCTACAGGTTAACCTGTGCCCATGAAATCCATTCATGCTGTAACTGTGCTAAACTCTAATTGCACACAAGATCTTATCTGCTTTCTGACTCTAGGATACTGTTTTGAAAAACATCCATTCTTAAGAGGCATCTAGATTGCTTCCAGGTTCTGGCTATTACAAATAATGCTGCTATGAACATTATTGAACAGATGTCCTTGTGATATGAATGTGCTTCTTTTGGGTATATGTCTTAAAGTGGAATTGTTGGATCTTGAGGTAGACTGATTCTCATTTTCCTGATAAACCATCATACTGATTTTCAAAGTGGCTGTAAAATTTGCACTCCCACCAGCAATGGAGGAGTGTTCCCCTATCTCCATATCCTCTCCAGCATAAGCTGTTATTGTTTTTTATTTTAGCCATTATGACAGGTGTAAAATGGTGTCTTAGAGTTGTTTTGATTAGCATTTCCCTGATGGCTAAGGATGTTGAGCAATTTCATAAGGGTCTTTCAACCATTTTAGATTCCTCTATTAAGAATTCTTTATTTAGTTCTGTACCCCACTTTTTAATTGGATTATTTCATAGTTTGGTGACTAGCTTTTTGAGTTCTTTGTATATTTTGGAGATCAGCCCTCTGTCAGATGTGGGCTTGGTGGAGATCTTCTCCCATTTTGTGGGCTGCTGTTTTGTCTTATTGTGTCCTTATAGAAGCTACTCAGTTTCAGGAGGTCCTATTTATTATTTGTCGATATCAGTGTGTGTGCTACTGGTGTTATGTTCAGGAAGTAGTCTCCTATACCAATTCGTTCAAGGATACTTCCCACTTTCTTTTCTAAGAGGTTCTGTATGGTTGAATTTATGTTGAGGTCTTGATCCATTTGGACTTAAGTTTTGTACATGGGGATAGATAATTGGGTGAAGAATAAAGGAGAGCAAGAAAAGAGATACCATAATATAGGGAGCCATTATAGGTTTAAAGAGAAATCTGGCACTAGGGAAATGTCCAGGGATTCACAAGGATGACCCCAACTAAGAATCTAAACAATAATGGAGAGGCTACTTTAAATGCCCTTCCCCTATAATGAGATTGATGACTACCTTTAATGCCACCCTAGAGCCTTTATCCTGTAGCTGAAAGAAGTAGAAGCAGAGATTTACAGACAAGCACTGAGCCAAACTCCTGTAACCCAGTTGTAGAGAGGGAGGAGTGATGAGCAAAGGGGTCAAGACCACATTGAAGAAACCCACAGAACCAGTTGACCTGAGCACACTGGACCCCAGTCTGACAGCTAGGGAACCAGCATAGGTCCAAACCAGGCCCCATGAATGTGGGTGTCAGTTGGGGCATCTGGTAGAGGATCAGTATTTACCCATAGTACAGGAATGTACTTTGGAGCCCATTCCTTATGAAGGGATACTCTCTCAGCCTAAATACATGGGCCTACCCCAAATGATGTGTCAGATTTTGATGATTCCTCATGGGAGGCCTCACCCTCCCTGGGGAGAGGAAGGTGGGTGGGATGGGTGATTGGTGGGAGACATGGGGAATGGGAGGGAGAGGGAACTGGGACTAGTATATAAAATGAGATTGTTTAAATTTAAATAAAAAAGGTCAAAACATGAGAAAAAGTTCATTATAAGATCTAACCAAAAAAGAAAAAAGAAGAGAAAATATCTATTTTTTCCTTTCTTTGTCATATTTTTCTGATCTACCAGATCAAAAATATCCAATCAGAATACATAATCAGAATCTTAATGCCATCACTTAAAAAGTTGAATAGTAACAATTATTCATAATTTTCTTTTGATTCATGTTAACCCAAAGTAACTGAATAGCTATAGTTGGATATCTTCTAATGTTGTAATTCTATTAATAATAGCTAATAATTTAAAGTGCTTATTCTATGTTACTATAAAACACTTTAATAATAGTCCTAAGAGAGGCTCTATCATAATCTTAATTAATCCAAGGAGACTAGGGCTTGAGGAAGTCAGTAACTTGTCTGAGATTATTAGCTAGTAAGTAACATCATACTTTCAATATGGAAAAGTTTTAGCATGCAAATAATTTCTATTTCATCTAATTAATTTGTAGGCATGTTTTCTGAGCTGAAGTTATATTTATCATTTTTTGTCCAAATAAATGATGGAATGTAGTAATGTTAAAGGGGACATTATCACTATTCATATCAATAGTATAAAATCACACTGATAAATTAGAATAGTCGTTAAACATCAAGAGCCTATTGCCTGCATTATATCTACTTTTAAACATTCATTGAAAAAGAAAACAGAAAAAAATGCTTCCCGCTATACCAAGTCAGTCAAACAATCTCTGAAGAATGTATGTTAAGTGGCATTGACACTGGGCATTTCTTATAGTCAAAGTATTGTTAGTGGTCCATCATCCCAACATTCAAATTTCTGTAAAAGAAAATGTTTAGGATACTGATTCTAAAAATTAGCTAAATACTGTAATGACTTGAGTTTAAAAATTTTCAATGCTACTCTTCCTTCCTGATCTGCTGGCCTGACCCCTACTGAGCCTGACCCCAATCAAGGTGAGTGCACCCTCTGCTCTTGCCCAACTCCTGTCCAAAAACCCATTCACCCCAATCTCTCTGTGCCTGTGCCTGCTTGGAGTGGACCCGCCCAGCCAAGGAGGAGCTCCCTGAGTCTGGAAACACCTCACTCTTCCTTCTACTTCTGCAGGCCTGGCACCTACCGAGCCTGACCCCTACTAAGTGAGAAGACTACCATGAGAGGCAAGACCATCCAAAGCTGCAGACATTGAACTCCTGGCCCCCACACACCAGCTGGTCACAAGAGGAGATAGAGAGACCCCACTTGCTCCCACTGGAAGAGAGATGGGAAGAAGACAGATTAAGAACACACTCAACATCAGAAAGACCAATATGACACCACCAGAGTCTAGGGACTCCACAGCAGCAAGATCTGAAAAGCCCAACACAGAGCATGAAGAAGAGATGGACCTCAAAAATTATCTTGGGAAGATGATAGAGACCTTTAAAGAGGAAACAAGAAAATCCCTTAATGAAATAGAAGAAAAAACAAGCAATAAATTACATGAAAGGGAGGAAAAGACAAACCAAAAAATTCAAGAAATAAACAAATCTCTTAAAGAATCTAAAGCCAAGAAAAAACAACCAAACAAGTGAAGGAAGCACTCGAAACAGTTCAAGGCATGAAAGTTGAAATAGACACTAAAGAAAACACAGAATGAGGCAATGCTGGAAATAGAAAGGCTGGATAAATGATCAGGAACTGAAGATGTGAGTATAACCAATAGAATTCAAAGATGGAAGAGAGAATCTCAGCTGTTGAAGACTTGCTAGAGGATATACATTCATCTACCAAAGAAAATTTCAAGTCCAACAAATCCCTAACACAAAATATCCAGGAAATATGGGACACCGTGAAAAGGCCAAACCTAAGAATAATAGGTATAGAAGAAGGTGAAGAAATACTGCTAAGAGGTACAGAAAACATATTCAACAAAATCATAGAAGAAAACTTCCCCAACCTACAGAAGGTTATGCCTATGAAAGTACAAGAAGCTTACAGAACACCAAATAGACTGGACCACAAAAAGAAGTGCCCCAACCCATGACACATAATAATCAAAACACCAGTTGCCAGGCGTTGGTGGCACACACCTTTAATCCCAGCACTTGGGAGGCAGAGGCAGGCGGATCTCTGTGAGTTCGAGGCCAGCCTAGAGTGAGTTCCAGAACAGCCTCCAACCCAACAAAGACAACTACACTCACAAAACCATACGTAATAGATAATCCAACTTTACCAAACAGAAAAAGAAACAGGAGGGCCAAATCCACACACAATGACATCACCAACAATAAATCCAAAACAAAAAGAACCAACAATCAATGGACATTAATATCCCTCAATGTCAATGGTCTTAACCTGCCCATAAAAAGAAGCAGGTTAATAGAATGGATATGAGGACAGAATCCATCCTTCTGCTGTATACAAGAAACACACCTCAACTTCAAAGACAGATATTACCTCAGAGTAAAGGGTTGGGAAAAGATTTTCCAATTGAATGGGCTCAAGAAACAAGCTGGTGTAGCAATCCTAATATCTAAAAAATTAGACTTCAAACTAAAATCAATCAAAAGGGATGAAGAAGGGCATTTCATACTCATCACAGGAAAAGTCCATCAAGATGAAGTCTCAATCCTGAATATCTATGCCACAAATGTGAAGATAGCCACATATGTAAAAGAAACATTACTAAAGCTCAAACCACACAAAAAACCACACACACTTATAGTAGGAGACTTCAACACCCCCATTTCACCACTAGACAGGACCGCCAGACAGAAACTTAACAAAGAAACAAAGGATCTAACAGAAGTTATGACCCAACTGGGTTTAAAAGATATCTATAGAACATTCTATCCAAACACAAAAGAATATACCTTCTTCTCAGCACCACATGGAAACTTCTCTAAAATTGACCACATAGTTGGCAAATAAGCAAACCTCCATGGTTACAAAAGAATTGAAATAACCCCCTGTATCTTATCAGATCACCATGCTTTCAAGTTAGAATTCAACAGCAATACAAATTGCAGAAAACCTACATATTCAGGGAAATTGAATAACACCCAATTGTACCATTCCTGGGTTGAGGAAGAAATAAAAAAAGAAATTAAAGACTTCCTAGAATTTAATGAGAATGTAGACACAGCATACCTAAACTTATGGGACACTTTGAAAGCAGTGCTAAGAGGAAAGTTCATAGCACTAAGTGCCCACATGAAGAAACTGGAGAAAATCACACAAGAGAATTGACAGCACAACTGAAAGCTTTAGAGAAAAAAGAAGCAAACTCACCAAGGAGGAGTAGACGCCAGGAAATAATCAAACTGAGGGCTGAAATCAATAAAGTAGAAACTAGGAAAACAGTACAAAGAATCAATGAAACAAAGAGTTGGTTCTTTGAGAAGATCAACAAGATAGACAAACCTCTATCCAAACTAACCAAACGGCAGACAGAGAGAGCATGCTAATTAACAAATTCAGAAACGAAAAGGGGGCTATAACAATGGACACTGAGGAAATCCAGAGAATCATCAGGTCATACTTTGAAAACCTGTACTCCACAAAATTGGAAAATCTAAAGGAAATGGACAGCTTTCTGGATAAATATCACTTACCAAAATTAAACCAAGATCAGATAAACAGCTTAAAACGACATATAACCCCCAATGAAATAGAAGGAGTCATCAAAATCCTCCCAACCAAAAAAAGCCCAGGGCCAGATGGCTTCATTGCAGAATTCTACAAGAAATTCAAAGGAGAGCTAATACCAGTACTCCTCAAAATGTTCCACAACAAAATATTGGTGAATCAAATCCAAGAACACATCAGAAAAATCATCCACTATGATCAAGTAGGCTTCATCCCAGGGATGCAAGGATGGTTCAACATATGAAAATCCATCAATGTAATCCACCATATAAACAAACTGAATAAGAAAAACCACATGATCATCTCACTAGATGCCGAAAAAGCCTTTGACAAAATCCAACATCCCTTCATGATAAAGATCTTGGAGAACAGGAATAACAGGAACATATCTAAACTTCATAAAAGCAATATACACCAAACCAACAGCCAACATCAAACTAAATGGAGAGAAACTCAAAGTGATCCCTCTAAAATCAGGAACAAGACAAGGCTGTCCACTCTCTCCATATCTCCTCAATATTGTACTTGAAGTTCTAGCTAGATCAATAAGACAAGAAAAGGGGATCAAAGGGATACAAATTGGAAAGGAAGAAGTCAAACTTTCACTATTTGCAGATGATATGATAGTCTACATTAGTGACCCAAAAAACTCTACCAGGGAACTCCTACAGCTGATAAACACCTTCAGCAAAATAGCAGGAAAGAAAATTAACTCAAAAAAATCAGTAGCCTTACTATATACAGATGATAAATGCAATGAGAAAGAAATCAGAGAAACATCACCCTTCACAATATCCACAAGCAACATAAAATACCTAGGTGTAACACTAACCAGAAAAAGTGAAAGACCTGTACAGTAAGAACTTTGAGTCTTTAAAGAAAGAAAATAAGGAAGATACCAGAAAATGGAAAGATCTCCCATGCTCTTGGATAGGCAGAATCAACATAGTAAAAATGGTAATCTTGCCAAAAGCAATCTACAGATTCAATGCAATCCTCATCAAAATCCCAACACAGTTCTTCACCGACCTTGAAAGAACAATACTCAACTTTATATGGAAAAATAAAAAACCCAGGATAGCCAAAACAACTCTTTAGAATAAAGCAACTTCTGGAGGCATCACCATCCCTGACTTCAAGCTCTACTATAGAGCCATAGTACTGAAAACAGCTTGGTATTGGCATGAAAATAGACAGATAGACCAATGGAATCGAATTGAAAACCCTTGATATTAACTCACACTCCTACGAACACCTTATTTTTGACAAAGGTGCCACATGTATACAATGGAAAAAAGACAGCATCTTCAACAAATGGTGCTGGAACAACTGGATTCGGACATGCAGAAGATTGCAGATAGATCCATATTTGTCACCATGCACAAAACTTAAGTGCAAATGGATCAAAGGTCTCAACATAAATCCAGCCACACTTCTAGAAGAGAAAGTGGGAGATACCCTTGAACAAATTGGAGACTGCTTCCTGAACATTACACCAGTAGCACAGACATTGAGGTCTGTAATTAATAAATGGGACCTCCTGAAACTAAGAAGCTTCTGTAAGGCAAAGGACACAGTCAGTAAGACAAAATGACAGCCCACAGAATGGGCAAAGAACTTCACCAATCCCACATCTGACAGAGGGCTGATTTCCAAAATATACAATGAACTGAAGAAGTTAGCCACCAAAACACCAAACAATGATATTAAAAAGTGGGGTGCAGAACTAAATAGATAATTCTCAACAGAGGAATCTGAAATTGCTGAAAGACACTTAAGAAAGTACTCAAATTCCCTGGCCATCAGAGAAATGCAACTCAAAACAACTCTGAGATACCATCTTACACCAGCCAGAATGGCTAAAATCAAAAATACCAATGACATTCTGTGCTGGAGAGGAACACTCCTCCATTGCTGGTGGGAGTGCAAACTCATAAGACCACTTTGGAAATCAGTATGGCCGTTGCTCAGAAAAATGGGAATCAGTCTACCTTAAGATCCAGCAAGTCCTCTCTTGGGCATATACCCAAATAATGCACATTCATACAACAAGGACATATGTTCAACCATGTTCATAGCAGCATTGTTTGTAATAGCCAGAACCTGGAAGCAACCTAGATGCCCCTCAACTGAAGAATGGGATACAGAAAATGTTGTACATTTACACAATGGAGTATTTCTCAGCAGAAAAAAAATGGAATCTTGAAATTTGCAGGCAAATGGATGGAACTAGAAGAAACCATCCTGAGTGAGGTAACCCAGTCACAAAAAGACAAACATGGTATGTATTCACTCATATATTAATTTTAGATACAGAGCAATGGATTACCAGCCTACAATCATCTGCACCAAAGAAACAAGGAAACAAGAAAGACTCTAAGGGAAAAATGCATGGACTCCAGAGAATGGGCAGGGGCAGGAACTCCGAGCTAATCGGGAGCATGAGGGGAGGGGAGAGGGAGATGCCAGAACGAGAGGAGAAGAGGAGGGGAGAGGAGGAAATGGAGGAGCAGAAATTTTGAGTTGGGAGAAGAATAGAGGAGAGCAGGATGAGAGATACCATATCAGAGGGAGCCATTATAGGTCCAAGGAGAGATCTGGCACGGGGAAGATTTCCAGAGGTCTACAAGGATAACAGGAACTGTCAGTCTAGGCAGTGATGGGGAGGATAACCTAAATGCCCTTCCCCTGTAATGAGACTGATGACTACTGTTTATGGCATCCTAGAGCCCTCATCCAGTGGCTGATGGAAGCAGAGGCAGACACCCACAGATATACACTGAACTGAACTCTAGAACCTAGATGCAGAGAGGGAGGAATGAAGATTAAAGGGGTCAGTATCAGGCTGGTGAAACCCACAGAAACAGTTGGCCTGAACAAGGGGGAGCACATGGACCCCAGACTGCAGTCTGGGAGGCCAGCACAGGACTGATCCAGACCCCTAAACATGGGTATCAATTAGATGGCCTCCACACTCTAGGGGGCCACTGGTAGTAGATTAGAATTTTTCCCTGGTGTAAGAAGGGACTTTAAGATCCCATCCCACGTGAAGGGATGCACTCTTGGCCTGTATACATGGGGGAGGGCCTAAGCCCGGCCCATGATCATGTGGTGGACTTTGGGGAGCCATTGTCAAGGGTCCTATCCTGCCTAGGGAATGGAGGGTGGATGGGGTTGGGGTCAGGTGGGGGGTCGACGGAGGGTTTGGGGGAGGGGAGGAAAAGGGAGAAGGATTGACATGTGAAGCAAGCTTCTTCCTAATTTGGAATAATAAAAAAAATGTAAAAAAAAGTATCAATGCCTAACCAATAGTTGTGGCATATGCTTGTAATCCCAGCACTTGGAGACTTGTACAAGATGACTACAAGGTTAGATGAGTCTAGGCTACATCTTGATGCCTTGTCTCAAAAATCCATAAGAGTGCTTTGTTAGGGTTTTTATTGTTGTGAAGAGATACCATGACCACAGCAATGCTTATAAAAAAACATTTCATTGGGGCTGGCTTACAGTTTCAGAGGTTTAGTCCATTATTGTCATGGTGGAATGCATGGCAATATACAGGCAGAAATGGTGCTGAGAATAAATACATCTTTATCTGCAGGCAGAAGACTGTGTGATAGGTGGGCACAGCTTGAGCATATGAGACCTCAAAGCCCACTCCCATAGTGATACACTTCTTCTAACAAGGCCATACCTACTCCATCAAGTCCACCTCTCCTGATACTGCCATTCAGTATGGGCCAAGTGTTCAAACACATGAGTCTATGGGGGTCATACCTATTCAAACCACAAGTATCAATGTCTTTGTGACATCTCTAAATTATAGACTTAATTGGCCTACCAGATCTTGGTAATTCCAGTGTGCTCCAGCTTAAAAACATTAGCTTAGAGAATTCTTCTCAGAAAGGCCAGGCCAGCTGAAGAAATCCCCAAACCTCTATGTTAGCAAAAATATTATTTTTTAAGGGCCTGAAAATGTTGTTCCCTTGATTGAAAAAAAAAAAAAATAAATGCCCCTAGAGAAGAAATTCTGCTTTATTTATCATGGTCTCCACATTTAAGAAACAATGAAAGGCACATTGCTATTGGTAAATAACTATTATAGCCCTATTTCAGTATTAGAATAGTGAATGTAAAGATTCAAAAGACATTTCTGTAAAAAAGACTGAAGTAGCTGTGATAACATTTAGGGGATAACAAAAATCTTACACAAACATCTTAAAAAAACACATACATAAGCCAGGAATGGTGGTACACACGTAGATTCCTACCGTTCAGGAGTAAAAGGCAGGAGGACTCTGAGTTTGAGATTAGAATGGGGTACATAGTGAGACTTTATGTCAAAAACCAACCACCTTCAGCTCCCAATAAATCAAACTCCAATAAGCAGAAACGAAGCTACAAGTCTGTGTTTATACAAATATAAATAGATCATAAGTATAAAAGACTATACAAAAGAGTACAACATTCTTCACATTCTGATACTTAAAAATAAAGAAGTAATCCTAAACCACCAGTTCTTTAGATAATATCCATAAGTACACATATAGACAAAGGCACATTTTCTTTTAAAACAGCACCACAATCTCATTTCCAAGATACAAAATTGATAGCCTTACTAGATCATTGTATTAAAAATATTGTTTCTAATTAATACATTTGGTATAGGGTTTTGCTAGGTATTCTTAGCTGAAATCCAGTAGCTTTAGCAGCTTTGCATAGAAAAAAGACTATTTTGCCATCTCCTTACATAAGGTCCTTTTAAGGGAAACAATAATATTAATAGACTTCATTTTAAGTAGAAATACTCTTATGTATGGCCACATTTACTGAAGTTTTAAGTCAGTATCGAAGACTGTGAAACTTTGCATTTCTTAAACTCAGCATTGGTTGCTTGATTGTAGGTTTGCCATCCAAAAGTGCTGCTTCACTCTCAGTGGTTGGAAATCTTTTCTTATATATTAAGGGGTATTCCTTCTGAAACTTAAAAATGAAGGAGAAGAATGTTATTTCCCTTGATGAAGCTCATCAAGTATTCTTTCATCTGACTCTTGCTTTTCTCTTCATATTTTTTAAGCGAACACTGTAAGATCCTTCAGACACCTGTCACTATTATAATTCCAGGATTCTTTTCTGCTAATTCTCATCCAAAACTCAAATGTTTCTCATTGGTAAAGCCTATCAAGGCCACAGGGATTTGTTGTAGTTGGTATTTCTCTCTCGAGTTGCTCAGGCTGTGTTCTTTCTAGAATCATGCAGCTACTGAGCTTTTAAGCTGAGCATTCTAAATAATGGCAGGGATGAGACATTCAGAGATAGGTGTTATAATTCAGATTTTACATATGCTTCCCCAGCTTAATTCAAAGTACAACATACAAAATACTGTAAAATAAAGAGTCAATTAATATTATTGTAATAATTTTAAACTTAAGGTAGAGTATTACCAGATATTAATTTCTATATTTTCAAACAGGTGTTAATTCATATACTTTAAGTATATAATGAAAAACAACATATAATCTATATATTTAGGTTAAGATTTTATCCTAAAATGATTAGAAATAGCAATCATTGATCACACACTGGAAAACATCTGTGACATGGAGAAGTTGTACATTCTTGTACCTGTCTCAGTTTTCTTCTTCTCTCCTTTAGAGACAAGCTTTTACTTCTAACAATGCTCTCCAAAAGTTCTTCAATTGCAACTTGAGAAGTTGAAATTTTCTGCTCATCAAATTCTTGAGTACTAATCTGCTGACAGTAAGAATATGTTGGCAAAGGAACAACTTGTCCATATCCAGGATTTTTAACCTGTTGGTGAACAAACCAAGACAGCGAAAATCTGTATGTTCTAGTCATATTTTTCCTGTATAGAACACTTTTGATGGAATCTAGTATCTATCATTTTGGCCCCAATCAAACATTTGGAGTGTTAGAAAAACTGAACATTATACAGTAGAGGTAAGTGAGTGGTAAGTCCAAGCCCCACAGCCTACTATTTTATATCATTAAAATGACTTCTAGTCTGTTTCCTCATCATTAAAATGAAGATTGCATGAGAAAATGTATATAAAAGTACTGAAGGTAGCTATTCTCACTGTCAACTATGGATTTTATTATTTGCAGTATAAAACACAACAATCTAAATGGTGTTTTAATTAATTTAAAACACCAATATTTTGAGTTAGTAATGAAGCACTGATGCATTGCTTTTGAGCACCAGAGCACTAACAGAGCCCCTATATTTATTAATAATGAAGTTTAAGGTACAGTTATATTAAAGGTAAGGCAGTACAATATCATAATAATATACATAAGAAAAAAAACACAATGTGCTTGACAGACAATGCCTGAATATGCTAGATATCTGCTGCTTAGTGGATTCCTTTTTCCAACATTTTTTTCCCATTCTACTTATTCTAACCTTCTTCTTTCCTTAAGAATGAATTCTACTTTAACTATATAGAATGTATCAGAATAAGACTATTTCCATACAATTTACCCTCAGATTTTCAAAAACTGGATATATAACTTAGCATGAGACAATCAATAGTTCATACATAGGGACTGGGGAGATGGCTCAATGGGTAAAATGTTCCCCAAGCAGGCATGAGGACTTGAGTTTGAATACCCAGAGCCTACATAAAATCTGGATACAGAGCTGAGGCTAGATTCCTGGAATTTTGTCTAGCTGAATTAATGAACTCCAAATTCATAGAGAGTCCCAATTTCAGGGTCAAGTCAGAGAATATTGGAGAAAGACAACTGGTTGATCTCTGGCCCTCACATGCACATGCACAGAGTCCATATCAATTTTTTTTCTAATTGGAGATTGAGGGATTGCTTTTCATTTGCTTTGGATCTCAAAACCAATGCTGTGATACAGGCACTTCTATCATCATATTGCTCATCATGTAAAGGAAGCAAGAGAAGAAAGGCCAAGAAGAGTCCTAGTGCTGTGTGAGTCTCCAGGCTCTACATATTCCTGACTTAAAGAATGTTTATGTGAACTAGTAAGTGTCCATTTTCTTTTTTATGGAGGTTACTTTGAGGTGAATTTGCTACTTGTGAATAACTAATGCAGAGATTTTTAAGATTCAAAATACCTACATGGCCCTTTCTAATGTAGTCAAGATGTTTCTCCACTGCAGTCTGTAAATAAGTGGGTACTTGAAGAATTTCCTGATGATGATCCATTAGGAAAGAAACCAATCTTGAAGCGAGAAGCTCATCAAGATCCACTTCTTCAGCACAACACAACACACACCGAGAAAAAGTACGTATCATCTACAAAAAGATGCCAACTTAAGAACCTAAGGTTTCATATAAATGACAATGCCAATAATTTCCAATTTGCATTACATGTAGTATGGGGATAAAGTGATAGGCAGATTTCAGTTTAGAACACATTGAAATAATTTATTATAGTTATGAAGGTAAAAATTCTATTACAAGACTTTAAAAAGTTTGTTGCTTATTTTTGTTAAAGTTCCAATGGAATATGTTTAACAGGTTTTCATTAATTTTGTTATAGTTTCATTAATAAATACCACAGGTACTATTAATATAGATATAATCATTAAGCCAAAAGCTGTTAGAGAACAAAGCCTTACTATATTAAACTAATTCTACAAGACCACAAACCAGGAGAATATACAACATACAGAACATACAATCAGCAGAAGTTTTAAAGTTGGCACTATTTATCTTTTGAAACTTTGGAAAATAGTAGTTAGTGATTATTAGTGTTTATTTAGACAGTGAGTTGATGTGCACATCTCCATTTCCATAATAAGAATTTTTGTAACTGTGGGAGAATTCTGTCCTCAAAACTCATTACTCTCATAGTTACATAATCCTTATCTATAACATACAGTAATTAGAATATTTGAATTCTATCTTAAATATTTGCACATAGTAAATGAAGAACATATTTGCTGATTTGAAATATTCTTTTAGTTCCAAAGCTCAATTTCAGCTTTTTGTTCTTTGTCTATATTCTCCTTCTCATAGAACCCTTTTTACATTTTTCAATATAGATGACAAATATTTTCTCTTAGAAAAGGTCAAGTTTTTAGGGTTGTTTTGTTTTTAAGTTTAACTAACTTTTAAATCCAAATACTTGGAATAAAATAAAAAATAATGAATTGATCAATAATACAAAAAAAATAAAAACTAAGAACTTAACCTTGGTAGAATATATACCAGTACAAATTTACTAAACTGTTTTTGTGCTTTCCATACATGTTTTTACTTTTCTGGGGTCACTTTGTTTTCTTCAAAGTAATTTAAAGTTATTTTATATTTTATTTTATTATTGAAAGCTTTTCTAACTTAGGAAGTATAAGATAAAATTATCACACAAGCAGTGCTTTCAAATAGTTGATGAACCAGGGCTTATTTTTTTCTGTTATAACTCCCCCCAAGCACCGCCCCCTACACACACACACACACACACACACACACAGAGACCAAGATTCAGGGAACATCATGGAAGAGGCAGAGGACAGGGAGAACTTGAATGAAATAGGGTCTTCTGGATATGACAAGACTAATAAATTCAGAAACTTACAATAATGGTTGCCTGCACAAGATCAAACAATCAACATTCCAGTATTGAGGTGGAGGGATTTATAAGCCCTATCCATGGCTGAGGAGCTAATGATGGCTGATGGTTATTAGAGGAGGAAGAGTCTGTTATCTTTAGGGGTTTGGCCCCAGTGAGGTCAATGAAGCTCCAGTGAATGCCCTATATCCATGTATATATGGACAACATAATTGGGCTCACTAAGTTATTTAAAAATGAGGATATAAAGTTGGGAGGAGGGGTAGCGGAATAGGAGGTGAATATGGTCAAAATACATTGTATACATGTATTGAAATTCTTGAGGAATATACAGTATATAATAGAATAAAAATTATGCTAAAAATCAACTTACCAATGATCTTGTACCTATTTCTTCATGAAGTTTGGGCATATCAACATTTTGACTCATTCGAGAAATCATGCACATTAAGAGTTGAAGCTTTCTACGATTTGATGGGGGAAGTAACAAACAACATAACTGTAGAGCATTGATGGCAACTCTCTCTAAATGAGGTTGCAGCAAACCTAGAAGGCAAAGTCACCCCATCCCCAAAAAATCATCAGTGATAATATTTTCAAATGAATATAATACACAGTTATATAAAAAGGGAAATATAATATCTTAGTATTTTCCTTTTAATTAAGGGTTACAAATTTCTACATTCCTTAAAAGTGTAATAAGATAATAGCTATTGTTTTACAACCTATTTCTAAGTATTAAAATCTCATAAAGTGACACAGAATAAGTGAAATTAAAGGAAAAGAAATTAAGTGCTTTAAGTAGGGTAGAATAAACATTGGTTATGCATGACCAAAGTATTTTACAATAATTTCTTTTCAAGGAAAACAAAAAGCAATTTCAGACCAGAAAAGCCAGGAATACAAAGCAGAGTTAGTAAACATTAAAAGTTAACATCACATGCATTGAAAACAGCCTTACTTTGTGTGCCAGTCAACTTAGAAGCAGCTGGAAGCAAAGAATTCTCTGAAAGTTCTACTGTGCTTTTGCACAGTCTTTTATTGATTGTGGGACTAGACTCTCCGAGCTCACTTCGAACACTTGTACTGCCTTGTCCAACATTTGGTTTCATTATAATTTCAGCTACTGGTGTATTGATATATCTATTCTGTCTTGTACTATTTCTTAAAAGTAAACTCTGAGATCTACAAAGCTGTTTTGAATTATTGTTTCCTTTCCATAACTCCCCTTGGTTTTGAACAGTCAAAGTAGGGTTTCTTTTAAAATCAGCACAGTATGGCTGCTGAATATTTTCTTCGGAGTGAAGATTAAATAGAGATTTCTGTTTGGTCATTGGCACTAAAGATTGCTTACTATTTAGTACTTTGCTCAGAAAAGACTGGTGGAAGACACTGGATGCCTTTTTACTTGAATTCCCTGGCATATCTACAATTCCTTCCAAAGAAGAGCACCTTGGTTTGGTGTTAGAAGACAGAACATGTGTATTACTTAAGCCTATTAAATTATGACAGCTTCCTCCCATTATGTCATTAGCACTAGCTCTTCTGTTTCTAAAATTAACTATCTGCATGGTCTTGGCACATCTTTCTTGAGATCCTTGATCACTTCTTTGCAGTATCTCGGTAGAATCCAATTCTTCACTGCTTTTGTCTTTGTGAAGCAGACTGAGAAGAAGACACTCAGTTGATTTGAAGGAATTCAAATTGCTTAAATGATGAATTTTTGAAGACCGTGGATCATCATGGATTTTATGTATCCCACTTGTTCTATCTGAAACTGTGATGTAGCCACAAACAACTACCAGAAAATGAAAAAAAAATTAAGATGCAACTGCAAGACAGTGGACAAAAATAAAACAAAAATAGTAAAGTTAAAAATAAAGCATCATTATAATATACACTGTTAGTAGAGAACACATAGAAGTTGCCTAATTTGGAAGCCACTTCAAGAGGACACATGCAGCATTCAGTTACAAACATGCAAGATTGACTAGTGGTTTTTCCAATTGTGATATAAATTATTTAAAAAATAATTTAGCAGCCTAATTAGAAGGCTTGAATCAGTACATACTTAAAAATCTTTGTTTTTAATCCTAATAGTACTTGAAACCCATCAATTATAAGATAACTGAATATAGAGACACACATAATCATCTCTGTGTTCATGGGAAAACTGGTTCCAGGGATGTGCATGGACCAAATCTTCCATGTAAAACGTCCTGTGTAAAACGGTGTACCATGCACATACATGTAACCTATGCATTTAAGAGAAACCCTATCTCAAGAAACAAAAATCAATCAATCAAGCAAACAACAATCTCTAGATTATTTACATAACTAACACAAAGTAAACACTATGTATATATTTATCATTTAGAGAATGACAAGAAAAAAAAAACACTGCAAATTCTATGTAGCTACGTTAAAAGCATAACATTTTTGATTGTGGTTTGGTTGAATCCAGGGGAATGTAAACAGCACATGAAGACCAGTGACAACTGAACAGACCAAGTCTCTGTTCTTGGTTACTGGCATAGAAATCCTAAAATCCTTGGAATTTCCTGTGTGATCAGTCTTGTTATTCACAAGGAGCTATTTCAACATACATGAGTTTGTGCTAACTTAACTCATGGCTTGCCACACATCAGCATTACCTACAACCTCTTGGGAAGGGGAGGGGGATGGAGACTGAGTTCAATAGTATAAAAATGAGAACTTAATCATATCTAGCTAATAAAACCTACTTGAAATTCTGAAACAGTGAAGCTAAGGCAGCTTTGTGTTGATGAACACACAGCTGCTCAGGGAGTCTCTCCTGAGAGGGCATAGAGACTGTGTCACCCCCATTCCTTCCATGTGCATGTCTTCTCTTTGTCTGTTCCTGAGTTCTATCCTTTTTAAAACAAAATAATAAATATATTCACTTTCCAGGATTTCATGAGTAAATTACAGAGGGGTTCAAATGAACCTTTTAATTGTTAGTTGGCTGAGTACAAGTATGGGAGCAAAAGGAACTTAAATGTTGTCAGCACCACTAGTCTTGTGTATCTGAGCCCTTCTCCTGTAGGATCAGGGCTAACTCTAGGGAGCTATGTCAGAATTACATGACAGTTGATTACAGGGCAACTGTCGTTAAAGCATATTTGAACCATTAGAACTAGTATAATTATGGCATTACTAATTTTTGAAATAGTTTATAGTATACCACATTTATATTTATTATGTTTTTAGACCTTTAACTTTAAGGAAACAAAATTTTAATGGAATAAATTTAATTTAAATAATAAGTAAAATTTATACATACCCAAAATGTTCACAAATAATTCATAATATTCAAATGTAAGTAGAGGTTCAGGGAGATCTAGAAAATAATCTGCAATTGTTCTGAATACATCACGTTCAAATCCAACATAAGTTGGATTATTGTTGTCATTACTCTTTGGCCCTAAGAAGCAGAAGGCAGAACAAATGGGTAAAGTATATTTCAATTTAACACAATTAAAAGTACACCTAAGTTCAAAATTGTATTTCGTGGGGGAGCTATAGTCAACAATTCATGCTACAATACATGCAATGCATTAACTTAAGTCTCATCTTTTCACTGTAAGCAGACTCTGGCTAGTATTTTGTTTTACTATTATTTTAATACATGAAAACTATAATAAAGCAACATTTATGGTATATTTTAAAAACACCCATTATTATTATATTTATTTTATGAGAACAAGAATAGTATAATATAAATAATTGTTCTAAACCATCTTTTGCATGTCAATACTTTTATGAATAAATTTCCCTCTGAAAATTCTTAATCATTGCAATATTTTGTTGTCATTACATTTTAGAGTTAATACTACTATTGAAAAAACATGATTATTGGTCATTGTTGATCTATTAAATATATAAACTTCTGAACACAGGATAGAATCCATCAAGGGGAAGTTAAGAATTTATTGACCTAGAATTATTTGCTCTGGAGTCTCTAATTTAGTGTCTCTAAACTCTGACCTGGACTTTTCCCTGTAAAAATCTTCTGGGACATGGTTTATAAAACAGATTCAACTGCACTGGAGTCTTGAGAACATTTCCATAGCGAATGAGTTTGTACTTATACTTTGGAGTTACTATTACCAAAATCCATTTTTCATGAACCAAACATAGTTTTTTTTTCCTGCTTCCAAATTTTGTATGGCTATACAAGTTGTAAGTATACATACTGCAAAATGATTAAAGAAAAAGCAAATCACCCACATACTTAATAGTTTAAAAGCTAATATTGATTTTTATGGAGACCAAGCTAGGTAGTTTTCAAAAGCAGATATAAGAGATATTCTTAATACATAGAATATTAAATATCACTAGTAATTTTTCTAAGATGAAAAAAGTTTCACTAAACATAAAAACACCGAATTTATAGTTATATAGTTTAGATTTTAATTCTAGGTCCTTTGGATTAACAGACAGTTCTGAGAATCCTGATTTTCAACTCTGGGGGAAAAGTTGTGGATAGCATTCTTAAGACTAATTCACAAGGAGACAGTCAGCAAGACAAAACGGCAGCCCACAGACTGGGAAAAGATACTCACCAACCCCACATCTGACAGAGGGCTGATCTCCAAAATATACAAAGAACTCAAGAAGCTAGTCCCTCAAACTCCAAACAATTCAACTAAAAAGTGGGGTACAGAACTAAATAGACAATTCTCAATAGAGGAATCTAAAATGGCTGAAAGACACATGAGAAACTGTTCAACATCCTTAGTCATCAGGGAAATGCAAATCAAAACAACTCTGAGATACCATCTTACTCCTATCAGAATGGCTAAAATCAAAAATGCCAATGACAGTTTATGCTGGAGAGGATTCGGAGAAAGAGGAATACTCCTCCACTGCTGGTGGGAGTGCCAACTTGTACAGCCACTGTGGAAATCAGTATGGCAACTCCTCAAGACAATGGGAATGAGTCTACCACAAGATCCAGCAATTCCACTCCTAGGCATATACCCATATAACAAGGACATATGTCCAACCATGTTCATAGCAGCATTATTTGTAATAGCCAGAAACTGGAAGCAGCCTAGAAGTCCCTCAACTGAAGAATGGATAGAGAAATTGTGGTACATTTACACAATGGAGTACTACTCAGCAGAAAAAAACAATGGAATCTTGAAATTTTCAGGAAAATGGATGGAACTCGAAGAAACCATTCTGAGCAAGGTAACCCAATCACAAAAAGACAAACATGATATGTACTCACTCATATGTGGACCTGCTTTATGATACATAGTAGTGACCATGCTTTATCAGAGCTGTTTTTAATGATGTTGCTCAGAATGGTTTCCTCCCAGATGATGACTGAGAAGCTAATTTAAAAAAAAAAATGGTGCCAAGTACCACAAGAGTAACAAAACTGTGCTGTTTTCTGGGATTTTGTTTTTTACTTTGTTGTTGTTTGTTTTTTTATTTTGTTTTGTTTTTTATTTTTTTTAATGGAGTGTGCTGGATGTCTCTACAATTTTGTCCAAATGACTGCAGAACCTGGAAAAGCTGTTGCTGCTATTGATGCATAGCATATTGCCATTATTGCTCTTTTTATATAAATATAAAAATATATTTATATATAAGCTAATTGAAACTCAAATATGGGATGAATCCAAGGTGTTTCAGTGAGTGCTCACCTGTGCACGCAAATTTGATTTCATCTTTAGTAAGTAGTAAAGTTATATGCTTGCCAAAAAAAAAAAAAAAGTGACACACTGGAAGACAAATGTCACACAATTTCAATTTTATGTGTAACCTAGAAATGATGAACTTATGGGAACAGAGAGCAGAATTTTGGCTATTAGGCTTCAATGTGGGTCTTTTAACAATGGGGAAACAATTGGTTTAAGGATATAAAAATGCAGCTGGACAAGAGGCATGGACTCTCTGAAGTCTTGAGGTCTACTGAGAGCATGATAAATATGGTTGATAACAATATGCTATATTTTAAAAGTTGTGAGATAGTATACTTTAAGTGTTCTCAAAACAAAAATGATGAATATGTGTGATATAACATGTTAATTGGTTTAATTTAGCCATGCCATTGTGAACATACTGTATTGTGTATCATAATTGTGCATGACTTTATTTATGAGCTAAATAAATGAATAGAAAAAACAAACAAAACAAAACAAAAACAAAAAACTAATTCACAAGACTATTTTTTTGTATAGACCGGTGGTTCTTAACCTTCCTAATGCTGTGACTCTTTAGTCCAGTTCCTCATGTTGTGGTGACCCCAAGTACAAAATTATTTTCGTTGCTACTTCAGGACTGTAATTTTTCTGTTATGGATTGAAATATTAATATTTTTGGAGGTAGACGTTTAACAAAAGGGTTGTGACCCATAGGTTCAGAACCACGGCTATAGACTCTAGTTAAACTTGTTGCAGTTAACTGAAATCCAATAAGTTATATATTTTGCTGTCATTTAGGTAAAATATAAACTGTGAAGAGAGGGAAGACACAAATCCCTAAAGATGGAAGATAAATGCCTTTAAAAATGCTTATGTGTCTTATTAACCATAAGTCACAGGTGATCAAGACAGTAGCGTAGCAGCAAAAATATTCAAAAGTCTATGGTTAAACTCAGGCTCTTTATCTTAATTCCTTGAGTAAAATGTTTCTGTAACTTATTTAAACAATTGCTATTTATTTTGCTATTCTATCATTTTAACATACAATAAGTAATATAATTTTCAACATTTATAAAATCCCATTAAATTTTCAAAAATACTAACTTTTAAAGAACTAGAAAATAACACCTATACTAGAATTTCTAAAACACATTTTAACTTTTGCTGACTTAAAAGCATATACATTTGCAATTTTTTTTTTAGATGCTGAAAAAGCCTTTACCAAAATCCAACACCCCTTGGTGTTAAAGGTATTGGATAGATTAGAGATACAAAGCACATACCTAAACATAATAAAGCAATATACGTCAAACTGACAACCAACAGTAAATGACATGGAGAGAAACTCAAAGTAATTACACTAAAATCAGGAACAAGACAAGGCTGTCCACTTTCTCCATACCTATTCAATATAGTACTAGAAGTTCTGGCTAAAACAATAAGACAACAAAAGGAGATCAAGGGCATACAAATTGTAAAAGAAGTCAAACTGTCAATATTTGCTGATGATATGATAGTATACACATGCAACCCCAAGAATTCTACCAGGAAACTCCCACAGCTGACAAAGTTCTTGTCATACAGGTCCTTCACTTGTTTGATTAGAGTTACTCCAAGATACTTTATATTATATATAGCTATTTTATATTATTTATAGCTATTGTAAAAGGTTATGTTTCTCTGATTTCTTTCATAGCCCATTTATCATTTGTAAAAAGGAGGGCTACTGATTTTCCTTTTTAATCTTATATCCTTTGCACATTTTAAAAATTTATTTTGAAAGCAGTAAGAATTTTGTAAATGAACTATCACTGTTTACAAAGAAAAAGGTTGAGCAATAAAATGCTAAAAACTGGTTTGTAGAATATTAATGTAGCTTTTTCTCTTAATACATCCCATGAAGTAATCTGTCATGGGAAAGGATGGATGTGGGCTTTATGAAACTTCCTTTCTGATTCAACCTCTTCCACTCAGACACTGTTTAATTTCTAAGCTACCACCTTCAAGCCTATAGGCCTCACTGTGGCAATTACTGTGCTTTACAGTTTTCTTGAAAGTCCCTTCAATTCCTATAACTCTATGAGTTTATGATTTATTTGAATTGAACCAAAATGACAGGTTATGACTTAAAAATCATTTTTTGCAGAAAATAAAGATCTTATAATCAATTCTACTTGACTACTATTTGACTCATAATTGTAAATATTTTCTTCATTCTTGTTAAACACTTTCAATATAATATACCACACAGACACACCCACACCCACACTCACTTGTAGTTTGACTTACAATTTGCTAGGCATTTCATAGCAGATAATACCCAGTGTGGAAGATCCTCTAGATAGAAAAATGCAAAGAATGTATATTAAGTCATATGGTTTTTATGAAAGCAATTTTTTTCTTTTAAAGTTATACTTGGCTTTGTACCAATGGCTTTTACCAGATGAGCTATCTACTGGCTCTGGACAGATCAATATCTTAAAATACAAAAAAATTGAAAAAGTTAAAAATGACTTTGATTCTTTCTATAATTAAAACAAGTAGCTACCCAAAATAAAGAATTAATTATATAGGAAGGGATTATTGGGATATAAATGAATTCCCATCTGCTATGCTACATGACTATTACTGATTTAGGTGAAGCCTTTGACCAAAATTAACTACGTCTGAATACTAGGGTACTTTTATGCCAAGTGCTGCTTAAAATATTTCAGTTGGTACCCATATCCAGCTTGCTCAACCCGAAATCTGAACTAGCTCTTGTAGACCAGGCTGGTCTCGAACTCACAGAGATCTGACTGCCTCTTTCTCGAAAGTGCTAGGATTAAGGCATGGGCTACCACTGCCCGACACAAGTGTTGTTAAAATAAATTTTTGTCTACAATTTGCATGCTTATTGCTGTCATTTTTCTAAAGTCTTGAATTAATTCATGTTGACAACTAAATAATTATGATATCAAGAATTTTTTTTAAATTCCATTGTTGGCCATTCTACCCTGTCAGAATGGCTAAAATCAAAAAACACCAATGACAGTTTATGCTGGAGAGGATGTGAAGAAAGGGGTACACTCCTCCACTGCTGGTGGGAGTGCCAACTAGTACAGCAACTTTGGAAATCAGTATGGCGATCCCTCAGGAAAATGGGAATGAGTCTACCACAAGATCCAGCAATTCCACTCTTAGGCATATACTCAAAAGAAGCACATTCATACAACAAGGACATCTGTTCAACCATGTTCATAGCAGCATTAGTTGTAATAGCCAGAACCTGGAAGCAACCTAGATGCCCCTCAACTGAAGAATGGATAGAGAAAATGTGGTACATTTACACAATGGAGTACTACTCATTGGAGGAAAAAAAAAAAAACAAAAACAAAAAACAAAAAACAAAAAACAATGGAATCTTGAAATTTGCAGGCAAATGGATGGAATTAGAAGAAACCATTCTGAGTGAGGTAACCCAGTCACACAAAGACAAATGTGGTATGCCCTCACTCATATGTGGATTTTAGACATAGAGTAAAGGACCACGAGCCTACAATCCATACTGTCAGAGAATCTAGTAAACAAGGAGGACCATAAGAGAGACATACATGGTCCCCTGGAGAAGAGGAAAGGGACAAGATCTCCTGAGCAAATTGGGAGCACGAAGAGAGGGAGAAGGAAGTAGGAGAATGAGAAGGGGAGAAGAGGAGGGGTGAGGAGGACATGATGGGGCAGGGAGGTAGAGTTGGGAGAAGAACAGAAGAGAGCAAGATAAGAGATAATATAATAGAGGGAGACAGGTTTAAAGAGAAATCAGGCACTAGGGAAATGTGTGGAGAGCTACAAAGATGATACCAACTAACAATCTAAGCAATAGAAGAGAGGCTACCTTAAATGCCCTCCCCTGATAATGAGATTGATGACTAACTTATACCATCCTATAGCCTTCATCCAGCAGCTGGTGGAAGTAGAAGCTGACAGCCACAGCAAAACCTTGAACTGAACTGGAATCCAGTTGCAGAGAAGGAGGAGTGATGAGCAAAGGGGTCCAGACCAGGCTAGTGAAACCCACAGAAACAGCTGACCTGAACAAGGGAGAGATCTTGACCCCCAATCTGATAGCTGGGAAACCAGCATGGGACTGATCCAGACCTCCTGAATGGGTGTCAGTGAGTAGACCTGGGAAATCTATGGGGCCCCTTGTAGTGGATCAGTACTTATCCCTTGCACAGGAATGGACTTTGGGAGCCCACCCCACATGGAGGGATACTCTCTGAGCCTAGACATAAGGGGGTGGGCCTAGGCCCTATCCTAAAGAATATGACAGACTCTGAAGACCCCCTATGGAAGGCCTCACCCTCCCTGGGATTCAGAAAGGGTATGGGATAGGTAAGGTGTTAGTTGGCAGGGGAGGAGGGGTGCAAAAGGGAACTGGGATTGACATGTAAAATAATCTTTCTAATTCAAATAAAAAAATTAATAAAAATTCTATTGTTATTACTAAATGAATGTGGTCATGGAAAGGGTTCTATTTTCTATATTTATGTCTCTATATTGCCCTATAAAGACAACACTGGTTGCCAAATTTGAAAATACTCCAAATTCTTTTCTACACACCTACCTGATTTGTCTTGTAGTATAACCACTCCATGCTTACTTGTGTTGGACATGTTGTAGATAATATATTGAGGAATTACTTGGCTTGGGTTTATGAGTTCTTCTATGGATGGCACACCTAAAATGGTTTGCAGGCTAAGAAGAAGAGTATGAATAATTTTTCATTATAAAATAAAAGTAGTAGAATATAAATGTGAGCATGACTTGCAACAAAGCCACCAGAGTATTTTTCTTTCAACAAAAATACAAGGATCATATTTACTGTCTAATTTTGCATATATACTTAATCAAGAAAATTTAGAGGAATTCAATAAAATTATCAAACTACTGTGATGACTTTAATTAGAGAGGTGAAACTTTTCTTATAGTGTACTGGATCTGTACCAAAATGAATTACTAAAAAACATACATGCATACTTAAGTTCTAAGATTTTTAAAGTGATATTTCTATTCACTTGCATATATCTAGATGAAAAAAATCAAATCAATAATCCATATACTTCAGAATCTTAACTATAGCTTAATTTTGTCTTACTAGATCATAATAATATATCTCCAAACTTCTTCAACATCTTCCTGGCTTATTTCTCTGTTGTCAGCTGAGTTTTCTTGGTCTTCATTGATTATTCTCTCATGACTTATGTTTTCTGTATTTTCCTTAAGAAAAAAAATATTATTTTGGTTTGTTACTGTCTATACTCAAACTAAAGGAATGTTAAACACCTTTAACACTGTATTTTTTGTTTGTTTGTTTGGTTTGATTTTTTCTTTTTTTTTCTTTGTGACTGTAGGACTGAAATTAACATTAGCTGTCTTCCTTGCTGGATCTCCTCTTTATTTATTGAGGTAAGGTTTTTCATAGTAGTTTTATTAGTCAAAATCTACTGTGGAGTTACAAGGTGTCTGAAAAGTAATGGGACACATAATAATGGTTTTCAGTTTTGCACCTTTCCCAACACATTGAAATTAACTTCATGTTTATGTACTTTATCGTTGGTTATCTTTATAAAAGACTAGTGGCAGAGACAAGTTGAAGAGTCATATAATTATGTGGCTCTTGTTTAGATAATGAATATACTGCAAATGACCCATATTGAAGTCTTAGTCTCTAACCTGGTCCTACTAGGTGGTGCAATCTTTAAGAGGCAAGGCCGGTACAAAAGTCGAATCCCAAGCAGAAGGCTTTTGGGACAGCTATTGGTACCCCAATCCAGGGCTCTTTGCCTTCTTTTACCTTCCAGTTTCCATAAACAGTTTTCTCCTTCACATGCTCTTATTATGATTGCAGTGCCTTGTCATAAGACCAAAAGTAACAGAGACTAGAGAATATGGACTGAAACTTCTGAAATTTAAGATTTAACTTGTCTCCTTGGAGATTGATTCTTAGGTATTTTAAAACAGTGGTGGAAATCTGATTAACACATCAAATCGGAAGAATAGCAAATGACAAAATATAAAATTATCCTTTTCATTTTTACTTCATTACTATATTCAACACTGTTTCTGCAGGTTCCAAACACATTCACATATAATTCTTTTTTAATATTATAATGTAGGAAATTTCAGTATTGGCTTCAAATATTAAAGAATCATTTACTTTTAATGATTTTATTTTCAAACACATGGTTATGCTATTTAGAATACTGAGTAATAAAAGGATGTTTTACCTGAGAGAAAAGTAATCCACGCTTCTTAGGAGTTTTACGAGATAAATTTCGTAATTTAAAAATACTGTCTTTATCTTTGGAAAAATACTCTGTGCTTGTTTTCCTGATTTCTGTATGTCTTTGTGGAAGAGTTTTAAGTGGAGAAGTTGCAGGAAATCTGGTTCAAAAATAATATGGAGTTAAATAGGATGTGATAAAATAGTATATTTGAAAAGTCACACAAAGAATTACTTACATTTCAAGTAAAGAAGATTTTAGATAAGTCAATATTCCATTAAATCTTTACAACATTTTAGTAGTTTCTTGCTCTCTTGAATATACTGTGCGCATTTCAGTTTTGCTTATGTACAGTGCAGGGCTACAATCAGGACTAGTTTGGTTAAAGAGGTAATGCTTACATACAAATAGCTTTAGAATACTGTTTTATAAATCTCTGTGGCAAAATATCATAGCTGGGTCTGGGCTTTGGAGGCACACACCTTTAAAACCAGCACTTAGGAGGCAGAGGCAGAGGCAGGTCTGTGGTTCGAACAAGTTCCAGGACAGCCAAGGCTACACAGAGAAAACCTGTCTCAAAATAAATAAATAAAAATAAAATAATCAAGGTTTGGATATACTTCCAGCTTTTTGACAATTCATCCCAATTTTAGGACTTAGTCTTTTGCTTCTTTTGATTATGATGAATTTTGTCTTTCAACTTAATATGTAATATTTCAATGATAGAAATAAGAACAGAATATAAACCAACATGCATGTATTTAACCATCAAGCAATATAATTGTTTATATTTTACCAAATAGTTGTCCTTTTTGTAAGTACGAGAAAGTCCTTGTTTATTTAAATTCCTAACCCTCTCCTAAAGGAAATCATAAACTTAGATTGTTTTTTTTTATGTGTTTCGGCTTTCAATAAGTATAAGTAAATGGCATAATCACATGTATTTTTCTTTTTTGGTATCATTTATCACATACTAAATCTATACTTAATGTTTTAGTGGCATTAGAAGCTCTTTATTTGCTTTAATTTTTAGATTAGTTGTTAGATTTTTATTTTTCATAGTGAGGTATTTAAAACAGGTAGAATGTTTTGTTTTGAAAAATAATTACTTTTAATTATGTATCTGTACGTAGGTATATACCTGTAGAGTTTAGGTGCCTTTCAGAGGCCAGAGGCATCATATGCACCTTGACCTGAGAACTGGACTGGGGACTACTGAAAGAGCAGTGTGTGCTTTTAAGTGATGAACTATCTCTCCAGCCCTAACCTTTTCATTCATTCATTCATTCATTCATTCATTCCAAAAGAGTTTCTAGAAGCCCAGGCTGGTCTTGAATACCTATGTAGCTAAGAATAATTTTAGCCTTCTGATTCGTATACATCTATCTCCTAAGTGCTGGCTGGGATTACAGAGCCATCTGATTAACACACTAAAAAGGAAGAATAACAAATGACAAATTATTAAATTACAAAAATCATTTTCAAGTATACCTCATTACTGTATTCAACACTTTTCTGCAGTATTGATGGGATTACAAATGAATTTTATGAAGTTCCTACCTATGTATTAGTTTGTTTTCTTAGCATGTAGTTGCTTTAAGCTCACATATCAGGGGAGGAAACTCTTCTCCCCTAGTTCTTTGAAACTGTCTTAAACCTTTATCAGATGAATTTTAGAATCTGCTTATCTTACACACAAACATAGTCTCTTTCTCCATTTATTTTCTTTTCAGTAACAATTCTACAATTTTCCCTAATAAGGTTTTTTTTTTTAAAGCTTTATTTCTAGGTATTTTATAATTTTTTTCAATTGTACTGACTGGTTTTGTGTGACAACTTGATACAAGTTAAAATCATCAGAGAGGAGGGAGCCTCAGTTGAGGAAATGCTTCTATAAGACCCAGCTGTAAGGCATTTTCTCAATTAGTGATTAATGGGGAGGGCCCAGCCCATGGTGTGTGGTGTCTGCCATCCCTCTGATCCTGAATTTTATAAGAAAACAGGCTGGACAAACCAGGGGAAGCAAGCCAGTAAGTAGCTCCCTTTTATGGCCTTTGCATTAGCTCCTGCCTCCAGAATTCTTCCCTGTTTGAGTTCTTGTTCTGACTTCCTTCAGTGATGAACAGCAATGTTCAAGTGTAAGTGAAATAAAATCTTACCTCCCCAACTTTCTTTTTGACCATGTGTTTCATGGCAGTAACAGAAACTGTAACTAAAACAGTTGTTGAAAGTCTAAAGGCAGTGAGATTAGATGATGAGCTATAGAAACAAAACAAAAAACAAACAACTCCAGTGAAGGGGGCTGGTAATGAGCACTGGTTCAATACCCTGGGTTTGATTCCCAGGACCCACATGGTGGCTCACAGTCTAAGAAGATCCCATGTCCTCCTCTGGGTTTGATATCTCTGTACACATTTGGTATACAAACATGCAATTGGGAAAAACCCATACATATAAAATACAATCCAAAAAAAGAAAAAAATTCAAGCAAGAAAAATAATCTAACAAAGGATATTCATATTGGAGGAAGAAGTGTATACAGATCAGAGTACTAGGTAGTATGACAAGGTTTAAGAATTATATTATATTTAAAGTGGAGAAGGGACTGAATGAAGGCAACTATAGAGAAGAATGCCACTTGTTCAGAAACAGAAGGTAGGAAGACAAAAAAGTTAAAGACGATAGTGATTTTTTTATATGCTATATTTAAGTTCGTATCTAGTAGGGGATTAAAAACATGACTTCAGCTGGACGTTGGTGGCGCATGCCTTTAATCCCAGCACTTGGGATGCAGAGGCAGGTGGATGTCTGTGAGTTTGAGGCCAGCCTGGTTTCCAGAGCAAGTGCCAGGACAGGCTCCAAAGCTACACAGAGAAACCCTGTCTCAAAACCCAACCCCACCCCACCCCCCAAAAACAAAACATGACTGCAAAGCCTATGGTACATTTATTTTAGAAGTTTGATACTTGTAGGAAAGCAAGTAAAGATATGGCATGAGACATTGAAGGAACAAGCTAAAAGTGAGGATAGGTCCCATACTGCAAAACTACTGTGCTGTAACTAAGAGAGGAAAAGAATGCCACACAAAAAGACTATTCATATGCTTGTTACTGAAATTCATTTGTATGTTGAAATTCCTTTGATACAAAGGTATTGTGTTTTGTCCCATCTGAAATTCATGTGAAATTCTATCCCTAGGTAATGGGGTGGTGGGGCCTTAAGATGGATTAATGGTTCTTTTGAGGGAGTTATGGTTCCAGCATGACTCAAATACTACTACGGAAACATAAGCACCTTTCATGTTTGCCTCTTTGCATTGCTTGTCCTTCTGCTTTTCTGCCAGGCTATGATGTAGCACAAGATGGAACTAAGATCAGAAGAAATTTGGAAGTTTATTAGTATGATAAGTGTATACACTACTTTAAGGAAAAAAAATTTCAGAAAGATAAAGCAACATTTGTCAAAGCATGGTTTCAGTATTCTCACTTGTAAATAGGGCTTAATGCACTGCTGCTCAGCTTTCCTAGGGACTAAACTGGGAAGCACATAAATAATTAAGCAGTTTCTGGTACATAATAACTATGTCCTGTGGTTGATTTCTTGTAATCTCCTCTCTCTCTCTCTCTCTCTCTCTCTCTCTCTCTCTCTCTCTGTGTGTGTGGTGGAACAAATCCAGGGTCGTGGGAATAGAAGACAAGCACTTTAATAATGATATATATATATATATATATATATATATATATATATATATATATGTGTGTGTGTGTATACACACACACTGTTACATAAAATACTCTATCATTTTGTTACAAGTAATTATAATAATTATATATTATTTAAAGGCAAGAACCCATGGATTTGTTTTGCAGTTAGAGAATTTATGAAACTTAAGATCAATAATAATATCATTGAAATGTTATGACTTATATTACATGGAAAACACTAGTATATGTTATCCTTCCAACTTCCCACTTTATAGTAGACTATTAACACTCAAAATTTTTAAACTTTTTAGCTCACAACTTTCAACCATACAGTTTTTCTACATGGAAAACTCAAGAGCAATAATACTAGGCAATCTCTAGACCTTCACTCTGCCTCATATCTTCTAAATCTAATCCCCCATTCTAATCTTGAACACTGTAGTAGACCACCTATTGCCATCTCCCCTTCCTCTCTGCTCCCATCTCCAACAGTTCATGAATATCTTCTCCTACAACCTGTCCTTACCACCCCATCCATTTGTCTTAGTCTCCAACTTCCATAGGCACCCCTGGGGAAGCATATGAGTTAGGAAAGTAGGTAGGCAATATTTAGATCTTCACTCTAGCTCCTGTCCTTCAAACTAAACCCCCTGACTCATTCCCAACTCTATAGCAGATCATCTGCTGTAACCTCTCTCCTCTGTGCCCCAATTCCCACAGGACTGAGTAGATACTACTAGTACACCCTAGTTTTATTTCTTCTGTGGTTCCCCTCATATTCCTCATTTCCAGTACATCTCTATCTCTAAATGTTAGCTCCTAAAACCAATAAAACACATTCTAACCAGAACCTTAGGTGGCCATACTTGGCAGGACATCCAAAGAATTACCTATCAGGCAAAGCCATCATACTCTCCTAAAATGAAACAGAGCAACTAAAACCAAGGAATAGAACACTCACCCAAGAAAGACAACACCAGATGTCAGCACCTAGAATTATAACCATCCCAAATCCAGATGCTTATACCCAGCATAAAAACACAATCAAAACAGGCAGAACAATATGTCTCCACTAAAGCCAAGCAACCATACTACAGTAGGCCCTGAGAAATGAAATACAGCTGAAGCACAAGAAAAGAACTTCAAAATAGCTTTTATGAATATGTGAATATGTAAGAAGTTCTAAAAGAAAAAATACCCCTTAAATATCCATGAAAACACACAGCAGTGGAATGGAATGAAGAAAACAATTGAAGATTTACAAGTAGAAATAGAATCAATGAAGAAAAATCCAAACTGAAATTGGAAATGAAAAATTTAGGCACTCAAATGAGAAATTCATAGGTAGACCTCACCAACAGAATAAAATAGATGGAAGAGAGAATATCAGTTGTTGAAAGAAAAAAAATAGAAGAAATGGGCCTTTCTGCCGACCGACCCACTAACAAGGTGAGTGAACCTCTGCCCTTAAACAATCTGTGCCCAAAACCATCACTCACCCAGACCTCCACCCCCCAAACCCCCCCCCCCCGGGGCCTGCACCTGCCTGCTTGGGGTAGAAACCCACAGACAAGGAGGAGCTCCCTGAATCTGGAAACACCCCACTCTTCCATCCCTTTCCACTGACTGATCTACAACGAGTGAGGAGACTACCAGGAGAGGCAAGACCATCCAGAGTGGCAGACATTGAATTCCTAGCCCCCACACACCACTGGGTCACAAGAGGAGATAGAGAGACCCCACCTGCACCCACGAGAAGAAGGTATGGGAAGAAGACAGAATAAGATTTCACTCCACAACAGAAAGACCAATATGACACCACCAGAATCTAGGGACTCCAATCCAGCAAGATCTGAAAAGCCCAACACAGAGCATGAAGATGAGATGGACCTCAAAAGTTATCTTGGCAAGATGATAGAGACCTTTAAAAAGGAAACAAGAAAATCCCTTAAAGAAATAGAAGAGAAAGCAAACAAAAAAATTACACGAAATGGAGGAAAAGACAAACCAAAAAGTTCAAGAAATAAACAAATCTCTTAAAGAATCTAAAGAAACCCAAGAAAAAACATCCAAACAAGTGAAGGAAGTTCTTGAAACAGTTCAAAGCATGAAAGCTGAAATAGACACAATAAAGAAAACATAGAATGAGGTGATACTGGAAATGGAAAGGCTGGATAAATGATCAGGAACTAAAGATGTGAGTTTAACCAATAGAATTCAAGAGATGGAAGAGAGAATCTCAGCTATTGAAGACTTGCTAGAGGATATACATTCATCAACCAAAGAAAACCTCAAGTCCAACAAATCCCTAACACAAAATATCCAGGAAATATGGGACACTCTGAAAAGACCAAACCTAAGAATAATAGGTACAGAAGAAGGTGAAGAAATACTGCTCAAAGGTACAGAAAACATATTCAACAAAATCATAGAAGAAAACTTCCCCAACCTACGGAAGGATATGCCTATGAAAGTACAAGAAGCTTACAGGACACCAAACAAACTGGACCACAAAAAGAAGTCCCCCCGACACATACTAATCAAAACACCACGTCTACAGAATAAAGAGAAAATATTAAGAGCAGCAAAGGAAAAAGGCCAAGTAACATATAAAGGCAAACCAATCAGAATCACACCTGACTTCTCAATGGAAACTCTGAAAGCCAGAAGGTCTTGGATAGATACCCTACAAGCATTAAGGGAGCATGGATGTCAACCCAGACTACTGTACCCAGCAAAACTTTAATCACTATAGATGGAGAAAACAAGATATTCCTTGACAAAAACAGATTTAAACAGTACATATCCACAAATCCAGCACTACAGAAGGCTCTGGAAGGAAAACTCCAACCCAACGAACATAACTACACTCACAAAAACACAGGCAATAGATAATCTAATTTTACCAAACACAAAAAGAAACAGGAGGGAAAAATCCACACACAATGACACCACCAACAATAAATCCAAAACAAACAAGAACCAATGAACAATGGACATTAATATCCCTAAATGTCCATGGTCTTAACTTACGCATAAAAAGATATAGTCTAACAGAATGGATACAAAGACAGAATCCATCCTTCTGCTGTTTACAAGAAACACACCTCAACTTCAAAGATAGATGTTACCTCAGAGTAAAAGGATGGGAAAAGATTTTCCAATCAAATGGGCTCAAAAAACAAGCTGGTGTAGCAATCATAATATCTAACAAATTAGACTTTAAACTAAAATCAATCAAAAGAGATGAAGAAGGGTATTTCATACTCATCACAGGAAAAGTCCATCAAGATGAAGTCTCAATCCTGAACATCTATGCCCCAAATACGAAGGCAACCACATTTGTAAAAGAAACATTACTAAAGCTCAAACCACACATAAAACCACACACACTTATAGTAGGAGACTTCAACACCCCCATTTCACCACTAGACAGGACCACCAGACAGAAACTTAACAAAGAAACGAAGTATCTGATAGAAGTTATGAGTCAACTGTGTTTAACATATATCTATAGAACATTCCATCCAAACACAAAAGAATATATCTTCTTCTCAGCGCCACATGGAACCTTCTCAAAAATTGACAACATATTTGGCAGCAAAGCAAACCTCCAGAGTTACAAAAGAATTGAAATAACCCCCTGTATCTTATCAGATCACCATGCATTAAAGATAGAATTCAACAGCAATACGAATTGCAGAAAACCTACATTTGCGTGGAAAATGAATAACACCCAATCACACCATTCCTGGGTTGAAGAAGAAATAAAAAAAGAAATTAAAGACTTCCTAGAATTTAATGAGAATGTAGACACAACATACCCAAACTTATGGGACAATCTGAAAGCAGTGCTTCTGAAAGAGGAAAGTTCATAGCACTAAGTGCCCACATGAAGAAACTGGAGGAAAGTCACATTAGAGAATTGACAGAACATCTGAAAGCTTTACAACAAAAAGAAGCAAACTCACCAAGGAGGAGTAGACGCCAGGAAATAATCAACTTGAGAGCCGAAATCAACAAAGTAGAAACTAGGAAAACAGTACAAAGAATCAATGAAACAAAGAGTTGGTTCTTTGAGAAGATCAACAAGATAGACAAACCTCTATCCAAACTAACCAAACGGACGGCAGACAGAGAGAGCATGCTAATTAACAAATTCAGAAACGAAAAGGGGGATATAACAATGGACACTGAGGAAATCCAGAGAATCATCAGGTCATACTTTGATTTCCAATACAAAATTGGAAAATCTAAAGGAAATGGACAGCTTTCTGGATAAATATCACTTACCAAAATTAAACCAAGATCAGATAAACAGTTTAAAACGACATATAACCCCTAATGAAATAGAAGAGATCATCAAAAGCCTCCCAACCAAAAAAAGCCCAGGGCCAGATGGCTTCACTGCAGAATTCTACCAGAAATTTAAACGAGAGCTAATTCCAGCACTCCTCAAACTGTTCCGCACAATAGAAGCAGATGGGATATTGCCAAACTCTTTCTACGAGGCTACAATCACTTTGATACCCAAGCCACACAAAGATATGACTAGGAAAGAGAACTACAGACCAATATCCGTCATGAACATCGATGCTAAAATACTCAATAAAATATTGGCGAACCGAATCCAAGAACATATCAGATCAAGTAGGCTTCATGCAAGGGATGCAAGGATGGTTCAACATATGAAAATCCATCAATGTAATCCACCATATAAACTAACTGAAAAAGAAAAACCACATGATCATCTCACTAGAGGCTGAAAAAGCCTTTGACAAAACCAAACATCCCTTCATGATAAAGATCTTGGAGAGAACAGGAATAATAGGAACATATCTAAACATATAAACGTAATATACACCAAACCAATAGCCAACATCAAACTAAATGGAGAGAAACTCAAAGCATTTCCTCTAAAATCAGGAACAAGACAAGGCTGACCACTCTCTCCATATCTCCTCAATATTGTACTTGAAGTTCTAGCTAGAGCAATAAGACAAGAACAGGGGATCAAAGGGATACAAATTGGAAAAGACAAAGTCAAACTTTCACTATTTGCAGATGACCCGAAAAACTCTACCAGGGAACTCCTACGTCTGATAAACAACTTCATCAAGGTAGCACGATACAAAATTAACTTAAAGAAATCGGTAGCCCTATTATATACAGATGATAAATCCAATGAGAAAGAAATCAGGGAAACATCACTTTTCACAATATCCACAAGCAACATAAAATATCTTGGGGTAACACTAACCAAAAAAGTGAAAGACCTGTACAATAAGAACTTTGAGACTTTAAAGAAAGAAATTAAAGAAGATACCAGAAAATGGAAAGATCTCCCATGCTCTTGGATAGGTAGAATTAACATAGTAAAAATGGCAATCCTGCCAAAAGCAATCTACAGATTCAATGCAATCCCCATCAAAATCCCAACACAGTTTTTCACAGACATTGAAAGAACAATACTCAACTTTGTATGGAAAAATAAAAAACCCAGGACAGCCAAAGCAACTCTTTACAATAAAGGATCTTCTGGAGCCAGCCATCACCATCCCCGACTTCAAGCTCTACTATAGAGCCACAGTTCTGAAAACAGCTTGGTATTGGCACAAAAATAGACAGATAGACCAATGGAATCAAATTGAAAACCCTGATATTGACCCACACACCTACGAACACCTTATTTTTGACAAAGGTGCTAAATCTATACAATGGAAAAAAAGATAGCATCTTCAACAAATGGTGCTGGCACAATTTATTCGGACATGCAGAAGATTGCAGATAGATCCATACCTGTCACCATGCAGAAAACTTAAGTGCAAATGGATCAAAGATCTCACCATTAGTCCAGCCACACTGAATCTTCTAGCAGAGAAAGTGGGAATTACCCTTGAACAAATTGGCACAGGAGACCGCTTCCTGAACATTACACCAGTAGCACAGACCTTGAGGTCTGCAATTAATAAATGGAACCTCCTGTAACTGAGAAGCTTCTGCAAGGCAAAGGAAACAGTCAGTAAGACGAAACGACCAACCACAGAATTAGAAAAGATGTTCACTGATCCCACATCTGACAGAGGACTGATTTCCAAAGTATATAAGGAGCTCAAGAAGCTAGCCACCAAAACACCAAACAATGAAATTAAAAAGTGGGGTGCAGAACTAAATAGAGAATTCTCAACAGAGGAATGTGAAATGGCTGAAAGACACTTAAGAAAGTATTCAAAATCATTGGCCATCAGAGAAATGCAACTCAAAACAACTCTGAGATACCACCTCACACCTGTCAGAATGGCTAAGTCAAAAATACCAATGACAATCTATGCTGGAGAGGATGTGGAGAAAAAGGAACACTCCTCCATTGCTGGTGGGAGTGCGAACTTGTAAGACCACTCTGGAAATCAGTATGGCGGTTGCTCAGAAAAATGGGAATCAGTCTACCTCAAGATCCAGCCATTCCTCTCTTGGGTATATACCCAAATAGTGCATGTTCATACAACAAGGACATATGTTCAACCATGTTCATAGCAGCATTGTTTGTAATAGCCAGAACCTGGAAGCAACCTAGATGCCCCTCAACTGAAGAATGGATTGAGAAAATGTGGTACATTTATACAATGGAGTACTACTCAGCAGAAAAAAGCAATGGAATCTTGAAATTCGCAGGCAAATGGATGGAACTAGAAGAAACCATCCTGAGTGAGGTAACCCAGTCACAAAAAGACAAACATGGTATGTACTCACTCATATATGAATTTTAGACATAGAGCAAAGGACTACCAGCCTATAATCCTCTTCACCAAAGAAACTAGGAAACATGAAGGACTCTAAGGGATAAATCGTTCCCAGGAATGGGAAGTGACACAAACTCCTGAGCTAATTGGGAGTATGAGGGTAGGGGAGAGGGAGCTGTCACCATAAGACCAAGAGAAGAGGAGTGGAGGAGAGGAAATGGAGGAGCAGAAATAAAGTTGGGGGAAGAATAGAGGAGAGAGAGCAAGATGAGATACCATATCAGAGGGAGCCATTATAGGTCCAAGGAGAGATCTGGCACTAGGGAGATTTCCAGAGGTCTTCAAGGATGACACGAACTGTCAGTCTAGGCAATGATGGGGAGAATATCCTAAATGCCCTTCCCCTATAATGAGACTGATGACTACTGTTTATGCCATCCTAAAGCCCTCATCCAGTGGCTGATGGAAGCAGAGGAGACACCCACAGATATACATTGAATTGAACTCTAGAACCTAGATGCAGACAGGGAGGAATGAAGATTAAAGGGTTCTGTACCAGGTTGGAAAAACCCACAGGAACAGTTGGCCTGAACAAGGGAGAGCACATCGACCCCAAATGCTGTCTGGAAGGCCAGTACAAGACTGATCCAGATCCCTGAACATGGATGTCAATAAGGAGGCCTCTGCACTCCAGGGAGCCCCTGGTAGTGGATTAGTATTTTTCCCTGGTGCAAGAAGAGACTTTGAGAGCCCATCCCACGTGAAGGGATACACTCTGGCCCTGGACACATGGGGAAGGGCCCAGGCCCAATACAGGAAGATTTATAGGACACTGCAGAGCCCCTGTTGAGGGCCCTACCCTGCCTGGGGAGTGGTGGGTGGATGGGGTGGGGGGTAGGTTGGGGGTGGGGGAGGAGGGATAGGGGTGAGGGTAGGGAGAGGGAGAAGGGACTTACATGTGAAACAAGCTTGTTCCCTAACTTGAACTAATTAAAAAAAAAAAAAAAGAAAAGAAAAGAAAAGAATTGAAGAAATGGACACTTTGGTCAAAACAAAATGTTAATTATAAGAAAATCCAGGTAGAAAACATCCAGGAAATCTGGGACATCATGAAAAGACCAAATTGAAGAATAATAGGAATAGCAGAAGGAAAAGAAAACCAGGTCTAAGGCACAGAAAATATTAAAAAACTAATCATAGAAGAAAATTTTCCCGATCTACAAAAGGAGGTGCCCATGAAGGTACAAGAAGGATACAGAACACCAAATAGACTGGTCCAGAAAAGAAATTCCCAGAATCACAGAGTAATCAAAGCACTAAATACATGGAACAAAGAATCTTAAGAGCTGCAAGGGAAAAAGATCAAATATATATAAAAGCAGACCTATTAGAATAACACCTGACTTTTCAATGGAGACTGTAAAAGCCAGAAAGGCCTGGAGAATTGTCCTACAAACTCTGATAGAACACAGATTTTGGCCTAGAGAATTAGAGCATGCAAAGATTTTTATCACATCAGATAAAGACATTCCATGATAAAATCAAATTTAAGCAGTGTCTATTTAGAAATTCAGCCCTATAAAAGACACTAGAAGGAAAACCTCAAAGTGAATAATCTAACCATATTCAAGAAAACACAAATAATAAATATTAGACCAGCAAATTAAAAAGGTGGGGGCACACTTTGACAACAAAATGGGGGAATCAAGAAACACTGCTCATTGATAATACATCAATGGACTCAATTCCAGAGAAAAACAACGAGGGATTAAAAAAACACAGTCTGTCTTTCTGCTTCATGCCTAAAGCACACCTTACCATTAAGGATATACATCCCCTCAGGGTAGAAGGATAGAAAAAGATATTCCAAGGAAACTGGTGCACCTGTTTTAATATCTGATGAATTAGACATCAAACCAAAACTAATCAGAAGTGATAGGGAAGGACATCAAAGAAAAAAAAATCCACCAAAAAGATATTATAATTGCTAACATCTATACTTCAAACACAAAGGAACCATCTTAGTTAGGGTTTCTATTGCTGTGGTGAAACACTGTGACCAAAAAAACAAGTTGGGGAGGAAAAGGTTTATTTCTCTTATATTTTCACAATGCTGTTCATCACTGAAAGAAGTTAGAACAGGAACTCAAACATGGCAGGATCCTGGAGGTAGGAGCTGATGCAGAGGCCATGGAGGAGTTTTTCTTGGCTTGTTTCCTCTGGCTTGCCCAATCTGCTTTCTTATACAATCCAGGATCATCAGACCAGGCATGGCACCACCCACCAATGGTTGGGCCCTCATCTACTGATCACCAATTGAGAAAATACCTTACAGGGGGGTCTAATGGAGGCATTTACTCAACTGAGGTTCCTTACTCCCTGATGACTCTAGCTTGTGTCAAGTTGAAACACAAAACCAGTAAATACAGAACTCAAGTTCATGAAAGAAACACTACTACAGCTTAAATCACATAGTGACTCTCATACAGTGATAGTGAGTAACTTCAATATACCTTTCTCTCCAAATCAATTAACAGCTCGTCTAGACAAAACTAAAGAGAAATGCTGGCACTAAGTGATATCACAAACCAGTTTGACTTAATAGATATGTACAGGACATTTCACCCAAACAAAAAAATGTTCATTCCAAAACTGAGCACTCAGACACAAAGGAAGTCTCAGCAGAAACAAGAAAATTGAAATAACACCCTGCATCCTATCTGACCACCAAGGATTAAAGCTGGATATCAACAACAGAAACAACAGAAAGTTTACAATTGCATGTAAGCTGAACAATTCTCTACTGAATTAAAAATAGGTCAAGATGGAAATTAAGAAAGGCATTAAAAACTTTCTATAATCAAATGAAAATAAAAACACAACCTACCCAAACCTATGGGACACAATGAAGGCAATTCTACGAGGCAAGTTCATAGCACTAAGTCCAAATTGATCAGACCTCAACATAAACCCAGCCACACTGAACTTATTAGAAGAAAAAGTAGGAAATACCCTTGAACGAATTAGTACAGGAGACCGATTCCTGAACATAACACCAGTAGCACAGACACTGAGAACAACAATTAATAAATGGGACCTGCTGAAACTGAGAAGCTTCTGTAAGGCAAAGGACACAGTCAAAAAGACAAAATGACAGCCCACGGATTGGGAAAAGATATTCACCAACCCCACATCTGACAGAGGCTGATCTCCAAAATTTACAAAGAACTCATGAAGCTAGTCTCCAAAACACCAAATAATCCAATTAAAAAGTGGGGTACAGAACTAAATAGATAATCCTCAATAGAGGAATCTAAAATGGCTGAAAAACACATAAAGTGTTCAACATCCTTAGCCATCCGGGAAAAAGTGCAAATCAAAACAACTCTGAGATACCATCTTATTCCTGTTAGAATGGCTAAAATCAAAAACACCAATGACAGTTTATGCTGGAGAGGATGTGGAGAAAGGGGAACACTCCTTCACTGCTGGTGGGAGTGCCAACTAGTACAGCCACTTTGGAAATCAGTAATTCCTGAAATGGCAATTCCTCAGGAAAATGGGAATGAGTCTACCACAAGATCCAGCAATTCCACTCTTAGGCATATACCCAAAAGAAGCACATTCATACAAGGACATCTGTTCAACCATGTTCATAGCAGCACTATTTGTAATAGCCAGAACCTGGAAGCAACCTAGATGCCCCTCAACTGAAGAATGGAAAGAAAATGTGTTACATTTACACAATGGAGTACTACTCAGTGGAGAAAAAAACAAAAACAAAAACAATGGAATCTTAAAATTTGCAGGAAAATGGATGGAACTAGAAGAAACCATTCTGAGTGAGGTAACCCAGTCACAAAAAGACAAACATGGTATGTACTCACTTATATGTGAATTTTAGTATAAAGGATTACCAGCTTACAATCCACACTACCAGAGAAGCTAGTAAACAAGGGGGACCCTAAGATAGACATACATAGTCCCCTGGAGAAGGAGAAAGGGACAAGATCTTCTGAGCAAATTGGGCACACGGACGGGGAAGGGGTGAGGGAGAGGGAACTAGGAGAATGAGAAGGGGAGAATAGGAGAAGAGGAGGGGTGAGGAAGACATGATGGGGCAAGGGGGTTGAATTGAGGGAAGAACAGAAGAGAGCAAGATAAGAGATAATATAATAGAGGGAGATATTATAGGTTTAAAGAGAAATCAGGCACTAGGGAAATGTGTGGAGAGCTACAAACATGACACAACTAATAATGTAAGCAACAGAGGAGAGGGTAGTTTAAATGCCCTCTCCTGATAATGAGATTGATAACTAATTCATATGACATTGTATAGCCTTCATCCAACAGCTGGTAGAAGTAGAAGCAGACACCCACAGGTAAACCTTTAACTGAACTGGAATCCAGTTGCAGACAAGGAGAATTGATGAGCAAAGGGGTCCACACCAGGCTGGTGAAACCCACAGAAACAGCTGACCTGAACAAGGGAGAGCTCTTGATCCCCAGACTGATAGCTGGGAAACCAGCATGGGACTGATCCAGACCTCCTGAATGGGTGTCAGTGAGTAGACCTGGGAAATCTATGGGACCTCTTGTAGTGGATCAGTACTTATCCCTAGCATAGGAATGGACTTTGGGAGCCCATCCCACATGGAGGGATACTCCCTGAGCCTAGACATAAGTGGGTTGGCTTAGGCCCTATCCCAAAGAATAAGACAGACTTTGAAGACCCCCTATGGATGGCCTCACCTTCCCTTAGGAGCAGAAAGGGTATGGGATAGGTAGTGTGTTAGTTGGGGGGGCAGGGGAAGAGGGGAGAGAAACGGACCTGGGATTGACAAGTAAAATAATTTTCTTTCTAAGTAAAAAAAAAAGAAAAACAAAAAAACGAAACAAAAACCCCCAGAAAGATGTTATACTAGCAACTTAATAACACACCTAAGAGCTCTAGAAAAAGAAAAAAAGAATAATACCCAGATGGAATAGATGGCAAGAAATGAAATTAGGGCTGAAATAAAAAAAAACAACAAAACATCAATGAAACAAAGAATTGGTCCTTTGAGGAGAGAAGATCCAAATTAACTAATTAGAGACTTAACAGATACTGAAGAATGCAAAGAATCATATGGGAATACTTTAAATACTGTATACCATCAAATTGGAAAATCTAAGAGAAACAGACAATTTTATTGTTATATCCCACTTGCCAAAGTTGTCAAGATCAGATAAGCAATTTAAACAGATCTATAATCCCTACTCAAATAGAAGCAGTAAAATTTCCCAACCAAAAGAAATAGAGGGTCTGAAGGTGTTAGTGCAAATTTCTACCAAATTTTCAAAGGCTTAACATCAATACTCCTTGAATTATTTCACAAAATAGAAACAAAAGAAACATTGCCCGATTCTTTTTTGAGGTTACAATTGCTGATAGCTCAATCACTTAAAGACCTAAAGAAGAGAGAATTAAGGACCAATCTCCCTTATGAGCATTGCTGCAAAAATTCTCAATAAAATTCTTGCAAGCCAAATCCAAGAACACATCAAAAATTGTTCACCAGGATTAAATAGTGAAGCAGGAAAGGGTAAACATATGTAAATCAATAAATGTAATCAACCATACAAATAAACTGAAAGACAAAAAGTACACGATCATCTCATATGATGCAGAAAAGGTCTTGGACAAAATACAACGCCACTTCATGATAAAAGTCTCAGAGAGTTTAAAGGATACAAGGTACATAGTGCAACAAAACACAGGCAATTTACAGAAAGTCCATATACAACAACTACTTAAACATAGAGAAATTAAAAGTATTTCCACTAAAATTAGGAATAAGATAAGGTTGTCCACTCTCTTCACATGTATTCTAGATAATATTGAAGTCTTAGCTAGAGCAATAAAACAGCTAAATGAGATCAGGCGATACAAACTGAAAAGGAAGAAAAGATAACTTTTCTTGCAGATGAAATGATTGTATACATTAAGTGGTGCTAATGCTTTCACTGGGGAGCTCCTAAGGCAAAGCAGCTGGGTACAAAATTAACTCACAAAAATCAGTAACTTACAAATGACAAATAGAATAAGAAAGAAATCAAGAAAACAACACCTTTTACAATAGCCTCAAACAATATAAAGTATCTTGGGGGTAAATATAGCCAAGCAAGTGAAAGACTTGCATGATAAAAAAATTCAAGTCTCTGAAGAAAGAAGTTGAATAAAACATCAGAGGATGGAAAGATCTTCCATGCTTGTGGATTGGCAGGATTGACATATTAAAAATGTCCATTCTGCTAAAAGCAATTTACAGATTCAATGCAATCCCATCAAAATTCAAACACAATTCTTCATAGAAATTGAAAGGACAATATTCAGCCTTACCCGGAAATTCAAAAACCCAGGATAGCTGAAACACTCTGAATGATAAAAGAACTGCTGGCGGTATCACCATCCCAGATCCCAAATTTTACTACAGAGCTATAAAAATAGTTAAAAGTGAAAGCATGGTATTGGCACAAGAACAGACATGTTGATAGATGGAATAGAACTGAAGATCTAAACATATATTCACACATCTTTGGACACTTGGTTTTTGATAAAGAAGCTAGAAATATACAATGGGAAAAAGAGAACACCTTCAATAGAGCTGCTAGTCAAATTGAATAGCATGTAAATAAAACGATACTAATCACACTGCACAAAACTCAATTCCAAATGTACCAAAAGACCTCAACATAAGGCCAGATACACTGAATCTTATAGAAGAAAAAGTAAGGAATAAGCTTGAACTCACTGGCACAAAAAAAGTCTTACTGAAGAAAACATCAACAACATAGGCACTATGAGAAACAATAAATGGAACCTTGCAAAACTGAAAAGCATCTGTGTGGCAAAGAACATAATCATTCTGACAAAGCAGCAGGCTACATAATGGGAAAAGATTTTTACCAACTATATGTTGGATATATTTAAAAAAAAAACTCAAAATACTGGACATCAAGAAATTAAGTGACCCAATTAAAAAACAGGGTACAGATCTAAACAGAGAATTTCTAAACAGAAAAACTCAAATGGCTGAGAAGAACTTGAAGTGTTTAATATTCTTAGTCATCAGGAAAACACAAATCAAAATTACTTTGAGATTTCATCTAATACTAGTGAGAATGGCCAAGAACAATAAAACAAAAGACAGATTATGCTGGCAAGGACATGGAGGGAGGGGGACACTCATCTATCTCTAGAGGAAGTGCAAAACTGTACAGCCAGTATAGAAACTGGTGCAGTGGTTCATTAGACAGATGGCAATTGATCTATTTTAAGATCCAAGTATACCACTCTTGGGCACATACCCAAAGGAAGTTTTTTCCTACTACACAGACACTTTCTCAACCATGTTCATTGCTGCTCTATTAATTAATAGCAGAAATTGTAAACAATCTAAATGCCCAGTCACATACAAACAGACAAAAAAGTGTGGTGCATTTAAACACTGGAATATTACTCAGAAGTTTAAAAAGTTAAGTCATTAGAGACCGAGGCAGCTTGCACAGGGTCTGCACCAGTCCCTCTACATATATATTATGGCTTCCAGTTTAGTGTTTTTATGGGACTCTTGAGTGTGCAAACAAGAAAGTATCTGATTCTTGTGTCTTTTGTTTGTCTTTTTCTTTATGTTTGTTTGTCTTGTCCAACTCCAATTAGTTTTTTTTTTATTATAATACATTATATTTTATTCCTTAGAAACCCCTCTGATTTGTTTTCAAATGAGAGACACAAAGGGAATAGAGATTAAAAGACTAGTGGGCAGGGATAGATCTAGCAAGGAAGGGTAAATAAACTAGTTATGGAGCCAGATTCACCAAATCTAATAAAAGAGAAAGTGGGGAATAGTCTTGAACTCTTTGACACAGGAAAAGACTGTTGGCAAAAATCTTTTTCCATTCTATAGCTTTCTGCTTTGTCTGAATGATGGTGTCCTTTGTAATATAAAAGATTTCAAGTCTTACAAAGTTCCACTTATTAATTTTTGTTCTTTGTGCGTATGCTCTTAGTGTTCTGTTTAGAAAGTCTTTTCCAGTGTCAAAAAATTGAAGACTATTTCACACTTTCTATTTCTCCACAAATACCTGTCCTACTTTACCAGTGTGGAAACCAAGGCTCAAAGGAGGGACTCTCCTGCAAAGAATAGAAGGGACTGTCCTGAGATGGAATAGAAACATAACATAGCAGGAACTTCCTACAATATATACATATATGAAGACAAAATAAATAAAATCACCAAATAACCAGGGAGAGAGATCCCCAACTAGACATTTCTCATATATAAATAAAGCTTCAAGTACCAGGGATGGGTTAGATCTAATGGAGTTGCTGGCCAAGGGGAACCCATAAGAATACCCAAACCACCTGGGTTATTGTCAGTACTATTGGTGGCTCTCCACAAACTGATGATAAGACCCTGTTGCTGAAGACAACACCTACACAATGCATTAAACATGGAGAAGCTGAGCCTCCATCCCTATGTTTTAGCAGTTTTAGTACATGAAGTTACTTTGCACAGTATCAAAAGAGAAATGTAAATGGCAACCTAGCCACAAACACTTTGATCTATTATGGTGCCCAGCCTACAAGATATGCTAGTGCAATGGTGGCACAAAGCTTGTGGTAATAACCAACCAAAATCTGAGACTAGATAAGCCAGGGACATAAGGTAAAACCAAATACTACTATTTTAAAACAAAACAAAAAGTAGCAACAAAATGACTTCTAATGTTGTTCTGCTGTACTCAAAGATCAGTGCCAAGCTTAGCCATCACCAGAGAAGCTTCCTTCTGCAGCAAAAGGAACAAATACAGAGACCCACATGGCCAGACATGCAGAAAGTGAGAGACCCTGGAATACTCAGTCATAAATGGAGTCTCTTCATCAAATCCTTCCCCTTGGGGCTCAGGGAACCCTGAGGAAGAGGAGGTAAAAAGAGTATAAGAGCCAGAAGGGATGGAGAGCAAGGAATCAAAGCTTTCTAGACACAACAGTACATGAATTCACAAAAGACTGAGGCAAAATGCACAGGATCTGCACATGTCTACAGAAGATGGGGTCCTAGAGCTAAAAACAAACAAACAAAAAAAGTAGACATATACACATCCCTAACTCAGAAGCTGTTTCCAGTGGATAGCCACTTGAAAACGGAAACTTAGTTTTCTCCACAAGGGCTTCCCTGGGGGAAACAACACTTCTAAGGGTAGACTCTGTGCTCAGCAGTAGATTGCTAACACAAAATAAACTCAATGGTATCTGGAGGTTCTTTGTCTCATAATGTTAAGACAGGACATTGCTTTGTTTTTCGACATAACATATCCTTTGCATATATATTATGGCTTCCAATTTTGGGTTTCTATGGGATTCCTAGGTGTGGGGATATGTGTGTCTCTGCAACTATAAGTGTTTCTTATATTTTTCTTTGACTCTTTTTCTTTCTTGGTTGTTTTGCCATATTCCTATTTATTTGTTTATCTTATTACTATTCCTTAGATACCTTTTGTTTTCTAAGAAAAGAAAGGATGTGGATCTGGGTGTGAGTGGAAGCGGCAAGGAACTGGGAGGAGTGGGAGAGAGAAAACCTTAATCAGAATATATTATATGAAAAAAAATCTATTTTCAATAAAAGAAGGAAAAAGAGCAACAATACCTTTCTAAAAGAAACATTACTTCTCTGGAAGAAGCTGCTATTAAGAGTAAAAATATAACAAATGTGGAGCTACAATTTCAGGTTTTTTCTTATTGTTTTTGTTTTTTTTATATTTAAAATTAAAATATAGTTACATGATTTTGCTCTTTCTTCTCTCCAAACCTTCCCACATAACCCTCCTTGCTCTCTCAAATACCCATATGTATTATATATAAATATTCTAAATATATAAATGCAACCTGCTCAGTTCATATCAAGTTACTTGTGTGTGTATGATTTTAGGGATGACCACTTGGTATTGGACAACTATTTTGGGGCTCTTTACCAAGGGAGACTATTTCTCTTAAGTGAAATGCTGGGAGCAGAAGTAATTAGATTTTATAATGATATATCTATTCAGTACCTGAATAGTTGATTGTTGTCATCAAGGTTTTCCGATCCCCATCTACCTTTGATATCTTCAATCACATGATTTTTAAGAAATTTTCTCAATAGTTGAACAGTCTGTTGTCTTGTAACTTCAGGACCAAAATTACTATTACTTCTTAATAGATCATAAAGCCAATCAACTGCTTCTCCTGCAGTGAAACAATTGCTATATTTTTTTAAATGTTGTCTATGTTTTCTTAAAGGCATTCCTACTCGAAAAGATGTGGTTACTTCATTCCACTGTGAAGAGAAGAAAAATACTGTTCAAAAAATTATAGCAAAAACTGAAATATCATTGACCTGGGTATATAACCAGCTCTGGGCGAGTTTGGGCTATATGAGGCCCTATCTCAAAATAAACAAAAAGAATAAAGAAAATCATTAGACAAAGAAAATTCTTTATTTCTCAGCTGATTATACTGTAAAAATTCTTGAAGAAATCATCTTACTTGTGCTACATAAAATCTTATATCTAACTGATTTATTATTAATTCTGGTGCCAAAATAATACTTTCTTGTAATAGGATCTTTTAATATATATATATATATATATATATATATATATATATATATATATATTCATTGGGTATTCCACATACTTAGAGAACTCCGAAATGAAAAGAACTGTATTGTCTCTTAGTCCTTGATAAAGCATTTACTATGCTTTTTTAACTTTAACATTAATAATATGCTTTATATTCATTACTTAACTGTAAATCTCACAGTCTTATGAAGTTACTATTATCTCATTTTTCATATAAGGAAAAAGCAGCACAGATTGATAACTTTACCAAGATCATATATCTAAATCATGGTTCTCAACTTTCCTAATTCTGTGACCCTTTAATACAGTTCCTCTTGATGAATTCTAACCATAAAACTATTTCATTGCTACTTCATAACTGTAATTTGCTACTGTAGTGAATTATAATGTAAACATATGATAAGCAGGATATCTGATATGTGACCCCCAAAGGGGTCACAACCCATAGGTTGAGAACCACTGATCTAAATGATTAACATAAACATTCAAATTCAGGTTTAAGTGGGCCTGGTGATGCAGGCCTGCAATTTCAGAGGCTGAGGCATGAGGTGTACTATGTTCAGGTCCTAGATGGGCTACAGAGTGAGTTAAAACCCAGCCTGAACTACTTAGTGAAACCCTAGCCCCAAATTAAAAGTAGAACCAATACCATAGGTTCTTATCACAAAATAAAACCCAAACAAACAATAGCAATAAAAGATCAGGCTTAACCAACTCTGTCTAGAATCTGTAATTGATTATCATATTAGCCAAATAAAACTTCTGGCATGGAACAGTTATAATGTCAAAATGCTTTTAATGCCAGGTATTTAGCATAGTATTTCTTATGAAGGAAAATAAAATGCTGGGGATCTCTGAATTCAAGGTCAGCCTGGTCTGCATCATGAGTACCAAGACAGCCAGGACCACATAGATAGACCTATCTTAAAATAAATGAATAAATAAATAAATAAACAAACAACTGAATCCTTATAATGAACACAGAATATGTTAAAGTGACAAATTAGTAAAAATAAATTCATTGCACATTTAATGAACCTGTGCATTTAAAAACCACTTTCTGAGCTACCCTCAATCAGTCAAATGTTTAGATTTGAGGCATTAACACTAGAATGTAAAGGTGGTGGTATAGAATAAACACATCATGCTTTAATAGAAAAGAGTCATATGTTAGAAATCAGATCATTAACCTGATTTATGAGACTATTAATTATATTACTACTGTGTCATATGTCTGACACTGGTATCACAACACTGAACTTACTGTTGAAAACAGTAACTGCATTTCTTTTCTTCCCTCACCTCTCCATTGCTTACACTCAAGAAACTTTATTGAACTGCTTTACTACCCATTGTCCTGAGTACATAATAGTAAAGTGACATGAGACTCTTCACTCAAAGACATCACAGAATAGTTTTGAAATGCAGTGGATTTATAAGGCTCCCGAGTGAAACATGTAGTATTTGTTTAAGCTTTCCTTCTTTTTCATTTATCTTTGTTCTTCTCTGTACCTCCATATCCTTATACTATTACTTACCTTGTAGTAATAAAAAAAGAATTTATGTAATGACTTGGTGATTTTTTTTAAGTGTACTTGTATTACTTTCATCTAAGATAGTAAATTCTAATGTGGCAAGACTATGTCATTAAGGTACCTTTCAGCATTAAATTCCATCCTTTATATTGATAAACATGACCACAAACAACTTGTTGAGTAGTAGAATGCCATGCGGGGGGGGGGGGGGGGATGGGCATTTTCTAGTACTTCCGCTTATCATTTATGTGTCTTCAGGAGAGTCCCTTCTTTGAGCCTAGGTTTCCACACTGATGAAGTAGGACAAGTATTTGTGAGAGGATAACTTACTTAGTATTCTATAGACTACCACACACTCTCATTTATAATATATTTTCAGAGAACTTCTTAAAGTGGGTATGTATTACAGACCCATTGTACCAATGTGGAAACTGAGGTTTGGTGAACCTCTTAATGTCACATAACCAGAACCCTAATCCTAACCCTAACCCTCTGTAGGATAAAAAATGCAAATGCACAGTCCTGGTGACTACCGTCAGTGGTTTCTAAAAGTATTCCAGGTTTAGTTAACAGTCCTTTCCTCGTACCACTCAGCATATATATGCCAAAACAAATTTTATAGAGCCAACATGACAAATGGTAATACCTGGGCTTCCAATTTGAAACTTTAATTTCTAATTCTTAATAGTTGTATGAGAATAAGGGAAAGGAAGACACCTAAGGAGCTGCTGTCCCTCTGAGTCAGAAAGTGATGCAGCTTTGCGGTAAAGCACTTTGGATCTGAAGCTGAGAGACCAGAATGGAGAGCAACTCAAAAGGAGTTTCCCTCAGTACCTTTCTCAGAAATCTAGGCGCCTTCGGAATACCAGTCCCTGACTCATCAAGAATCCAAGAGCTCCGAGTCCCCTGAAGTCCCTCGTACACCCAGATCCCCAGGATCTCCCCCCGCCCCCCCAGGAAACCTAGGTTCCTGGTCCCTGTCCTGCAGCAGCTCGTCTATGCTCTTACCAGCTTGGTGGCCCGGTAAGGCCCCAGAGGAGCACCGCGATCCTCCATGCTGTCAGTGCCTGGCAGAGTCCATGGAGCTGGCGGAAACCGTGGCTAGAACACAGCCCGGTGTCGGAGTCGGAACAACTGCCGCGCCGCTGATTTGAATATCTCGGAGCGAAGCCGATTGGTGGTGCCATCGAGTCACGTGACGTCGTAACGCCTACCAGGGGGCGTGGCGGGGGAGGAGGTGCTCTGAGGCTCAGCCTGTGTTTGTGTAGGTGGTACAGCGTTTGTCAGGTCAGTTACTGTGTTGCTTACGAGAACTGTCCACACTCGACCAAAGGGATTGTGTACTTCACGCACAGCCCAGTAGCAAAACGATCCCCCTTCCTCATTCTAGGGCTCTTCAGCTTCACTAGTCAAACCAGGCGGGGCTTTATCGGAACACTGCACCGGAAAGGCTGCCTCTGAGTGTGTGGCTTTCCTTTCAACTTCCCTCCCTGTCTTTCTCAATCACACCTCAGTGAGAGGCATGGTTAGGGTCTAAGTGAAATAATGGTCAGCTCCAATTCGTCTTATTCCATGACTGGTACAGAGCATAAGCAAATCTTTCGATAAAAATCGTCTTCCTTAAGAAAACCGACCGCGATGTCCTTAGAAGACCCTGGCTGTGCTTAAATCATGACAACACACTTAAACCATTACTGGGATCTTTAAACATATCAGCAACAACAATCATTTGTCAAATGACAAAACTAAGGTGAAATAAGAGATTGACAGATTTCGCATAAAGTCTCAGAACTCCTTGCCGATTTCAGACTTACTTTAATAAACAATAAAAACGCTGTTGCCATTCTAACTATTTGGTGGTGGGAATTGCCCAGCAGTGACTGAGAGATTGGTTTCTGTTAAACTATCCTGAGCCAAACTGCTGTCATATTCAGTGTTTGCTTTCAAAAAAACAAAAACAAAAACAAAAACAAAAAACCATCACGACTGGGCTTCTTGTTACATTGCCTCAGAAAAGAAGTGGAAGGAGAGGGTCATTGGACCCTAACTCAAGAATCCAGCCTCTCCTCCTAGAGTTTGCAGTTCTGCTCAATTATCCTTGACTTCGGGTTTAAGGGAGAGACTGGAGTGTATAGGTTTTGGAACACTTAAGGAAGGGACCTGTACCTCTGAAGTCAGGGGGAAGCTCTCACCCATGTTGGGTGTAAACCTTCCAGAGTTGTAAGGTCATCCGTTCTCCTGCTCCTAACCTCTCTCCCATGATCTGTATCTAAATCTAAGAAACTCGGTGATTTGAGCAAACTTGTGGAATTGAACTGTGGTTTGTCATTGGAACCATATAAGGGAAAATATTTCCCTACGGTCTTTAAAGTTATTCTATTTCATCATATCACATTGGCAATGTATATAGATAAAAAAAAATCTAAAAGCCAGATTTTTTTTTTTACAAAAGTTGACTTTTGGAATTTCCTTTACATTAACTGCATTTCTCAATTATTTATTGATTGTAGGAATAGTTGAAAATTTTCAGTTTTATTGGATTGAGATCCCTGTGAAATTATTAGTCAAGCACAATTCTAAGTTTTGTCATGTGGATGTTTCCAGTGATTGACATGTGACAGTAACTCAGAGAGGAAGACCAGCCTGGAATGTGGGCAGGACCCTCCATTAGGTTGTGTTTCCTCCATTTAAGTTGTTTCCATCAGGAACTTGCAGCACGAATAATAAAAGCCCAGAGACAGATATTGGGGTTCAAATTGAAGATCAGAAAAGCAAAGCAGCCAATTCACTAACGAGTTCTTACCTCTATCAAGGCTAAGACCAAAGGGGTAAATGCTTTCCACCAAAAACCTCAGACTTCTCTCTACCAAAACTCAACTGCACTGAGACTGCACTGAGCTCCTGCCTTATATTCACTCTAGTGCTGAGATTAAAGGTGTGAGCTCTGTTTCTCTTTTAGACTGATTCACTCTCATGTAGCCCAGGGTGGCCTTGAACTCACAGAGATCCATTTGCCTCTATCTCCTAAGTGCTCAGTTTAAAGGTGTGGCCACAACTGCCTGTCCTATATGGCTAACTAATGACTTAGGTGTGTGGCTAACTAGTGGCTTTGTGTGTGTGTGTGTGTGTGTGTGTGTGTGTGTGTGTGGCTAACTAGTGTCTTACTTCTTAACTAGGTGTGTGGTTAACTAGTGGCTTAGCTATGCACTCTGATCGTCAGGCAAGCTTTACTAGATCATAAACAAAATGTCACCACAGGACCTTATCATAGTGATGAAAAACTAACTTGTTCTAATTAAATAGCTTGAATCTTTGTATTAATTTTATTTCCAGATTTTCTATTTCCAGCATTCCCTCAGTTTGTGTTTTCTTTATAGTCTTTATTTCAGTTTTCAAGTCTTGAACTGTTTGAATTGTTTCCTTCACTTGTTTGATTGTTTTTTTTTAAATGGCTTTCCTTGCTTTCTTTAAAAGATCTGTTGATTTCTTGCTTTTTTGGGGGGGGGGTTGTGTTTTCCTCCATTTCTTTGATTTTTTTTTGTTTGCCTTTTCTTCCATTTCTTTAAGGAAGTTTCTCATTTCCTTTTTAAGGGATTCTATCATCTTTATAAAGTTGTTTTTAAGGTCATTTTCTTCTGCTTCCTCTGTGTTGGGATGTTCAGATCTCACTGGTATAGAAGCCCATAGACTCTGGTGGTGTCATATTACTCTTTATGTTGTTGAATGTGTTCTTATAGTGTCATCTTCCCATCTCTTCTTCCAGTGGGTGCAGGTTGGGCCTCTCCCAATGGTTGCAGGGCCAAGGTCTGCCCCCAGGTCTCTGGGAATTTGGTGGGCAGGACTGGACTATGTGACCCATTCAAGGGCTTCCAATGAGTTGGGGCAGTAGAAGGCCCAGCACTCTCCTCTCCCAGTGAGTATGGTGCTAAGGCTCCAATGGTGACAGATGCTGGATTGTTTGGTTTGCCCCCAGGTCTCTGGGGATTAGGTGGGTAGGACAAGATCTAGTCAAGGGCCTCCAAGGAGGTGGGGGCAGGTAATGTACCAGCATTCATCTTTCCTGATGGGTGTGGTGCTAAGGCTCCAATTCAATACTTCTTTCTTTTCTTTTTGTCTTCCTCCTTTTTAGCCCATTCTTAGTTCATGATGCATATAAAACCAGGTTTGATTTTGGATTCGGACCCTCAGCTATTGCTTCAAACCATGATTATAATTCAAAAAATAATTAGAGAGAAATTTAAATTTTCTTTATTTAAACTCCATAGTGAATTTTCAATAATCCTTTTATGTTTTAGAAAGAAAGTAACATACTCAAAGTCAAAGAAGAGTGCAAGGATAATGTGACAAATGACTCTAGAATCAATAAAGAAGATGCTTATAGGTATTAGTCATGAAATCAGGCACTAGGGAAATGTCCAGAGATCTACAAGGATGACACAAACTAACCATCTAAGCAACAGTGGAGAGGCTACCTTAAATGCCCTCCCCTGATAATGAGATTGATGACTAACTTATATGCCATCCTAGAGCCTTCATCCAGCAGCTGGTGGAAGAGAAGCAAACACCCACAGCTAAACACTAAACTGAACCGGAATCTAGTTGCAGAGGAGGAGTGATGAGCAAAGGGGTCATGACCAGGCTGGTGAAAACCACAGAAACAGCTGATCTGAACAAGGGGAAGCTCTTGGCCCCCAGACTGATCACTGGGGAACCAGCATGGAACTGATCCAGACCCATGAATGTGGGTGTCAGTGAGGAGGCCTCAGAAATCTATGGAGCCTCTTGTAGTAGATAAGTACTTATCCTTAGGATAGGAATGGACTTGCGAGCCAATTCCACATAGAGGAATACTCCCTCAGTTTAGACACACAGGGGAGGGTCTAGGCCTTATCCCAAAGGATATGACAGACTCCGCAGACCCCCTCCCTATGGAAGGCCTCACTCTCCCTTGGGAGCAGAAATGGTATGGTATAGGTAGGGTTTTAGTGGGGGCAGGGGAGGATGGAAGGGAGAGGGAACTTGGATTGACATGTAAAACAATCTTGTTTCTAATTTAAATAAAAATGGAGAAAAAATACTATGTGTGTTGTTACTTAATTCTTCCTACATATGGGTGACTTCATAGATGATCAAATATGTATATTAGGCAATATTAGTAATTTAACACTTGCTGTGAGGGTTGAGGTTCAGGGTCATGCTCATGTGGCTGTGTGCCCTCTGTGTGATGTACCACACCTTGGTCTTCTAGAGATTGAAGTGGGATTACTCTGTATCTTAGTACACCCTGTAAACAGCTTACAAACTGCACTCTATAGCATCGAGCGAAATTCCTAAAAAGAGAAGAGAATTTGGTAGGTGCTTACTGAAGTCAGAAAATGTAAATAATTTTGAATTGATTAGAAATAACATTAGCTATAATATATTATCTCTTTAATAACATTATCCTTTTGAACTACATATGATTTTAAAGGGTCCAAAGTTCTCATCCCACCATATTGAAGACCTGGACTACCATAAGCCTCCATCTCCATGTCAAGACACTCAAACTCCCCAAAACATGAAGTGACGTAGAGCTTATTGCTCACCTTCCCACCATATTTTGTTTCCCGAGCATCGGGACATAAAACAAAGGCCTGAAGTGCATCTGTTTGATTGAGTGGAGTTCCTTCAGGCTGTCATATAACCCTAACTCATAACCATTGCTAGTTTGCCTCCTATGTTTTTCTTTTTTATGCCAAGACTTCATTTCTCTTAACTCTAATGAATATCCAGTTGGACCAACTTTTCTCAGATTACTTAATCATCAAGGCTATTATTTCAAAATGTGTATTAGTACTGTTTAAATCTATGTGATTATAATGCTTCATATACTTGTATTCATTACCATTAAACCGTGTAGCTTAGCTATCTCCAAAAGTTTTATTTAAATTTTTTAATATTTAGACATTCACATGTATCAAAGTCACAATACAATAGTAATATCACCTTATATTATTTTATTCTATATAGAGTGCAGTGATAAAATATTGTACCCATTCTTTTTTTTTTCATTTTTCTTTATTCTTCTCTCATGTTATGACTTTGGCCTCCCCTCCTTCTCCTCTCCCCACCCCTGCTTCCTCTCTTCCCCCAAATCATTGCTCCTCCATTTCTCTTCAGAAAAGAGCAGGGCTTTCAGTGATATCAACTGAGCACAGCAGAGCAAGATGCAGTAAGAGTAGACATAAACCATTGCATCAGGCAACCAAGTAGGAGGAAAAGAATACCACAAGCAAGTAAAAGAATCAGAGACACCCCAACTCCCACTCTTATGAGTCCAACAGAAACCCCAAACTAAACAACCCTGGCATGTATTCAGGGGGTCTACCCATTAAGGCTCTATGGTTGCCACTTCCTCTTTGTGAGCCCCTATAATGCTTAGTTGATTCTGTGGGCCACATTCTGATGGTGTCTTTGACCACTCTGGCTCCACCAGTCCTTCCCCTCTTCTGCTGTGTTCCACAATGCCTAATATATCTTTGCTGTACCTGACTTTATAAAGTCATGATTATATACTGATTTATCTCACTCTATTTAATGACATTATAGTCTTTCACAAAACAAAAATATATTCTCCTACTTGTATTTAAACTTTTGTGAATTTGCCTTATTTTGTTTTAGACATGGTATATAATATCACAAGATGTTTATACTTAAATATATCATAAAATAATAAGAAAGACAAAAATGTTATACTAATAAATTTAGTTTCCTAGCTCCTAGCTATATAGGGCTATTTGCATTTAAATTAATACAAATAAAATAGAATTGAAAGCTCATCTCAGCTTTTGGCCACATTTCAAGTACTTAGGAATAGCCATCATATTAGATGACAGAGATACAAAATATTTCCATTATTGAAGAAAGCTCAGTTTGAAAATGATATTATATATGTACATTAGCATTTTTTTAACATTTTTCTTTTTAATTTCTTATTTTGAGTAATTTTTTTACATGAAAAATTTTCATACAATAAATTTTGATGTTTTTTTCTTTTCCCAGTACCTTCCAGATCCTACTCACCTCTCTACTGACCTAACTTTGTTCTTTTTCTTTCTAAAACAACAAGCAAAAAAGAAAAGAAAAATGAAATGCAAACATATGTTGTCAGACTTTCTTGCCAGCCATCAGTTCACAAATAGTGACACAAAGACATTATTAATTATGAAAGCTTAACTTTTAGCTTAGGCTTTTACTTAACTAGTTCTTATAATTTAAATTAACCTGTTTTTATTAATCTTTGTTCTACCGTGTGGCTTAGTTACCTCTCCTCTGTACTGTATGTCTGACTTCTTTGGTGTCTTCAGTTTTGCTGTCATTTCCCGTGTACTTAGATTCAGCTCCCATTTCTCTCTCTTCCGGCAAGTCTTGCCTATTGTCCCCCACCTACCTATTGGTCATTTGGGTATTTATAAAACAAGTCAAAAGGCACCTTGGCAAAGAGACATCTTCACAGTACACAAAAATATTATTCCACAATATACATACACACAAACTACAACACACAAAATTGGAGATTAAAATAAAGAAGCAAAATGCCAACAAGACAAAAATGTTTCAAGTAAAATGAAACAAGTTTAGAAAACAAAACAAAATCCACACTGAGTCAACTTCTCTTAGGCATGGGGCCTACCCTGGAATGTAGCTAAAATGCCTAGTGAGACTACAATGGAGAAAAATTATTTTTCCTTTGAAAAATATCAGTTACAGAGAGCTTCTTGTTTAGGGTGTGGGGAGTCCTTCCTGTCTCCTCCTCTCAGTGCTGGGATCTTACCTGGATTGAATCTGTGCAGGCCCTGTGTCTGTTGCCACAGTCTCTGTGAGTCCATTATATACAGCGCTGTATCTGGAAGACACTGTATCCTTGAAGTCATTCCTCATCTCTGGCTCTTACAATATTCCACCTCCTGTGTAGACCCCTGATCCCTGAAGAGAAGGGCTTCGATGACTGCATCTCATTAATGTCTGAGTGCTTCAAAGTCATTGTCTCTGTCTCTCTCTGGACTTTGTTCTGTTCTGCATCACTGTGTTAGTTCCAAAATATTTCAAGTAGAAGCTTCTCGGAAGAAGGATTAGTGAAGCACTGAATGTAATGGTGTGTAGTATGTTATTAGGAGTCATCTTATTGCTATATTACCTTAACAGAATAATAGTACTAGCTTTTCTTCTAGGTCTAGTTTCTGAATTAATGAGATTGTTTAAAAGTTTTTTTCTTTTTAATTTAGGATAATTTTGGCTGTAGGTTTGTCATATATTGCCTTTATTATGTTGAGATGGATTACTCCTCATGACTTTTATCATGAAGTGGTGCTGGATTTTGTCAGAGGCCTTCTTGAAGCTATTGAGATGATTGTGAGATTTTTATCTTCAAGTCAAATTATATGACTTATTGTATTTATTGACTTACATAAGTTGAATTGCAGGGTTAAAGCAAACTTGATTGTGGTGTGTGGTCTTTTTGTAATGTGCTTGTATTAGTTTTCAAGGATTTTATTGAAGTTTTTTCACATCTATGTTCATGAGGGATATTGGTCTGCACTTTTATTTTATTGTTGTACCTTTATCTGTCTTTGATATATTTAAAAAAATTTAAAACAATCTTTTGTATTTTACATACCAATCCCAGTTCCCTCTCTCTCCCCTCCACTCACTTACCTCATCTCCTCTGCTACTCTACCCCCATCCACTCCTCAGAGAGGATGAGGCCTCCCATGGAGAGCCAACAAAGTCTGTCACATCACACTGAGACATGACCAAGACGCTCTGCCATGTATCTAGGCTGAATAAGGTATCCCTCCATTGGAAATGGGCTCCAAAAAGCCAGTTCATGCACTAGGGATAAATCCTGGTCCCTCTGACAGTGATCCCATAAACAGTTACCCACATTCAGAGGGCCTAGTTTGGTCCTATGTAAGTTCCCCAGCTGCCAGTCCAGAGTCAGTGAGCTCCCATTAGCTGGTGTCACCTGTTTCTGTGGGGTTTCCTCATCATGGCCTTGACTCCCTTGCTCACAATATCACTCCTCCCCCTCTTCCACTGGATGCCTGGAGCTCAGCCCAGGGCTTAGCTGTGCATCTCTGCACCTGCTTCCATCAAGTACTAGATGAAGGTACTATGATACCCAATTAGAACCTGTTGTTGACATTTTCTTTCTATTTTTAATAATAGTTTAAGAAGTATTTGTTGCACATCTTCTTGGATATATGAATTTAATTCTGCTATAATTCTGCTATGAATCCATTTGAGCCTGGGCTTTTTGAAATATTGAATATTGCTTGTCTTCTCAAAGAATCAACTGTAGGATTCATTAACTGTTTTCTTTGTTACTGTTTTATTAATTTATACTCTAATTTTATTATTTCTTCCTGTATACTAGAGTTGTATCAATAAGTCACTTATTTGCACACATTGTGAGTTTTTAATGTAGGAACTTAGAGTCATAAATTTCCCTCTTAAGGTTTTTTTTGTTGTTGTTGTTTTTCGAAACAGGTCTTTCTCTGTGTAGCTTTGGAGCCTATCCTGGCACTCGCTCTGTAGTCCAGGTTGACCTTGAACTCACATAAATCCGCCTGCCTCCCAAGTGCTGGGATTAAACGTGTGCACTGCCAATACCCAGCAAGGTTTTTTTTTTTAATGTGTCCCAGATGTATTTTTATTGTTCTGTGGTTTTGTTGTGTTTTCATCTTAGCTTAGTTCCATATTTAAATGTTTTTCCTGATCTCTTCTTTGACTCATTTATCTTTTGATGATATACTGTCTCCATGAGTTTGTGTAATCACTAAAGATTCATTATTATTGATTTTAAGTTTTATTGCATTGATGTCAGATAGTATACAAGCAGTTATTTAATTTTTTTCTGAATTTGTTGGTATTTGTTTTGTGTCTCAGTATGTGGTCTATTTTATAGAATTTCCCAAGGGCTTCTGAGTACATTTTATATTCTTTGGTGTTTTGTGTGAAATATTCTGTTGATGAATGGTAGGTCCATTTGATATATGATAGTATTTAATTCTGACTTTTCTCTATTTATTTGTCAGGATGATCTGTTTATCAAAGGACTGTTAGAATCAATTAAGATAATCCCTGAGAAAATACTATATACTTTAAACTGATAAATTCTTAGCTTTTATTGTATGTTTCTAGAATTCTTTGCATGCCTATGTATATGTCAGTTAGCTATATTTACATTACTGAAATGTAGTCAGTAATTCTTTATCAGCTTCCTGTCCCATTCTATTTTTTTTACAAGAAGGCAAGAATCAGAAGTTAACTATTTAACTTAAATAAACTAATCACAGCTTTCTTCATGTTTTCTGTTACAATTTAGCTAAGCTGTATTACTTAGTGAAGACATGAATATTGTACAAGTGTATATGTTTACCTAGAACATCACAGTGTGAATTTAATTTTTATCTGTGATTTTAAAAGTTAATATCTTTGCCACATGGTGGTGGTGTTGCTTCTCTTGTTAAGACACAAAATGGATTTCAGATGCTATAACATCATAAAATGTTATAACATCATAAAAATAATGATAATTCCAAGGAGATATAACAATAAAGCATTAGTTTCATAAAGAAGAGAGACACTAGCTTATTTTTGTTATTTTTTAAAATTTTTAGAAACAAGCTTGTTTTATATGTCAATCCAAGTTCCTTCTCCCTCCCTTCCTCCCCTACCCCTCACCAAATCCCTATCCCATCCTTTTTTCTGCTCCCCAGAGAGGGTAAGGAATATGGCTCAGAGGTTAGGAACACTGGTGCTATTTTTGTTATTTTTAAAGAACCAGAAATAGTGGTGCCAATGTTTCCTGAGAAGTGCAATTTCTTCTTTAGGAAATAGATCGTTGCTCATCAGGAATATTTTTGTCATCTCCTATCAAATGGAATCTTGTTTTAAGCCCCATCTTTCAAATTACTGTGACATTTAATTGGTTTGAATTTGTTTCTTAAGGAAAAAATTAAGTAATACTTATATTGGTTACATTCCATGGTAATTTCCTGGAGCAAATTTAGGATCAGTAACTGACTTGAAAGTTGCCAAGTGTAATCCTTTGCTCTCACAGAGAAATTTCTGCTTCACCTTCTTTCCAGGCAGTCTCTGGTATCATAGGTCCCTCAGAAAAGGGTCCTGTTTGTTTTTATGTCCAGGACTAGGGAGCTTTGCTTGGAAGCGACATAGCACCATTTTCCTAAATTGAAGCAATTTCATTTGTCTGGAGGTAATTTTCTTTTTGCAAATTATGTGATGGCATTGTTGGCTGCTTGTATTCAGTCACAACATATCTCACAGCTACAAAAAGACTGACAGCAAGAGCAGGTACTTTTGCACTTGTGTATCTGTCTTCAACAAGGTCATAAATTGTTAAATTTCTCATACTAACCATAGACTTACTGAACTACAAAAAGTGGGATTTCTGGTTACTTTGCTTTCAGAAGTACACTTTTCTTCTTTTGTTTTTTTTTTTTTTTTTTTTTTTTTTTTTTTTTTTTTTTTTGATTTTTTCAAGACAGGGTTTCTCTGTGTAGCTTTGGAACCTATCCTGGCACTCCCTCTGGAGACCAGGCTGGCCGCGAACTCACAGAGATCCGCCTGCCTCTGCCTCCAGAATACTGGGATTAAAGGCATGTGCCACCAACGCCAGGCTAGAAGTACATTTTTCAATAACAATACTACCACCAGCAGATTTAGAAGCGGAAATAAATCCCTCTGCCACTTTTTGTCAGTCAGCTTTTTGTGGTGAAACAGCTAATCAAGGTAGCTAGAAAGAAGACAGGAATTTAGCTCATAGATCTGGATGCTCAAGAGCAAGATGTTGGAATCAGCTGGTGTTTTTAGCCATGTTATATCCTTATAGCATCAGTGGTGCGGAATTGCACATCACAATCAGACAACAGGGAGAGCTGGCAAGGGTCAAACTATGCTTTTATCATTCTCATGAGAGCTATCTATGAATGAGTCCTACAAGAGATAAACTATGGAGGCACACGTTTAATAGCCTGAAGTGATGGAGGATGTCCTACTGTATGCTGTGAGTATATGTTTATCTTATTGGTTGGTAAATTAGGCTGTTTTGGCCAATGGACAGGCAGGATGTTGCCAGGCAGGAAATATAGGTGGGACTACCAGACTAGGAGAATGCTGGGAAGAGGAACCCAGAGATGGAGTGGCCAAGGAGATGTTATATAGCTGTCAAGGAAGAAAGAGCCCTGGACATTCTCCACTAAGCCAAGACAACATGGAAATACATAGAGTAATAGAAATGGGTTAAAAGTTAAGAGAAAGCTATCCAATAAGAAGCCTGAGCCATCAGCCAAGCAGTTTATAATTAATATTAGCCTCTGTTTGTTTATTTGGGACTAAATGGCTGCAGGACCAGGTGGAACAGAAACTCCCATCTTCACTGAAGACCTCCCACTGGGTCCCACCTCAGAAAGTTTTTATTACCTTCAAATAACACCATTCTGGGGATCTGTAGACTCTTGGGTACACTCAAGCCACAACTATGACATCTGATTGTCTTGAGAAGCACATCAGTTTTAGTGGAGAAATACATTCCTCTGCATCTTTGTAAATGGAGTGTAGTGTGTTAGGAAGGCAGATGCTTTCAGAGAAACCTTGGCTTCATGCTTATGAACTATTTCTCATAGTATGATTTTTCCTAGGCTGGTAATCCTACTATTCTGTAGTTTGCTGAAGTTAAGGCTGTACCAGGGAAGCATGTGGAATGTTTTATGCAAATTTATAAAGTTTGAGTAATCAGTTTTGGTTACCACTGGTTAGGTTTAATCTTTCTAAACTATGTAATTTCAGAAGTACCCTCTTATTAGTTCAGATAAGGGATAATTATGTCATGGAAGAGTGCCTACTGTGATAATTGGTGTCAGAAGTAAAGATGATGTAAATGGGATGATTGTTTAGTCCACATTTGTCTGACCATTCTCATGCCAGTTTTCTTTAGTGATCTATAGATTATGAACTGCTCAAGAAATATCATTCATATGAAGATATAACCAGAACTCATGGAATACACTCTCTTCAGGTTATCAAGCACATCCATTTTGTGTTCATTTTTACTGGTTATAGGTTTCAAAGGTGACATTTATGACTCTGGACCTGAATCCTTATTTGGGTCTTAAAGTCACTATAACACAACAATTATGTGGGAGGATCAGTGGATCTGGCAGAGAGGGGAGATAGCGGTGGAACTGGGAGGATTAGAGAGAGGGAAGTCTTTGTTCAGGATGTATTGTATGAGAGAAGAATAAATAAAAAAGATCAAATGACATTAAAGGGAAAGCAAGCACAAAAAATATAGAACTAGAGGAAAATACAGTATTTTTAGCCTTTTTAAATAGGAAATGATTATTAATAACCAGGGTCTTTTAAAGAAAAAGTGACCCATTTTAAACAAACAAGCAACAACCAAACCTTAATATTTCCAAAGGATTATCATAGAATATTTAGATAAGAGCAAGTAACCACCATGGTTGTATTCAGTAAATGGTCCTGGAAGCCCCTTTCATTTTGTTTCTCACAAAGTAATGTAGCATGAATTTTAATTGGTCTTGATAATAAAAACACGGAGACAGATATAGGGGTAAATGCTGAAAGATCAGAGAGACAAAGGAAAAAGCCACTTTTTACCTAGTCAACTACTTATCCTGAAAGGGCAAGGAGCCAGCCATATCACTTTCTGTTTCCTCCTCCCTAGTATTGAGATTAAAGGCATGTGCCTCCCAAGTACTGGGATCAAAGGCATAAGATCCCAAATGCTGGGATTAATGGTGTGTTCCTTACTGCCTGGCCAATATGGTTACTTAGTGGCTAGCTCAACACTCTGATTTCCAAGCAAGATTTATTTGTTAGAGCACAAGAAAAAATATCACCGAAAAGTAATTCATGAAGATGAAATTTAAAATACTATAGAAAATGGGGTTGTTCACAGAAGAGGCAACTCAACACAATAAATAAGTAGAAACTTTTCAGCTTTACACATAATTAAATGTACACTAAAAAAACAATATTCTACATTTTTGCTTGTATATTATAAAGTATTTTTAACCAAATTATATCATTAGAATTACTTAAAAGATCATGGACAATTTACTTGCAAAGAAACTTTATTTAAAGCTGTATGAACACACATACATATGCATCAATTCAAAATTTTGGTGGCAAACATAACTTCATGAAAGATTAGTGGACTTACATATTTTAAATTATGGAGGAAGGCTTGTTTTCATACATAACTGCATGGTGATGGAGCCCCATTTCTGCGCCCCTCTTTTTCATCAAAGTGCAGAAGCTGCCCACTGCCAAGAGGGCTGCGGGGCTACAGAATTCAAGGAGCTTGTTTTCCATCACACTAGTCACAAGAATATTATCTCTTCTCATCTTCATCTATTCTGATATTCATTCTTATTTGATAAATTTAATTCATGTGATGAGTTCTTAACTAGTTGGAATGACCAGGACAACAGAATCTTCTAGGTGAATTAGATGTGCTTATGCTTGAGCAAGTTACTTAGTTAGATAGCTTGGCATTTGACTTTATGCATTCTGTGCTTCCCTTTAGCATGCCACTCATTCATACAAGAAAGGGGCATTCCAGGGCCAAAGTAAGAAGCAATATTCTTGGTTGAAAAGTAAAGCATCTATAATTAGTGGGAAATTGGACTCTATATAGCAAAACTTTAAAAATGATGTCACATACTAGATCTTGAAATTTGTCCTAACTGGATAGTAGAAATTAAACTAAAAGAAAAAAAATACCTGTTAGGATGACTGAGGATAGTCAAAAGTCAGAGTCCAACAATGTATAATTACTTAAATATTATTACACCAGAATAAAATAATATATAATATATGATAGAGCCTTTAAATTGAATATTGAAGAAAAATATTTACTAACATAAGCAATTATCAATTATTTTATATATAAGTGATTAAAGTCAAATTACATTAAAAAATTCACTGAAAAATACACCAAAATATAAAGAGAATTTACCTGTGAATAGTATGGGTAGTCTTTGTTTCTGTTGTGACATTCTTTTAGTTATATATCACATTTCCCAAGATTTCCCCATATTTGTAATTACAGTAATAAGAAACATTCAAGTTTGCTTAAAATAATAAATAAAATCCATATCTTAAAAATATTGACATTGACTTTAAGAATGTGTCTAAGAATTCCATGTGTTCTCAGTTACAAGTTGAGAATAACTCTTTGTAAGCAGCTCTAGGAATGGTATCTTCAGTCTCTGTCATTTCTGGAGAGCAACATTCACACCAATCTTCACTTAAGTAGCAGTGTGTCCACTGAGACACAAGGTGTCATATTTTCTATAATGACTGTCTTGCCTGCAGAGGAAGGGCTTTTCATAAATAAGGAAACATCAAACCTCTAAAGAGGATGCCCCCTCCCTCAAAGGATTCACCATTGGAAAACACATCTAAATGCATCTGAAGCAGTGAGAGCTAATGGTCCCAATGTGTACTATATATGGTTTAAATTGTTTCATTTGTGCACATTCATTGCACAAGCAATCATTTTCATAATGACATTATCACTTGGCTATATTATACACTTTGATCATATTTACACACATTCATTGTGTTCTTCCGTCCTAGAAAGCTTCTTCATCATCCCAATAACTTTCATGTAATTGATCCTAAGTGCAAAAGTTGATCTTACCTACTTGGAAGCAGAAGAGCACTAATTATATATGACTAACAACTTAACAACTGAACTGAGAACTGAATAAGTTTTTTTTTTTCAGGAGACTTCATTTTATTATTCTACAATGGCAACAGTTTTATATAACAATCTATTTATCTGAAGGTACTCATCTTTTTAAAATCATTTTCATTTTACACACTAACCCCACTTACCTCTCGCTCCCCTTCTCCTGCACCCCCAAAACCCCCTTCCCACCCCCATCACTCCTCAGAGGGTGTAATGCCTTCCTTGGAGAGTCAACAAAGTCTGGCGTATTAGTTTGAGGCAGGACCAAGCACCTGCCTCCTGTAATAAGTCTAAACAAGGTATCCCATCAAAGGGAATGGGCTCCACAAAAAGTCAGTTCATGCAACTGAGATAGGTCCTGGTGCCACTGCCAGCTCCCACCTCCCAACAAACCAAGTCATATAACTGTTACCCACATTCAGTGGGTCTTGTTCAGTCTCATGCAGGTTCCCCAGCTGTTAGTCCATAGTGTGTGACCTGCCACTAGCTTGTATCAGCTGTGGTTTTTCCCATCATGCTCTTGATCCCCCTTGATCATATGATCACTTCTTCTTCTCTTCAACTGAACTTCCAGAGCTCAGTCCCATGTTTGGCTGTGGGTCACTTCATTTGCTTCCATCAGTTACTGGATGTCAGTTCTATAATGACAATTAGGGTAGTCACTAATCTGGTTAAAGGGGAAGACCCATTCAGATACCCTCTCCACTAATGCTAGGAGTCTTAGGTGAAGCCATTCTTGTAGATTCCTGAGAATTTCTCTACCACCAGGTTTCTTTCTAACCCCATAATTGCTCTATCTGTCTGTAAACAGGCTAGATGCCCATCAACTGAAGAATACATAAAGAAAATGTGGTACATCTGTGGTACTACATGGATTATTATTCAGAGTTAAAAAGTAATGACTTCTTAAAATTTGAAGGTAAATGGATGGAACTGGAAAAAACAATCCTGAGTGAGGTAAGCCAGACACAGAAAGAAAAACATGGTATGAATTCACTCATAAGTGCATATTAGATGAAAAACAAAGGATAACCAGGCTACAATCCATAACTCCAGAGGAGCTAGGTAAAAAGGGGGACCTTAAGAGGAATGCATGTGGAGGACCCCAGGACAGGAAAATAATTAAGATTTCCTGGATAAACTGGGAGGGGGTTGAAGGGTGGAGATGGAGGAAAGAAACGTGGGATCGAGAAAACCAAATTGGGGAGAGACAGAGGGGGAGAGCACTGATTAAAGTTTTTACTGTCAGTTAAAATATAGTTCAGCTTAGTAAGATGCTGTCTCAAAAATGTAAAGAAGGGTGGGGATATAGTATAACTCAGTGTGTAAAGATCTTGTACAGAATGCCCTGTCTTCAATTCTTAGTACAACAGACACAATTGAAATTTATGGGAAGGCTTAATCCAAAATCCTGAACCCAAGGGCAAGTGTCGAGATCCTCATGTTTTCAGACAACCTCATTTGGTCTTCTAGGATTCTTCACAGTTCACTTATTGGACAGATTCCTTATATACCTAACTCTGTTATGAAGTTCCCTTCTATGTATCAGTATCAGTGAGTGTTCAGTTCTGAGAGTTTCTAGAATGGGGGTAGCTCTTGTCAACAGCTATGGCAAGAATACTTGGCATCTGGTTGAACCATGCAGAGGCATTTCCCCATAAATTTACAGCACTGATTTAATACAAATATGAGCCAAACATGGTAGCCAAGACCTCTAATCTGGAAGCAATCTAGATGCCCCTCAACTGAAGAATGGATACAGAAAATGTACATTTACACAACGGAGTACTACTCAGCAGAAAAAAAACAATGGAATCTTGAAATTCCCAGGCAAATGGATGGAGCTAGAAGAAACCATTCTGAATGAGGTAACCCAGTTACAAAAAGACAAACATGGTATGCACTCACTCATATATGGATTTTATACATAGTGCAAAGGATTACAAGCCTACAATCCACACCACTGGAGAAGCTAGGCAACAAGGAGGACTCTAAGAGAGACATACATGGTCCCCCAGAGAAGAGAAAAGGGACAAGATTTTCTGAGCAAATTGGGAGCATGGGGGAGGGGAGAAGGGGCTAGGAGAATAAGAAGGGGAGAAGAGGAGGGGTAGGAGGACATGATGGGGAAGAGAGGTTGTGTAGGGGGAAGAATAGAGGAGAGAAAAATAAGAGATACAATCATGGAGGGAGCCAGTAGAGGTTTAAAGAGAAATCAGGCACTAGGGAAATGTCCAGAGATCTACAAGGATGATAGCAATTAACCATTTAAGCAACAGTGGCAAGGCTACCTTAAATGCCCTCCCGTGATAATGACATTGATGAATAACTTATATGCCATCCTAGAGCCTTCATCCAGCAGCTGATGGAAGTAGAAACAGATAACCACAACTGAAACCTGAACTGAACTGGAATCCAGTCGCAGAGAAGGAGGAGTGATGAGCATAGGGGTCAAGACCAAGCTGGTGAAACCCACAGAAACAGCTGATCTGAACAAGGGGAAGCTCTTGGCCCCCAGACTGATCACTGGTGAACCAGCATGGAACTGATCCAGACCCCATAAATGTGGATATCAGTGAGGAGGCCTCGGAAATCTGTGGGGCCTCTGTACTTATAGGGATCAGTACTTATCCCTAGCATAGGTGTGGACTTTGGGAGCCCATTTCACACAGAAGGATACTCCCTCAGCCTAGACACACAGGGGAGGGCCTAGGCCCTATCCCAAAGGATATGACAGACTCTGCAGACCACCACCTCCCCATGGAAGGCCTCACTCTCCCTTGGGAGCAGAAATGGTATTGGATAGGTAGGGGCAGGGGAGGATGGGAGGGAGAAGGAACTGGGATTGACATGTAAAACAATCTTGTTTCTAATTTAAATAAAAATGGAGAAAAAATAAAAAGAGACACAGAAAAAAACATAACCTCATTTATTATTATTATCTTAATAATATAAAAAACAAAGCATAGAAACTAAACATTCATCATTGCAAGGTTCACTACCGGAATTCAGATGTGGAGAGGGAGGAGGGATGAGCAAAGGAGCCAAGATGGGGCTGGAGAGACCTGCAGAAACAGTAGACCTGACCTAGTGAGAGCATGGAGACCCTGGTCATAGAGCTGTGGAAACAGCGTTAGACTGAACCAAGCCTTCCGAATGTTGGTGCCAGGGAAGTCTATGGGACATTTAACAGTGGAGCCAGTCTTCAACCCTAGAGCACAAATGAACTTTGGGAGCCTGATCCCTAAAGAGGGATACTGTTGCAGCCCAGATACATCAAGGAAGGCCTGGGCCCTCCCCCAAACAATATGGCAGACTTTGAAGGTCCCTGGTGGAGACCCTCACTGTCCCTGGGGAGGAGTTGGGGGATGGGTTGGGGGAGTTGGTGGGGAACATGGGAGGATGGGAAGGTGAGGGAATGGGGTGATGGATATGTAAATATGAGTGGTAATTAAATAATTTAAATAAAAAGAAATAAAAAATGGAAATGTTTTATGTATAAAGCTGAGCCACATCCAACTGCTATCTATGTAGCCTGCCTGGTCTTCCATCACCCTAGAACAAAATTCTTGCATCAAGTGAAGGGACCAGGAGAAGGGAACATAGTATCAGCTCAAAGTTTGCTATTCTGAGTTCCAGCTTAAGACAGAATTGAGAACAAAATTTGAGACATTCAGTTATTTAAAATCTAAGTAATATTTGTTCAGCACAGAGAAGTAAATTAAATAAACAAAATTTCTACCTTTGTGGAACATTGTAATGGACTTACAGGAATATACACAAAAAATCCAACAAGCTCTGTTCCTTCTTGCCTTAATATTTAGAGTCTGATAGGTGGGATTGGGACTAAGAAATGTTGGCAAGGAAAGAATAAGAACAATTATCATGTTTTGGATCTTAATTGCCCCCAAAAGCTGTGTTTTGAAGGTCCAGTCACCAGTCTGTGAATTTACTAAAAAATTGGAGATACTTTAGGGGACCTAGTGTTCACTGTGAGTGTGTCCTTAAAGGGGATATTAGGATTATGGCTCTTTTCTCATTCTCTATGTTTTCCAGTTGTCTCAAGGAGTGCAATTCTGCTCCACCACATGTACCTGACATAAGCTCTCTCACCACAGGCCTAAACCAATGAAATCCAGTGACTATCAAAGCCCCAGAAACCATATACCAAAATAATTTTCTTTCCATGTAAATTGATTTTTTTCAGGTGATTTTTTCACAAAGATGAAAAACTTACTCATACAAGTATCTACAGTAAAGGTGAAAGTTTGGAGAGCCTTTCCCACCTAGATTCTAGAAAGAAGAAAGAAAAGTGAATCTCTTGTCAGAGTTTCAGCAGGAATCTGAAACTCTGTTCAGATGCTTTATTGTATCTCATGCTTTACTGTTATGCTAATCTGTTCACTGGACTTTCCTCTTGCTTTTCAGTACCAACCATTTTTTCCAGATGCCTCCACAAGTTATGAGTACAAGAAAGGATAAGAAATGTCACTCCGGACTCTGAAGCCCCCCCCCCCATGGAAGGCCTCACCCTCCCTAGGCAGCAGAAAGGGATGGGATAGGTAGGGTGTTATTTGGGGGAAGGGCAGGGAAGGAGGGGAGGGAGTGGGAACTGGGATTGACATGTAAAATAATCTTGTTTCTAAGCAACAGAGGAGAGGCTACCTTAAATGCCCTCCCATGATAATGAGATTGATGACTGACTTATATGCCATCCTATAACCTTCATCCAGCAGTTGGTGGAAATAGAAGCAGACCCCCACAACTAATCACTGAACTGAACTGGAATCCAGTGGCAGAGAGGAACGAGTGATGAGCAAAGTCCAGACCAGGCTGGTGAAACCCACAGAAACAGCTGACCTAAACATCGGGGAGCTCTTGGTAACCAGACTGATAGCTGGGATACCAGCATGGGACTGATCCAGACCCCAGGAATGTGGGTTTCAGTGAGGAGACCTTGGAAATCTATAGGACCTCTTGTAGTAGTTCAGTACATATCCCTAGCATAGGTGTGGACTTTGGGAGCCCATTCCACATAGAGGGACACTCCCTGAGCCAAGACACATGGAGGTGGGCCTAGGCCCTATCCCAAAAGATATGATAGACTCTGATGACCCCCTGTGGAAGGGTGAGCCCTTCCTGGAGAGCAGAAAGGATATGTGATAGGTAGGGTTTTAGTTGGGGGGGGTAGGGGAGGAGGGGAGGGAGAGGGAACTAGGATTGACATGTAAAACAATCTTGTTTCTAATTCAAATAAAAAATATCTGTAAAAAATGGAGAAAAATGTCACTCATCTGATCTTATATGTAGGTGCTGCTATGCCAGTCATTGTCTGAAGCAAGCTGGATACTATTTAGGAAGTAAAGACAGGAGATAGGTATGTAGAGAGATGGGCAAATTGGTGACAAGGAAGGAGGAATGCCTGAACAAATGGGCCCTTGTTTAGGTACTAGCATAATAAGTGCAAAGTTAAGTGAGTAAAACAAAATAAATGAATGATATGTGATCCCAAATAAGCTACACAATCATCCGTGTCTTACATCCTTGCCTATATAGGCTGCTCTAAGTGGACTCATTGGATTTTAAAACAAATCATGTGAAGTTGAGAGGCAAAAGTGGGGGAGGAATAAGAAAGGAATTAGAGTGGAAGTATTTGGGGTAAATGTGATCAATAAAAAGAATTTAAACAATAAGCAAATGGATTTTAAAATAAGAAACTAGCTTAAACAGAGGAAAGACTTTAAGTTACTGATAAGATGCTTAGAAGAATGAGTGGTGAGAAAATAATCACAAAGATCTGATGGAATCAGAGACGTTAACAGTAATTAAAATTATAGAACTATGTCCCAAGAGGAAAAAGGATCACAGTGTATCTTTAAAGTGAACAGAAGACCAAAAGGAAGCTGGAGAGGATCTGCTCTGCCTTGGTTCCCTGATAATGAAGACAATTTGGCCTTACTGTGAGCAGGAATTAGGCAATCACACCTATAAGAATTAGACATAAACCTAAGCTTAAATATTGGGCTTCCACTGAGATGAATTATAATCATTTAGTGCTCTTTCATTCTTTGATAAAAATACACATCATTAAAACTTTAAAAGGACAGATAAATCTCTTCAATGTTCATCATCTTAGTTGGGAATTTTATAATTGTTGATATGTTTATTTGTATATTATATATGTGAGTTTGTGATATATATGACATTTAATTCTACTGTTCAATATCAAATATTTACTGTTTTGATATAAACTGTTTTAAGAATTTAATATATTTTGCTAATTTGTAGATGCAAAGTATATATATGATATTTTACTTTATGAATACTATAGCTTATCAACAATTTTTTGCTACTGTGATAAAAGACACTGACAAAGGCAACTTAAAGGAGAAAGAGTTTATTTTGCCTTCCAGAGAGGTACAGTTCATCGTGGTGGAGGAGACATGGCAGTAAGGCAGGAGGGCATGGAAAGAGGAGCATGAGGCCAGTTGTTTATATTTCATTTATAATCAGGAAGCAGAAGGTGAATAAGAATGGAGGGAGCAGGCTATAAAGTCTCAAAGCCTATTCCCAATATTGTTTATAAACTAATTAAGCTTAACTGGAGATCAAAATGCAAAGCTAGCCACAAGCCATAAAGGTCAGGCAGTGGTGGTTCACACCTTTAATCCCAGGAATCAGGAGATGGAGGCAGATGGATCTCTGTGAGTCCAAGACCACCCTGGGCTATACAAGAGTAAATCAGTCTAAAAGAGAAACAGGCTCATGCCTTTAACCCCACCACTAGAAAGGTATATAAGGAAGAAGCAAAGGGTCCATGTGAGATTCAGTTTCCATTCAAAAGGAAGACAGGATTTTCATTTCAGCCTTGGTAAAAGTAAGAACAATTGGCTCACTACTAGCTTTTCTGGTCTTCAGCTTGAACCCCTGAATCTCTGGATTTTTATTAATCATGCTACATGCAGTTCCTCTAGTGAGGCTCTGTCTTCTTTCTTACAAGTGGCAGTAGCTGGGACCAATCACTCATTCAAACACCTGAGCCCAGGGTGAACATTTCATATTGAAAATATTATACTCACTTTGTTTGGAAATTTAGTTTTATCATCCTTTCTATCTCTTGTTGTTTATAAATAAATTGCTTTTTCATATTCTCTTGTCACACAAAACATGGTAGTCTGATCTTCCATCACTGTATAGATCTCTGAATCTTTCATTGTCATAAAATATCTGTGTTGAAATTGTTATGTCAAGTCTGATTATGTAGATTTTTTGAGAAAGAATTTATGTATGCCAGATTGGGAAGCAATCTCTATATGACAGTGATGACCCTGAACTGCTAATGGTCCTGACTCTACCTCCCATGTTCTGATATTGAAGGTATGTGCCACCATACCCATTTACAAGGTACTCAAGTTTAGATAGTGTTGAATATTGAACTCAAGAGCTTTCGGCACACTACAAGAGCATGCTACCAACTAAACTACAACTCTAGCTGCAAATTCTCAGGCTTTGGATACTTGTGCCAGTTATTCTGCCTTAGCTGTCCTCAACAAACAAGCTTTATCACCAAAATTGTTGAAATTTCAAGTCTTTTAATGCCTCTCTTAACTACACAGAGATCAGAGTCTAGGTTGTAGACTTGGTTGGTTCTCACAGATCCACAGATCACAGCACCACAGAAGACTTTTTTTTTGCCCATGTTCTACCTTTTGTGCCATGGATCTCATTCTTTAGTGGGCACAAATGGCTTCCAAAAATTTCTGGAATGCATTTTAACTCCTATGTTCACAATAAGCACCTATTCTCAAACCAAAGGCCAAAGCATCAATCTAGATGAACATGGGTTATGTACCCATTCCTAAACTAGTTGTTTAGAAGAGACAGTGATAATATTGCCAATACAATCCTTAAGTATTCTGAACTCAGATTTTCTCCAGCCCTCACTAACATTGAAAATTAACACTAAAACCTACAATAAAATTAATGTCATCAACTAGACAGATAAAGCATAGACCATTCTTCCTCGTTTCCTTTTGCCTCCCTATCTGTCTTTCCTTCATTCCCATTCCCTTCCTTTCTCTTCCGTGTCCTTGGTAATGTTGAAAGTTTGTACTCTTAAATTGGACTATATTTACATTTTGTTTCTCTGCCTGGCTAGTGCAGAGAATTTTTTAATAGATAAGTTTAATAGGTAAGTTTGGGACAGTCTTTGAAAATAAAGAAGAATCATACATAAGATTACAGCATCTTCCTCTTGGTATCCTCATGAAGATAAAATAAATTGTTCATTTTATAAAATCTTGCAAATATTTGGCTTTCTTTTTTATAATTTTCATAATTAAATTGTTAATTACTAATCATTCCTTGTGTTCATTTTTCTTTTGGGAGAAATCAATTTCATACTTAAAGGAGCTTTCATTTTGTCTGATACATATTTATTTGAGATATACATTTAGATGCCCATATTATATTTATTAAAAGACAACAGACAAGGTCACATGAGTCTGGAAAGCTGATAAAATGATGGTTTCAGACAGAGTGAGATGTCAAAAAATGGATAAAGCATGAGGAAGTGCCTAAATGTTTTAATTATTTTCTACCTTTGAAAAATTTGCATATAAGGTTCTGATGTTTACACAATATTTTTATGGCACTCACTAGATACCAGGCATCCTTCATCATATGATTCAGACATAAATTCCCTCAGAGAGTCATAATGAAATGAGTAATGCCAAATGAGTCACTTCCCAAACAACCAGCATCACATGCAGTGAGTATTATGTTTATACTTTTAAAATAATTTTTTACAAACAGCTAGCTGTAAATTTCAGCCTCTTATAATATAAATACTTTCAAAAAGTGAAAAGGGTATATGGGAATGAAATAAGATTTTCATTCAAAACTTTAACACAATGATGTTCTAATATAGGTCAAAACTATATAGATTACCCAAACCTCTACTGGGATAGAAGCACACAGTGAGGCTCTCTTCCTTCTGAGTGGTGTTTTCTCTGTTATCCTAGTGAACTTTTGTTAGGAATGGCCAGACAGAATCCAGGCTTCCTTCTTCCATTTCAGATGTTTTCTTGACATTGGCTATGACAAAAATCCTTTTTTTTTCTTATTAAAAATTGATCAGTCCCCTTGTGTCCTGAACAGGTGTGTTCTACAGGAAACAAACCTGCCTCTGCTACAATCCCAGTATGCCCCACCCCACCCTACTTTTGCAAAAGCCACAACCATCTTGCAGTGGGTAGCGTTCAACCATTCTCCTCTTCATTTCTCAGGAGGCAGAACAAGTAACAATAGAAAGCTCTATCATGCAAATAGTCTTTATTATCTTAAGCTTAAAAAAAAATAAAAACACTTTGTAAGATAGTAGGAAGGTATGCCCCGTTCTGTAATATTTGGCAGTGTTCATTTTAAATGAGTCACTTGTTAGGGCAAAATTGTTCTAACCTATAATAAATGTTCAGACTGTCGGATGCATGCTTGTACTGAATTAATATTTTATGTCTCCTTTGCCTCGTGTGGGCTGCCTGCTCCACTGGAATGTTCAAGCACCATGGAAACGCTGGGAGATATTTTCTGTTAATTATATGAATGTTTGACAGATAGCAGTACAGTATCATGGAATTAAACTCTGCTGCTGCTGAATTCTGATCAGCTCATAGCATGTTTTATTTTGTTTGTTTCAGTGTGTGGTTTTGCTTTATTTTTAAGTACTACAGTCTCTGTCCTTGTCCACAGTCACCTTTTTCCCCCAAATCTTAATTCAGTAAATTTTGCATTGTCTACATAGTTGTCATAAGATGAAGGAAAGTATCAAATTTTCTTAAGTTAAAAATTCTCTGCTTTTTAAAAAATACCATTCTGTGAATAAATCCTTTTGTAGCATTTTTTAAAAGAAGACTAAAAAAATGTCTAACATTTTTCCATGATTAAACTATAATGTTAGTCACAATTATGCTACACTTCAATTCCTATGTAAAAAAGTCTCTTAGCTGAAAAAAAATTCTCCCTTTAATCTTATAAAAAGAACATTCAACATTAAAACCATAGTGTCCATTGTCTTTTATTTGTGTTCAAGAGAAGTCATATCCTTCTGGTTCAGTGAAAAACATTCACAACTTTTCTAAACTGATGACCTCTAAATTAGTTGACTAAAGTTTTCCTTTAAAATTCCTTTGGGCCTTATGAATATATTCAAAACAGAAGCCAGTCATCCAAATGTGTAGGCAGAGCTTCCTGGACAAATAGGTAACTAACCAGTTGGGCAAGGTGGCACATAACTTTAATCCCAGACCTTAGAAATGTGAGGCATGGGAGATACTGTTTTGAAATAAATCAAAGAAAGAAAAGGAGGAAGGAAGGGAGGGAGGGAGAGGAGAGGGAGGGTCTTTCTTGTTTTTCCGTCTCAAGATAACACTAAATAGATGCAGGAAGGTGTTCACACCTTTTCACACAGAGCCTCCTCCTATCTCTGTCATGAGAAATAACTATTTCTTGAGTATCTCGCCATAGCTTTGTACCTCTCTCCACAGACCTGAAAGTGAGGGGTAGATGAAAAAGTCATGGCCAAAAGGCTCACCGAACATTGCTACAGGAAAGATTCAAATATGTTAAAAAAAATGAACAAACAAACAAGCAAAACAATAGTTCTCCCACTACAGGAATCTTATTGGGGACAAATGAAGTCCCAGCTGAAACAAAGCACTGGTAGAGGAACTAACTGTACTGCACAGCAGCCTAGCACGTACAGACACCCAGCAAAGTGTGAACCAGAAGACGGTCCCAAACAGCCCACATTTTAATACCTACCACGCTGGGCTATCTACAAGGGTAACTTCATGTGGGACTAAGAAGGAAGGTCCTCCTTATATGTTGGAGGCAAGAGTGAGCAGCAGAGAAGAACTGAAGGAGAGATGAATGTGAACTGCAGTGCTGTGGTTTGCGCAGCCTTGAAAGCTAAGGAAACAAGGACACTGATGGAGAAATGCCATCAACTTGATTTTAGCCACTGAAAACCATTTTAGATTTCTAACTTTTAGAAATAAACACACTAAATTGGTGATTATGTGTTAAATTTTCAAATATGAAACAGGAAGTTAATACCCAAAGACAGATGAGGGAAACTTTGCTGTGTGTGAACAATATTAAACACTTCGGAATATACAGTATATCACATGAAATAGAAGATGGGAAGACGTATTTCAAACAGCAAGGATAAAATTTTACTTTCTCCTTAAGTATTCTCATTCTTTCAAAAATATGATTCCTCAAACAACATCATAAAAAAGGCATCATAGTATTTTCCAATTTAGAATGAAGTAGCTGAATCTCATGGAAATTAATTACTTTGTTTAATTTTGAAGTTGTGCAAGTGCTTTAGAGTTAAGAGTCCAGGTCTGCCACCTTTTACCTTTCATGGTACCACAACACTGTTTGTACTTCCATCTATTTTTAGAGAGACGTGAATGTCAGGCAAAAGAGTATGAAACCTGTTCTCCAGCAACAAAGTTTTTGAGCATGAGTGCCATGATCACTAATTACACAGGTAGTTAAGTGGGTGAGGAAAGGAAAGCAAAATCTAGAGGTGTGATAGGCTAATAGTGCATTCCATAAATATGAAACAAAGGTCTGAACTAAAGTCAGTAGTGGGAACTGTTTTATATAGGGTATGAAAGAACAGGGCAATGGAGAAAGATGTAAGAAATTCCTCATTCTGGATTATCACCAGTGTGAAAGTCAGTCATGATTTCTAATGCTACATGAATTCAATAGTCTTTGTAGATGGAAATTTGGTTTCTTTTATAATGGATATTCACTCTGTCCATGACCTTGGGCAATTTGGCCTAATAGAGGTGATGCTTCTTGTCTGCCAATGTGACCTCTTAAAAAGGAAGGGGGGAAGGGATAGCATTCTCTTGGATGGTGAAGACCAGGTCAGGCATCGTGAAGCAGTGTGTGACTGGTCCCCAGCTTTCCAAAGGCTCTGCAACTGAATTTACCATATTCTGTATTTGTGAGTGTATTTCCCCCTTTCATATTTTAGTAAGTCTTTATTACCTTTTAAACTGATGCACATGGATTTCCTACTACATTCCTAACTAAAAAATACATTTTATATCTGTATTAGACTGTTTTGCACATGTATATTTATATCTGTATTAGACTATTTGATATATAGATACATTTCAAAAGATGGGATATTTGATTTAAAATAAGTGAATCCCAATGTTATGTTTCCTCCAATAATAGTCAAGATATATGTATTTTATTGAGGTCAACTCTCCACAGTGAAAATTGGGAATAAAAAGGTGTCACCCTGATCTCAATGTAATGGGGATTTTGCTCTCTAAGCCATCACCTTTCCTACAGGTCTTTCTTGACCTCATCCATCTCTCACACTATTATCTTCTTGCTGTTATTTTTATATGTTGCCAGCAAGCTACAAAACACCTCTGAGTGGTCATCCTTGTTATAATCTGAAACATTGGCTATTGTGATGTGACATGTTATTTGTTGCTGTTATTTGCCTGTCAGCTTTCATCACACCCATTTTTCAAATTTTGATTGCCTTTTTATGACTTCAAACCTAGAATTGTTTACTGACTTCTTTCCCTTTTAGCACAAAGAATTCAAAATTCTATTAGTGGCCCTAGTAAGCTGATTCAAAAGCAACTGCATTTTAATATTTACCCTTCCTTAGTAATCTGAATTCTGATTTCAGAATATCAGCTAGCTACATTATGAGATTTCTATTTAGAAAACAGTTTTTCCAATGGATTTACCAGTTGTGATTTCATTAAGCCAATTCTCCAAAATTGCATACAAACAGAGATTAATTCAGTCATGGCATTCAGATATTCAGTATAGCATCTACCAGCTCACTCAGGAGCTGCATGAGACTTGGAAGTGATGGAGCCAAAGTCTGAATTAGGAATAATCATATTTGTAATGAGTCTTTCTCCGTCCCACCACCAGCCTCCGAATCACAGCATGAAGACTTAATATTAATTACTAAATCTCAGCTCAGGCTTGTTTTAGGTAGCTCTTCTAACTTAAGTTAACCAATTTCTATCAATCTATGTGCTGCCCCAAGGCTTTTATTTTTTAACCTCATCTATGTACTGTCCACCTTGCTTTTCTGCTTCCTGGAGTCTTCTTCCTCAAATTCTCTCTGCCCTGAAAATCCTGATTAGTTATTGGGAATTTAACTTTTTATTAAACCAATCACAGTGACATATCTTCACATAATGTAAAGGTACATTTCACAACATTATAAAGCACAATTGCACTTTTAATGTCTTGGCATGTTATTAAAGGATATTTTGTATTACATAATCCAAAAGTCCTATTTATTTTAGATCCAACCAGTAGGCTTTGGTTTAAATGGGAAAAGTCAACAACAGAAAGGGCATAGATCAAACCTTTATCTGGAGTCTTCAATGTACCGAATCAGTGTTTTACTTGGTGTTTCTCCACCATCATAGCAACATACCACCCAGGTTAGTCACAAATAAAACACACCATATACTACTTCCTAGATCCTTTTGTTTCAGACAAGCTCATGTGTATCAGTGATCATTTTTGTGTTTTTTTCTATGGCTCAGGCATATGCAAATCTGCAAAATATACAAAAGCCTATTAATGTTCTAAATCAAAGCCTCCAATTTGGCACCTGAAGAATGCATCTGTTTTTTGCTCCCACTCTTTTAGCATTTGTGTTGGGGCTAGAAAGATGACTCAACAATAAATAGCATTGTTGCTCTTGCAGAGAACCTGGGATCAGATCTGAGCACCCACATGGTAGCTCACAACTGTCTGTAACTCCAGTTCCTGGATATACAATGCCCTCTGGCCTTGGAGAATACCAAGCAGCATTGGCACACATATCCAGGAAAACACTCATACACATAAAAATATAAGATGTTTGTTAATGTATCCAGAGGGTTTTTTCAAAGTTGAAAATAGATTCTTCTTTTAGACAATATGTCCCAACTGTGGACCTCCAAGAGACAACAACCAAACATGACAAAATAAGATACAGTCAGACAAGGCAAAACCCCTCATATCTAGGCTAGTCAAAGAAACCCAAAAGGAGGGAAGAGTCCCAAGAGCAGACAAAAGAGTCAGAGAGACACCTGCTCCCACTGTTATGAGTTCCATAGAAACATCACTTTAACAGCCACAACATACATGCAGATCTGGTGCAGACCCTTGTAGGCTGCTTCAGTCTTTCTGAGCCCGTATGAACCCTATTTAATTGATTCAGTGGGCCATGCTCTGGTTTCCTCCACCCCTTCTGACTCTTCTGTGAGATTTCCCAGGTTCTGAGGAAAGGGACCTGATCTCTGCATCCACTCCTATCTGCTGCTGGAGGAAGTCTCTCTGATGATGACTGGACAAGGCACTGACCTATGAGTATAGCAGAATAACATTAGGAACCATTTCATTGTTTTTTCTTTCCTTTTTTCCAGTCCTGTTTGGTTCTACCTTATATTTTGGGCTATCTAATCTGTGGTTCCGGCCATCCAGGAATAAGATCCCTCTAGTGGAGTTGGCCTCAAGTTAAACCAGACATTGGCTGGCCACTCCCACAAGTTCTGTGACACTATTGCTCCAGAACATCTTCCAGGCAGGACAGATGACAGATGGAGGGTTTTGTCACTGTGTTGATTCCCAGGTTTCTCTTTCCATAGCTTTCACAGTGTCTTCCAGAACTAAACAGACTAGAATGTGTGGTGAAGGTTCCATGTAGGCACCATCTTGGCTTCTCTATGTTCAATGAACTGTATGGATGTTGTCCTTGGCAATGGGACCTCACTGTCAGTTTTCGGAGAGTGACCCATTATCTTAGCATCATCTTGGCTATTTAAAGATCTCCACAGGACACACTCAGCCAACAACTCAACCAATTGCAGCCCAGTCCCACCACTGGAAGCCTTACATCACTCCAAAGATAGCCATTTTGTCATGTCAGGCTAAGGAGTCCTCATTAGAATCACTCTCACAGATTCCATGAGATTTCTATTGCACTAACTTTCCACACTGCCCACAAATGGCCCCCAAATTCTGGCTGTATTTCTCTATACTCTCTCCCTCCATCCCTCCCCCTTTCACCTAGTCCACACTGCTCCCATCTCTACCTGCATGAAGTCCACCTGCAAAATCTATTCTACTTCCCCTTCCCAGGGAGACCTATGCCTCTTCCCTAGAGCCCTCCTATTTACATAACCTCTCTAGTTCTGTGAATTATAGATTGATTATCATTTAATTAACAGCTAATATCCACTTATAAATGAATACATACCATATTTTTTCTGGGTCTGGGTTACCTCACTCAAAATGATTTTTCTAGTTGTATCCATTTGCCCAAAAATTTCATGAAAGCACTTTTTTAACAGCTGAGCAATACTCCATTGTGTGGAAATGTTCCACATTTTCTTTATCCATTCTTCTGTTGAAGGACATCTAAATTGTTTCCAGTTTCTGACTATCATGGATAAATCCTCAGTGAACAGAGTTGAGAAGTGTCCTTGTACTATTCAGAATTGTGCCATTGTGCCATAATCAAAATAATGTATGTATTCATATGTATTGCCATGTCTCACAACTTGAGGCATACAGTAAAAGAAATGTATAGAACCCACACGTGTTCTAAGGAGAACACAAAAGGAACTGTCAATTAGGAAAAATAACCAGACAGCATTGTAACACAGAGCCTTGCTGCACGTTCTAGCATGATAGGAAGCTGATGTCCTACTCATCCCTGTTAGAGCCAGCTTCATTATCTTGCTCATCTACTTGTTCCATCAAAGAAGCAGTTCTCAAATGAAAGATAAAATGCTGCAGTTTAAAAAAAAACCTTTTTAATAATCCTCAGACAGTTTTAGAAACAACTTAAATTTTCTTTCAATTAAAGACACAAATTTTATGTTGCAAAACTCTTTCCCTTGCTGAAAACTCAGGAAAGATACTATTTTATTTCATGAAGTGGGGTAGAAATATTATTTTGATTGACAATGAACAGGAAATTAAGAATGGGTTGAGAAAGACATATAGTCGCCAGCTGAACAGAAATTATTTTTCATGACACAGGTCTGAAAGGTATGAAAATACTCAGTAAAAGCTCAGCAAGGCATACTCTCATTTCTAGGGGACAGTGACCTGACCTTGTGGGTTCCATGCTTAGGAGTTCTCAAATGGTAGGCAAAAGACACCAGGCAAAAGGGACAGCTCTGTCCAGAGGTTAAACTGGGTCCAGTCCCACCCAAGCTTGGGCCTAGAGCATCTTTCCTCAGATACAGAATAGTGATTTACATGATGGAAATTAGTCTGCATTATCTGCATCAGAGGAGATAAATATAATCCCTCACATATATTCTAGTATAGAGACCCATCTCCCTATGCACCCACTATTTTCTCATATGAAAGATCTTTGTTAAATTATAGACTTCCCCGTGCATAATTTAAATAGCAATATACTGTTTAAGCTTAAAAGCTTGTTCAAATTGAATTCTGACATATTCCTGTCCTCTTTGGTTGGGAAGCTCAGTTTGCCTAGTCCTGCATAAGGAAGAGGCTATTTGTGGAGGAAAGTGTGTAGAAAGTATCCAAGCTGATTTGGATCTGTGTATTCAAAATAGAGAGTTGAATCTGGAGAATGCTGGAAGTTGAGACAATGGAGAAACAACAGGAGTTGGTGAGCAGAAGCTGACCTGTATAATCTAGACAGTCTTGATTTCTCAGCCAAGAACATTCCATTCTCTGGACAAGCAAGTATGGGTTTGTCGCTGGTATGGTGAAGAAGCTAGAGCATGGCAGTAATAAATTACTCTGTTTGTTAAAAGTAGAATACTCACATAATTAGCTTATAGTGTAGAATAATCAAATCCACCTTTTTGTGCTCCCTTTGAAAGCATCAAACAAGCAAAAGGGAAAAACAGCATGTGAAGCAATGCTGGGAAGCAGTAAAGTTTCAAGAAGTAAGCCTTTGATATGCATAAACCTTTAAAATGTGGGACTGCTGAGTGCAGTGTGCTTGTTCTTGTAGCATGTTGATAGACTATTTTTCTAATTACGGAGTTAATAGAATAAAATAACATATATAAGTGTCTATAAATTGATTTACAATTTATATATCAAGCTAATCCTAATGTGGAGCTGTGGAAAGAAGTAAAGGGAATGACAGAAGCTGGTGGATAAAAGATTTTTCCTCTCTACTAAAAAAAGGCTTGAAGCAAATACAACAACACAGTAATTGGTAATTTTGGTCACACTATAAGAATTTGTTATATTGTTCTCTAGGCTGTACTATATTTTTAATATCTGGAAATTAAAACAATTATAAGCATTTTCTGTACATAATTAGTTTGTGTAAAAAGCATGAAGAAAATTAAAATCACTTGTAAGATTTTATTTTTCTGTCTGGAAAAATGGTTCACTAGGTAAAGACTCTTGCTGCCAAGCCTGATGACCTTCATTTGACACCTGAAGCCCATGAAGTACAAGGCAAGATCCAATTGCTACAAGCTCTCCTCTGATTGTGACCTGTGAACACACACACAGACACACCACACACTCAGCACATGCATACATACACAAACAGGGGCAGTGAGAATAAAGTAATTTTAAAGGTTTAGATGTGTTTAGTTTTGACAGTGTTTACATATTTGTCTTTATTTTCCATGAGTTACTATAGAAAAAATCTTTCTATAATTTAATATTTTAATCTAAGATTTGTAAATATTTTCCTCTATTCTCCTATCCCTTTTATAACCAGACAGCTTGTTGTTTCAGGATATTGTATCACATTGTGAAACTCTGAGTCTGTGTTAATAAAATTAACCTTGGACCAGGGGGCAGTGACAGTTGACAGGAATGAGTCATAGTGAGGAAGGAGGATCCAGTAATTCAGATAGCTTTGCACAGGAAAGAGTAGGGAGGGACTTGGAGATTTGCAGTCTTTTTTGGTTTGGGAAAAATGAACAGATTGAACAGATGCTTTTCTTGCTGGGTTTCTGACCAAAAATCAAGGTCATCTTGTTGCTTCTTGGCTTTTCTGATCCAGCAAGTATTCACCCTAATATCTGACACTCAAGTCTTTATTGGTAATTAGAATGGTAGACACTTAGTTAAAACCTACATTTGGTTGCTGGTTGCTGCAGCCAAGCCTGTGACAGCAGGACCAGAAATTTCAAAGTGCTGTGGACTGAGTAGTGGGATGCTGACTGTAGGACCTTAGTACACAGGTGGTAGTTAAAATACTAGTAGATTCAGATGTGGCCACTAAGCCAACAGAAAAACATTTGTTGTTCCAATGTGAGTCACAACCACACAAGATGCCACACTAGCCTGCACAAGGCTCTGTTCCAATCACCTAAACTGCTCAAGGGAACTCCTTGCAGGGACTCCAGAGAGTGGGCTTGTGCTCTGTAATTGTGGAAGGGACCCCCAAACTTACCACTGACATCACTGCTGTGAACAAATTGAGAACTCAGGAGATTTCGTGGGAAACCTGGCAAATTATTAAGGAGAGAGTTAAGTAATAGTAAAAAAAAAATCTTCCCCACATTCATAATGGGGATTATCACAATACAGGGATATGGGATTCTGTATAGTGCTGCAATGGACAGCTTGAAAATGGGAAAAATAAATGAAGGGATAACTGACTTAGCAGGGATTGACATAATGCTGATTATAATTACTATCAGTTTGGAAATTCATATCTTATCCTTAAAAAGTGATTTAATAACTGTGCCAAAAAGAAAATTTGATTAATAAGATATATACTTCAGAAGGACTTACTATTGATAATATGTAAGCCTTAGAAAGACCTAGTAATGAAAATAAAAAACTACTCAGAGACAGATAGAGGAATTTAGACAACAACCTACTGCACCACTGCATGATAAAGATAGATATCCTAAGGTTATTAGAAAACCAGATTAGTTTATCCAGTTACTATAAAAGAATTATCAGCAGACAATAGGCATCCCTGAGGTTATGAAGAAGTCAAATGGAATCCAATAGAAATATTAGATTTGAGGAGATTTAAGGAAGTCATCATTTCATATGGTATGCATTCACCCTATGTGAAGCAAATGTTAAATTTATGGACAATTCAGAACAGAATTATTCCCCAAGACTAGAATGATTTGGCTACAGAGATATTGGAAGCTGGTCCTTAGTTACAATGGAGAACATGGTAAAAAGAGGAATATAGGAATATAGGGCTGTATAACAACAAAATGGGACTAGAGGTATTGATATTTCTCAAGACTAGTTTCTTGATAAAGGCCAATGTGAAGAATCACAAAGACAATTTGAATTAGATGATCACACTTTGATACTGTGCTGTTTAGCAGCTTTGAATGCTTGGGACAAGATTGAAGAATCAGGAAAGAGGTCTGAGTAATTTACTAAAATTATACAAGGCCCCAAAGAAGCCTTCACTGATTTGTTTTTTGTAAAGTTTGATTTCAGCTGTATATAGAATAATATCAGATCCAAATTGACAAGTATCAATTTAATCTTTGGCTTTTGAAAATGCTAATTCAGAATGCAAAAGAGTAATTAGGTCTTTAAAGAAAAGATCAGCATCCACAGATGAATAGATTAGAAATACAGCTGATCTCATGCTAGTGATGCTGCTGTGATAGGAGAAATAATTTCTAGAAATTTTAAGACAAGTTAAAATGTCAGATGTTATAATTGTGGTAAACAAGGCCCTTTGAGAAGGGATTGTAGGCAAGGCATTCTTAGAAACTGTGTTTTTTTTTCTAGAGATAATCCAACATTGACTCTGATAGAAAAGAAATCACAGGATGCACATGTGGGTCACTTGGCTCTAGAGCTGGATTGTATTATGGTTATTTTCCCTTCCACACATTCTCCTACACTAATTTATATGCAGAGAGTATATAATATCTTTTTTGTCTTTTCTTTTAGAAGCACTCTTATTTACATGTCAATCTCCCCATTCCCTTGACCTCCCATCCTCCCATGCTCCCCCTGGCCCTCTGCATCCACCCCCCACCCACTTCCCAAGGATAGTGAGGTCCTCCCTGGGGGACCATCAAAGTCTGTCAATATCATTTGGTGGAGGGCCTAGGCCCTCTTTCTTGTATCTGGGATGCAATAGTATCTCTCCATAGGTAATGCCTTAAAATGGTTATTTTTAGCACACAAATAGAGTAAAAATTTAAGAACTATGTAGAAAATGCTTCTGAATTGTTTCTGAAAATGTGGCTATTTCTCCAGTATCATGCATTCCTGTATTGTTTCATATTCCCCACAATGATGATAATAGACTGAACCTCTGTAGCTTTAAATGAGCCACTTCAATTAAATGTTTCCTTTATGAAAGTTGTGATCACAGTGTCTTTTCCCAGCAATAAAAACCCTAACTAAAACAACCAGTTAGCAGGAATGGACCTAGCTGAAATTGGTGTACTGTTTACTAATTCTGAAATTGCCTCATTATGGGCCCAAAATAAATATTGGTAAAGATCCTGCAGCAATATCTTGGGAAAGATGAGCAATAAATATTCAAAAGCAAGAGACTCCTGTTTATAAAAAGAATTAATTGGATCCTCCCTCATGTAGTAAGAGGAACACCATTCTATAATGATGCAAACAAATCAAGAAAGGCAGGTTATAAGTTAGGTAAAATGAGTAAAGCTATACAAAGCACTTATGATTCAGTTAAAAAATCAAAATTATATGCTATTTTCATAGTATTATTAGATTTTCCAGAACCCTTTACTACAGTTACTTACTCTAAATATGCTGGAAGTGTGTTTAATACTTTGAAATCACTGAACTTATTCCAGATGATTCAGAATTCATTTTGTTATTTATTCAACTACAACAAGTATTCAGAAATAGAAATCATCCAGTGTATATAAGACATATCATATCCCATATGGGTTTACCAGATCATCTGACACAAGGTAATTATGAAATTGATCAGCTGTTAATTGGAAATGTGGTAAAAAAAAACCCTCAGAGCTTAATAAGAAACATCACATTAATAGCAAATGTTTAAAGAAAAATGTTGAGTAGCTGTTCTTATGATTTTTAGACATTTGTATATATTTAGAGAAATATGCATTCAAACCATTTCACACTGCTTAATTGGGTTGTCATTTTTGCCATTGAGTTTTCTCTTTGTGTTCTGTGAATATATATAAAGCCTCATCTATATAATTTGTTTTTACCATATTTTATAGTTTGTAAATATTTTGAAGTCAACAGTGAGATGCTATTTTAAGTCTAATTATTTTGTCATTTCTTCTATTAACCCAGTTCCAAGAAATGTGATATTCCACTCCAGTGTTGTATTTGTGTGCCATTTTCAATCAGACTTAAGAGCAATGTTGGAAAATTAATGGGCATAGAATATCATTTGGGAAATGAAAAATCACATATTTCCCAACTCCTTAACAACTAATAAGCAGTGGAAATATGAAACCACACCTGATACTGAAGATTGTGAGTTTTGCTGGTACACTGGGGTGGAAACCACCAAGGCTTTCAGACAACACCCCATTCTTTTCATCACACCTATGCAATTTAGGGAATAATCTTCCCTTTATTTCTGGTCCATGTTATTTGTCTATGGTATTCATTCCCTTTACTATGGCAAAATGATTATTTATGGAAACTCTCTTTTTGACATAGTTGTAGATTTGTATGCAGATCTAATATTGAGGAATCCCATAAATCTCAACCTGGTTTTCCACTACCTTTGTAACTCACCATAAGGTGTTAAAACCTCTAATCCATATCAGTCAATAAATTGCTGTGGGTAGAGTACTGCCATTCCTCAAGATTCTTTACTTCGAAGTGTGTTCACTACTTCTTTCTGCTTTTATCCAGCATCCCCATATCTAGGTATAGTCATCTCGTGGACTCTATAAACAGTTTTGTACAAAGGATGACCTATTTTGAAATCTGTTGTTTCTACTTAGTATAGTTCTATATGGAGTCATCTAGATTTATCTATACCAATAGTTTGTTCTTTTTTATTTCTGTGAGGTATTTTATAATATTGATGAACCAGTTTGTTAGCCATTCATATGAAAAAAGGTATTTGGATAGATTCCAATATATTGCTAGTATGAATAAAGTGGTTACAAATATTTTTGTACAATTTTCTGGGTGAGACTACATTTGTATTTCTCTAAGAAAAGGGACTGAGTTTAGAGCAGTTGTAATGTAGTATGTGCATGCACATTTTAAAAGAAACAGTAGAATAAACTTAAACCTTTAGATTAAGACAAGCAATGTCTTACTATTCCAGTTTCTCCATAGCCTCATAAACATCTTTATTTTAGTCATTGTGATAAGCTTATAGTGGTAGTTCATTGTGTTTTTACTTTGTATTTCTGTAAATATCTGATCTTGAGCTTTTGTTCTCATGTGCTGTTTACCATGTATGTATCTTCCTGTGTGCAGCATTTTTCTGTAACTTTCACTAATCTGTGGGGAGGCTGAGAGCACTTTCTACATTTAAAGATGATCTCTTTATTGGACATGTGGTTTGTAAATACAGTTTGTCTTCATCTTTTTAACAACAATTCATTTCCAAGGCTAACTAATTTTTTATTTAGCCATTATTTATTGTGGTACTTGGTTTTTAGCCTGGGCTTTCACATATCGTGGGCAAGCATTTGACTACAGAGGAATAACATAAATTCCAAATATTTGACTTTCGTAATTTTCAGTTATCTGTTTTTTCCCATTTATGGATCTTGATTATGCTGTCAATTCTCAGAACTGTGTTTGGTACTGTGCAACTTTTCCCAGAAAGACAAAATGAAGTGCTATTTACTCAGGTAGGATAACATTAGTCCTGCTTAATGAGCCAATGAGTTTACTGGGGCTATTTACAGAAACACGAGTGACTCAAAGGCATATGTATAACTGAAGTCCCCATACTTAGGCAACCTTCTTCTTCTTCTTCTTGTATATTCTAACAACTCAACACTACATGTAGCAAGAGGAGGAATAGAACTTAAAAATAAGTGATTGAGTAATGAGAAGGGAGTTGTGGTGACTAAAATTCCAAGTTAGGTGTGGTGATGCCCCCTCTCCTTTTGGGGAGTGATATGAATGGCTTCATCACCACTGCAATAGATGTTACTATTGCTGTGCTTTTATGCTTATTTCCTTACCATGACTTCTGGCTGAGGTCTTTATAGGTCACCACAGGTGCTGTCCTTCATGATAGTTATTAGTAATGCCAAACGTAAATAAAATAGCTCACTACAAGTTTATCTCTAGAAAATACATATGCTCTCTTATGATTTTTGTGAACTTTTATAGTTTTACATTTAAGTCAGTGATACATACTGAGTTTATTTGTGTATAAATTATGAGAGCTTTAGCAGGTTAATTTTATTTCTATGTTTATTTTTATTTTTTCTAGAGTCATTATTATTATTATTATTATTGTTGTTGTTGTTGTTGTTGTTGTTTTCGAGACAGGGCTTCCCTGTGTAGCTTTGGAGCCTGTCCTGGAACTTACTCTGTAGACAAGATTGGTCTTGAACTCAAAGAGATCCACCTGCCTCTACCTCTGGAATGCTGGGATTGAAGGTGTGTGCCACCACCACCCGGCCCAGGATAACTTTTTAAAAAAGTTGTCTTTGTTCCACCGAACTGTTTGTGCACATTTGTCAAGAACAACAGAGTGAATTTTTTGAGCCTATTTCTAGATTTTTTTTATTGTTGCTGTTGTTCCTGTGCTGCCTAGTTTTATATCAACTTAACACAAGCTAGTCATCAGAGAGGAGGGAGCCTCAACTGAGAAAATATCTGTATAATATTTGGCTATTGTAGGATATTTTCTTCCTTGGTAACTGATGTGTGAGGGCTCAGACCATTGTGGGTGGTGCAAGTCCTCAGCTGATAGTCCTGGATACTATAAGAAAGCAGGCTGAGCAAGTAAGTAAGCAGCACTACTCTATGCCCTCTGCATCAGCTCCTGCCTCAAGATTCCTGCCCTGTCTGAGTTCCTGTCCTGATTTCCTTCAATGATGAACAGTGATTTGGAAGCATAAGGCAAACAAAATCCTTTCCTACCCAAGCTGATTTTGGTCATGCTGTTTTCTCACAATAGGAACCTTTACTAGGACAATTCCTTATACTGTCCTCGCAACAATACCACCCATCTTGGTTACTGGAGCTATATAATATCTTGAAATCAGGTAGAAGGATTTTTTATGATTTGCTTTCTGTCCCGCGCGTGCTCTGTATTTCTCGCCAGCAAGAAATCATACACGGGACACTCGGATCCTTCTGCAGGAAAGCTTTAATGCGTCTTGAGAGGAGAGCATAAGCTTACCAGAGCGGAGACCCTGAGCCAAGAATCCCGTCCCCTAATAAAAGAGGGCAACCGCCGCCTTGGATGTGTCACCCCATGATTGGCTGCAGCTCATCCGGCCATATGACGCCACGGAATAGGCAGAGATCAAGGAATGGAAAATTACCCAGCGCCTGCGCAATAATCTTGTTTACATTCGGTGCCTGCCGGATGCAGGCGCCATCTTGTAATGGAGAATGCAGGGACGGCTCCCTACAGCTTTCCTCTTTAGAAATCATCTTAGATCCTACAGTTCCTTTGCATCTTTACATTAACTTTAGAATAATCTTGTGTATAACCATACAAAATTTTTATCAGAATTGTATGAATCATTCCATCAATTTGAAGGTAAATGCTATCTTGAGTACATTTGTTTCCCAATGCAAGGTGATCAGCTGCCTCCTCAAGTTTTTCCACATCATGACAACAATTTTCTCAAACTGTGAGTCAAAATATTAGCTCATTTTTTTTGTGTCATAAGTAGCCATGCGTTGTTCAGACATATCACACTTTAATTAAACATATCTAGTGCCTTTGGCTGCATCTAATTTTAGCAATTATATATATGGCTGCCATAAACATCCAAGTTTTCAAATTGTTTGGTTTAAATACCTTCCAGAAACACTTGTTTCTATGAAAGAGTATGCTGCTTGAGAAGAAGAAAATATCCAATTGTCTTCCAAAGTTAATATTCTATGCATCCTCACAGTCATAAAAGATCTTGACCTTTGCCAGTGTTTGATGCTGTGTGTTATGCATTCTAATAGTTGTGTGGTAGACTTACAGTACCTTTGATTTCCACCCCTGTGATGACTTTCAGTATAGAGCACCTTTTCACATACTCACTTGCTGCCTTGTGTTCTTTGGAAAAGTGTCTGGTAAATTCTTTGACAGATTTTGTAGTCATTTTGTTTGTTCTCCTATTCCACATCTCTTCAAATATCCAAAAAAACAAGTACTGTGATGGGCTATATTCTAGACTCTAAAACCTCAATTAGAACTTGATTCAAGATGGTAGTTTCTGCCAGAGGGCCACAGAGGCATCAGGGGAGACTTGGCAACAGATGATGAACCTATCGAGTAGCTCCAAAAGAAATATATATATATATATATATATATATATATATATATATACAGGTCTTATAATAAGATAATTTTAAAATGTGGTTTCATGGAATGGGGGGGAATGGCAGAAAGAAACAGAGTGCATATGGAGAGGCACACTGGTAATAGGTTTGGTAATGCAGCTGTGGCCAATAAAGGAACATGTCCTTACTGAGTAGGGTCAGTGCTTGGGATGCTAGGAGGCTCAGGCCACCACTGGGCTGCCTAGCTATGTGGCCACCTGCTAAGAGGATGGCACTGGTCCAAGCATGGAGCTGCCACTAATTATGCTTTCTTTGCTTAGAGGAGGAGAGTATGGGGCTAAGGCTACCCAAGGGGTGCAATCAAATTGTTGTGCCCAGAATGCTTGTGGGGCCACTGGTACTAAGGGAAGAGTGGTGTGCAGTGGTCTGGAGCTGTCTTGCCTGCACAATCACCCTGACAACGGGCAACAGGATATCCCAGATGAGTGTCAGCAATATTGTAGTATTTATGTTGCTTCAGAAACCTTGATCAGTGACTAAGTTGGGGTTGGCAGGGAAACCACAAGGCTGTAAATAGGATGGTCATCCCCAGGGTACTGATAAGGTCCTGGTGATAGGGCAAGGTGCTGTACAGCAGCCTGGAGATTGCATGGGTTCTGCCCCCAGACATGTTGCCCGATGTCATGATTATGCTGACTCTGAGTAACAATAAGATATTCAAAATGAAGAGTGGTTCATATCTGGATTAAGTGCCAAGGAAAGGCTTCTGTGATCACTGCTGCCACCAGAGGCTATGTTGTTGTCTATGATCCAGAGCTGCTATGAACAAGAAAGCTTCTTTTGCAGTGGTATGGATGACCCCAGACTCATAACTGAGAATGAGAGACATTGAAGGCTTCTCTGACAAGCTCTGCTCCCAGCAAAAGAGTTTATATAGGAATCTATTGAATAGTTTCCTTAAAAATTGTGATAAAGATGCTTTATTGTGATAAAGTATAGCTTTTTTACAGTTGATGATTTCTGGTTGGGGATGGGGAAAGACTGTTTTCTTTAAGGGCCTGACTACTGAGTTTGAACATACTCTAATGAATATATGAGCAACACAAATTAGAATGTTTGCTTTTAATTTGGGAGTTTATGGGGAACACAAGGGTGGATAGTGGACCTGGGAGGAATGGGAAGCAAGTGTGATTGGGGTGCAGTGTATGAAATTAAAAAACAATAAAATGTTGATTTGGGGAAAATATATGAATAAAATTTAAAGAATTGAAATAATAGAGTGTTTTCCAATTACAGTGAAATCTGAAGAGAAATTGATAACAAAAGATGGACAAAAAATACAGTACCTACCATCTTCAGTATTCATTTTATTTTGTGAGTCTGTTTCTGTTAGGTGTTTTCTGCTTGGGTCTGTCTCAAAATACATCTTGCCCTTGGGTAATTACTAGCACTTGAGAGCTAATTATACTCTTCCTATAGAAATCATTTAAAATTTTGGATAAATGTGAGTTTTCCATGTATAATTGGGGATTACTTTGCTCAAATACTTGAGGACATTAGTGGGCTAGTATTACATCTAAGGAATCCTTTGTCACATTTTGTTTACTTTTTTCCCATTTTTTTATTAGTTCAAATTAGGAACAAGCTTTCTTCACATGTCAATCCCTTCTCCCTCTCCCTCTCCCTCTCCCTCTCCCTCCCCTCTCCCAGCCTCCCCCCCAACCCCCTCATCTGCCTCCCACCCCCAACACTTTCCACTCCCTAGGCAGGGTATGGCCCTCAACAGGGGCTCCCCAAAGTCCACCACATCATCCTGGGCCGAGCCTAGGCCCTCCCCTTTGTGTCCGGGCCAAGAGAGCATCCCTTCACATGGGATGGGCTCTCAAAGTCCCTTCTTACACCAGAGAAATATACTAATCCACTACCAGGGGCCCCCTAGAGTGCAGAGGCCTCCTAATTGACATCCATGTTCAGGGGTCTGGATCAGTCCTGTGCTGGCCTCCCAGACAGCATTCTGGGGTCCATGTGCTCCCACTTGTTCAGGCCAGCTCTTTCTGTGGGTTTCACCAGCCTGGTACCGACCCCATTGATCTTCATTCCTCCCTCTCTGCAACTAGGTTCAAGAGTTCAGTTCAGTGTATATCTGTGGGTGTCTGTTTCTGCTTCCATTAGCCACTGGATGAAGGTTCTAGGATGGCATAAAATGTAGTCATAAGTCTCATTATAGGGGAAGGGTTTTTAGGTTATCCTCTCCACCATTGCCTAGATTATCAGTTCGTGTCATCCCTGTAGATATCTGGAAATCTCCCTAGTGCCAGATCTCTCCTCGGACCTATAATGGCCCCTCTGATATATGTGTCTTCCTGCTCTCCTCTATTCTTTCCCCAACTCAACATTTCTGCTCCTCCATTTCCTGCTCTGCTCTCCTCTTCTCCTTATTCTGGAAGCTCCCTCTCCCCTACCCTTTTTATCTGATCATTAATTGAGTATGAACTCAGGGTACACACAATATGAGACACAGCTTTTAGCAATAATTTCTTAAATAGAATTCTTTAATTGGTATGAAGCTTTTAGACTATTAATTATATTTGGGGGATTTTTTGGAGTGGATCAAGGAATTCTTGTCATGTGGTAAATACTCTCTTAAGGAAATGATCTATTGGAATCATCACCTTGAAAATGGGTATTTGATTTTATTTCTGTCTCATACTTTACAAAACTGAAAAATCCAAGGCTTGCTTTTCCTAGTTTTGTAAGTGCTTTCAAGGTCTACTGTAAATAACCTTCTTTGCTTAGATTCTTGCCTTGTATTGTGTTTGACAAAAATATTTCTAAGGTTTCTGTTAATTTATATAAATTATATATACTTATATATAATATATAATGTACATAATTTACATATAAAATTATTTAAAAATATTTTCTGCTCAAATAAATTGATTGCAACAAGATGTTCTGTTCAGGTCCTTATATATAACCACAGTTCTAAAATTGGAAATCTAATATCTTTTCTTTTCAACCAATTTACAAATATCCATTGACCTCCTCTTAAGTGCAAACCTCTGTGGTTAGAGCCTGGGTATAAAATGTAGTAAATTGCAGGATCTCACAAGACATAGTTTGGTGGAAGGTCCTTTTCCATAAACACAGCATGAAAACATACTGAAACTGGCAAAGGACAGCCAACTGAGAACAACATTATCACAAGCAGAGGAATCACAGCATTGGCTGACATAGATGGCTTCAGTGGGTGGTTTCTCAAGGAGTTTGTGTCTAAGGACAGGCACTGTTTTAGAACTGCTCAGTGTTCAATTCTTTTTGCCTAGAAAGTTAGTTTAAAATATTTGTGAATTAACAAGTGCATTGGATATAATTAAACTCTAGCTAGTTGATTGACTGCCTGAAAACATTTTGACTATTCATGTTCTAAATTTTTCTGTTCTTACTGAGTTGAAAATCTTGTGTTTGTTTTTATTGTATCTTTGTTAAATACATAAGAAGAACAGGAACTGGCTCTGAAACTCACAGCATCTATACATCGCAGAATGAAGAGTTAACATTGCTTAACATTCTCTCTAACTGTTGAATATTTATTCAAGTAGTTATATCAGAATGAAAATAATTTTCAAAATGTAAATCTTTTGTTGTTGTTGTTTATTTTGAGATGTGGTTTCTCTTTGTAACTTTTGGAGCCTGTCTGGGAACTCAATCTGTTGAACTGGCAGGCCTCAAACTCACAGAGATTTGCCTGCCTTTACCTTCCAGGTTCTGGGATTAAAGCTGTACTCCACCACCACCTGGCTAAAATGTAAATCTTATTTAGATATCAGCTATTTAATTTTTTTTTGCATGAAGTCAGTAAATTCTTTGCCTGTGTCTATAACATAGAAAAGTTAGTAAAATTTCTTATATTACTATAGCTTTTGGAAATGATAAATATACATTAAATATTATACCTATTATATTTGAACAATGTCACATAGACTTTATATGTTGTGCATATTTTATATGTGTTATACTTGATATTCTTTTTTTTTACTCCAATTATATCCAAGTTTTGCAAATGATTTTGTGCATGATAATATAGTTTTGGAGATTTGTTCTAAGCTTTCCCCTAGATTCAGTTACTGAAAGTTTTTGTTAATTAGATAACACAGTTTTGGATTACAAAGTTTGAATATAAGCCTGTTACTTTCCTGATCTCTCCAGCTCTGATTCGGGCGAACATGCAGAACTCATCTCTTTATGTGTTCAGGCCAATTGAAGATATGAAGATATAAGTTTTGAGAGGAAGATAGGCTTATAACTATGTTATAGATTTGTTTTAGAATTCATGCTATATTACATCTCATCTCTATCCCTCCCTCCCTCCCCCCCTCTCTTTCATCTTGTGATTATTCCTAGAGGATTCCTTTCCTTATTTCCTTGGGGGATACTATACTTAGTGTTGTCATCCTCTTCTGTAAGTTCTGGGAGGATCAACTCTTAGGGGATCTGCTTTTTCCCATCTCATTGAGCTCAGCACTCTAACATCTCACTTTTGAAAAAAGAAACAGTCCCAGCAGTTATAACTTTCATAAATAAAATTTATAGCACAGAAGAGACCCTGGAAACACTTTCAGTGAATGAGATTGCCAAGGGACACAATGCAGAAGAGATAAGAAATTCAAGAATAGAGTCTTAAGAAATGTTTATTTTTAGACGGCAATGTCAGAACAAAGAGCCAGGGAAGGAGAAAGAAAGGCAGGTCAGAAGGGAACTAAGAGCAGATATAGAAGGAATGGAGGCTATGGAGATTCTCAAAGGAGCTGTGGTCATCTCAGTGGATGGCATGGAGGCAAAATAAGCCAGATTAGTTCAGAGATGATTTAGAGCTAGCACACTGGTATAGACCTGAAATTCCAGCTCTTGAAGACAGAAAGATTATGAGCTCAATCCACCTGGGATATATATCTGAGCACTGTCTCAAGAAAACATAATAAAATGGAATTAACTTAATAGAACTGTAAGGTAGAGGATGGAAGTAACTTCTTTCTTTTTCTTTTTTTCCTTTGCCTTTAATCCCTCTTCATGGTCCTTTCATTCTTTTTTTTCCAGAAGACAGTAAGACTAAAGATGTAGATGACCAAGGTGGGCACACAGAGAAAACATAAAATGAGGAATCCACTGAGAACACAATAGGAGATAGTCTTGCACAAAAGAACAGAGAGAATAAAACAAAGGCAGAGAGACTTGAAATAGCAGAGGCGAAGTTGAGGGGACCAAGAAGACAGTGCAACTTTGCTTCTGAATCATTTTACCACCTTGACACCATTTCCTTTTTCTCCACCTCTGAGATAGGGATAATGATTATTCTTGTAGGAGTTGAATGAAGGTTGAGTAAATTAACATTCACAGACATCTTTTACCCATAGTCATTTCCAGTTGGGCATCATGTAGTTTGTGCTAAGAACATGCAAAATGGAAGTTTGTAGTCAGAGTCAGAGAGCAAGGCCTTTCAGAGTGTTTAATTATGTGTGCCAAATGATAAAGTAGTTATGTGGAGCTAGAATATCACTGCATAAGATAGTGGAGGAAAGGGTCTGAGGTTACCTAAAAACAAGGAGCCTTAAACATCTACTCTTAACCCAGCATAGTTCTTGCAGGAGGATTATGAGTTCAAGGTAAGCCTGGGTTATAAAGTGAAACAATGTCCCCAAAATAATAAAATAAAAATATATACAATCATGTGTAGGGGACAGTAAGCCATGCCTGCTAGAAGCTGGCTACAGGTGTGCCTGACCATGCCTGTCAGGATGTGGTCAAGGTGAGGTCAGGATGACTTGTGATAGGTTTTTAAGGGGCTACAAGACACATGGGAGCCCTTTTCTCTAGCCTGTCTGCCTTGCTGCCCCTGACACACTCTGGCTTGCATTTGGCTGGTGTTTATCTGAATAAAGATATCTTAACCTTATGGACTATGGATCGTCTCTCATTATAATCATGCAGGAAATGAAATGTAAAATGAAGAATGATTTTCAAGTTAGGCAATGCTGAGTGTTAGAGATGGGTTGGGAGTTTTTCATACTTTTTATATCTGGCTATTTCAAAGCATCATTTAAAACCCAAGGGAAGTGCTCAGTTCTCCATGGGTGAATGCATGACATTAGAACCTACAATGATCCACAGATCAAATGAGATTCTAGCCTAAGAGGGACTCATTACAGAGTACAATGTTAGTTACTTTTTTCATTGCTGTGAACAAATACCCAACAAGAAAAAAAACTTAAGGAAGTAAGGGTTTTGGTTTACTCTTTGATGGAATATAGTCCACATGGTGGGAAAGGCATGAGGCAGATATATGTAACAGTTGTGCCCATTATACCACTTCAGGAAAAAGAGAAGATATGAAGTAAGAAAATAAGCTGGCTTATAAGACCTCAGAATCTGTGCCCAGTGATTTATTCCCCCTGGAATACTCCAACTCCTAGAGGTTCTACAACCTTCCAAAACAATGTCACCCAGTTGGAATTAAATGTTCAAACACGTGAACCTATGAAGGACATTTCACAGTCAAATCAAACAGGCACCTACCTTAGTTTTTGACATTATTAACATAAAGTCCTGTTGTCAATAGTAGGAGTAAAGTCTATGGATTGGGTGCCGAGAAAATTTTAATTCATTTTTATGTTTTTCAGCAAGATATTGTGTATATTAACTCTTTATGCCTTTTATAGTGCAATTTAATTAGAATAGGAACATATTTCATTTGAAATGGGGATTATTTAAATACTGAATTTGGTGTCTCATTGGCTTCTTATGCAGAATTTAAATTCCTGTGATCACTCAGCAGTCTGTATTGGTGTGCAAAGGGAAATGACATTTCTGTATTTATGACAGCCTATTTTAAATGGGCAAAAGTCTTTCATAGCAAGGTTGTATTGTGTTGATCTGCCTTTCAAGTATTTGTTTATTTATTTGTTTACTATATGTGCCATTTATTAAAAATGAAAAGTACAACAAAAATTCATTGCTATTTTTTACTTCTGAGGAACTGGGTAGATGTAAGTTTATGGTGTATTTATTTCTTAATACATGCAATGAATTTGATTCAAAATGACTTTAGAAGCAGAATATAAATCTCTGTAGGCACAAGTAGAATTAAGCCTTGCACTAAATCTATGCCTAAAACACCCCAAAGCAAGTTGTAAACAATTTCTTTTTATACCTCAAATGAAATGTAAGTTCACTGGGTGGTGAGCAGTGACTGATTTAATACTAAGCCACATTTACTAATTACAGCCACCGTCATTGGATGATACTTGTTTTATAGATGATATTGTTCTGTCTCTGGATAAACAGCAGAAAATTTACTAAATTATTATTATTATTGGACAAAATGAATCCGTGGCTATGTTTTCCCAGTACATTTACCAAGAAAGATGTTACAATGCTCAAGACAATGTTACAACTGTGCATGTCATGTGCTCCTGTATCTCTGACTAGTGAGATGTTGCTTAATTCCTAAAATCCTTAGTTTTCTCATCTGCAAAACATTAACAGCAGCTGAATCATAAACATCTGTAACTATAATTATGAGTAATGGTTTTAGTGAAGACCTACTTTAGCTAGTATGGATATCTACAAATATACTAGAATTTCCATCATTCTTGTTATGTTGCCAACAATCTTATCTGATTTCTTCTCTTTCAAGAGAAACCTTTGTAGGACCTGACCACAGGCTTTACTGGCATGTACTAAATTATTGTCTTCTTGAACTCTTCCACTTGGGGCATATTTAGTCATAGTCTAATAACTCCAACATCAACCTCTAGCCCAAATTATACTCATAATCTCTTTTGTCCTTACAGCATAGTAGTACTGATAAGCAATTAAGTCCTTATTTTTGTGGCATATTTTACCCTGTTTGGAATAATACTTTGATTAATCTGTCATTGAACTATAATCCATCTGTTGAACCCCATTCTGTGAATTAGGTACCAGAGAGTCATTCTCAGACCTGAGCATTCTTATAGTCCTTGATTTCAAAGTGGCTTTGATTGAAGAAAAGAGTAACTGTTTTGAAGAATCAAGTCCTATGGGACCCTGTGATCCACATGTTTGCTAGCTAACCAATTGTCACCTTGACTGGATTTGAATTCAGTTTGATTAAAACTGTTAGCTATTCCTAAAGGGGACTTTATCAGATTATTTTATGTGGGAAGACTCACACTGTATGTGGGTGGCACCTTTAGGACATGGGGAAAGAAACATTCACTCATTTCCTTCTCTCTACTGGCAAGTTCATCTACCAGTTACTGCCACTATTACAGTGATTCATTGCTACTAGAAGCACCTGCTTTGGTCTTCTAGTGTATATTGAAGGCCAACAGCTCTCTGGGATCCTTTGGTCCTTTAACTCAAGATTGGGAGGGCTGAGACATCTAGGCTCATAAATTGGGCAATTAGTGGATTCTTGGCTTCTTTGTAATGATACAGCCACTACTAGATTACTCAGACCATATTGTGTAGTTTAAGCAAATCTTATAAGTCACTTTAAAAATATATCACTTTTATTCCCTTTAGAAATTTCTGGCTGATACAATATGCTCATGTCATGAACTAAAAGTTTTACATGGCAGGAACTGAGAAAGAACACAGACTCTTCTAACATACCTCAGGAGTGTGTGTGTGTGTGTGCGTGTGTGTGTGTGTGTGTGTGTGTGTGTATGTTAGAATCCTTACATGGAATTCTGTTTTATGTTTTGCTTTTTTTCCTTGAAGTAATGAATTTGGTTTATCAAGGAATAGAAAAATTAATTACAGTTATTCTAAATCATGAAAATAAATGATTAAATAATTGTGACATTTAAAATGAAAATTATCAATCTACAGATAATTTCCCCTCCTCCCGTCTTCAGTTGTGCCTTGGATGTCAACCATTGTAGGAACAGAGTGAATTTTTCTTAACCTGGGTGTAATTTTTAGTTAAGACAGTGCTGCATGAACCATGCTAGCAATGACTGCCAATTTTTATGGCACATCATCCAATTAAAGCTTAAAACAATACCACCCCCTGAGACACATCTTAGATACACAGAATAAAAAATAGGGGTAGAATCTTCAACTTTGCAATTAAAAATAATCTCCAGCTGGCTTTCCTGTATAAAGACTGTGAACATGCTTCTAAATTCTTTCAGAAACCTGTGTGCATTTTGTGCTGATATGAATGTTTCTGTGCCCAGGAACATGTTTGAGGGGCATTTCAGGTACAGAGTTCTGTTGATTGGGATGGTCTTTCTTTGGCTATACTTCAGATGTATTAGAATTAAAAATGATGCTCTATTTCAAGCATTGAAAGGGAACACAGTGTTGTTCAAGTATACATATTCTTCTTGTCTGTTGTTGCATGTAGTACTCTCTGAGAAAATACTGAAGATGTGTGTGTTTTCCTGAAGATAATAATAGTCTTGATTAGAAATCCTTTCATTGGGATCATAGCATAAAGGACTAGAAAAAATGTCCTTAGGTAAATTGCAATTTTTGCAAGCTTCTCAGTTTGAATGATTCAGCTGTGGTTGCTATGGAACCACAAGCCCTGCTCACTCTGCAGAGGAAAATTTTAATGTTCACAGAATCTCCAGACTATGAAGAAGCTTGTTAAAGGAAATTTAGTCCTCTCTCTGAGAAGGACACACAATCCAGCTGCAGAATGTACACTCCAGGGTTCTAGGAATGTATTCCATTTGCAAAGCTTTTGCTTTGGTCAAGGTTAATCTCTGAAGTGTTAAGATAGCACCTTGCTGAGGCTGGAGAGATGGCTATCCATTAAAGGCTAAAGGCGAGTCTGACAACCAAAAAATTTGATCTCACTTTGATCAAACTGCTATCTTGGCCAATTCCTTTAAGTAAGCTGACATTTTAGAATAGTGCATTGATCACCTTACTCTTTATGACAAAATTTCTAACAAAAACAACATAAAGAAGAACTTATTTTGGCTCACAGTTCCATGGGACATAGTCCCTCATGGCAGAAGGAGAAGAGGATAAAAGGTCATATTGCATCCATAATGAAGAAGCAGAGAGCAATGAATACTTATGCTCATAAGGAACCCAAGATCAGAGAAATTATGCCATTCACATTTAGGATGGATCTTCCACTTCAATTAGCCAAATCTAGATAATGCCTTATAAATATGCATAGATTCCTAACTCTGAAATGAGTCTAAATCCCATCAAGTTGATCATTAGGATTAACTATCACACTTATCTTTATTTTATAGTCAGTCCCATGATGTTTACCTTTTGTCTCACATAATTTTCTTCTTATATTTTAATGATGGATTTATATAAGTTCATGTAATTGTTTTGGTTATTCTGAGGTAGGACAGGTCCATTTTATCAAGGAAGAAACAGAGGTTCAGCTAAATTACCCTGCAAATAGAAGTTTCTATTGAACCAAACTGCTTAAAAGCCTGAGGCTTCTCTCCAAGCTACTTTTGCATCTGTAAGGTGCTTTTAATTTTGAACTCAGCCTCTAGGTTTCTTCCTGAATGATAAAAAATAAAATAATAAAGAGTCAGGACATTGATTTTGCCTCTGATGCACATCGTTTAGTGAATTACTTTTGTTAAACATGTGCATATGTGAGACCTACATAAATCTTTGATTGGAAAACCTATACCTAGAAATATGTTTAGAAGTAGCCTGGCTAATTTGGTACCAAGGAACTTTGTAAAATATTCATTAAGAATCTTGACCCTCAAATTGTGGTTCTGACTATCATCAAGGGTAAGGCTGAGAGTTGGTAAGATTGCAGAATTGTAGACCTAGTTGCCAACCTAGCTGGAGCATTTTCAACATCATTTACTATAAGAATATATTTCTATTGTTTAAGCTGAATAGTCTGTGGTTTTATTTTGTTACAGCTAGCCTGGAAATTAAATGCATGAAGCCCTAAGTTCACAGATTTCACTGAGGAATCCTGCTAAAACCAGGGATTCCTCTAGAAGGAGCCCTTTCTTTCTATAACTGTTGTGACTAGGTATCAGAGAGTAGATGGAGCTAGGTGCCAGCACGGTGGCCTTCTCTCTGTCTCCACAACTATGTATGGACAGATCCATTGAGAACATCAAAACCTCATGTTCTTGGAAAATTGCTAGGTAGGTTAGATTTGGCCAAGGCTAATAGTCTTGTTTTAGCTTAATAATTTCTTTAAAAGTTCTATCTCCAAATAAAGTTATATTTTGAGTTATTGAGGGTTCAGATTTCAATATAAGAACTTTTGAGAAAAACCAGACAATGAAAGAAGGTGCTATAGTAGAGAATAGCTCGGCTCAGGCGCAATTTACTGGAAAGAAAGAACTTTGACATGCTGAGAAACACAGACTTATTGGAGACCTGAACTAGGAAACAATCTCTCTTTTTGTTGTTGACGTTGGCAGATCTACTATCTTTGGTTTGCTTTCCTGAAGATAGTCATTTTGCAGTTCCATGCTACATCCTTGTTACAACTTAACACTCTCCATTGTTCTGACTCCTAACCTTGGTCTTTCACTTTACATGTATATCTCATACTAGGTGCATACCATCCTTGCCCCATGTGGAAACATTACCTCACAAACAATATCTTGGCTCCAGTCCTATTTTCAGAATCTACCTCTTTAGTAACATTAGGAGAACATTTGTTATAAAATAGAGAGCCATGCTATTGTGATTAAAATATTTCATGGATTGCATTGTCCTAAGAAGAAAAAAGAAGTGCTAGTGCTGGGGATTTAACTTAGTGGTAGGACTTATGCTTAGAGTGCATGGGAACTGGGTTCCATTCCCAGAACTGCAATCAAGTAAACAAAACAAAAATCTTTGGAGTGTAGCTTGGTAAGATTTTCTTACTGGCTTCCTTTCTTCTAATTTCTCATATTATTCCACTCCCTAACTTCTGATGTCCCACATCTTGGACTTTGCCAGGGTTCTAACATATAACTGGGACTCCACTTTCTTTTCTCCTTGTTCCCTTATACTCTTCTTTTACTTCCCTGAACTTTTTTTATCATCTCACAAACATGCCTTTATCCATGAAGCCTGTTATGTAGCAGAAAGGCAACTTAGAATAATGTTACAACTTAGAATTTTGACCTCTGTATTTCTTGAACTAACACTTTCTCAGGGAAAGGCCTACGTTTTGATTACAAGTACATTGCTGATACTCATATAGCACCTGGCATGGAGCAAGTACTCCCACATACCTACTAATGTGTTATGTTCACCTGAACAGCAAAGCCGGGGAGCATGATGTGGCTGAATGCAAATATAGATAACTGCATTTTATATGACTGACAGTCCCAGGTAGAAGCTTCTGATTGGAAAGAGTTGTCACAGAAATGCACTTGGTTTTCCCTGAAGATATTAAAAATATTAGTCCAAAGCCTGTGGGCTTGCAAAATGAATATGCTAATGGAGACAAAGAGAGAGGCTATCTGAAGGAGAACTAAATATCATGCTACTATGGCACTCTGCCATGTCATATACTTCTAATGTATAAATACACAATGTCAACTTCCTCCAAGAATCCCTGTGACTCTAGGACTGGATTAATCAGGCTTGCTTTGACAGCACTTCTGAATTTAGCTGTACTTCATTGTATTCATCACTGCTCAGGATCCTCCCTCAGCCCCCAGCCATGCTTGACCCCAATCCCTCCCACCTCTTCCCCTCCTGAGCTGGGCTAGTGCACAACAATCTGACCATACTAGAAATAAGTGGGACTCAAGTCCGGCATCTGGCACCCAATGTAGGGGCCAAGGAATTCCTGAGATGTATAGGAGAAGGGTGAGGGACATTGGCCTTCAGGGCTTTGCCTCTGAATCCTGAGGGTTGGCAAACTCCTTTTCTCTTTCCTTACTTTTGTTTTACACCACTGAGAGGGACTAGTACTATGGTGAAGGAGCAGACACAGTTCTCTCTCTTGCCTTTCTTGGCCTTTGCTCTTCTTGTTTCACTCTCTGTCTGTCTGTCTGTCTGACTGCCTGCCTTTCATGTTTCCACTCCAAGATAGCTTTTCACTCTCCCCAACCTGTTCTCCCCTAAAGCGCCTGTGATGTAACCCGCAGTAAGGTATGTATGGATAATTTGTCTGTGACTGAATCTTATTCCAAATTTTAGAGTCCAATTCTCCAGCTGCTGCTTCCATCTGCCTTGTGATATCCTCCAAGTGGGCTCCTTTGTGCTTCTCCAGATCTTGCAGCCTATTGCACCCACATGGACATCTCCTCTCCTATTCTCTACCCTCTCCCAGGAGTTGCAGTCCTATCTGTGGCAACCTGGAAGAGCAACAGCTTAAGCTCTAGGATGCTGTATCCTCCATGTGCCTCTGGCTCTTGTAGCCTGTTGGCCCATGTGGACACCTCCCTCCTCTTCTGCTCCCTCCTGGTTTTCTCTTGACTTGTAGCCTGCCTGCAGATCCACTATGCTATCTCTCAGTTCCTGCTTGCAGTCCTGCAGCTCATTTTCACTTTCTCGTTTGTCTTGGAACTTATGGGAATATACCTGCCCCATGTTCCACTTTGCTATCCTCTGTCACTCTTCTTCAATGGACTCAGATTTTATTTTAACAGTTTGGCCTCAGTAAAAATCAATGGCCAAAATTTGCAGGCTTGACTTCCAAATTTTCATGAATGGTTAATCATGATTACTGCTATAAACAAATGGTCCCCTGTAGTGATATATTATTTATGATTTAATAAAGATTTTGTGAAGTATCAGAATGCAGCCACACTAGTTAGCTATAGAAGCTAGGCAGTAGTAGCAAACCCCTTTAATCCCAGGATTCAGGATGGTTCTCTGTAAGTTCAAAGCCCCTCAGGGCTACATGAGAATGAATCAGGCTAACAGACTAACTGAGCTCACTCCTTTAATCCCAGCCCTAGAGAGGTATATTGATGGGGGATGTCCTTCTGTTTGCTGCGAATATGTTTCTTTTATTTATTGGTGAAAAAGTGCTGGTTGGCCAGTAGCCAGGCAGGAAGTATAGATCAGTCTACCAGACTAGGAATACAGGGAAGAGGAAGACAGAAAGGAGCTGCCAGGGAGACACCATGTAGCTGCTGAGGGAGCAAGTGCACCAGGTATCACTGGCAAGCCAAGATAAAGTGGAGATACATAGATCAATAGAAATGGGTTAATAATTAATAATATTAACTTGAGCCATTGGCCAAAGAGTTTATAATTAATATAAGCCTCTGTGTATTTATTTGGGGCTAAATGGCTGAAGGACAAGGTGGGATAGAAAACTCTGTCTTCAGTATTTAAAAGACAGAACTTCAGTGTCTTAGATTGCATTCTTAGAATTTGTCTCCAGCCAGATTGAGGAGAGTCACCAGTCTGGGATTGCAGTCTGAGGCTTGTTGGAGACAAGATTGCCATTTCAGCCTGAGGTAGATGTAAGAGGTAGTGACTTGGCTGCTTTGCTTCTCTGATCTTCAGCTTGAAACTTGAATCCAGTATCAGTCTCTGGGCCATTGATTATTACATCTAAGGTTCTATTTCCCCACTTCTTTATCTTTGAAAAGTCTTGAAGTGATAAAGAAATTTCTCTCCTTGATCAAAAGCACATTCCTAGAGCAAGTGATAAGGAGCTGAGACATTACGATGGCAACACAAGGGTCCAAGACAACAGAAGCAAAACCATGACCAGCCAGAGAGGGTACAGTGCTCATGACAACTTTAAGACACAGATCTACTGTTAGTAGACTGGCAAGTGAAGAAGAGGCATGCTTTAAGGTTAATGTAAGGCAGCACTTTCCTATCTGCTGTCAGAGAGAAACTGGGACACTCTTGTTCTCTATGACAGCTATGGCTCAATAACTTCAGACATGCTGTAATTCTTGTCCTTGGGTGTCTGTGAATGCCTTAATTGAGGTGTCTTTGCCTGGACACTAACACTGACCAACTGCCTGCCAAGGAAGATAATTGCAGAGGGTCAGACGTCTAAGTTTATACAAAGACCTGGTTGAGAGAGCAAGTGTGTTGATTGTGATTACTTTCTTGCCAGAATCATGCATTGCTGGGGCAGTCATCCAATATATCAATACGTAGTGGAAAATGTGCAAAGTAATTTATTAATACACTGCTGTTTAGGGATGAATCCCAACATAGAAAGGGAGCTCTATGGCTTCACAGGGAATTTATAGTAAGGACAGTGACTATTCATAAAGCAAGCACTCCCACCATCCTGTGTGTGGACTTCCTCCATTAGAATGATCCCTGTGGGATAGCTTCATGATTTTGTCAGCTGAGCTCTCACTGAATAATTCTGTGGTCCATAGAAGAATCATGTGTCATGACTCCATCTTGGGAAATAAGCAAAATGTGGCCGTTTGCCATTTTTGCTAGGGTTGGAAAAGACAGAAGGCATGTGACTTCACCACCATCTTGATTAAAGATGATCATGTGGAGTGGGCCTATAGGAGGCAGCAATAGGTCTCCAAGATATTTTAGATTAGGATGGATTTTAATGTGGTAACCCCTTTCTTGTCCTAATAACAACATTTATGATATATATTATTTTAAAGGGTGCTTGTTTAATAAGGTATTAAAACTGCTCCTCCATGCATTCACATACAATAATGTACAAACCCAAATACGTAAGTCACCCAGGTGATAATGGTTTTAAAGAAATTAGTGTCATGTGGAACAGCTGAGACTTGCTAATACATGGCAGGGCTAGACTTCCCAGAGACAGCCCAGCTGCAATAGTGGATTTACCAGTTTTATAAATGCCCATGCCATGTGATAGTAACCAGATAGCAACCAGCTACAATGAGATAGAACTGGCTGGGACCTAGAAAGCAGGCTGAATAATGGTACCTTGGGTGGGGCCAGAATGGTGACTCAAACCCTTTAGGAAATGGGAAAGCCCAAAGGAGTATAAATAAATCCCAGATATTATATATTAAGTTGTTTTTACTATTGGAAATTGTTTTTGCCTTGTATGGGTTATGGTGGTACCTTGTTTTTATCCCTCTTGAAGTAAAAAAAAAAAAAGAAAGCATACTTTATTTTTGAGATATTTTAAGCCCCCTTTTAAAGAGGAAACTATGGAATTTCACAGAACATTGAAATTACAAAAAATACTTACTGAACATATTTTAGGAAACAGATTTTAAATATGTAAATTTGTAAGACTATAGAATATTTTAAGTTTATAAAATATCAACTTCCTCTTCCAAGACTTCAGCTGTCTTCTTAGTTATCTTCCTGTGTAAAATTCAGCACAGAGGCAGCGGGGGTGGGAGGGTGGAGTGGGTGAGGTGGGGTGGCTAGGTGGTGCATACCTTTAATCCCAGCACTCAGGAGGCAGAGGGAGGCCTTTGGTAGTGGATCAGTATTTATCCCTAGTATATAAATGAACTTTGGGAGCCCAATCCACATACAGGGATACTCTCCCGGCCTAGACCCATGGGGGAGGGTCTAGGCCTTGCTCCAAATGATATGACAGACTTTGAAGATCCCCCATGGAAGGCCTCACCCTCCCTGGGGAGCAGAAAGGGGGTCAGTGGGGAGCAGGGGAGGAGGGGAGGGAGAGAGAACTGGGATTGACATGTAAAACAAACTTGTTTCTAATTTAAAAATAAATAAAAGAAAAAAATCAGCCCAGAGGCCTTACTTTCCAAAAAGCTACTACTAGGTCTATACTGCATTCCCTTGCTACCAGACTCTAAAAAGAAGATAAACTCACAAAACAGATTTCAGTGTATGTTTTTTGCTATTCCTTTATTGAAAGGAACACTCTTTGCTGATTTAATTAATCAACTATGTGGTTCTTGTAGTGAATGGTTAAATAGAAAAAGATGCAAAGTTTATGTAACTTCTGAGAATAGGAAAGCTTAACATGTGAGTATCTAAGAAAATGTTTTAGGGTCTAAGAAGGTGTTTTAAGGTATAAAGATCTGAAGACATTTAAAAAAGGACTTAAGGTTTGTAGATGAAAGTTATAGAGATCTGTGGACATAAAGGCTTTGGTTCTGAGGATCTGAGAAAGTGTTTTGAGGTGTGTGGATGCAATTTGTGAAGGTCTGAAAAGATAGCTAAAAGTATATGAAAAATATCTCAAAAATGTTTTCCTCTACATACTATTATTTTACTAAGACCTCAAAAGTTCAGAGTCTTAACATTAATGAATGGAGTTCTGATAAACTATTAATCTAGCTCTGGTTAAGCACTGAGTACTATTGCCATAACCTCAAGATTTAAAATTCCCTTTGGTTGTCCTCCAAGGATAGACTTAGAGATACCTCTTATTGGCCTAATGACATCTCTGTCCAATATACAGCTATAACTTTGGACAGAGGAAAAATGTTTATGCTTTTTAAACCAAAGCTATAGTTTTGCCAGGATTCAAAAGCATGTCTCTACTTCAGCTGCTTTACAGACACCAGTTCACTGCCCTTTCTGCAATGTGGATTTCAGTACAGATTATAAGCAATGGCAATCTGCCTCTCACTGGACTCCAGATAAATTCTATCTATCAATCAATGTCCTGTTTCCCCACCTGCCCATTCCGGAAGGAGTGAGAACTTTTTCCTTTTCCCTGGTCTTAGGACTCCCCTCCCACAGCTACCAGGACTGCAGACCTGGAAGTTTCAGATGTGCATCTTAGTCTTGCCTGTTACAGGGTATGGTTCACATACCCCACCCTAAATTTTAAATGAATTTGTGTTTCTTCTTTCCCCCATGGATCCTCAGAGACTTTCATGGCCTCAAGTTTAGACTTATCCTTGGAGCATATGGAATGATTCTGATTTCTTTATATGATCAAATGGCCTAGATTAAGTCATGCTAAACTAAAATAACTCAGAAGATTTATAAATTCCTTGAATTCCTTTGTGACAAAAATGCAACAACAAAACAAACAAACAAACAAAAAACCCATTTGGTCATTTATTATCAATTTGGGTGTTACTTTAGCTGTTGTGCTTATTGTTATCCTTGTCCAAGTCATCTTTCAACTAACTGACAAGCCCTATTAGATCTCTTCTATGTGATTTCCAAACCTCTACATTAAAAAATAAAAAGGGAGGAGATAGTGGACCACATGAAAGTCATTGCTGCTTGACAAAGTTCCAGCATTTAGACAATGCAGAACACACTTCTCCAGCAACCTGTTACTTACATTTTCAATGATTCTCACTAAGTGTTATGGGAGTTAATCCCTGTGGCCTCAAGTCCACTGCACTCTGGAAGATTGATCACCCACATATGCCAATTCAGATGATAAAAATACATTTTTGTTACAATAGGCAATTATTCCCACTTCATATGGGCCACTGCCCAAATGGGAGAAAGCTCTAAGAAATTCATATCCCATATGTTCTCTTCATTCACCATTATGGGATTACCACAACAAACCAAGTCTGAATGTTCAGATGGCAATGGCCTTTAACAACACTGATCATTCTTAATGTATATTAAAAAATATAAAATAACCCCATTGTTCTCCATTGACATATACCACAAATGATCCCTGCTTATTGGCAAGTTGATGGGATCCCCTAGATGGGATCTGGAAGGGACCTGACACCCACCTCACAATGGGAAGGGACTTTGCTTGTATATTCAGACTAGATCACCCTCAACATATCTGGATACCAACATGAAATGTCTGACACCTCCCTGCCCATGAAGAAGATGGTCATCCTATCACTAATGGGCAAGGGAAGGAGGAGACCCAGAAGGAGACACCTGAAACTAAAGAACCAGATCACCTAGAAGGACATTAATAATCTAGTGGTAGCTATACAACATATGTGCTGTCCTCATGTCTCTCTCTCTGCTATTTTAATGGCAGTCTTCATTGTGCTCACTCAACCCCCTAATTCTCTCTCTAACACCCACCATTGGTGGTTTTTTTTTTTCTTGTTGTTGTTTGGCAAACCTATGAAGGCCATAACCAGGAAATTGGGTCTGCAGACTGCCACAACCAAGGATATCAAAGTTCTATTTCTACTTCTGTCTATCTTATTCTAACTCTAGCCCAGTGGATCCTCACATCTTTTTCTGCATGCCCTAAGAAAGTGTTGAAGAGGTAAAGTAGGCTGCCTCATGAACCAGGATTATTACAACATCTGCTGTATTACAACTGGTCCTGCAAAATTGAACCCAGTTTTCACAGAAATAGCCTATTTCAAAGCCTAAATAACCATCTTACCATTATTATAGATGACCCCTGGAATGAAAGATGGAAAGCAGGAGTCTTGGGAAAACTATGTCCCACTTGTCATGCTACACATTCTTCTGATGATAGTAATATTTTTCTACAACTGGTGCAGGCCTCCCAATCCAGGCTAACCCATAAAAATAATCTTAAATGGGAAAGGCAACTGGGAAGAAATGCTCAATCCACCCTTTCCTGGCTACAATATGTCTAATACACTGCTGCCCTGTGGCCCCTTACATTTAACCCTAATATCTCATGATGTTTCTTCTGTGCCTCCTTTCTGCATCCCCTCATAGTTGCAGTACCTGCTAATGCTACCTTGCATGGTTCCTCCTCAAGTCTCTCCTTGAATCAACCATTACAGAAGGTCCTCCTCTTTGAGGGAACCCTGCCTCTATGCCTTGCGGGAACCACAGGGATAACAGATGACTGCTGCATGATGAACACCACTGCCACCAGCCGTAGGCATGTCAAAACTTCCCTGTTCCTCTGGTGTAGGGGACTATAAGCCCCTGCACTAACTTAACCTTAAATATTTTTGCTATCCTGTTATCATTAGTCCCAAGGTATATCTGTATGAAGAAGATGAGGTGGCTATTCTCCACAACTCCACAAAACATAAAAGAGAAATTTTCATCTCTCATGCTAGTCAGACTGGGGCTTATGCTCTTGCTGAGAGCAGTGTGGGGAGGGTATAAACCCACCACTGAGTTGGGAACTTCAAAGACTATCAAAAACTTTAGAAGGCCAGCTTTTAAGCTAGATCAAGCCTTAGTAACCACTACCAATAGCCTGAGTGCTCGCCAATGACAAATGATGACACTTGTTAAATTGTACTGTGAAATTGAAGGGTTCTGGAACTCTGGACAGTAGAATGTTGTGTGTGTGTGTGTGGGGGGGAAAGGAACACTTTGTAATTGGGGCAAAGGATGTTGTTTTTATGTTAATGAGTATGAGCTGATGGAACAAAGCATACAAATACTCAAAAACCTCCAGCAGGTTCTGTAGGCCTGCTATAGCCCCAATGCCCCATACCTCAGTATTCAAATCCTCTAACCATTTGGCTCCTTTCCTTCCTTGGACCCATCCTAGCTATTGGGACCCTCCTTGTCCCTCCTTATTCAATTCCTATAATGACAGACAAGGAACATTATTAGGCTTACCACTAATCATGTTCTGATCCAATAGCAGACCCTCATACAAATGGAGAACAATGATTATGATACCTCTAACTTATAAAAAATACAGAAGGGGGACTGTGTGGCTGTTCTGAAGCTAAGAAGGGATCAAAGCATGCCTAAAACCCAGATTTTCTCATCCTGAGAGTGGTGGGAGTTTAGCTACTCCCCCACCTTGCTCAGGTGTCAACAGACCCTGGCATATATACTTGTCTGAGCATGAACCTGCTTCAGTGTATGTATTAACTGATAAGCTCATGCATCTACAAGGTTACCAGGACTGGTTCCTGTTTATCTGACTGCTGGAATATCCCAGGTTGGTTTTCTTTTCTTTTCTATATGACCTTATCAGTTTTCTTCCACTGGCCCATGCTTCTCCTAGATGAAGTACCCTCAATTTTCTTCTCCCAACCAAAAACATACTACCTGTGATGGGTTGAAAGAAAATGGCCAAAAAGCGAACTGGCACTATTAGGAGGTGTGGCCTTGTTGGAAAAAGCATATCATTGTGGGAGTGGTCTTAGAGGTCTCTTGCTAAAAGTTCCCTCAGTATGACACAGAGACCACTTGTTCTTGCCTTCTGATAAAGATGTATACAGCATTATGTCTACTTAAACATCACCATGCTCCTCACAATGATGATAATGGTCTGAACTCTAAAAGTGTAAGCCATCACCCCAGTTAAATGTTTTCCTTTATAAGAGTTGCCAGGGTCACGTTGTCTCTTCACAGCGATAGAAACCCTACATTAGACAGAAGTTGGTATCAGTGACTGGAATATTGCTGTGATAGGCCTATCATGCTTTCATGACAGGACCATGGGACTGTGGATTAGAAAAACAGTAGAATGCTTTAAGTACCACTTAAAGGTCCATGCTAGTAGGAGCATGAAATACAGTGGTGCTAAGCTATGGGGAGCTGGATCAATATGTTTCAGAGGAGAAGAATTTTAATATATTGCATAAAAATATTTCTAGTGATATTTTGGTGAAGAGTGTGGCTGCTTTTCATTCTTGTCTGAAGCATCTGCCCTAGGCTAAAGTGAAAAGTTTTGAATTAATTCCATTGTCAGAGGAAATCTCAAAATAGCCTACTATGGACTCTATCATGTGGATATTAGATTTAAAATGAAAAGGAGAAAACTTAGCAAGTACAAATACAGAATTTCCAGATTGAGAAAAGGCACTGGGACTTGGAATAGAGCTAAATCCTGTGTAAAAGGAGGTAAACAGATTAATAAGTAGAATAAGGGGAGGTGACCTCAGGGCAAGATCCCAACCAGCTAAGTTTCCATCTTGTGAAAAGAAATTAAAGAAAAGCTTAAAAGCAGGTTTGATGGCACATGCCTTTATTTCCAACACTTGGAAGGTAGAGGTTGGCAGATCTCTAATTTTGAGGCCAGCCTGGTCTACAGGGAAAGATAAAGGGCAACCAAGATTAGACTGTGAAGGTCACAATCAAAACCAGAAAGTTGGTGAAGATATAAGTAAATAAGGGGGCCATATTCCAGCCCTAGCAAGCAGCAAACATGGTAGCTTCAGCCACATGATTCTGGCTTTAGAGTCAAAGATAGAAGAAATGGGCTAAGGAATTTGCCTCCACATCTAAGGAAAGCTGCTGAGGCTAGATATGTATTAGGGTTATACCTGAATAGAGCCTACAGAAACCATTGCATAAAACTGTGAATTTGAAGCCTAGATGGCCTGGTAGAGCTCAAGATGTTAGAGATGCCTGAGCTGTGGGATACCTGGTGAGAAGAACTGCTATCAGGGAGTAGAATATTCCCAAGATAAAGAAGTGTGTTGCAGTGAGCAAAGCTGAACAGAGTGGAGATTTGAAGAGCTTTTGATATCAGACATGGATACACAGAGTTTGGAGTTCACCCAACTGGTTTTCAGTCTTTCTTTGGTCCAGTATTTCATCAATATGCTCCCTTCCCTACATTTTTGATGGTAATGTATAATCCTGAGCCATTATAAGTTGGAAGTGTGTGATCTTCTTTTTGAAGTTGATTTTATAAGTGATTATAGTTAAGAGACTGCATAAACATTGGAAAGAAATTTGAACTTTGGATTTTAAACATTGTTGAGACTATGATAAACTATGGAGACTTTTGAATGCATTTTTGCATTATGATATGGCTACAAGCCTTTGGGAGTAGGGGACTTGAATGTGGTGGTTTGAAAGAAAATAGACCCCAAAGGCTGTGGCACTATTCAGAAGTATTATAGTCTTAATAAAGTAGATGTGGCATTGCTTGAGGAATTGTGTCACTGTAGAGTCAGGCTTTGAGTTCTCTTGCTCACGCTTCCCTCAGTGTGACACAAAGACCATATTCTGTGGCCTTTTGATCAAGATATAGCCAGCACTATGTCCACTTGCATTCTACCATGCTCCAAACAATGATGATAATGGAGTTAGCCTCTGAAACTGTAAGCGACTACCCTAATCAAATGTTTTGCATTATAAGAGTTGCCATGGTCATGGTGTCTCTTAACAGCAATAGAAATCCTAAGACAACACCACAGAGATCCAAACAGTCATTCTTCCTGGGGTATAACTATCCCTTGTCCCCTCCTAATAAACAAGCTGTCCTTTAACACAATATCCTGGATATTCTTTTCCATCATGCTCACCACCACTCAGGATCATCCTTCAACCTTAGTGAGCACTAGTGTGACCATACATGTACAAAGCAGGACTTGAGTCTGGCACTGCAAGAGACATTCTCTATGAGGTCTAATTTTACGTGTCAAATTGACTTAACTACTAGGTATCCAGATATTTGTCTATACTCTTCTGGTTGTTTTACCAAAAAGAAAATTTTGAATGTGATTAGCATTTGAAATGGAAGCCATTAGTATTAAACTAGACTAACATTAAAAATTCTTTTAACATTTATTTATTCATTTTGTAGGAGGAGAGTGTATATCATGGCATGCAAGCGACCATCAAAGGACAACTTGTTGGAGTTGGTTCTCTCCTATTATATGAATTCTAGTGATGATACTCATTTTTTTTTTGAGACAGGGTTTCTCTGTGTTGTTTTGGAGCCTATCCTGGCACTTGCTCTGGAGACCAGGCTGGCCTCGATCTCACAGAGATCCGCCTGCCTCTGCCTCCCGAGTGCTGGGATTAAAGGCATGCGCCACCAACGCCCGGCTGACACTCAGGTTTGTAGAAAGTACCTTTGCCACTGAGTCATCTCTACAGCCCTAGATTAACATTTTAATTAGGATAAAGCATGCCACTCTTCATGATGTAGGTAGTTTTCATTCAAACCATTGAATATTTTAATAAAACTTCAAGCTAGTTTTTTTTTCCTTGAAAAACACAAAGTTCTTCTGAAGTCAGCCTTTAGATCTCATCTGAATCTTTGCCTTTCCTGAATATACCAACATTGGCTTTCAGTCTGCAACTGTAATAAGAGCTTTCATGAGTCTTAATTGAGTCTTCATGTTTAGACTACAGGTGGAGATTCACCGGTGCCTGTAATTATACGAGTCAGTTCCTCCTAAGAAATCTCAATTCCTCCTCTCTTCCTATTTTTCTTTTTCCTTCTCACCCCATTTCCTGCTATCTTCCACCATTTCTTTTCTGTTTCCCTGGAGAATCCTGACAAATACAACAAAATAAGATGTGACTGACACATGATAAGAGACATGTCTGATCCTTTTTTCAAGATACAAATGCCAATCATCTATTCCTTATTATGCCTCCTAGCCAATAACATTATGCTTGCCCAATTTATCAGTATTCCTGAGCTCCACATTCTGGGCAAGTGCCTCTCTCACACGGTTCCTGTGCATTCCTCCAAACTCAAATTACCACAATGTTAAGTGACTTCCTGTATTTATTGTGTCCATATATGGACTGTAAGCTCCTTGAGGGTAGATACTGATTTGACTCACTGTTAGATCCCTAGAACTAACTCTGTCTTATATATGATAATAACTCAGTAAATGTTCACTGATTGAATAAATTAATTAGTCAATAAATTATATCTCCTCAAAGGGCTATTAAAGAACTTTCTATAAGGAGCATTTGAAACTATTTTACTTACAACTCCAGTATATACAGAGAGAAGTAAATTTTGAGTCTTGGACTATCAAATTGTAATCTAATTTTGTTAAAAGCATTGATTTATGGTTACTTAGAAAATATTTTTGTGTTTTCATTTTGCCTATGTTAATCCTTGCTGAATTTTATATCAAAAAGCCTGGAATTGTTATTGCCATCCCAGACTATGATAGGCACAGTGGCAAAAATTAAACCCTGGTAGTCTCTGTGTGTTGACAGAGATAATAAAAAAAACAATAAAAATAAAATCAAAACAAAACAAAAATCCACATAGTAGAACTTTGAATTAATAAGGATCTAACCTGATGTCTCTCTAAAAACTGTTACCATCTTGATTACTTTCTTTTGTTAATCATGTCACTGTTGTTTTCAAGAGAAGGGTCAACAGTGTTGGACCCCAGAGGCAAAATGAGTTAAAGTGGATGTCTGGTCCCATTATTTACTGGCTTATGGCTTGTGGGTAAGTCAGTAAATCCCAACATGATGAGCCTGGGAGATTTGATCCACAGCACTCCCATGAGGCTCTTTGGAGATTTAATAGAGTAATCTTTATAGAGAACTGCACATGAAGGCCATAAATGCCATCCCTGATCATTCTCTGCCTGGATCTTTGCCAGATTATCAGATTGTCACCAGGAGCAAGGCAGGGAAATGAACACTAATGAGTAATATGGTTTGAATGTATCTGTGCCAAATTTGTGCTATGATTTTGCCCACATCACATCACATATACATATAGAGTAACTTATTTACTCTTGTTATTTCTTTTTTCTTTTCTTTTTGGTTTTTCAAGACAGGGTTTCTCTGTGGCTCTGGAGGCTGTCCTGGAACTAGCTCTTGTAGACCAGGCTGGTCTTGAACTCACAGAGATACTCTGCCTCTGCCTCCCAAGTGCTGGGATTAAAGGCATGCTCCACCAATGCCCAGCCTCTTGTTATTTCTTAACAATGTCATACATATTATACTCAAGGTGAGAACTAAATCCAAAGACACTGGATGAATTCTTGGTCTAAATCTCTACCTCCATATTGTAGCAATGATATTTTGGCTGTCATTTTGTTGAAATATTTGCACTTTTACTTAAGTCCAACTAGTTACTAGACTAACAGAAATATTAAAACCCGTTATTAATCTGAGATACTAAGACAAGGTCTTCTTTTATTATATTTGATCTAAGAAATAAATTTAATGTCAGCTATAAGTTCTCAGCTTTTTTATTTTGTAGTTATTGAAATTTAGTCACAACTATAGTTAATAGTAATGCCATGTTTCTTAAAAATCTATATAGCTTTCATAGCTGTGTTTCATATTGGAAATATTCATAGTCTTTTCTGACAGTTCAACATACTATACCAAAGGAAGGGCATTTTCTCCATGTGACCTCCTTTCTCCATAGAGATTATGAAAGAAAGTGAAACTGTAGCTCTTCAAGACACTTGAATTGTCTTCACCTTCCTCTCACCTCAGAGAATCTGACCAAGTGGTAGAACTGAGACTTGAACACAGAAACCATTTGTCCAAAGGGAGCTCCCTGATGATATTTGAAAGCAACTGAGGGAGTAAGGCTGTACTGAGTTGACATATTGAAATAGTCTCTTCTGCTCAGTTGTTCTCATTGGTAGGCACCCTTCATTCCTAGTTGGGTTGTTGTTCTTTTCTTCTATTACGGGGATATAAATTTAATGTGAATTATTATATATATAATATTATTATATATATATATATATATATATATATATATATATATATATATCATGCTCTGTAACACATCCAGAAACTACTGTGAAATATGATGTGTAGTTAGTTCGCACTACATTTAACAATAGATTGGTAAATAGATTAAAACATTTTGCTTTGCCTATAGTTGCAGAGTCAAATGATATAAATTATTGGGTTTTGTTTTTTAATTTAATTTTTTAAAGATATGAATTGGGACTCATAGTTGTAGATGAAAGTTTCTGTTCTGCTTGGTCTTGCCACCTTTAAGGCCCCAATAAATACATAGAGACTTTATTAATTAGAAACTGTTTGGCCAATGGCTTAGGCTCCTTACTGGCTAACTCTCTTAATTATTAACTCATAACTATTAATCTATGTATTTCTATATGACCTTATCTTACTGGAGAAGGCTTCATCATGTTATTCCTTCAGTGACTACAAAACATCTCTCCCTGGTGGCTTTCCAGCATTCTCCTCATCTGGCAGCTCCACCTATACTTCATGCCTGGCTACTGGCCAATTAGTGTTTTATTCATCAACCAGTAAGATATATATATATATATATATATATATATATATATAGAAATATATTTTAGAAAATTAGGTGATAAATGTTCAATTCTTTCATACACACACACACACACACACACACACAATATATATATATATATATATATATATATATATATATATGTATATATGGAAGGATATCCCACATTACATAGTCCTCTTGCCTTAGCCTCACAAGCATTAGGATTATAGACTTGTATCCCTACATTTGTCTAAGCTTTGGATTTTATGTGTTTTGTAGCTGGCAACTGTATCATTAGCCTCACTCCTTTCTTTAGCATAAATTTTACCATAAGAACTTGTTTGCCCAGACTATTATTTTGAGTTCAGCCATGAGATTTGTTTTGTCCAGTTGAATGACAGCAACATGGTGTCTTTGTTGCCATTTAATGTCAAAAGGCCTTGCATGCTTTCACTGTGGGTACTCTGAACCCAGATTCTGTTGGCCAGCTAGCCCTCTCAAAAGCACGTAAGTGAGCTAGAAAATACCAGCCAGTAAAGCCCAGTTACACCCAGCCACAGACAACTGAGTGATAATAAATGCACCCTGTTTACTAGCCACTCAATTTTGGAGTTCTTTATTATAAAGTATTTTTACAGTAATAATTAACTGTCATGAGTGACAGTTGATAATGTATTCCTAAATACAAAACATTACATTTTGTGATGTGTAACTAAACCAACATTGTCATATATGACCTGATTCCACAAATTCTAGCATGAAGACATAAAATTAAACACAGTTTGTGTGATGCTAGTACAACAGACACTGCTGAATTGACTGTGCTGAAAAAGCTGGAGAGAAAACAAGCTCAAATTTAATCATCTCTTATAATATCATGTATGGTGGCCATGGGAACAACTGCATTGACTTTAATAATTATTCAGGAAGAAAATGATTATGCAATAAAGCAATAATATAAATGCCGGTACCCAATGATTTTATTTAATTTTTAGAAAATTAGGTGATAAATGTTCAATTCTTTCCTAAATTGCATAGTAAAATTTTGAAGAATTAAATTATTTAAAAGACATAGACATTTTTATTATCATTAAAGGGGTATATACTGATAAATTTCAGAATTTTCTTATTTTGCCATATAACCATTAGAGTGGACTCCATCATTCTTGGGAGCAGCGAGAGACAAGGACCAAGATACAGGCATAAGGCTACTAAAAGTGGGTACAATCTTCATGACCCCATTTTATGTGAGTAAACTCTGTATTCTTGTATAGAAAACAATTTTTGCAGAGCCATGACAGCCATCTGGGTAACTAAGTGAGATTCTGCAGACACATACCCTTCCTGAAGCTTAAACCAAACAAGCAAGCTGATCAGACTGTGACATGTCTAGGTGTGAAGGCTGTTGGGATTGGTTTTATGTCTACCCTTATTGATCTTGTGATCGCTCTTGTAATTACTGTTTACTCTCATTTGCTTTTGCAATGATAATGCTTATAGGATGCCTGCAGTTGTGCCAGAGATACTAGATTTTCACAGTCATACTGGTACATTGAGTTTTTGTTCTATCTATTTGCTATTTTGATCCTACCAGTGAAGTTCTTATGAGCTAGCTTCCTGTCTGGGGATTGTAAGTAAGGATTAAAGCAGTGGCTACCAAGGCATGTTAATGTACTCTTTTACAATATATTTAGATATATATGGCCATGGTTTATAAGTTATATACATATTTTGCTGCTTATTATTCTAGCATAATCAATTAGATTTTTATTTGACACAAAACAACTTGCTTTCAACTTCAAATTGAATGCAATTCTTCTGTAGTGTTCTCTTCCTGACACACTACCCCTGAAGAAAGTGTATTAATGCTGCTAATGCTTTTAACACATTTGTAATAAATGTAGCAGGAAGGCAAGGAAGTGGAGTCAATATAAATTCTACATTCATTTACAGCTGTCCTAGACCAGTGTATTTCTTTGGTCATTTAATCCACTTGTTCCTCAATTTTCACAAATGTGAATTAATATAAGATAATAATGATAGCCAGGCAATAGTGGTACATGCCTTTAATCCCAGTACTCAGAACACAGAGCCAGAGGGATCTCTGTGAGTTCAAGGCCAGTCTGATCTACAGAGAAAGTTTCAGGACAGCCAGGGCAGTACAGAGAAACCCTGTCTTGAAAACTCAAAAATATTATTATTAAAGAAATAATAATAATAATAATAATAATAATAATAATAATAATAATATACGTGGAGCAAAATTAGTCTATATCAGTTCCTTCTACATCAGTATTGTGGTTCTAAGGAAGTTAACTGATTTATAGACACACTTCACAGATCTAGACATTGAAATAAGGCTATTATCTTAAGTCACACTATTTTGTTTGTTTTTTAGTACATATAAAACTTGTATCTATATTATACTATAATCCAAGAAGTAGGTGAAAGTATTTTATGTGAAAATTGCAACTTTAGAATGATTTCAGTTTCTCTTTCACTTTATTATTATAGCTTATTATAGCTATTAGTGCATATTAGCAGTGAAAGTTAGATTCTGGTCCTATCCACCTTCATATATATATATAGACCAATAATGGCAGTATGTTATGCATCAATAGCAGCAACAGCTTTTCCAGGTTCTGCAGTCATTTAAACAAAATTGTAGAGACATCCAGCACTCCCCATTAAAAAAAAAAAGTAAAAAATATCCCAGAAAAACAGCACAATTCTGTTACCCTTGTGGTACCTAGCACCATTTTTTTTCTTAATTAGCTTCTCAATCATCACCTGGAAGGAAACCATTCTGAGCAACATCATTAAAAACAGCTTTGATAAAGCATGGTCACTACTATGTATCATAAAGCAGGTCCACATATGAGTGAGTACATATTATGTTTGTCTTTTTGTGATTGGTCAACCTTCCTTTCTATTGTCTCTTATCTTTTCCCTCTCTCACCTTTTCCAGGTCCCCTTCTCTATTACTCTCTCCCATACTTAAAAGGTTTTTTCTATATTTAATGAAAATATGTAATACTTGTCTTTCTGTGTCTGGCTTATTTAATTTAACAGCATAACCTCAAGTTGCAAACATTTTGTTTTAAATAACAGGAAATCATTCTTATTTATGGTTGAACAACACAATGCATTATGTGATCTATTCTTTTGTAATCTAGTCATACATTGATAAGCATCTAGACTGGTTCTATATATTAGCTGTTGTGAATAGTGCCATGACAAATGTGGCCTCATAGATATCTCTTTTGGTATGCTGTCTTCATTTCTTTCAGATATATAGCTAGGTGTGGTAGCATGGATCAAATGGTAGTAGCTCCATATTCATTTTCATAGTGGCTACACTAATTTACATTCCCACCAGAAATTTTTAAGGGTTCCCTGTCCCTTGCATCCTCACCAGCATTTGTTGCTGTTTATTCTCTTAATAAGAGCCATTGTGACAGATGATATTTAGTCTCAGTATAGTCTTGATTTTCATTTCCCCATGGCTGAGGATGTTGAACTTGTTTCTTATTTATTGGCTTACTCTCCTTTTCTAATTTTAAGTCTCTTAGTAGCCACTGCACCTGCAGTTACTTCCTCCATTGAAATGCTAAAGCCCTCAAAGGCTTTCATAAAGTCTACAGAATCTTTTTCTCAGACTTCTGTTTGTGTTGATATTTTGACTTCCTTTCATGAATTACAAATGTTTTTAATGAGTCTAGGGTTGTGAATCCTTTTGCAACTTGTTTTTCTCAGATTTCCTCAGAAGAATCACTTTTTTGTGACAGCCATTCCTTAAATATTTCATTTGGTAAATAATAAAACAAGTTGAAATTACTCCTTGATGTATAGGCTGCAAAACTAATATTATGTTAACATTATGAAAATAGATCTAACCTCAATGTATGTCTCCATAAGAGTTCCCGGGTGACAAAGTACATCACCTATATGCAGTGATACTTTTAAAGGATTCTGTTTTTAAGCAGTAGATATCAACATAAATTTTAAATACTCAATAAACTATGCAGTACACAGGTATGCACCACTATGCAAGTTTTGTTTTGCATTAATAGCTTTTGGTTAAGACAGATTTAGCCTAATTCTTTATTTTCCAATATTTTTATGTTTTATTGTGTGTAGAAAGAATCTTATTTTACATATCAATCCCCCCATTTCCTCTCTCTCCCATCCTCCCATGCCCCCTACAGGCCCCCCAACCCACACCCCACCCACTCTCCTATGATAGTGAGGCCTTCCATGGGGGATCATCAAAGTCTGTCACATCATTTGAGGGAGGGCCTAGGCCCTCCTCCGTGCGTCTGGGCTGAAATAGTATCCTTCCATATGGAATGGGCTCCCAAAGTATTATCTAGGGATAAATACTGGTTCCACTGTTAGAGGTTCTGTAGACTATCCAGGCCTCCTAACTGTCACCCACATTCAGAGGGCTTGTTTTTGTCCAATGCTGGTTCCCCAGCCTTATGATTGGGGCCCCTGTGCTCTCACTAGGTCAGGAAAGCTCTTTCTGTAGGTTTCTCTAGCACAGTCTTGACTGCTTTTGCTCATCCCCCTCCCTCTCAACAACTGGATTCCAAGAGTATGGCTCAGTGTTTAGCTGTAGGGGTCTGCTTATGCTTCCATCAGCTACCGGATGAAGGCTCTAGGATGGCAAATAAGGTAGTCATCAATCTCATTTATAGGGGTATCAGCCCTCTGTCAGATGTGGAGTTGGTGAATATCTTTTCTCATTCTGTGGGCTGTCATTTTTGTCTTACTGACTGTGTCCTTTGCCTTACAGAAGCTTCTCAGTTTCAGGAGGTCCCATTTATTAATTGAAGATCTCTATGTCTATGCTAGTGGTGTAATGTTCAGGAAGCAGTCTCCTGTGTCAATTCGTTCAAGGGTATCTCCCACTTTCTCTTCTAGGAGGTTCAGTGTGGCTGGATTTATGTTGAGGTCTCTGATTCACTTGGACTTATGTTTTGTGCATGGTGATAGATATGGTTCTATCTGCAATTGTCTGCATGTCCAAATGCAGTTGTGCCAGCACCATTTGCTGAAGATGCTTTCTTTTTTCCATTGTATAAATTTAGCATCTTTGTCAAAAATCAGGGGTTCGTAGGTGTGTGGGTTAACACCAGGGTTTTCAATTCAATCACATTGGTCTGTCTGTCTACTTTTCTGCCAATACCAAGCTGTTTTTAGGACAATGGCTCTAAAATAGAGCTTGAGGTCAGGGATGGTGATGCCTCCAGAAGTTAATTCTTATATAGTTCTAGAATGTTGAAAACAGCAGTGAGCATCGGTGTTAACTGAAATGACTAGTTGTGTCAGTACCTGATACAAGCTGTCTTATCTCTAGAAGTTTTGAAGTCAGGCCTGAGATTCTCCCCAGTTATAAAAGTTCTATACAGTACCTTGTGTTTTATTTTACAGAATTACTTATCATCCCCAGTCTTTGTATCACTTGCTGAAGCTTCAAATTCAACACCTTTTAATTCACTTCATGTTTTATGTTATGAAGATGGTCTGTGTTTTTAATATTCCTGAGCCATCTGTGCCAGCTTCTGCCTTTTCTCTACAATGTTAATAATTCTATTAGTTTTCATAGACCAAATGAATCAGGTTCTAACTCTGAATTAGGCTTTGGTTTAAGGGAAAGCTGTATTTAGTTTTATCTATTTACATCACCAAAACTTTCTTCATGTTAACAGTAAGGCTATTTCATTTTAATATTTGTGTGTTCCCTAGAAAAGTGCTTTTAACTTCCTTCAAGAACTTTTAGTTTGCATTTAAAATTTAGCTAACTGGCACAAGGGTTAACTGTATTTTCTTGACTGTCAACATACATCATGCCATTTACTAATGTTAATCATTTCTTGATTGAAAGTAAAAGATAATTCCTCATGCTCTCCTCCCCTATCCCCTTCTCCCCCACCTCTTTTCCTACTTCCCTACCCCTTTCCCCCATGCTCCCAAATTACTCAGGAGATCTTGTCCTTTTCCCCTTCTTGTGGGGGAGGTGTCAATGCATGCCTCTCTTAGGGTCTTCTCTGGGGTTGTGGATTAAGGCTGTTTATCCTTTGGTCTATATCTAATATCCACTTATGAATGAGTACATACCATGTTTGTCTTTCTGTGTCTGGGTTACCTCACTCAGGATGGTTTCTTCTAGTTCTAATTTTAAGATGTCTTTTTTTTTAACCACTGAGTAATATTCCATTGTGTATATGTACCACATTCTCTTTATTCATTCTTTGGTTGAGTAGCATCTGGGTTGCTTTCAGGTTCTGGCTACTATAAATAATACTACTATGAATATAGTTGAACTGATGTCCTTGTGGTATGAATGAAGGTTGAGTTGGGGGAAGAATAGAGAAGGAGACAAGGAAAGAGATACCTTGATAAAGGGAGCCCTTATGGACTTAACAAGAAACCTTGAAGTCCTGCAAGCTAAAAAGGTATTTCCAAAATTAATTATTAAAACAGTAAGATAGGCATTTTATGTTAACATTACATGTAGGCGAAAACAAAGACATAGTACACAGACTTACTTAGATGGAAAATTTTGGGTAATTTACAGATTCACAGCCAAGACTGCCTGTCTCTGTCTAACATGCAGTATGTGTCTTTGTTTACTTCTCTTTAGTGTAGTCTTCAGTGCATAGCAATCATAGTTTCTTGTTTACTTATGTTTCTTGTTTTCTAAAGGCATCTCCGAAGGTTCAGAAATACACATGTGCAGGGGAAGCATTTGGCATAGGAGAGAAAATCAGCTGACACTATTAAATGTAAGTCTTTTCCTTTGTCCACTGAGAATCCAGTACTTTTAGTAATAAAGAAACTGGGCATGGTGCCACTACAGAGGTGCCTGGATCATGTTTAAATGGCAGTTTCATTAGATTGCTTTCCATTACTTGGAGGTAATCCTATCAGACTATGTATATTACCTATTGTATGCCCTGCTTGTCATTACTGCCCTGTTCAAAAGCAGTGTCACAACAGAACAATGTGTGTGGGATTATGTGCATATGTGCATGTGTCTATAAGTGTCCTGACACATTTTTTAAAAATCCATGTTTTTGTTATGACTGCTTGCCATTAATATAACCATTATGCATAGATTGGTTGTTATCATTTTTGAGTTTTCACTTTTTTGATCTTTAAAAATGTGCCTCTAGAAAATTCCTGGAAAGCTTAACTTCAGTGTTTCTGAAGTGCACAATAGGTAAAATTAACCAAATTCTGTGATATCACCTCTATTAACTTTTTTCTAAATTGTACTTTTATCAATATAGCCTGACCACATAAATTTACGTTATCTTTCTATATTACAAATCTTCCTCTTTTCTAATGTCTACAAATTCCTAATACATTATTTGTACCTAATAAATTTAATTTGCCATATTTTTATTTTATTCCATTTTATACCTTTTAAGTTTTGTTTTCTACATTGATTCATAACTGATTTTACAGTGGGATTTTGTATTCCAAAATAGAATAATTACAGATTATAATAAAATTAATGTTTTTTTCTCTATTAGCAGAAACATTGTGTGATTTAATTCATGAATACTTGCTTATGCCATCCAGTAAGCAGTCAGCAGGACATATTGAATTTCATTTAGATATTTGAATATTCTTTATCTAATATATTCATAAACAGATCTTCTGTCCAGCTATTGTCTTGCTAACTGTGGTCAACTCTCCTATAATTAACTATATTTTTATTGTTTTGATTTGAATTGTGATTGTTGTCCTAGAACTTTCCATTCTAATGTTACTCTTTTTTCATTTTCTTTAAGTTTATCACAAATTCTTAATTTGAGGTTACTTTTTATATGACTCCAGTAGGCTTATTATATTTTCTTAGTGAAGATTTTTTTTGTAGTGTTTTGATATCCCCCAAAAGCTTGTTTTTTTTTTCACCCTAAAATCTATTTTGTCCAATGATATTATCTTATTGTGCTTTTGCTTGGAATCAAAATCTTACACTTTGAAATATTTTTGTTTATAAGTTCTTGGTAACCTTAAATATCAGGGAGTGTTTTTTAAAATTTAAATTCTGTAGTTTATTCTGTTACAATGATATCTGTAGTCTGTTTAGACTTATTATGAAGATTCACTTGCTGAAACTTATTTCAGTACCTTCCTTTTGTTTTCATATATACAACTTTATGCACTTTTCCTTTTTTTGGACATTATTTTTATTAATGAATGTGTTTATTGTCATCCATTGTTTCTCTGTATGTTTAGCCATTTTCCTCTCTATCACTAGTGTGAAAATTTTATACCCTGTCATTTTGGCCTAGTATGTAGTAAAATCTGTGTTTTACATAGTTTGAATTCATGCTTTTTTGTCAGTTCTAGAACATCCTAAGCCTCGTATTGTAACTGTCCATATATCCTGTCTTCTTAGTTTTCCCTGTTTATTTTTCTAATATTTCATTGTGATCCTTTTATTTTGTCTTCTATGTCTCCTAAACTCTCTTTTATGCTCTCCATCCTGTGGCTACATTGCAGTTTTCAGTTATTGCTTCTTATTCTCACTTCAACTATAGACAGTTATCACTTTAACATCCATTAAGAAAATGAAAAATTGTGTTTTTATTTTATGAAAGGCCTGGTGATTTTGTAAATCATTTGTATAGTTTCTTTTTCATTTTTATTCTACCATTTAGTTCTCAAAATGTCTCAGTCACAGTTATTGAATATTTTATTCCTTTCTAAGATAAAATTTCATGATTATTGTTTTTCTATCTATTACCTCTGTTATTTTCATATATAATTTTTGTTTGATTTTAAGGCTGTTCTTATTTTAATCTGAGATATACATGGGTACTAAAGTTAATTATTATTACATATTAGTCATTAATGTTGACTTAGTTCAATGAAAGTAACTTCAATGCCTTTAGCTTCTCTGTTTCTTTGTGCTGTGATAGTCTCACAACTTGTATATATTATGAACTAATAATATTTTGTGTATATTTATCACTCATTTTAAAAGATTTCTTTTATTTATTTAGTGTGTGTTACATAAGTACTTCAGTTTTCTCATAGCTGCTTTTTAAAATATTCTATTTATTGTGTGTGTGTGTGTGTGTGTGTGTGTGTGTATGTGTGTGTGTACATAAGTACTTCAGTATTCAAGAAGGCCAGAAGAGGTTATCACATCACTGGAGATAGAATAATAGGTAATTGTGAATAGCCTGATGAAGAAGTACTAGTATCTGAACTCCGGTCTTCAAGCGTCAAGCACTTAACCACTGACATATCATAAAGAGATGAAGATTATAAAGGTTACTTAGTTCTTTATGGTTCTCCATATTCCAAAGATTAGGGTAGACAGTCTTGATTGTTTCCTCTTTTAACCAAACCATCTGGCAGCCTCAGAGACTATCTCTTTGGTAAAAATTGTGCTACTTACTCCATCTGTACTTATAACTAGTTGTTTTTCCAAAATAAGCCAGCCCCATCTGTTCCCTACCTTATAAATGACTACAGAAGCTTTACAACATTTCACAAATGTAGGAAACTTGTAACTTGGAGACAATGGAGCCGAAAGACAAAGGCTTCACTTCTTTCTGTAAGCTGAAAAGAGGAGCTGAGTTCCAGGGACTCCACCCTGGAAGGAATCAGTGAGTCTGGGAGGGGCTATGCACTGCCATCAACTGGCATCTGAGTGGGAACCTTCTGAAAAGCTTTTCTGAGTGATAGGCACAAGGAAATAAAATACATAGATTGCCTTAAGAGCCAGGGAGGTTGTGGAAGGCACAATCTCCTGATTTTTGTAGCTATTTGCTTGATGGAATTGGAAGGAAAAGTGGTGAACAAGAGCTAGTAGCAAACAGCTCTGTGCTCATGAGTGTCGTTATTATATGTTAACTGCTTTTAGTTCTTGCCTTGATTGCCCATCTGTAACAAACTGTCACCTGGAATTATATCCCTCTCCTTCATTATGTCATGCTTTGTTGTATTGTCATAGTACCAGAAACAAAACTAAGACATCAGACAATGAAACACTAACATTTCCCAATACCTTTTAAGAGAAATTAGCTGTGAAATCAGTTTGTCCCTTTCTAGGTTATTTACGTGTACTTTAAAAGAATTATAAAATATTAGACAAAGCTTGTAGTCAGAAATTTAGGGATTATTAGCTTTAATTTTTTAATTAAGCAGGCAAGTGCTTTCCTTGAGCTACAAGGCCCCTCTTTTGCACTTTTTAAAGACAGGGTCCCACTATAGCAACCAGAAGCATGGGCATGCATTGAACTTAGCTTCTTGCCTGTCTAGCTTTTAAGTCTAGAATTTCTATGCGTATTCTCGGAGATTTTGGTTCTGTAGCTTTAAAGTCAGATTTGACTACAAGATATACCTGTCAATGATGCAACAAGCATCTGGTATAGCTATAAATTATTTTTAAAAATAAAATAAAGATTTCCTGTCTAGATGTCAATCATTGTCAATGATATTAACTATCATTTTAGTGACCTTTTCTGAAATATTAGAAATCAGGCCCAGCCTGTATCAAACATATAGTTAAGTTCATTTACTTTGTCTTTGCCTTTATGCATTCCTTACCCTCATTTGACAAAATTGAGTTAAAAGAGGGAACTTATACAACAAAGTTGCAAAGCAAGGCCAAAAAACCCATGCCAGAGACCATAATACATACTACATAATTAGGAAATTACTTTGGGATTTTTCACTTTCTCTTAAAATTCGGGTAGCTTCACAGTGTTTGAGATAGCTGTCCATTATGAGAGGGGAGTATACTTGGTAAATGAGGGAATGGAAATTGCTTACTTTTGAAAACTATACTTTAGATGCATCAGTTCATGTCTAAGAAGAATGTCTCACATGGTGATGTATACACTCAGTCTAGGCCTACCTTCTCTTTCCACATTAAATATTGAGATCCAAAGAGAAAAGGTAGGAGACTGACAGAAATTGCTTGAGGTGCCCCATAGATGAAATATCTGGAGCAAATATTCTCCTTTTTCCTCTAAAGCCTCCTGAACAGCAGAACTGTCTGTCCTCTTCTAAAAAATCCAAGAAAACCACATCATTTTAATAGAGCTGTTTTAGGACTAATAATGCCAATGTGGTATGTATGATAAGTATCAGCTGGATTGTGCTATTACCAGACAATTTGTTTTTATATATTTTTATTACTGTGACTTTTCTAAAATATTTTTATATTGTCAGATGTAACCATATAAATCTCTGAGAGAAAAATGACCTCAAATGTTAAATTTATTTCTGGAAAAAAAAAAGAAATGACTATGAGCTTACTTAGCAAAAGACTGTAATTCTTTTTTTTTTTTTTACATTTTTTTATTAGTTCAAGTTGGAAACAAGCTTGTTTCATATGTAAATCCCTTCTCCCTCTCCTTCCCTCATCCCCATCCTCCCTCCCCCACCCTCAAAATACCCCCCACCCCATCCACCCTTCACTAGTGCCCTCAACAGGGGCTCTGCAATGTCCACCAAATCTTCCTGGGCTGGGCCTGGGCCCTTCCCCATGTGTCCAGGGCCAGAGTGTATCCCTTCACGTGGATTGGGCTCTCAAAGTCCCTTCTTACACCAGGGAAAAATACTAATCCACTACCAGGGGCTCCCTGGAGTGCAGAGGCCTCCTTATTGACATCCATGTTCAGGGGTCTGGATCAGTCCTGTACTGTCCTCCCAGACAGCATCTGGGGTCGATGTGCTCCCTCCCTTGTTCAGGCCAACTGTTTCTGTGGGTTTCTGCAAACCGGTACCGACCCCTTTGATCTTCATTCCTCTTTCTCTTCAACTAAGTTCCAGATTTCAGCTCAGTGTGTATCTGTGGGTATCTGTCTCTGCTTGCATCAGCCACTGGATGAGGACTCTAGGATCCATTTATCCCTTGGAGTCCTTCATGTTTCCTAGTTTCTTTGGTGAAGAGGATTATAGGCTGGTAATCCTTTGCTCTATGTCTAAAATTTATATATGAGTGAGTACATACCATGTTTGTAAAAGACAGTAATTCTAATGCCCCCCCTTTTTTATATGTGAGACCAAACTTCTTGAAAGAGCAAAAATTAATAGATTTGGTGAGTGGAAAGATATAACTGATTTGTGTGCCATTCCAGGGCTTATCTCTTGTGATTCTTCAGATATCAGTATTTTGTAGAATTTTGTCTAATGCTTAATATTGAGTGGTGGTTTTGAAAAAGAAAGCCAACTTTCTCTCACCTATTTTAAAGACAGGAGATTGAAGCCCAGATTATTTTATCAGCAGTATTGTTAAAAGAATAAATACAGTTTAATTGCTTAAGATAAATGAAACTTCCAGATCATATTGGAATTTATTAAAAATAATTTTTGTATTTCCAAATCTGGGCATTTCTTTTTCCTTACCATGGTTGAAAGTCAAATCAAAGACACTATTTCTTACTTATTTTGCTTCATCTGTTTGTGTCTTTAAAACATTCATTTTCCAGTTCACTTTTGTTAATTGCATAATCATATCAGTCCCTATGTTTCTTTCTGTCTATGTGGTGTGAGATATATAGAATGGCACCATGCATGAGTCTAGGAATTTCCCAAGCACATTAGTTAATTTCTCAGTACATATTGCCTTTCCCATGTAAATGTTTCCAGCCTAAAGAAATGCATGCTTCAGGAACATTTCTGCATTGTAGTGTGTGGCTTTCTCACTGAATTAGAGCAGGAGGATGGCAGATAAGAAATGTAGAGGTAGAGATGACTGGATTCCCCTAAGACTGCATTAAAATATTTTTAAAATAAACACAGTAATAATTGCACAGATAGATACAGGGAGATAAGAGTTCATAGATTACCTTTAAAATTGTGGACCAAAGGGGAACAACCCTGATTGTTTTTCTTACATTGTAGCAATGTTGTTGTTGAAACCAAGTGATGAGTTCCTATGGAAATAATTATTTAACTACTTCCAGTCTACTGCTATATATCTAAACTTATGTTTTTAAAGATTCTTTGCTTTTCTCACAGTTTACTCCCTTGCTAAAAGTAAGTAGATTACACTTGTCTTACTCAAAGAATAGACCTCGGATATATGAGCTTTGGTGACATGCACATGTGCAAACCTTAAGCCAAATGAGGGGCTGAGAAGCAGGCCACTCCTCACATCAATATTCTCTCTGACCCTTTGAACCACAGAATCTTTCATGATCACTGCTAAATCTCTATCTATTTTACCCCTCCTCTGCCCTCTTTCCAACTTTATTATTTTCTCCATTGCTGGTGGTAAAAAGTATATCTGACTTTTCACAGTGTGACACAACATTTTCATCTATAAAGTTTACTCTCAAGAACCATGTAATTGGACTACAAAAGTCACATTCAAAATATAATGTTTGAAGGATGTTTACAGTGTTGTGTTGGCCTGCATTCAGCTATATGAACATGTAAGCCTCATGAATGACAGATTGGGTGTACTACCTTCCATCCGATTGCTGCAAATGACAATTAACCAGTATAATAGTATGTATAAGAAATGTTCCACAGTTTCATATGTTTACTACTTGGTCCTTAGCTAGTATTGCTGTATTAGTGGCTGTGGAAACCTTGGAGTGTGAAAAATGGTGGGTAGAGGCAGATCATTGGCAATAGACCTTTGAAGCTCAATGTTCCCATTTCTTGATCTGCAGACTTATGGCCAGCTATACCACACTTACCATCTAGGAGTGAGCCTCTTCAGATACTGTGCCTTCCCCATTACAAAACTGTGCTCCAACTGAAATGAACCCTTCCCCTAAATTGCTTTGCTCATCTTTTCTGCTTCAGAGATGAAAATGGAAGTGACACAAGAAGTATCTAATTTCTACTATTAAAAGACCACCTGGAAAAGTATTTAGGAAAACTTGTTTTTATTCATAGCACCTATAGAAATCCTTCCTTTGTAACAAACTGAATCACCAGGGGGCTACTAGGTTTATTCTTGATTTTCCATTAGCAAATTACAAACCCCAAGTTGCATTAAATGTACTATGAGCTCTATTTATGCAATGATAATAGTAAGAAGCAATCATTTGCAGTTCATTTGGGATATTGTGGCCCACTGTCTTGAGAGCATTGTCTTTTAAACACACTTTCTACAGTGAATCTGATTTTAGAATTCCTTGCTGTAAAGAATCTTGTTTTCCTGAATTGTTACAACATTTTCCTTATGCCTTTTTCTGTAAGAATGTGTTTACATCAAGAAGCCCAGGAAGGATTTGAAGCTATAGCAGGATGACTTTACTGTCCTTTAGTTTTGAATTTTTATTCTTCTCCTTAGTCCTTCTATTTCTATTTATGCATTTAATTTTGGAGCCTTTTATTATAAGCAACATCATGATCTTTTTAGAAAAATTTAATTCTACAATGATTATAAATGTGTTATGTAAAACTCAATTTAAAAGGGAATAATTTGCTATAAAAGCAACCTACATAATCCGGGTTTCTTGGAGAGGGAAGTTCTTAGTGCTCAGCATCTGAGGACACCTCAAAAGTGAAAGAGTGTACTGATGATTTGTCAGGAGTGTGGTGGTAAGAAAATGGCACCCAAGGGAGTGGCACTATGAGGAGATGTGGTCTTTTTTGAGGAAGTAGTTTAGATATATAGGTGGTCTTCAAACATTTCAGAGATCTAGAGAATATGGAATTTCAGATGTTTAAATAGCATAAGGCTTTTCATGACAGTGAGACATGGCTGCTCCTGGCAGCACCAATTTACTTCAAAAAGGATGATGGGAATCAAAGAACCTCCATATGAAGTTTGTTTTTTTGTGTGATAAAGTTAGTCACAGGGAAAGAAACTCCCCTTGCCTTGTACAAATTGGACAGGAAGGACACAAAAGAAAGGATGTGCCAAGACAAGGTAGCAAAGTCTTTCAAAATTTCTGCTTTGCAGAATTGTCTATCAGATATTCTAAGCCTCTATGCTGAAGATGCATGTCTCATTGTTGCAGAGGAACCTTAGGCAGCCAGATGTTTCTGTAGTTTCGGAAGTTGTTTGTGCAGCATTTTCTATTTACTGAGGTAATATTATGTCTTTCTCAGGTTTTTTAAAGGATTGAAGACTATATAATGATAGTTACAGTCGTACTTGTTACAAAGTTCTGAAAAGAAACTCACAAAAGTGAAGTAAAGAGTATTAGGTTGGGAAACATGAAAGCTTAAGTTGTTTCTCTAACAAAATATGTTAAGGTCTAGAAAGATATTTCTAAGTTGGAGAGAAAGTGAAGTAGGTACAAAAGTTTTGACTCACCAACATAGGATAGATAATATTTTCTCTGAATTTGCCAATTACAAATGGACTAGATATTGTGAATGTAATACTTATTTGAAAATTGTTCTTATTCTATATAGTTATACTTTATTAAAGCTAAGACCTTTCTTTTTATTTAGACAAAATGGGGGAAATATTGTGAGATATTTGTTCATAGTGACACTCTAAGACTGACAATAAAGTTTAACCTGAACCAGGGGGCAAAGTTAACAACTGGCTGAATAAGCCATAGATGTTTTTGGAGGACCCTGGATAAACATAGAGACACAGGAAGGAGTAAGGAGGGTCTTAGAAAGATTCCCACTGGTTGCTTCTCTCCTAGTTCTCTAATCAGGTTTTTATGCTGAGATCTGATTACCAAGTTTTATTTAACAATGGAAATTTTCAGTAAATGCTTCAGTTCACAATTTAGTTCCTAATTACCTGCTTCAGCTCAAGCTTGAAATAATGAACAGGAAACTAGATGAAGTCTATTTCTAGAATTAGTTATTACTCTATGTGACTGTTAATATGATGACAGTAAGTTTAAATATATATAACAATATTAAAATTTTTGGAATACTATTTATACCTTAAGAAAGGTTTTAGAGTTAAAATAAAATCAAAGGATTATGAGGTTAGTTGAAATAGAACAGTTGCTTTATTCTTGTTTTTCTTCTGTCCATGCAAAGTGGCTTTTATGACATAAGACAAAGATTTTATATTTTTTCTTTAACAAGAGTGTTTGGGTTTAAAGAAAATGAGTCATACTGCTAGTATTCAGGCATCTGTCCTTGGAATTCTGACAGGATATGCCCTCAGCTGCAGTCACTAAGAGCACCACCTGTGCCTATTCACTGTTCCCTTTTAAAAGGGCCCTGCCCACCTCCCATCCTCCCCCCCTTCCTCTCTGTCTGTTCCCCTCTTCCCATCTTTCCTCTCTCTCCCCCTCTTTCCTTCTTCCTCTCTCCTGCTGCTCCTGTCCATGGAAGCCATTCTCCCCTCTTCCGTTTCCCCTTTTTATGATCCCTTTCCCTAATAAAAAACCCCTCTGCTTGAATCCTATTGAATGGTCTCTTTTTCTCATAGGCTACTATTCTTAAATTAAAACACACACTCCAGGTCCAGAACCAGATTTAATATTTAATTGAGTTGAGACTACAAAAGGACCATTTGCCTTCTAGGTCTATAGACAACAGCAGGAAAATTAGGTTGGGGGTATGGAATCTAAGGACCTCCAGATTAATGAGACATTGGAAGAAGAAAGATTAATCACTAAAAGAAATGTTCAAAGAAAAAGAGTAAATTTGTCTAATGGTATAGCACACTTCAAACAGGATAAAATTTCATAAATCTTCTCAATTTTTTCCTGATGAATATGTATCTATGGTATTGCCCATAAATTTTAATTTTCTAAACTCTAGAATATAAAACAAATACATTTTTCAAATTTCATTTATTTGAGTGTTTTCTTGGTTACTTCTTGTAGGTAGTGGAATTTGGTTATAAAAAGAACAAGTAGGACATTTCCTTATAATTTGCTTACCTTGTTACCAAATGATAGAAAAATCTTTCTTTAAACATTTGCTATTGACATGGTGTATTGTTTAAAAATCTGAGGCTTCTATCACATTTCCTACCAATAGCTGATCAATTTCATTATTTCCTTGTGCTAGAGGGCATGATAGACCCATATGGGATCTGATATGTGTTATATACAAGGATGATTTTTATTTTATATTGTAATTGAATAACTAACAAGATTAATTCTGAATCATCTGAAAGAAATTCAGTGGTTTCAATCTGTAAAGTTACTCTTTTGGTGTATTGCCAATCAGTAACTATATTAAGAGTTTCTGAAATATCCAATAATACTGTAGGTATAGTATATAATTCTGACTTTGGAATCATAAGGGCTTTGAGACACTTTAATTATTTTTCCTGACTTATAACCTGCCTTTCCTGACTTGTTTGCATTAGTTTTGAATGTAGGGGTTCCAGAAGTTGGTGTTCCTTGTACAATGTGAGGAAGATCCAATTAGTTCTTTTTATAAACTGAAGTCTCTTGCTTTGTGGACATTTGTTGCTAATCTCTCCAACAAATTACTACAAGCTCTTTACCAATGTTCATTTTCTGCCCAGAATGAGGCAATTTCAGCATTGGTAAAAGGCATCTCTATTTCTTCTGGGTCTATTGATGTTAATTGATGATCTCCCTATTCTTTTCAGAATTAATTCAGAACCCCTTTCCACAAAGGACTTTAATTTTTTCTCTCTGTGTGGTAAAAATAACAATTCTAGGATATTATCTTCTCTCTGTATACAAATTCCCAGAGGAGAATTTGTAGATGGTAGTATGACCGGGATGATAGCAAGTTCTGGATTCAAGCCATACACATATGTATGTATCTACCAAGGACAATTCTTTCTCAGCCTCAGTTGACAATTATCTTGGACTATTTATCACTTTGTGAAGTTTGAAATAAATTATTTAGTTCTTGAGTTGTCAATCCAGTTGTTGGCCTTAGCCAGTTAATATCTTCTAGCAGTTTTTGAAAATCTTTGAGAGATAATAATTGATCCCTCCTGATTTGTAATTGCTGTGGTTGATTTTTTTTTTTTTTTTTGTAAATCTCTCTTATGTCCTAGGTAATTAACAGAAACTCCACTTTGTATTTTTTTTTCCAGGGGAAATTTGTAATCCCAAAGAAACCAAAAACTTCTCCAATTCTTAAAACATTTTTCTAAGACATTTGTGTCTGAATCAGCTAGTAAAATGTCATCTGTATAAAGGTAAACTAGAGATTAAAGAAACTGTTTACAAATTGTTTCCAAGGGTTGCTGTACAAAATATTGACACAAGGTGGGGCTGTTTAACATTGCATGTGGCAAGATCCTCTGCTGGTGTCTTGTAACAGGATGGGAATTATTAATAATGAGCACGGTGAAGGCCAATTTTTCTCTATCCCGTACTTTTAAAGGTATAATAAAAATAATTCTTTTAAATCAATCACTATAATAGACCACCCCTTTGGTAATGAAAAAAGTCAGGAGAATTTCAGGCACTAAAGAGCCCATTTGCTGGAACACCTTATTAATATCTCTAAGTATGTTGCCATTCTCCATTTTCTAGGTTTCTTTTTAATGACAAATATAGGGGAACTCCAAGGAATGGTCAATTCTTTGATTTGTAGAACATTAACTGCTCCTGTACCAGCTGTTCTAGTCCTGTAGCTTTCCTGATGTCCATTGTTCCACCCAGACAGGTTTGTCAGTTAACCATTTTAAAGATAGGGCTATTGGCACCTTTGGAAGTTCAACAACTGTTGTGCCCTGTTTATGTACAACCTGAATGCTCAGTGATTTTTTTCATTAAAAATTTTAATAATTTTGTAGAAGCATTCTTTATTTTATGGTTTGCCTCTGAGATTGGAGGAATGTTAATCTGTGTTTTCCATTGCTGTGACATATCATATCCGTATAAAATCATTGCCATGTTAGCCACATGTAGCTTTAATTTCCCTATCTGCCCTTCTTGCCATATATATTTGACCCACTTTGTACTTTATTTTATCTGAAATAAACTTCTAGTCCTTAGAAGCTGAATTATCTACCTCCTGAAGAGGCCAACCTAAATGCCAAGATTTTGGTGAAATTACTGGCATATCTGCACCTGTGCCAAATACACCCTCCTCTGTTCACCTTTGGCTTAGTTTGCTAGCTGCTGACCTTCAATTGTTTTATGCCCACCATCTGTCTCAGATAACATTGTCAATAGCTCTCCTTGCAGGTATTGACCTTTCTGGGTCTGCAGGCCATTAATTAGACCATATTCTCTTTAGTTTCCAGGTTAAGTAATCAACTTGTATTTTACCATGGGTCCTTGTCTTTATTATTTTGGGGGAACTGACTTATCACAGATACCAAGATGTAGCCATAGTTTTTCAGGGTTATCTCATATTTATCTGCTTGTTATGGAACAGTCCTGGGTCATCTCCTTTCTTGAATAGCTAGACACATTTTAGAAGATGTTCTTAATCACAAACAAGAAGGTCTTGAATGGTAGACAGAGTTTTGCACTTGTTCCTTGTTGCTGTAGGGGTTTTATGTAAGCCAAACAAGGTAGGCTTTTTTCCCCCAGAACCTTGTTCTTCTTTGATTAGCTTTCTTTCTCATAGCCAGTTGCAAACATTTACATTTATCTTCCTTGGGGTTCCAGACATTGTTAGTTTAATACAAATATTCTTTTTAACCCTAACACTTATTGTAGAAATTTAATGAAACAAAATAATGATTTTTGTATACCAGAAAATCAAATTTAGAGGAAATTTTACCATATTATCTACACTGGAATGTAAGAAAGTTCACAAACCTTATTCTTATCCATGAGACAGCCTAGTTTGGTAGTTTCACTGTCCTTGTTTACAATGATGAAAACTACAGGAAAAATAGTTTTAGAAAGGGAAGGTCTTAAAAATAGCATTATCTGATTTGCTGTAATAAAAAAGTAGATATCCATTTGTTTTGCCCTACTAAGAGAACCTGTTGGTACTACTGTTAAAGATTTGTTACATTGTTTTTTTTAATGTCATTATATCATTCTACTGTCACAAGATATAAAAGGAGTGTGATTAAAAAGAGCCAAGGGAAAATACGTGAAGCAAAATAAATTCTTTCCCCTGCTAGGCACCGATGTGCCTGTTTTCCACTTGTGTTTAGTATCATATTGAAGGCTCTGGCTAGTGTCTTAGGGAAATGAAAGAAACAAAGGCATTTAGTAGAAAAAAAGAAGGTAACCTATTTTGCAAATTTTATGATAGCTTTCCCAAATCTAAAGGAGTATGAAAAAATACTACTTTTTAGGGATTGAAATTAAAATGTATTGTGGTGACCCAAGCATGAAGACACTTTGTTTTCAACTAGTAGTCTGATTTGGCAGGTTGTAGACTCTATAGGAATGAAGTTTTGATGCAGGAAGAGTGGGCTTCCTGTCAATCTCCACTATTTGTTTTATGGAAATGTGAATGAGCAGCTTTGTGTTTCTGTAACTACAGAGGAACTGATCTTACTATTCTATCTTCCTAACCATAGTAGATTTATATCCCCTTAAATAATATGAGTGAAAATAAATACTTTTGATTGAATTATTGTGCCCAAATTATGAACCCCCCAAATCACCAGGAGACCCGATCCAATGAAAAAGGAAAAAGTAATTAATTAATTAACTAGTTAACTGTATTAACTTGCATCTGACACAGTGGGTAGAGAAAGAAGGACCCACAGGGACCTTAGGGCAGGGAATTTATTGGGGTAGATCAAGGGGAGTGCCTGGGGTCCACAACAGTCTCAGGATTGGTGCACTTCTGAGCTTGGGCAACCTGTCCTTTGTTGATAGGCCAGCTGCAGCTGCAGGTAGGTTGCTATGGCCTATAGGCCCTTTCAGGGTGGCTGCTATGCTCTGCACTCCATTGTTACCATAAAGCACATCCAGAGTCCACCAGCTAACTTCTGATAGGTCCTTTGCCACATGGAGGGTCTCTGGCTTCCTAGTGACTAGTAAGGTCTGGAATTCAGCACATGTTCCTGAGTCAGGGGACTTTGTCTTGCTGCTCTATTTTGCAGCCTGTCATAGCTGCCAAAGCAGGGGGCTGGGTGAGGTTCTGATCTCTTCAGAATCACTTCTTGTTAGGTATTTTGTCACAACGTGAAGGAAAGTAATGGATGTCAACATAGGCACAGTGAAACTGCTAAATAGACTACTTCACAGGAGAAAGAAAGTTTTGTTTTTTGGAATCTAAACTCTTGGGGCTGTCTCTCAGGGAGGAAAAGAGCACAACAAAAAATGGGACTGCCTTGCCAGTGTTAATAGGGTATGTGTTACTTAGAAGAGCCTGGGAAATATCACAGGGACTTTGATCTGTTACAAGCTTGTTTAAATTAATGGGGAACTAGATGCACAAAAGAAAGTTTTCAAGGCCTTGAAACTTCAGAGGAAGAGGAACTTGGTGGTGGTTGGATATGGGGGTAATCAAGGGAATAATTGTTTTCTTGACAAAGAGAAACCCTCTTTATAAGATTTCTTAGGAATTCTGACTTAAGGTAGCAATCTTTTTGTTTACTTGGTCACCATTCCACCTTGCCGTACCCAGACTGTCATTTTTCAATGGCACTGACATTTGCAAGGCCTGCTTTGGTTCTAACAATAGACAGAGTATATGAAGTGATAACTATATTGCACACATTTGTAGAATAGAAGAATAATAAAAAAGATCAATTGTATTAATATAGAGCAAAGGCAAATTACGGCAAAGTACAGTGAAAATGTTTGTTATGACATTAAGTGATATAAACCTTGGAGTAAATTTAATGTATGTAGACATCTCCATAAAAAGTTACAGAGTATCAGTGTAAGGAATTAAAGATTGAATGAATAAATCAAGAGGTGTACTATGTTTGGGCATTAGAAAACATGATACCATCAGGATGTCAATTTTACTTTAAGTCATCTATAAATTGAATGTAGTGCCAATCACCATCTCAGCAGGTTATCTTCATAAAACTGAACAAGATGAAATCTAAATTTTATGTGGAAGGACTTGGAGCTGCACAAACAACTGAAAAAACAAACTAAGGGTGTAGAATATGTACTAGCTGATGTAAATGTTATAAATTTATATATTATATCAAGCTATAGAAAACAGAGCTGGGATGCAAGCCTTTAATCCCAGCATTAGGGAGGCAGAAGCAGGCAGATCTCTGTGAGTTTGAGGCCAGCCTGGTCTACAGAGAGCAAGTTCCAGGACAGGCTCCAAAGCAATACAAAGAATCCCTGTCTCAAAAAACAAAACAAAACAAAAAGTTATAGAAAACAGACTTAGAGACATTCAGAAAAGTACACATACAGTTCAATGGAATAGACTAGAAAGCCTAAAAATAAGACAATGTATATAAATCCAACTGCTGTTATGAGAAATCTGACAAGATCCCAAAAAGGATGTGAGGACTCAGCAGAGAGGGGTGGGGACTAATACAATCTGAAGGATGGCTGTTGACACATTTATTGAAAAAAGAGCTACAGCTTTTGCACTCAATGGTGCAGTCACAGTAATGATTGAAAGAAGACTCAATGACTCAGGGACAAAAGCAGCTATTAACTTCATTATAGCATTTTTTCCTGAGCAAAAAGCAATAAGATCAGCAAGTATCTAAATGTCTATTTTTTCAAAGGTTCAGTAACTCCACCAGGAGCCCTCTTACATCAATATAAGGGGCACAAGTTCCTCCTGCCAGATATGAAAAGGACTGCTTTTAGCAAGCAGGAACTTTCCTCAAGTGCTTAAGGGAATGGAGGACCTTGTCCAAATGCCTAACCTTGGGAAAGGGACTCCTTCTGGGAACCAGACACTCCACTACAATTTAAGAGCAATTTTCATTCCTCAGGGGGTATGATGCAAGATAAACACTGATTTGATGCCTAATTGCATTCCTTTCAATCTTAGCCTTAAGATATGGGCCTGTTCCTCGAATTCTCTTCCAAAAGGGAAGGTCCTAATGTCTTACTCTTTTCCAATTATGTCATAACACTATGATATCTATATACTTATTAACTGAACTCTTGCCCTTAACAGTTTCAAGCTCTGGATATGGATTGCATTCTTTTTGTCCTTGGAGTCAGGTGTGTCCAGCTAGTAAATCCCTATTTTCCTGTTCTTGGTCTAATAAAGAGGGAATAATGGAGATTCTTGTGTGCAGAGTCATCAGGGTACATGATTCCTTGATGGTGGGAATTTTTTTCAAAGCATTATTTTTTTTTAAAGAGACTGCTATTCTATACATTTTCCCAAAGGAAAAGATATAAGGGAACTCTCATAACACATAGTGAGAATAATTAGAAATTAAAGTAAGAAAGTCTTGGAGGATTCCTGTAACAGCAGAAGGAAGAGAGAGTGGGGGAAAGGAGCACTTGATTTTTTTTTATTCAAATTAGGAACAAGCTTGTTTCACATGTCAATCCCTACTCCCTCTCCCCCCCACACCCACTCCTCCTCCCCCACGCCGGACCTACCCCCATCCACCCTTCACTCCCCAGGCAGGGTAGGACCCTGAATGGGGGCTCCGCAAAGTCCACCACATCATCCTGGGCTGGGCCTAGGCCCTTCCCCATGTGTCTAGGGCAAGAGTGCATCACTTCACGTGGTCTGGGCTCTCAAAGTCCCTTCTTACAACAGGGAAAAATACTAATCCACTACCAGGGGCCCCCTAGGGTACAGAGGCCACTTCATTGGCATCCATGTTCAGAGGTCTGGATCAGTCCTGTACTGGCCTCCCAGACAGCATCTGGGGTCGACGTGTTCCCCCTTGTTCAGGCCAGCTGTTTCTGTGGGTTTCACCAGCCTGGTACCGACCCCTTCGATCTTCATTCCTCCCTCTCTGCAACTAGGTTCAAGAGTTCAGTTCAGTGTATATCTGTGGGTGTCTGCCTCTGCTTGCATCAGCCACTGGATGAGGGCTCTAGGATGGCATAAAAAGTAGTCATCAGTCTCATTATAGGGGAAGGGCATTTAGGTTATCCTCTCCATCATTGCCTAGATTGTCAGTTCATGTCATCCTTGTAGATCTCTGGAAATCTCCCTAGTGCCAGATCTCTTCTCGGACCTATAATGGCTCCCTCTAATACACTATCTCTCATCCCGCTCTCCTCCATTCAGACACCAACTCAACATTTCTGCTCCTGCATTTCTTCCTCTCCTCTCCTCTTCTCCTGCTCTCATTCTGGTAGCTCCCTCTCCACTACGCCTCATGCTTCCAATTAGCTCAGGAGTTCATGCCACTTCTCATTCCTGGGGTCCATGCATTTATCCCTTAGAGTCCTTCATGTTTCTTAGTTTCTTTGGTGAAAAGGATTGTAGGCTGGCAATCCTTTGCTCTATATATCTAAAATTCATATATAAGTGAGTACATACCATGTTTGTCTTTTTGTGACTGGGTTACCTCACTCAGGATGGTTTCTTCTAGTTCCATCCATTTGCCTGCAAATTTCAAGATTCCATTTTTTTTCTGCTGAGTAATACTCTATTGTGTAAATATACCACATTTTCTCTATCCATTCTTCAGTTGAGGAGCATCTAGGTTGCTTCTAGGTTCTGGATATTACAAACAATGCTGGTATGAACATGGTTGAACATTTGTCCTTGTTGTACGAATGTGCATTATTTGGGTATATGTCCAAGAGAGGAATTGCTGGATCTTGAGGTAGACTGATTCCCATTTTCCTGAGCAACCGTCAGCACCAAAGTGGTCTTACGGGTTTGCACGACCACCAGCAATGGAGAAGTGTTCCTTTTTCTCCACATCCTCTCCAGAATAGATTGTCATTGGTGTTTTTGATTTAGCCATTCTGACAGGTGTGAGGTGGTATCTCAGAGTAGTTTTGAGTTGCATTTCTCTGATGGCTAAGGATTTTGAGCACTTTCTTAAGTGTCTTTCAGCCATTTCACATTCCTCTGTTGAGAATTATCTATTTAGTTCTGCACCCCACTTTTTAATCTCATTGTTTGGTGTTTTGGTGGCTAGCTTCTTGATTTCATTGTATATTTTGAAGATCAGCCGTCTGTCAGATATGGGGTTCGTGAAGATATTTTCCCATTCTGTGGGCTGTTGTTTCATCTTACTGACTGTGTCCTTTGCCTTACAGAAGCTTCTCTGTTTCAGGAGGTCCCATTTATTAATTGCAGGCCTCAATGTCAGTGCTACTGGTGTAATGTTCAGGAAGCAGTCTCCTGTGTCAATTTGTTCAAGGGTATCTCCCACTTTCTCTTCTAAAAGATTCAGTGTGGCTGGATTTATGTTGAGATCTTTGATCCATTTGCACTTAAGTTTTGTTTCTCTGGTTCCTTTCTCATTGCTTTTATTGTTATGATAAATCTTTCTGCCAATAGCCTCCAAGCCTCACAGTCACGTGTGAGCTTTATGCCAGCCACCCACCCAAGTTAGGACCAAATGAATACACAGAAACTTGTATTAGGTTCAAAGCTGCTTGGCCAATGACTAGGATTCTCATCTGCTAGCTCAGTCTTAACAATAATAAATCTATATATTTTATAAGACTTATCTTATTGGACACCTTATTGGCGTCCCTCCTTGCTGGTGGATCACATTGTGCCGTTTGAGCAGGAGCGGAGGGGGAAAAGAGGGCCCTTCCTGTTTCTCCTTCGCTTAAATATGAGTCTCCTTGCTATGTCACTTCCTGCCTGGATCAGCACTTCACTACTACATTTCCCAGAATCCTCTTTGATTTCTAGTCCTGCCTAACTTGCCATTTTATTGGCCAAACAGTCTTTTATTTAACAATCAATAAGATAAACATACACAGAAGTACTTCCCCCATCAATTTATAATCTGATTTTTTTGAGTTTTGTATCCTGCTACTTTGCTGAAGGTGTTTATCAGCTGTTGGAGTTCCCTGGTAGAGTTTTTTGGGTCACTGATGTAGACTATCATATCATCTGCAAATAGTGAGAGTTTGACTTCTTCCTTTCCAACTTGTATACCTTTGATCCCCTTTTCTTGTCTTATTGCTCTAGCTAGAACTTCAAGTACACTGTTGAAGACATATGGAGAGAGAGGACAGCCTTGTCTTGTCCCTGATTTTAGAGGAATCAGTTTGAGTTTCTCTCCATTTAGTTTGATGTTGCCTGTTGGTTTGGTGTATATTGCTTTTATGATGTTTAGATATGTTCCTGTTATTCCTGTTCTCTCCAAGGTCTGTATCATGAAGGGATGTTGGATTTTGTCAAAGTCGTTTTGACAAAATCAAAGCATCTAGTGAGATGATTATGTGATTTTTCTTTTTCAGTTTTTTTATATGGTGGATTACATTGCTGGATTTTTGTATGTTGAACCATTCTTGCATCCCTGGGATGAAGCATAATTGATCATAGTGGATGATTTTTCTCATGTGTTCTTGGATTAGATTCGCCAATATTGTGTTGAGTATTTTTACATCAATGTTCATGAGGGATATTGGCCTGTAGTTCTCTTTTTTAGTTGTATCTTAGTGTGGCTTGGGTATCAAAGTGATTGTAGCCTCATAAAAAGAGTTTGGCAATATCCCTTCTGCTTCTATTATGTTGAACAATTTGAGGAGTACTGGTATTAGCTCTTGTTTGAAGAGCGCTTGATTTTTATAACAGTGTATAGTAAATGTGCTATGTGGCATCTTTGGAGCTGAGTTTCATGTAGAATAATAAGGATTGATCTCTTTGCATTCTTCTACATTCAGAGATACAGTTTGATTAGTACTATTTGTTGAAGATGTCTTCTCTCCAGTGTGTATTGTGTGTATTAATGACTTCTTTATTGAAAATCAGGTTTCCATGAGTGTGATTTTTTGAGCCTTAAATTTGATTTGATTGATGAACATGTTTGTTTTTTGCTGATACTATGTTTGTTAGTTACTATCTTTCTGTGGCACAATTTGAGACTGGGGATGATGATACCTCCACAAGCTCTTTTATTATTATGTAGTGTTTTAGTTATCCTGTTTTTTTTTGTGCTTTTACATGAAGCTGAAAATTGTTCTGTCAAATTCTGTGAAGAACTGTGTTGGAATTTCGATTGGGTTTGCACTGAATTTCTATATAGCTTTTGATAGGATAGCCATTTTTATTGTGTTGATCCTATGGATCCTGGAGCATGGAAGATCTTTCTATTTTCTGCTATCTTCTTTAGTTTCCTTCTTCAGTGACTTGAAGACTTTATCATACGAATCTTTCACTTGCTTGGTTAGAGTTACTGCAAGATATGTTATATTGTTTCAAGTTACTGTGAAAGGTATCACTTCCTGATTTCTTTCTTATTCCATTTGTCATTTGTATTTAGGAAAATTACTGATTTTGTGGGTTATTTTTGATTCCTACTACTTTGTTGAAAGTGTTCATCAAGTGAAGGAATTTACTGATGGAATTTTTAGGGTCACTGATATGAAGCATTTTTTAGTTCCTGTCACAGCATCCAGCCTGCCTCAGATGCCAAGGCAGTTATGTCATCACCTGTGATCAGGTGCCTTTCCACCATCAGCCATGCAACTTTTAACCAATAAAACTCTCCATCAGTCACAGTCCTTTCTCTTGCCTCTCTTGCTCCTTTTGTTTCTCTCTTGCCAATCCCCACCCTGAGTTAGCCTTTAGCTCATTGGCTCTTCCCCTCCCCCTTACTCTAATAAACTTCTTGCACTAACTGTATTGCACACATGTTCTCTTAGGGGTATACATTTACAGGGACTACTGAAACTGTGAAACTCCCTTTTCACAGTTTATCATTAAAGCATCATATCTGCAAATAAAGATATTTTGATTTCTTCCATTCCTGTTTGTATCCCCCTGAGATCTCCTTTAGTAGTCTTATTGTGCTAGCTAAGACTTCAAATACTATATTGAATAGGTCTGGTGAAAATGGATAACCTTGAATTTTTCCTTATTTTTCAGGAAAATGCTTTGAGTTTCTCTCAGTTTATGTTGATATTGGATATTGGATAACTGTAAATCAACTCTACCATATTAAAATATGTCATGTTATCCATGGTCTCTTTAGGACTTTTATCACAAAATTATTGGATTTGATCAAAGACATTTGTTACATCTAATATAATTATCATTTTCTCTCTTTCAATCTGTTTATAAGGTAGAATATATTTGTTGATTTACATATATTGAACCATCCCTTCATCTCTGGAATGAAGCCTATTTAATCAGGGTGGATGATCTTTTTGAGGTTTTCTTGGATTCAGTTTGAAAATACTTAATTGAGAATATTTACATATTTATTCATAAAGAAAATTTATCTGTAACTTTCTTTTATAATGGGTCTTTATATGATTTATGTATCAGGGTAACTGTGGCTTCATGAAAGGAATTGAGCAATGGTTCTTCTGTTTATATTTTGTGGAATAATTGGGGAGTGTTGGAGCTAATCCTTTGAAAGTCTGGTAGATTCTGTGCCTAACCTCTCTGGCCCTAGGCTTTTGTGGTTAGGGAGATTTTTAATTACTGCTTCTATTTCATTGGAATTAATAGGTATGTTTAAATTGCTTCTCTGATCTTGATTTAACTTTTGCAAGTCAAGAATATAATTCATTTCTTTTAGATTTTGTTAGATTCAAAGTTATGTTTTAAGTTTTAATTACTGTGCCTAAAAGATCCATAAAACAAAATGCATTTAACCTATAAACCTCTTCCACAAGGATACTTCCTGAGATGCTGAAGGCTGTTATTCATGTAAAGCAGCAAACCACATGTTTTCATTTCCTTAAACAAGTTTGGTTAATCCAGCTGCATTGACTATATTTGATCACAAGTAGGTGGGAGGTATATAGGCAGGATGTACATTAGAAAGTACGAAGTCTTTATAGGTTTGCCTTTACAAGCACCTGGCTAATGTAGCTGTGACCATTTTTTTCTGGGAACCCTAGAATGGACCTGGCCATAGCCCATCATCCTAGCTAGTATTTAATTAAAGCTTGTTTCAAGTTTGGCTCAAAATTGTGGTAGTGGTCTTTTCATGACCTGGTGGAAATAACAGTTTTCCAGTTTTGTTTCTTCTTTGGTGTCTGTTGTTATGTTCACCCTTTCATCCTTATTTTGTTAATTTGATTCTTCTGTCTGTTTGTTAACTTGGATAAAGATTTGCCAATCTTACTATTTTCCCAGTAACTAACTTTTTGTTTCATTTATTTTTGTATTGTTTTTGTTACTGTTTTATTGATTTCAGCCCTGAGTTTGATTATTTCTTGCTTCCTACATCTTTGGTTGTTATTTCTTTCTTCTTTATATTCTAGAGATTTTAGGAGTATTGATAAGGTTTTTGTTTTATTTTTATTTTTCAATGTTCACTTAGTGTTTTGACTTTGCCTACCAAAAGAGTCTTCTTTGTATCTCATAAGTTTGGGTACGTTCAATATGCATTTTCATAAATTCAAGAAAGTTTTTAATTTTCTTGATTTCAGTCTTGGCCCCTTTATCATTCAGTGTAGGGGATGCTGTAGCCACGCCTGCTTAGGGGCTGGCTACAAGTGTGCTTGACCATGCCTGCGAGGGCGTGGTCAGGGTGATGTAGAGTGAGGGGCATTCAGGTGGCTGGTTTCAGTCTCGGTTTCACTTACAGCTTGCTGTACAGACTGCTGCTGCACCAGCTGGCTAGGTTGCTCTGTAAGTAAGGCTTTTTCCCTTTTAAAATCCCTTGTATTTCTACCTTGTAATTTCCCACATTAATTTAGTGGAGAATTTTTGTTTCCATGAGTTTGTAAGCTTTCTGTTGTTTCTGTTTTTGTTGATATCCAGCTTTGATATGTGGTACTTTGATAGTATGCAAGGAGTTATTTCATTTTTTTATGTCTGTTGAAATTTGGTTTGTGCCTGGGTAGTTAGCCAGTTTTGGAGAAAATTCTATGAGGTACAGAGAACAAGGTATATTCATTTTTGTTTGCGTGATATGCTCTGTAAATATTTATTAGGTTCATTTCATTTATAACATCTGTTAGCTTCTGCATTTCTCTGTTCAGTTTTTGTTTTGATGACCTGTGAATTGGTAAAAGTAGGGTAGTGAAGTGACCCACTAACACTCTGTGAGCATCAATATGTGATTTAAGCTGTAGTAGTGTACTTTTGAAAACTTGGGTTCCTTTGTGTGATTAGAATTGCAATATCATTTTTGTGGATTTCCCCTTTGATTCATATATAGTGACCTTACCAGTCTCCTCTGATTACTTTTGGTTTGAAGTCTATTTTGTCAGATACTAAAATGGCCATACCAGCTTGCTTCTTAGATTCATTTTCTTGGAATACACTTTTCTATCCTTTTACCCTGATATTATGTCTATTCTTGATGTTAAGGTATGTTTCTTGGATGCAGCAGGGTCATGGGGCCTGTTTTTACATTTATTATGTTGAGAGTATTTTTTGATTCCTATTATTTTATTATTATGGCGTGGTTTCCTACTCATTTGATTTTCTGGTTTGGTATTCTTTATTTTTTGTTTTTTTTTCCCTTGGGTGGGATTAAACTTTTTTTTATTAGTTCTAGTTAGGGAACAAGCTTGTTTCACATGTAAGTCCCTTCTCCCTCTCCCTCCCCTCACCCCATCCCTCCTCCCCCACCCCCAACCTACCCCCCACCCCATCCACCCACCACTCCCCAGGCAGGGTAGGGCCCTCAATGGGGGCTCTGCAAAGTCCACCAAATCTTCCTGTGCTGGTCCTGGGCCCTTCCCCATGTGTCCAGGGCCAGAGTGTATCCCTTCACGTGGGATGGGCTCTCAAAGTCCCTTCTTACACCAGGGAAAAATACTAATCCACCACCAGAGGCTCCCTGGAGTGCAGAGGCCTCCTTATTGACATTCATGTTAAGGGGTCTGCATCAGTCTTGTACTGGCCTCCCAGACAGCATCAGTGGTCGATGTGCTCTCCCTTGTTCAGGCCAACTGTTCCTGTGGGTCTCTCCAACATGGTATGGACCCCTTCACTCTTCATTCCTCCCTCTCTTCAACTAGATTCCCGATTTCAGCTCAGTGTATATCTGGGGATGTCTGTCTCTGCTTCCATCAGCCACTGGATGAGGGCTCTAGGATGGCATAAAGAGAAGTAATCAATCTCATTTTAGGGGAAGGGCTTTTAGGTTATCCTCTCCACCATTGCCTGGATTGTCAGATCGTGTCATCCTTGTAGGTCTCTGGAGATCTCCCTGGTTCCAGATCTCTTCTCGGACCTATAGTGGCTCCCTCTGATATGGTATCTCTCATCCTGCTCTCTCTCCTCTATTCTTCCCCCAACTCACTATTTCTGCTGCTCCATTTCCTCTCCTCCACTCCTCTTCTCTTTCTCTTATTGTAGTAGCTCTCTCTCCCCTACACTCATGCTCCCATTAGCTCAGGAGTTCATGCTACTTCCCATTCATGGGGACCATTTATGCCTTAGAGTCCTTCATGTTTCCTAGTTTCTTTGGTGAAGAGGATTATAGGCTGGTAATCCTTTGCTATATGTCTAAAATTCATATATGAGTGAGTACATACCATGTTTGTCTTTTTGTGACTGGGTTACCTCACTCAGGATGGTTTCTTCTAGTTCCATCCATTTGCCTGCAAATTTCAAGATTCCATTCCTTTTTTTCTGCTGAGTAGTACTCCATTGTATAGATGTACCACATTTTCTCAATCCATTTTTCAGTTGAGGGGCATCTAGGTTGCTTCCAGGATCTGGCTATTACAAACAATGCCGGTATGAACATGGTTGAACATGTGTCCTTGTTGTGTGAACATGCACTATTTGGGTATATACCCAAGAGAGGAATGGCTGGATCTTGAGGTAGACTGATTCCCATTTTTTCTGAGCAACCGCCATACTGATTTCCAGAGTGGTCTTACAAGTTCGCACTCCCACCAGCAATGGAAGAGTGCTCCTTTTTCTCCACATCCTCCCCAGCATAGGTTGTCATTGGTATTTTTGATTTTAGCCATTCTGACAGGTGTGAGGTGGTATTTGAGTTGTTTTGAGTTGCATTTCTCTGATGGACAAGGATTTTGAGCACTTTCTTAAGTGTCTTTCAGCCATTTCACATTCCTCTGTTGAGAATTATCTATTTAGTTCTGCACCCCACTTTTTAATTTCATTGTTTGGTGTTTTGGTGGCTAGCTTCTTGAGCTCCTTATATATTTTGGAAATCAGTCCTCTGTCAGATATGGGATCGGTGAAGATCTTTTCCCATTCTCTGGGTGGTTGTTTTATCCTACTGACTGTTTCCTTTGCCTTCTCAGTTTCAGGAGGTCCCATTTATTAATTGCAGACCTCAATGTCTGTGCTACTGGTGTAATGTGCAGGAAGCAGTCTCCTGTGCCAATTTTTTCAAGGGTAATTCCCACTTTCTCTTCTAGAAGATTCAGTGTGGCTGGATTTATGTTGAGATCTTTGATCCATTTGCACTTAAGTTTTGTGCATGGTGACAGGTATGGATCTATCTGCAATTTTCTGCATGTCCGAATCCAATTGTACCAGCACCATTTGTTGAAGATGCTATCTTTTTTCCATTGTATAGATTTAACACCTTTGTCAAAAATAAGGTATTCATAGGTGCGTGTGTTAATATCAGGGTTTTCAATTCGATTCCATTGGTCTATCTGTCTATTTTTGTGCCAATACCAAGCTGTTTTCAGAACTGTGGCTCTATAGTAGAGCTTGAAGTCGGTGATGGTGATGCTTCCAAAAGAGCCTTCATTGTAAAGAGTTGTTTTGGCTATCCTGGGTTTTTTTGTTTTTCCATATAAAGTTGAGTATTGTTCTTTCAATGTCTGTGAAAAACTGTTGGGATTTTGATGGGAATTGCATTGAATCTTTAGATTGATTTAGGCAGTATTGCCATTTTTACTATGTTAATTCTACCTATCTTGGATAGGGATTAAACTTTTAAGGTTGAAAGTTTTCTCACGAAAGTATGGAATTGGATTTATAGGTAGATACTGCTTAAATTTGTTTTATCATGAAATGTCTTTTTCCAAGTGGTATGATAAAAGTTTTCCTGTATATAATAACCAGTAGCCTTTGTAGACTCATTCCAGGCCCTTTTGGCATTTTTAGTCTCCATTGAAAAGTTGTGTTATTCTAATAGGCCTGCTCTTTTAAATTAATTGGTCCTTTTCCCCCTGCTGCCTTGAACTTTCTTTCTTTGCTCTGTATGTTTAGTGTTTTGATTATTATAGGATGCAGGAAATAGTTCTTTTTGTCCAGGCTATTTGGTGTTCTGTATGCTTTTTGTAACTTGATAGATTCCTTCTTTAGGGATTTTTTTCAGTGATTTTGTTGAAAATATTTTCTGTGCCTTTGACCTGGGTTTATTCTTCTCTATTCCTATTATTCATAGATTTTGTCTTTTCATAGTGTTCCAGATTGTATTTGGATTGTTTTTTTCTTTGTAGATTTAGCATTTTTAATAGAGGTATCCATTTATTTTATCTTATCTTCAATATCTGAGATTTTCTCATCCATATCTTATATATTCTTTTGATGTATTTTGCCTCAAAGTTTCCTATTCAAGTTCCTTAAAAAGTTCAGTATTTTCTCCACTTGTATTTTCTTTATTGAGTCTATTTCTGTTTTATTTATTGAACTGTTATCTTTATTTCATTATTTTTTTGTGTTTTCATAAATTTCATTAATGGGTTTATTCATATCCTCCTAAGGACCTCTAACATATTTATAAAGGCCATTTTGAAGTCTTTGTCTTGTTCATCTATATTGAATTTCTCAGGGTGTACTCTAATTGGTTTGCTGGACTCTTTTGGAGACATGTTGTCCTGGTTGTTAACTGATTTTGGTTTTATTCTGGCATCTAGGCATCTGAGTTTGGGATGATCTACGTGGTGACACCTGCTCTTGTATTTATTGGGTAGGTGTTCCATTCCTTGATTTCTGTTGTTCCTTCTGGTTCTTGGGAGAAAGTGGTGGCTGTAGGGTACCTGGTAAGGAATCCTGCTGACATCCTGTCAGTTTTGGGAAGTGAGATTTTCTTACAAGGTATTGGGAGATGACACACTAAATGTCAATGTGGATGCAATAGAATAGAGGGTTGAGGAGGTCTACAGGAGGAAGGAAACAAGGGTGTGCCATCAACATCTGTGGAGTTCCTTGGGAGTGGTGGCAGAGAGGGAGGAGAAGCTACAGAAGGTGGTTTTATTCAGACCAGGGGACAAGACTTGAGAATTGGATTTAGAGGAGAAGCAAGACAATGATGTTCAGTTACCCACTTCCCTAGCCAGTGGTCCTTGGTATTTTGTTATGACTCTGAAATAGTTTAGAGCATCCCATAATAAGATTTGTGATATAGAGTGTGTAGTGCTATCAATGGTACAAAGACTTTTATGAGTTTTTATTTTATTCTGAAACAATGTTATTTGTAGACTCTGATGAGAGGCTTTTCTCTTGGAAAAAAAACTGACTGAATTATATTTTTCTGACCTATTTAAATTTCTATTAACAAATACTTGATAAATGGTTTGTAAAGAAAAGGCTGAATGACTCATTTTAATTTTTTTGTTTTGTTTTTGAGACAGGGTTTCTCTGTTTAACAGTCCTGGTTTTCCTGGAACTCCTTTTGGAGACCAAGATGGCCTTGAACTCATAGAAATCCACCTGCCTCTGCCTCCTGAGTGCTGAGATTAAAGACCTGCACCACCAGAACTGGAAACTCATTTTAATTTTTTATGACAACAATAATTCAAAGTGTCCTATATATAAAAGATTTATTCTATATATTTTTTTTGTTTTTGTCTGTTTTTCATAGGTTATCACCAGCTGGTCTCTGACTTTAAAACCCCTGCCTTGTTCTCCAGGATGCTGCAATTATATAGGTCTGTACCACCATGCTTGGCTCTGTATTTTGAGCCTTGCTTTCAGTTCAATACACAGGTTTCTTTTTTATTTATTTTCCATATTTCTTTACCTGACATTAAGTTTTTCTCCCAAATGACCATTTAATTACAAGAACCTAAGCTACAGGTTGTTGGGTATGTGATAAGAGGCAATGTGTTTTCATTTCAAAGGCTTATTTAGTGATTGTTATTTTGTCTTCATAGATTAAATCATTAAGCAAGAACACAACTTGTGAAATAATGTTTTAAAAAACTACTCAATTTACTTCAACTATAACACAGTGAACAATCTTCTATTTGTCTCATCTCATCTGAAGTCACCTTTGTTAGTATTCAGGCATTTACACAAGTCTGCCCTCAGGGACTCAGCAAGAACCGAATGAGACATCAGCAGCCGCCAAGATGTCACACTGTTGCTATTGCCATTACAAGTTCTGTAGTCTCCCTATGCACAGTGCAATATTCCCTTATAAAAATCAAGTACTCCGGCTGACCTGAACAATGGGGAACTCTTGGTCCCCAGACTGATAGCTGGGATACCAGCATGGGACTGATCCAGACCCCAGGAACGTGGGTTTTAGTGAGGAGACCTCGGAAATACGGGACCTCCTGTAGTAGTTCAATACTTATCCCTAGCATAGGTGTGGACTTTGGGAGCCCAATCCACATACAGGGATACTCCCTGAGCCAAGACACATTGAGGTGGGCCTAGGTCCTATCCCAAAGGATATGATAGACTCTGATGATCCCCTATGGAAGGCCTCATCTTCCCTGGGGAGCAGAAAGGAAATGTGATAGGTAGGGTTTTAGTTGGGGGAGGGTGGTAGGGAGGAGAGGAGGGAGTGGGAACTGGGATTGACATGTAAAACAATCTTGTTTCTAATTGAAATAAAAAATAAATAGAAATTTACACACACCCCTAAAAAAATCAAGTTCTCTTTTCCCCCATTCTGTCTTCCTTCTGCTGTTACAGGAATTCTGTTATCAATCTCCTATCCAATTGATTATAGAGTCTTAGTCTGAGAGATAGGGATTACATTAGGGATGGACAAAATGAGGGCAAAGAGACAGAGTAGAGGGGAGGATGACTTTTCAAGCAATCAAGAGGTGGCAGAGGATTTTACTTTTTATTTAATATTTGTGCATGGAATTCATTTATTAATAAATGGTAAAATAATTGCTTACATTTGGCACTCAACATCAGGTCTTGTTGGATCACATGAAGATGCACAATGTTGCCATGCCAAATGTTGCAGCTGCTCTGCTCACTGCAGCAGAATGGCACAGGGCATGCACCTCACCCTTTCCTCACCCCATCCCTCTTCTGGCCTGCCTTCCTGCATTTTTGCCTTCTTATAAGCAGACTCCTGGTCCTCTGCTACCCTCCCAGGCCTGTTCTTCTCAGAACAAGCAAGTGCTAGAGAATTATCTAGTGTGGCTCTGCATGCTGAACTTGAGCTGCCTTGGTGCTGCACCTGCTCCACCTGCTGGTCAAAGATCAGTACTAAATCTGAATACCTTCACACAACTCAAGCCTCTGAGCATCAAAGCCACCTGCTGGTCACACATCATCACAACATCTCCACAACTCAATGGTAAACTAGGCTATTAAATTAATTAATTCAATTAATTAATTAATTGAATAACTAAAATAAAAGGGGGAAAGGAACATTTTAAAACCTTTCCCATGTTAAAAATTGGAAATAACACAATCCAGGGAATTAGGACCCTGTTCACTGCTACTATGGACAGAATGCATATAGAAAAAAATAATTGAAGAGACAAATAACTTAGCTGGATCAATATAATGTCAGTCATAATTATTATCAGTCTGGTAATTCATATTGTATACTTAAAATGATTTGGTAACTGTACCAAAAATGTGAAATTTACTGAAAAAAATACAAACCTTAGAAATACTTACTGTTCATAAGATACAAGCCTTAGAAGAGTTCACTACTGATAATATGCAAAACCTACAAATAATTGCTAAAGAAAATAATAAAACTTTGACTGATAAGTTACAAACCTTAGAAAAATGTATTAAAACATAATAAAAATATTCAGACAAAGGTATTAAGAGAACCCATCTCACCAGTGCATTGTTAATTTACATAGGAATAACCCAAGATTATAAAAAATCAATGTAAATTTATCGTGTCACCATACAGGAACACCTGACAAATGACAGGTTTCCCTAAGGCTATGGAAGGGCTCACCAAATTCTTTGGAAATGTTAGATTTGAGGAGAATTAAGAAAGTGATTGTCTCATATTGTATGCATTCACCTTTTGTGAGGCAGATATTAAATTCATGGGCAACTAGTAACAGAATTCTCCCACAGGAGTGGGAAGACTTGGTTATAGCACTATTGGAACCTGGTCCTCAATTACAGTATAAGATCTAGTGCAAAGATAAGGGATGCTATGACCCTTGAACAAGAAAATACAGCTAGGGGTATTGAAATTTCCGAAGACCAATTTCTTGGAGAGGACGATTATGCTGACATGTAAAGTCTATTTACAATGGCCACACCTTGGCTCTATGCTGTATATCAACTTTGAATGTTTGGGACAGTTGAAGAAGTCAGAAAGAGAACTGAGTCATTTGCTAAAGTTATACAGGGCCCAAAAGAAACCATAGCTGTTTTTTTGTTTTACAAAGATTAACTTCAGCTGTTGTAGGCAAATCTACAAGAGCCTGTTTAAAGGGTTATAAAGTATTTATTAGAATACACTCATGGATGAACAACAAGGTAAATAGCTACCATGGTCTTCCATTCTGCCTAGGGATGAATGGAACCAGCAGACCAATTTCCAACCACCCCATGAGAGAGCAAGCAACTGCCTTTCTTTTTTCTTTTAAAGGGTCACATCTACAGACAAGAAGTTCCTCCTCTATTGGGCCAGGTAGTCCAAGGTCCTGGGCAGAGCAAAGACCCACTATACTTACCCTTTTGTCTAAATAATAAGGTTCAATCATCAATAAGAAGGACAATTATCAAGTATTGTCCAGGAGAAAAAAAGGTAATAACATACACAAAATAGAACTACAACCAACAAAAAACAACATCAACCAAGAAACACATACAAAATGTTCAGGCTATAGGTAATCGTCAAATAACAGATAATTCCAACAGCTGTCCTATCCTAAAGAGTCTAAGTCTTGTGCCTAATATACCTTAGGTAAGATAAGAAAGAAGAGTAATTGCGGCTATCTATTATTCAACCTCATTAAAGACATGAGAAGAAAAGTAATATTACCTGAGTAAGCAGGAAGTGCAAGCAAGTGACTTCCAAAAGATGAAAGAAATGACAGAAACAGCTGGCTAGCTGGACAGTCACCCAAAGTCTCTTCACAATATCGGAGTAACCAACTCTGGCTGTAAGCCTAGAGTATCTGGAAGATCATTTTCAGAAAAAGAAAAATTTGAAAGACTGTCCTACCCTGTCTTAGCAAGGTTTAGCAGTCGCTTTCCCTTGTATCCTGCTTTTCCAGATTGGACAGCATGCTTACTATTGACAGTCTAGGCAAGGAAAGTTCTTTGCTCAATAGACCAGTTTTGTCAAAAAGAAAACAAGTTCTATATGGAGTTCCAGCTGCAGAAGGGTATGAAACTAGCTGCTGGCCCCTGGGACCAGGTGGTTTATGGGTTTGCGACAGAGTTGGGAGCTGGGAGCTGTAGGGCTGGGGAGGGCAGCAGCACCTGACCTGAATCAGGCACAGTGAAAAGAGTTCAGTGCATGCTCAGGGTGTGGCTACCAACCTCAAACCATCCACAGGCTAGCAGTGGGGCGGGATAAGCCAGGTACTCTTTTAAATAAAAATAAATAAAAAGTTAGGTCAATGTACCAAATGCATAAGCCTCTAGGGCAAGTCTTAGTTACTGGTTAACGTGGCAGGGAGTCAGTGGGCACGTTTGACAGAGCAAAGCAGTAGAGGATAATGGAGCCTTGTGGGCTTAGCCAAGGTGGAGGGAAGGAAGCTGTGGAGCAGGAATCCTGTCTCTCAGGGAACTAAATGCAGGGTGTGGGAAGCGTTCCAGCAGACTTGGAGTCTGGAGGCAGATGCCACGCAGGCTAGTAGTGGGCCATGGAGTTCAGTTGAGCACAAAATGTAGGCAAATCTATGAAAGCCAAGGATACATTCAATGATACACAAAAAGGCAAATAGCCACCGTGATCTTCCATTCTGTCTGTGGGTGAATGGAACCAGAAGTTCAATCTCCATCAAACGAGAGAGCAAGTGACCACCTATCTCTTTCAGTTTAAGAGGTCATGAGTGCAGACAATAAGCACCATCTCTATTGGTCCAAACAGCCCAAAGTCATAGACCAAGTGAATACTCACTATATGCTATAAATAGAATGATACCAAATCTAGAAGCTAGACAAATACTAATTGAATCTTTGGCTTTTAAAAATTCCACTTCACAGCGTGAAAATGTAGTTGGGCCTTTAAAGGCAAGATCAGCACCCATAGTGTAGTGGACTGGATCTGAGATACAGTCAATATTGAATCTCATAACAAAGACAATACTTGGAAAAGGGAGGTGGTTCTTCAAAGACTCAATAAAAAAATCAAAATTCCATATGTTTTAATTGTTGTAAGCAAGGTTATCTAACAATGAAGTATAGGCAGAGCATTCCTAGAAACAATGTGTTTTTTTTTTTTCAGAGATATTCCAAGTAGAAGGCCCCAGCCTTCTAGAATATATAAAATGTACAACAAAGGCTGATATTGGACCAATGAATGCAGATCAACAAAGGACAGACAAGTTAACCTATTACCATTGGGAAACAAACGGGGGGGGGGACTCTTGCAGAACCCCTTGTCAAATTTAGTTGGATCATTTTCCATCACCATAGGGAAACTCTTCCACAGGGCAACTAAAGGACCAAATGCCTAATGAAAAATAAAAAACAAAACAACTACAACAGAAAACCCATACTGCTCTGGATGACAGAGCAGCAGAGCAGCTTGAGATAGAAGATAAAACAAAATTATCAGTAGGAACCATAAAACAAATATTTTACCAACCTTCTATAAACATTCCAAGACCAAAGTTAACAATACAAATAAATGTCATTGATATTGAGGGTTTAGTAGACATAGGGGCATATGTGACTATAATTGTGCCAATATCTTGGCATCCAAAATGGCTTCTTCAGGAGATAGACATTTAGCTTCTAAGGGGTGGAATTTAATCTGAGGTGAAACAAAGTGGAAGATGGGTCAAATGCATTGGGCTTGAAGGACGGAGAAGAAAATTAAAGCCATATGTGGCCAACATAGAAATGAATTTATGGGAATGTAATTTACTAAGCAGTGGAAAACACAGATTGGCATTCCTCCAATTTCAGAAACAAACTATAAAATAGAGAATGCTTCAAAGAGAGTTACTAAAAAGTATACTCTATAGTGGTCACAGATTGTTCAAGTTGTACACAAATGGGACCCAACAGCTGGTGACCTCTTGAAGGTGCCAAAAGCCCTACCTTTAAAAGGGCTAATAGAACTTGGTGTTGGTAGAGCATGCCTTTAATCCCAGTACTCGGCGGAAGAGGCAGTTTGTTCTCTGTGAGTTCAAGGCCAGCCTGGTCTCCAGAGCGAGTGCCAGGATAGGCTCCAAAGCTACACAGAGAAACCCTGTCTCAAAAAAACAAAAAAGGGGGGGTAATGGATAAACTTGTCTAGGTGGAACTTTAACATCAGAAAAATTATAGGCATTAGGACAGCTGGTACAAGAGCACCTAAATGGTCAATATATTGAAGAATCAATCAATCCTTAGAATTTTCTTATATTACCAATAAAAAGAAATCTGGAAAACTGAGAACATTAACAGATTTGAAAAATCACACTTAAGGCAATTCAGGTAATAGGTTCTCTACCGTCTGGAATTCCCCTGCCTTCTCTATTACCTAAAGGATGGTCTTTTATAGTGATTGATTTAAAAGACTGTTTCTTTGCTATATCTTTACAGGAATAGTTTAGGGAAAATTTTGCCTTCACAGTGCCTACATATAATAATTCTCAGCCTGTTAAAAGGCATCAGTGGGAAATTCTCCCACAAGTGATGTCAAACAGCCTCCCCCTGTGCCAATATTTTGTACAACAGTGGTTGGAAATAATTTGTAAACAGTTTCCTCAGTGTATTATATGGCCAATATCTTACTAACTGATTCAAATGTAGACACCTTAGAAATGTTTAAGGCAATAAAGAAAATATCACCTTCCTGGGGATTGCAAATTGCTCCTGAAAAAATACAAAGAGGAGATTCTGTCAATGCAAATGGACTAGTTATTTTCTCTGAGTTTGTCTAATTTAAATGGAGTAGACATTGTTGATGAACTTATTGCTTGTACGTATTGTATATTCTTAATGTATATAGTTTTGCATATGTTAGTTGCAGCATTCATTTTGTATTAGACACAAAGGGAATTGTGGTGATATATTATTTATGATTTATTAAAGCTTGCCTGAGGATTGAGAAAGCAAAGTCATTCTCAAGCTATAGAGATTAGGCAATGGTGGTACATACTTTAATGTCACCACTTGGAAGGTAGAGGTAGATGCATCTCTGTTAGTTCAAGGCCACACTTAGCTACAGAAAACTTATCCAGTCCTAGAGAGAAATAGCTCAAATAAACATAATCTCAGCACTTGGGATCCATGCCTTTAATCCAAAGACTCTTGAGATTTGTTTAAGACAGGGACAGAGTCTCTGAACTAGCATTCATTCTCCAGCTGCACTGAGGGTAGGAAGACATTGAAGTCTCAAGATTCTCCAGCCATGGTGAGGAGAACATAGCAGTTTGAGATAGCAGTCTGAGGTCTGATAGAGCCAGGATTGCCTTCCAGTCTGAGTTAGAGGTAAGAGCTAGTAGCCACCTACTTTGTTTTTCTGATCTTCATCTTAAAGCTAGAATCCCAATATCTGTCTCTGTGTCTTTTGCTTTTCATGTTACAAGATTCTGTTAATTGCATAAGATATAAAATAGGCCCACAAAACCATCCAACCACAAACTGTACAAATCAGAAGAGATCAATTGTGAATTCTTAATGACTTTAAAAATTGCTAGAAAACATTAATTGGTGGTGGCCCACAGCAGCATTAACAACTCAAGAATTAAGTAATTTATTTCAAACTTTACGAGGTTACAAGGACTTAAATAGTCCAGGAAAATTATCAGTTGAAACTGGGACAGAATTGGCTCTGGCAAAGAAAAAATTCAGGATGCACATGTGAATAGCTTGGATCAAGAACTTGATTGTTTCATATTAATTTTACATTCTACCCATTCTCCTTATGGTATTCTTAGGCAGAGAGAAGATAATACTTTGGAATGGATATTTTTGCCACCAAACGGAGCAAAAAAAATTAAACACCTATATAAAAATGTTTTCTGTATTGATTCTAAAAGGAAAATTGAGACTTCACAAATTAGTAGGAATGGACCCAACAGAAATTGTGGTATCTTTTAATAATTCTCTTTATAGGCAGACTATGAACATTGTCAAAGAGCTTGCAGCGATTTTTTGGGGAGATTAACAACCGATATCCTTAAAGTAAGAGATTTCAATTTATACAAAGAACCAATTGGTTTCTTCCCCATGTTGTTCAGGGAACACCAATATCTGGGCCCCCTACATTCTATACACATGCAAGTAAATCAAGAAAAGCAGATTATAAATCAGGAAATTTGAATAAAGTGGCTCAAAGCCCTTATGATTCTGTTCAAAGGTCAGAATTATATGCTATTTTCCTGGAATTATTAGAGTTTCTGGAACTTCTTATATAGTTACTGATTCTCAATATACCAAAAGAGTTGCTTTACACATTGAAACTGATAAACATATTCCTGATGATTCAGAATTAACTTCATTATTTAACCAATTATAGGAAATAGGTATAGGATACATCAAATATATGTATATGATGTATATGTATATGTATATCACATATCAGATCCCTTATAGGTCTACTAGGCCCTCTAGCACAAGTTAATGTCGAAATTGATCAGTTATTAGTAGTAAATGTGGTAGAACCCTCAGAATTTCATTAAAACCATGTTAAAAAGCAAGGGTTTGAAAAGGGAATTTTCTATCACTTGGCAACAAGTCAAAAAATTAAAAGAAATGTAATACTTGTTCTTTGTATGACCAAACTCCACTACCAGCAAGTAGTAAACAAAAGGGTACTCAAAGAAATCAAAATTGTTTCATTTTACAGAGTTTGAAAATTAAAGCATGTACACCATACCATACATACTTATTCATGATCTCAATGGACAACTTATTTGAGTTATGAAACAGATGACTCTGTAATTACCATTCATTAGAAATTATGCCCATCAAGGGAATACCTGTGCTCCAGCATATGTCTATAGTAAAAGAAACAATTTTAAAATATATTACAACCTAAAGCATATTATAGGTATACCAAACAATCTTATAGGACAAGCAGTTATAGAAAGATTTAATCACACTTTAAAGGAAATGATTAATAATCAAAAAGGAGTAATAATGACCTCTAGAGATAGATTTCACAATGCTTTGTTGACTTTGTTTTTAAATGCTAATGAACCTCATGTCTTCCTCCCCCTCCTCTTTTCCCCTTTCTTTCTCCTAACTCCCTCCCCCTTCCCCCATGCTCCCAATTTGCTCAGGAGATCTTGTCCCTTTCCTCTTCTCCAGGGGACCATGTATGTCTCTCTTAGGGTCTTCCTTGTTTCCTAGCTTCTTTGGAGGTTTGGGTTGTAGTCAGGGGAAGAATAAAGGAGAGCAGGAAAAGGGATACCTTAATAGAGGGAGCCATTATAGGTTTAAAGAGAAATCTGGCACTAGGGAAATGTCCAGAGATATACAAGGATGATCCCAAGTAAGATTCTAAGCAATAATTAAGAGGCTATCCTAAATACCCTTCCACTATAATGAGACTGATGACTACCTTAAATGCTATCCTAGACCTTTCATCCAGTACCTGATGGAAGCAGAAGCAGAGACCCACAGCTAAGCACTGAGTCCAATTCCTGGAATCCAGTTGCAGAGAGGGAGGAGTAATGAGCAAAGTGGTCAAGACCAGGCTATTGAGAGCTCAGAAACCAGCATAGGACAGAACCAGGCCCCCTGAATGTGGTTGTCAGTTAGGAGACCTTGGCACTCTATGGGACCGCAGGTAGTGGAACAGTATTTATCCCTAGTGTATGAATGGACATTGAGAGCCCATTCCCAATAAAGGGATACTCTCTCAGCCTAGACACATGGGAGAGGGCCTAGGCCCTGCCCCAAATGATGTGACAGACTTTGATGATCCCCCATCGAAGACCTCACCATTTCTATGGAGCAGAAGAGGGATGGGATGGGCGTCGGTGTGGGGCATGGAAGAGAGAGGGAACTGAGATTGATGTATAAAATAAGATTGTTTCCAATTTAAATAAAAAAGAAATTTAAGATTCATATTTAATGTGCTCAGCTAAAACACAATTAGAATTTTACTTGGCAATAAAACTCAAGTAAAGCCCATAATATCACAATAAAAATGATACATTTTAAAAAATGCTAATGATAGAGAACAGCAACTACAGAGAGACATTGGACAACAGAAAAACAACTAAACTAAATCAACCAGTGTAGTTTAAAGTTGTGTTGACCTCAGAATGGAAACCAGGATATATGTTATGTAGCATAAGAGGTTTTGCTTTTGTTTCCACAGGAGAAAAAAAGCTATGGATACCATCAAAATTGATAAGGATTCAATTCAAACAGGAGAGACCTCTTCATTAGGAGAGGTGATAGTTCATCAATGGACATGGCAATGCAACATAGTGAAAGGAAAAATTCACCAAAATTAGGGTTTATGCAGGGCTTTGTTTTTGTCTTTCCAACTGGGGAACATCTAACTGAGCAATCTAAAGACCTTTGGGCAAATGAAGCATTGAAGCATAGAAGAAGAAGAAGAAGAAGAAGAAGAAGAAGAAGAAGAAGAAGAAGAAGAAGAAGAAGAAGAAGAAGAAGAGAAAGAAAAGAAAGAAAAGTGAGAAGGAGAAGAAGAGAACTATCCAGAAAAAAAATTATAAAGTAAAGGAGCAATCTGGCTTAATGGTATAAAATACTTCATGCAAGGTAAAATTTCATAAAACTTTCAAAATGTCTATTTTTACTGGTCTCCACAAACCTGTTAGACAGGTAGTCTTTATGTAGTTCCAACTCAATTAAAAGCTAAACCTGGATTAGGAATTGGAGTGTGACTCTCTCCTTCTCTAAATCCAAGCATGTGTTACAAGGAAATTAGAAGTCTCTTTCTCATATCAGAAGAGCCACCTGGTATGGAACAGAAGAAAACCAAAATCTAGGGACTATTATTGTCAGTAATCTCATACCCCTTGGATTTATTTTGAATCTTTAAAACTTTTCTTAAAGTATATATTCTTTCTCAAAATTTAAACTTTCTGTTTTGATATTAATTATATTATAAAGTACTAATTCTGGCCTTAGGCTTCACATGGCTTCCTGTATGTGATTTCAGACTTGAGCCTGAAGAGATATTTAAGAATTAAGCCAGGCTATCCCAGATTATTTAGTAGATAATGGTCCTTTAACCTCACTAAGATTTAGAGCATATGGCATTTAATATGGTTAAGTTATCTGCAATGAATGATAAACATTCCTAACAGTGAGCTTTGAAGTCTCTAAAAAGATGATGGGGTCCCAAAATGATAATTCTACCCATATTGTGGTAATGTCACTAAGCTGATAAATGTCCCAACCTGCAGGATGTCAACCTGGAGCAAGAGAGCCAGAGATAGGGAATGGGGACAAGAGATGCAGAAAGAATGACCACAAGACAAGATTCTGATCAAGTGGCAAACTTAATTTTTCTCAGACTATCTTATATGGCAGTAGAGCAGGATATGGGGAGGGGTAGAATGGGTTGTTTGTGCACCAGGTATTAGTATAGGCAGGATATTAGGAAACCACAAAGAGGATGTTTGGCAGGGTAAAGAGTTCATGAGTAAGAGGTCCAGGAATGGTTGCCTAGGTGACTGAGACTGTGGGTGGAGGACTGGGTAAGTTGTTCCTTTTGTTGAGCTGAGGTTCTAAGGAGCTGCTATGTAAAGGTTAATACACAACTATGTGGCAGGCCAAGAATGGCCTAGGATCTCATGCCAAGCCCTGAGATCTTTGGCTCCCAACAGAGAAGCACCACTCAAAGATTGGCATTGTACTTCAAACTGCTCAGGGCAATTCCAAGGTGGCTAGCTGAGATGGTCCACCCACATGTACTACTCCAGCCAGGACTTCAGATGAGCCCTACACTTTCCTATTACTCAGAGAATGGCAAAAATTGCATAGCTAGCTCTCCCAGGACTTGACCATTGTTTCAGTTTTTTTTCAAGGTTTCCTAGAGATATCATCACCCTCCAGACAACAAGGAGGGTGTTGACACCCACATGGTGGGGTGGATAGTTTTTGGTCTTTCATTGAGTTATGAATATTTGTCATCTTGTAGGAGTGTTGGCTATAAGCTACTGTTGGGTGTGGTAAAAAAAAAAAAGGCCAAACAAAAGTCATTACATTCAGGAATCATGTTCTGAAAAGAAAACAGAGTGTAGAATGATAGGATGAAAGTTAGATTATTGAGTCTGTTTTCAAACTAAAAAAGCAACTGCTTGTAGGCGAAGCTGTAGCCACGCCTACTTAGGGGCTGACTACAAGTGTGCCTGACCACGCTTGCAAGGGCATGGTCAGGGTGACATAGTGTGACTGCATTTTCTCTTTCGGTTTCACTTTTGGGCTTGCGTACAGACTGCTGCCACGCCAGCTGGCTAGGTCGCTCTGTAAGTAAGGCTTTTCGCTATTAAATACCCTTATATTTCTACCTGACTCTGTATTGCTAATTTCCCACTATATCTGGTGTCAGGAATGGGATATTGGAAACCTACACCCCATTTGAGACAGGCTGTGGGTTCCATCGGGCCCTCGATCTATGCCCAAAAAGCACCCTCTCTCCACAGGGGTTCCTGGCTAGCAGCTGACCCGCTGCAGCTGAGCTGCTCAGAACCATCCACCTAGCTAGGAGACAGTGTCTAGCTGCCTAGAGGCTTTCAGCAGAGGCTTTCCCTGGCTGCTGCTGTGCTAAAGCCGCATCTCTTTCAATGGTTGCGGACACAAGGCAGTATACTCTTTAAGATAAGAGCAGCCACTTTTGTGACCTCTCTCCATGGCTGACCAACTGCTGCCAAATGCCTCAGACTAACTGAACGCCTGTGCTACCTGCTGGTCAAATATATCTACTGCATCTGGAGTAGAAATCAGGTAAGATTATGGTGGAATATTTATCATTTACTAAAATTGGTAATATTTTTGCTTATTATGTGATTTCACTGTTTGAGGAGGATGCTAATCTGCCAATTACCGACCTATATGCTGTAATGGCAGTTAGCTTGCTGGTACAAATAGTATTACTAGCCAGAGGACTCAGGAATAGGGATAAGGATAACCTCACCACCTACTTATAGGAAATAACAGCTTTATGCAGTGAGGTTTTGGAGAACAGATTAGGTAGACCACAATTGTACAACAAGTAGAACAGAAATTGGATGAAAGCTTGGCTCTTCATCCGATATGCTAAAGACAGAGCTGTCTGTTACCCAAGATGAGATGCAACGTATTTATGCCATGTCTGAGACCTTAGAGGCTAGGCTGTCAGAAGACCCTGATGAGCTAAAAAATATCTATAGCCAGCTAGAAACTCAGATAGGCAATGTTACCCAGAAATTAGATACAAAGGTGCAAGATACCCAGGATAGGGTTAAAGAATTGGACAATGGCATTCAATCAATTATTAAAGCATCCAAGGTAACAGATCACAAATTTGAGTCTAGATAATTTACAGTACAAGCCTGACAGATTACATAGGTCCATACGGTCGATTGCTGAGGACCCAAAATCAGCAAATCATGACCTCAAATCTAGACTCCAATACCTAAAAGGCAGTTTCCATGCCATCCAGATGCTGCCTAAGGATGATCCTATTAAAGACCTAGAAAAACATGTAAATAAACAGAACAATTTACAGATTCACTAACATGCTTGGAATCTTTTATGATTAAGGAGATTGAAACTTTTCAAAAGGATATCATTACTAGGCTTAAAGATCATTGGGATGCCTCACAAGTAGAATCACTCCAATCCCAGGCACCTACTCCACCCAGGTATCATGACTATTCTTCTAAGGTTGTTACTCGTACACCATTGGTGTACCCAGCTACCATGGTAAAAAAGCAAGCTTCTAAGAAGCACCCTCATGGACAGATGGCTTATAAATGACAACCTATACAGCTAAAAGATCTTAAGAATATTAAAGAATCAGTTGTATCATATGGTCTCCATAGCCCATACGTGAAACAACAATTACATTCATGGGCAAACTTTAACATGGTGACACCCACAGATTGGGAACAATTGGTAGCAGCTGTACTTGAGAATTCATGCCAAATCCAATGAAAGACATTAGTAAGAAAAGAAGCCAAGCTCCTTGAGCGTCAGGGTATAAAGGAAGGTTTTGAAGCCTCTCTAGATAAGCTTCTTGGTCAGGGTATTTATGCTGACCCACAGGTTCAGGCTATATATGATGACGATATACTATTTCTATGCAGGAAAGCAGCATTAAATGCCTGGGATAGGGTCTGTGAGCCAGGAGAACACCTAGAAGCTTATACCAGAATAGAACAGGGACTTACAGAACAGTTTCAGGACTTCTTATAAAGGTTAACTAGGGCAGTAGAATTACAGGTAACAGATCCAGAAACAAAACAATCAATTATATATACAATAGCTTATAAAAATATAAACCCAATATGCAAAAGAATACTTTTGCCTTTAAAGATCAGATCAGCTCCGCTAGAAAAATGGGTTTTATATGCAGCCAACATTGATTAATGTACAAGATAGTAGATCTTGGGTAGGAGAAGCCATTTCAAAAGGTTTAAAAAGGCAACAGAAAAATTAAAAGTTCTAGAGGTGAGGATGTAAGGGCTTGGCAAGCAGAAACACCTTACAGAGGTCAACATAGGTACCAAGAGGCTAGAGGTTACTACTGCTATGAACCAGAACCTTGGGTAGGAAGAGCCTTCCCCTGGAGACCACGAAGGCACCAGGAACCTAGATGTTTCAACTGTGGTAAAATGGGACATACTAAGAGAAATTGTAGACAGACGAATTCTAACAATGCCTCATACGGAAGGCCACTGCCTTCTAGAGTGTGTAAAAGATATGATAAGGACAGACACTGGACCAATAAATGTAGATTGACCAGGGACATACAAGGAAAACCCATTAAGGTCAAAAAACCCTGAGGGGGACCTCAAGAAGGCCCCTACATAAAAAAAGGTCGGGTTATTCCCAGTTGCAATGGGAGACAGTCTCTCACAGAAACAATAGATCGTTCTTTGCCTATTGTGAAAAATGATACTGCTCTAGATGGTAGTTTAAATAGTGAAAACGAATCAAGTGTAAATGGACAAAATGAGAAACGCATATTTTTGCAAGCTTCTATTAATGATAAAAGGCCTCAGTTAAAAGTAAAAATTAATAATAAAGTTATTTCTGGGTTAGTAGACACTGGGGCAGATGCAATTATTATTACTCAAAAGTCTTGGCCTCAAAAATGGCCTCTTAGAGAGGCAAATGTACAATTTTTAGGAATTGGAACTCTATCTAGGGTTCAACAGAATGTTAACTCGGTTGTCTACATTGGACCAAAAGGACCAAAAGGGATACTGAAACCATACGTGGCAGATATAGCTATAAATCTCTGGGGTCGTGATCTCTTACGACAATGAAATACTCAGATTAATATTCCTCCAGTGTCAGATACAAATTATGTACAATCTTTAGATAGTAAAAATATCTGGTAAGACGCTATGGAAAACGTATACCAACCATCCATGCTATACAGAAAGTAGGTACAAATGATGGACCTTCAAAGGAGCCAAAGGCCCTGCCATTGAAATGGCTTACAGATAAACCAGTTTGGGTAGGACAATGGCCTATGACCTCTGAGAAGCTAGAGGCTTTAAAAAAGTTAATACAAGAACAGCTAGATGCTAGACATATAGAGAAATCTACCAGTCCTTTGAATTCTCCTGTATTTGTTATCACAAAAAAAGTCAGGTAAATGGAGAATGCTGACAGACCTGAGAGCCATAAATAAGGTAATTCAACCAATGGGTTCTCTACAACCTGAAATGCCATTACCTTCCTTAATACCTAAATGATGGCCTATCACAGTCATTGATCTAAAAGACTGCTTCTTCACAATACCATTACAAAAAATGATAGAAAAAATTTACATTTACTGTACCAACTCTTAATAATTCACAGCCAGCTAGGAGATATCAATGGAGAGTTTTGCCACAAGAAATACTAAATAGTCCTATTTTATGTCAACACTTTGTACAACAACCTTTGGAAATAATTCGTAAGAAATTTTCACAATCTCTTGTTTATCATTACATGGATGACATTATTTTATCAGATTCTAAGAAGGAAACTTCAGATTGTTGTATCTTCTTATATTTTACTTTTATGATTGTTAATTTTGGATACTTTACACTGTTAAGTTTTAATGCTCTTTTATACTAAAAGGGGAATTGTAAGGGAAGCTGTAGCCACGCCTACTTAGGGGCTGACTACAGGTGTGCCTGACCATGCTTGCGAGGACGTGGTCAGGGTGACGTAGCATGACTGCGTTTTCTCTTTCGGTTTCACTTTTGGCTTGCAAACAGATTGCTGCCATGCCGGCTGGCTAGGTCGCTCTGTAAGTAAGGCTTTTCCCTATTAAATACCCTTATATTTCTACCTGACTCCATATTGGTAATTTCCCACTATAACTGCTAGTCTTACACATTATACATTGGTATGGATTTTTGTATATTGATACTAATTTAAGGTTATTTTTCTTTAAACATACTGTACATGTGTTTCTACTCTTCTTTAAGGTATTGTACTAATGCAGCTCATTTAACAATGTAATGTAAATTTCTAGTCATTGAAGTTTATCTTTACAAACTATTTAGCATAATTAAGAAAGACAGACTAATAGTCACTTATAAATATCAAACTTATACTCATATTAGGTAGGTTTTCAAGGTTGCATAGAGATATGTAATAGGTAGGTAATCTTCAAACACTTCAAAGACTGTAGGAAGATCTGTTACTGCAGAATTTCTTGAATCTCAAATACACATGTACACATGCTTCTGCCCACTCTTACATACCAACACAAACAATACATGCATTAGCATACACACACACACACACACACACACACACACACACATCTTGTACACACACAGCCTCACACACATGCACAAAGAAAACTCAAGAGAGAGAGACAATTGATTTTGTGGTAGTGTTCTGAGAGTTTGAGTGAACATTCTTTATAATTAACTCAGCATGGTATAGTTTTCCGACCCATGGGATGTCAACTTAGGGCAAAATGTCCAGGGAGGGGAATAGGGACAAGAGACATGGAGAGAATGACCACAAGACAGGATTCTGATCAAGTGGCAAATTTTATTTTTCCCAGGCTAGCTTATATAGTCAGCAGAGCAGGGCAAAGGGGAGGGGAAAAAGAGGCCAATAGCCAGGTCTTAGTTCAAGCAGGATGTCAGAAAACTACAGAAGGAGGATGTTGGCAGGGTAAAAATTTCATGGGTGGTGGTACAAGGGAGGGTTGCCTAGGTAAGTGGGATTGTGGTTGGAGCAAAGGATTGACATCTGGGTCATGTTGTTCCTTTGGGTGCTCATGCTTCTAGAAGCCATTTATAATCAAAAGACAGTTCAATAACCATGTGGCTGGCCAAGTTTGGCCTAAAGGTTCATGCCAAGCTGTATGGCTTCCAACAGCATGGTAGACAGCAAACTACCCTTCACTTCAATGCTTTCATGTGAAATTAGGCCACAGTAAGAATTCTAGGAACTGGGTAAGATTGTGATCATGGTATGGTAGTGATGATATGGTCACCAAGCATATTGGAACACATGTCTGATCTGTTGGTGAGGTTAGGTTGACTTTGCTTAATATTTAATATCATGAGTTCTGAACATTTTACTTAACTACTAATATCTATTTCTTGTGAATTTTATATATGATGGAAGGCCTTACAGCATATCTTAATACATATTAAGCAATCAGTATGAAATACCTAATCACTGTTAGAGCCAAAATTCCATGATGTCATTTTTTGGTTTTTATTTTGTACAGTCCCTTATCCATAGATAATATAGCAGTGACCTACTTAGGACATCCTCAGTAAACACATGGAATAAAAAAATGGATTAGTTGCTGTTATATAACTCCATTTCATAATAACAACCTCTTTGTCTGCTCTTTTCCATTGTGACTTTAGTTTAAAATATGCTAGAGAATCCTCTCTAATCTCCTGCATGGTCCATAACTGAAAATGTCATTATAGGAAGATCCTGGTACAAGAAGTGGGTAGTGTCTTGGATTCTGCATATCACCAGTTTCAAGTGCTGAAGGTATTGCTTGTCATTGCTTACCCATTGAATATCTCCTTCAAGACTCCTAACAATTTACCTATATCATGTTAATAGTTTCAATAATCTCACTTGATTTGCATACTTCTTTGAGAAAGACATGTTTTTGAGTGGAGTTGGTCCAATGTGTTCTGAAGGAGTATGCAATTATTTTTTAAGGTACATTTTATTTTTGGACAATTTAAGTATTTTATTTCAGAACACGTTAGCAATTTATAATCCTCCTTACCACTAGGAATTCTGAAGATGATCTATATACCATTTAGTTTATAAGCAATTTTTATTCTGGAAGTTAAAAGTGAAATAATGTTGTTAGTCCCTCCCTTGAATTGATCGCTTTTTAAATTTATTTTTATTTTTTATTTAAATTAGAAACAATCTTGTTTTACATGTCAATACAAGTTCCCTCTCCCTCCCATCCTCCCCTGCCCCTACAGACCCCCTATCCCAGCCCCTTTCTGCTCCCCAGGTAGGGTGATACCTTCCATGGGGGAATCTTCAAAGTCTGTCACATCATTTGGAGCAGAGCCTAGGCCTTACCCTGTGTGTCTAGGCTATGTGGAATGGGTTCCCAAAGTCCATTCATACACTAGGGATAAATATTGACCCACTACCAGAGGATCCCTATACTGTTCAGGACTCCTAACTGACAACCACACTCAAGGTGTCTGCATCAGTCCTATGCTGGTTTCCCAGCTATCAGTCTGGGGTCCATGAGCCCCCCCTTGTTCGGGTCAGCTGTTTCTGTGGGTTTCTCCAGCCTGGTCTTGACCCCTTTGCTCAAACTGATCACTTCCTAACATTATCAAATAAATACTTAGGGTTCAAATTTTCATGATTGTGGAATACTTTTGTTGTTTGTTCTTAGTAGTTTGTTTAAGTCCAAATACATCCAAAGGCTACATTCTGAATTGGCTGAACTATCTCAAAATTAATCGATGGCTGTCCTTCTCTCTGTCTCTTTTTCCTTTCAGATTTGTGTGGTGAGTAGGATTTTCAATCCTATAGATCTTCTACACAGTATATTTTGAAGATAGAATTATGTTAATTCTGTATAATATATAGCTTTCTCTTGTTTTTCCTATAAATAGGTGATTAGATTGAGAAGTCTCCCTATTAGTTTCTGGAAGGTAGTTCTTTGATTAGAAATACCTTAAGATTGGTAGATACTTGAAGGTTGAGAGAAGAAAATCATTGTGTCTGAAGCATGAAACCTCTGTCCATATGAGCTTGAGAGATTATATTTTTTGTTGTGTTGAACAGGAAACTCAGTAAGAGATGCCTTGCTCCGAGTATTCTCCCAGACAATGTGTGGAAAATTGAAAGACAATGCTTTTTAAGTGAGTAGCAGGTCATGGTGGTTTGTGGCTCTGATGCCACAAGAATTATTCTCAGGAGGCTAAAGGCATGAAGATAACAGGCTAGTTTGGCTATATAAGAAGATCCTGTATCACTAAAACACAAAAAATGTGTTATTAGGTGCAAAACCATTCTGATTTAAAATATGACTCAAAGCAGATTTTGAATACTGTGAGATTTCTAAGATTAAAGCAATGGCTCAAATTTAAGAAGTAGGAATAGGGTCTACCAGTATTTACCTGCATGATACTGCTGGTCCTTTTCTGAGAGTTACATAGTGACCACTCAGTGACAGACATGAAATTGCTTTACCTAAGATTTATAGTTAAAAAAAGGTAAAAACCAAACCTCTAAATCCTGGACAGAGTCTATGCTAAGTTTCTGCCCAGTAGGCCACATCATTCTCTGCTGAAAGTCTATTAGTGTTTTGCAGATTCCTTGCCTTGGTGTTCAGCCCACCTGTTCTCTTCTCTCCACATCCTTGTTAGTTTTGCAGATTATCTGGACTGATTTAACCCACTGACAGTCCCAATCTTTGAGTGCCCCAAATTTCCCATTTCCTGGCCTTTGCATAACTGTCACTTGGTTTTCTCTCCCTGAAAGCATTTTGAGTTTTACTCCTGGGTTTTGTCTGTTATCACCTATTTATTACATTAATGTTTATCTCACCTTTTGGTCCCAAGTTCAACTTTCTTCTTATAGGATGGTCTCCTATGAGTTAATTTTAAACATGTGCTTCTTATGTCAGAGGACTTACCTTGCCTTAATTTCCAGATGTTTATTATACAGTAGATTGAGGGAGGTCTTCAAGGAAAGAACACTTGCACACCACTCACTTCTCTGTCCCAGCTACCCCTCATAGGTCATATAATTTAATGGAAGATGGCCAGGTCAACTTTTAACATGGCACATAGAAATAGGCAGACAAAATGCTCCAATGGACACTCAAATGGTTTTCTCAGATTTTGCTCAAGTCTTGCAAATGAAAATTACACAGCAAGCCTCACTCCTCTGCTCTTCAAGGACAGGTTTAGTTCTTCAAGTGAACTTGTGAATTTTGCTTCAGACTGTCAAGCTTTCAGGTGTCAGTGACACTCAAGGGATTTGTATTTTATTAGAAGTAAGACCTCCCTATAGCTGAGAAATTTTCAGAAAAGCATATTATTTGTACATGGAGTTGAATTTTCTGAAGCCTTGTTAAGAGTTGTGGGGGCAGTACTTTGTGGAGATCATTTGTCACTGCCACACACTGCAATTTTAAGTTACTTTAACACAGCAATTTCTTTCATTATGGAGTTTATAGTTCAGAAGTGAATTGTGTGTCTGACTAATGTATGGAGTGTTATTGGTAGCTATTTAGAAGGCCCCTGTTTTCACAGAACCCTGTAAATTGTACTATTTTTGACTCCCATTGATTAGGTGAGAGTAGATTAACTTTTTTCCTCAATAAATTTTCTTCTTCCTTTATTAGGCTCTCAATTTTAGTAGGACTCTAGGAACAATTACAAGTGTTATTAGGTCATATGAATTTCTATATATAATGTAATCTACATGTAGAATGAACATTATAGTAAGAAACTGAGCCTTCTGTTTCCTTTTATAAAATTTGAAATTATATATAAAATTTAAAAAGATGACTTGTTAGGTGCCATTATGCAGCTGCAACCAAGAATTTTCTGTTGTGCCTACCTGCTACCAACTGTGCTGATATGGAGGAAGATAGTTTCTACTACCTTGATTGCCATCATCACCCTGAGTGACTGGCTTTCCAAAAATAGAGTCCTTTTTAAAAATATGGACATGAATATGCTGTACTTTTCATGGTCAAAATATCCACTAAATGTACCATACTCTATCAGTATTTATGACTAATATATGTCAGTGAAAATTCCTATAAATGTCAATTTAGTGGATTGATTATTAATATTCAATTTTCAGTACTTGCAAAGTCAGCTTTTTAAGGAGCAGAAATATGTTTTATTCCTATTTATATTCTTTCTAGTATATAGCTCTGCTACATGTAAAGAATAACTATAGCATATATTTAAGTATAGTTAAGATTTATCACCCTAAGTTATTAAGGATTTATCTTTATCAGAAAGCTTCATCACTCCCAGAAAACCTTTTACAAAACAACAGAGATTGCCTACATTTCAGAAATAGTGTGCCCTTCTTCAGGATGTCTTCCTGTGATGGGCAACCAAACAGGTGTGTTGAAAATGTTTTGCTAAAGCACTCTTGACAGGGGAAGTTCTTCTGTGTATATGTTTGTCTTATTGGTTGATAAATAAAGCACTGTTGGCCAATAGAGAAGCAAGTTAGGTGGGACTAGAGGTCAAGTAGGATTCTGGGAAATATAGTAAAAAGAGGAGTCTCAATGTGAGCCTGGCAAGAGAGGACACATGCTGCCAGGATCCTCAATCAGTTAAGTTTTTATAGCATATATATATATTAATGATTATGGTTGATAATTAAGATTGAGTTGGCAGATAATAAATCCTAGTCATTGGCCAGCAGCATTGTACCTAATATAAGTCTCTGTGGGCTATTTTGGTCACCCAGGTGGCTGCGTGGCTCTGGCGGCTTGGCAGAAAAACTTATCATTACAGAATAGTGTCAGCATATGGTTTTATGAACTTTCACATAAAATCTTCACTAAAGCTTAAAAAGGGGTTTTAGAAGCAAAAGAACAGAGACAAGCACGACTTCTTGGTAGAAGCATTTTCTCAAGTGGTCTTTGTTTGCCAGAGAAAAGCAGAGGTTTGCAGCTCCTTTAAGAGAGGCTTCCTGACTCAGTATAAGTGGGAAAAATCACAGGGCTCTTGCTAACAATTCAATGGTGTGTACTAGCAGCTGGCTCTCCAAGCTGGCATTCTGCTGCTTGATGGCAGCATAGACCAAGGCAGTGAGCACAGCTCTCAGTGCTGGTGGTAAACCACCCCCTGCCATTTTGGAGAGACAGTGGCTAAAACAGCTGCCATTTTAATTTTAGCAATGTTGCTTAGCAGATAAAAGAGATGAAAGACTGCATGGCCAGAAAAAGGTAAAGATTTGCAATAAAGACAGATTAGGATGAAGAAAAACCTCTAGAGGTTTACACTGTGTTTAAAAATATATGTAGGCTTGTGAGAGAAAAAGAAACAGGATACAGTGTTTTTTTTTTTAAGGAAAACAAAAAATAGAGTAGCTGGGTATGGTGGCACACACCTTTAATCCCAGCACTCAGGAGGCAGAGGCAACCAGATCTCTGTGACTTCAAGGCCAGTGTTGTGTACAGAGTAAATTCTAGGGCAGCCAAAGTTACACAGAGAAACCCTGTCTCATGAAAGTAAAAGAAATAAAGTAATGAAAAAAACAGATAAAAATGGAAAATACACAGAGAATCTGGATACTATATGCTATATTATTGTTTTTAAATTGATTGTTTTCCAAGGAAAGAGCTACAGCTGCTACAATACATTTGATTATCAATGCAGCTAAATTAATCCAACTTACATATTTTAAAAATGCTTTGACTTCTAAGTTTGAATATAAGGACAGGTTACTTGGGAAAGAAATTTTTCTTGTGTTTTCACAGAAAATGGAAAGCTATGGATTCCTTCCAGACTAATATGGTTTGACCAAGCAAGACCCCTGAAGCAGTGGCCCAACTGATCCTACATCTAAAACAGCTGAGATGATGCTATCATAGACCTTTATAGCCAGGATTTCTGTATTTTATCATGATCCCCATGGTATGGACATCACCCTCAACCAGCAGAAAGCAGTTTGGAATGAACGATGCCCAAATTCTCAAATATTGTTTATAAATATTTGTTTTCATTTAAATGGGGTTGGTTATAAATGGTAATGATCACAATCAATCTCTTTTTAAAGGAAAAGGGGAAAATAGGATATAGAAATGAATGCTTTGCATTGGTATGGATTTTCATTTATTGATACAACTCTAAGGTTAATCTCGTGATATATATGTATGTCTCCTCTTGTTTAGGTATTGTGCTTATGCTGATCTTTTAAAATGTAATGCATAATGAAATACAGATTATATAGTCACCTATAATAGTCAAAACTTAGGTTAGTTAGGTTTCTAGATATACAAAGATGTGTCTGAGATGTATAGATATTATTCAAACCTTTCAAAGACATACAGAATATATGGCATTTTTAATGGTTTAGGGTTTTTCTTGGCAGTGAGACACAACTGCTCCTGGCACACCAATTACGTCAGAAAGGAGGATGGGCATCGAAGAAACTCAATATGGAGTTTGCTTTCAACATAGTAAGATTAGCTATTTGGGCAAGAAACTGCTCTTGCCTGTACTGTTTGTTGCTGTATATACTGGGCATGCAGGACCCACAAGAAAGTGACTGCTGAACGTACAAAACAAAATTAATGGTCATGAAGTGTTTCTGCTTCACTGAGAAATCTGCCAGATACACCATGGCCTATAGGCTGAAGATGGATGCCCCAACATTACAGAGGAAATTTGGGTGACTGTCCAGTCAGTGAGATATCTCTGTCAGTTCTAGAGTTTATATACTATCCTTCTGTGGTCTTTGATGGAGTTGAAGACAGATAGTTATGGTTATAGTTTTCTTCAGTTATTATAAAAGATAAGCTACATATAAGATCTTAGACTTACAAAGATAGGATAGATGATAGAATTTTTCTTTAAAATCTTGCTAAATGTTAGTGGATTAATTATTGTAACTATAGTTCTTACTTGATAACTGTTTTGTTATATATTTTACTATGTTAATGTTAAAACCTTTCTTTTCATTTAGACAGAAAAGAGGAGATGATGTGGGAAGTCCTTCTGTGTATATATTTGTCTTATTGATTGATGAGAAAAGCACTGTTAGGCCAATAGAGAAGCAAGTTAGGCGGGACTAAGAGTAGAGGAGGATTCTGGGAAATGTAGTATAAAGAGGAGTCTCTATGTGAGCCTGGCAGGAGAGGAACATGCTGCCAGCATCCTCAATCAGGTAAGGTTTTATAACATATATAGATTAATGATTATGGTTGATAAAGAAGATTGAGCTAACAGATAATAAATCCTAGTCATTGGCCAGCAGCATTGTACCTAATATAAGTCTCTCTGTGTTATTTTGGCCACCCATGTGGCGGCAGGGCTCAGGCAGCTTGGTGGAAAAATTTATCATTACACACTCTTTCTTTGGATTCACATCATGCTAATAAATCTCTCTCTCTCTCTCTCTCTCTCTCTCTCTCTCTCTCTCTCTCTCTCTCTCTCTGTGTTTGTTTGTGTGTATGTGTTTTGCTCCATTTAGGTTGAGGGTGGATATCTCTTATCATGTTTAGATGTGTCTGTAGAAGATTAAGAACTGTCTGATTATCTCAGTCTCCACCATTTGTGTCATGACTAGTTTACTGTGTGTAGACAGAGTTTCTGTCCTGCATGGTCCCACAGCCCTTTGTCCTAAATAAATGCACAGAGGCTTATATTAATTATAAACTCCTTGGCTGATGGCTTAAGCTTCTGACTGGCTACCTCTCTCTTAATTGTTAACCCATAACTATTTGTATTTCCACATGAACTTATCTTACTGGAGAATGCCCAGACTTCTTACTTTCCCAGTAGCTACATGGCATCTCTCTTCCTTCCTCTTTCCAGCATTCTCCTTGTCTGGTAGCTTGCCTATACTTCCTTCCTGGATACTGGACAATCAGCATTTATTCATCAACCAATAAGAGAAACATAAATTCATAGCATAAAGGACATCAAGGCAGGGACTGTGTCATGAGATAGACATCATGTAGTTACCGGGAAGATAGGACTCTGGAATTCTGTAAGCCAAAACCACATGGAAATACACAGATTAATAGAAATTGGTTAATAATTAAGAGAGAGCTAGCCAATAAGAAGCCTGAGCCATCAGACCGTTTATAATTACTATAAGCATCTGTGTGCTTATTTGGTACTAACAGCTGCAGGACCAGGTGAAACAGAAAACTCTGTCAAAAATTGTGTGAACTAACTCAGCTTCATATTTAATTCACTTATGTTCATAAGTAAAAATGGCTTCTAACAAAAGTAATTCTAAATTCTTTGGTGAAGTGAGCTTTTCACAGCATGTGTTTCACAGATAAAAGGCTAAGCACATGCACTTCAGTTTCTAGAAGTATTCCAGTTTATTATGATTTGTACTTGTGATATAGGAATCATGCAGTCAAAATGTACTCAGATTCATGCACACATATGTACACACATACATGTATGTGTATATATATATATATATATATATATATATATATATATAGTCACACTATATGCACACATACACATGCACTCATGTATACATATGCACATGTATACATGTCTTCACACACATACACACATGCTCACAGAGTTGCCAATTCTCTTGCTTCATTTTATATACTTTTTCCTCAAATTAGCACAATCTAGAGATTCATTATTTCTTTTAGATGCTGTTGATTCTTTTCTACTTTGTTTTTCTTTAGTTTTCCCCCAGTTCTACTCCCTGTTTATCATATATTAGTAGAATGATATGTGTATTAGGTAGAAACAAAGGAAACTGAAGTTTTTAATTGAAAAACCAAGACAGTTTCATAAACTCACAGCAATGTGATGGAAATAGTACAATTATTTATTGGCTTAAAATCATTTAATGGTTCTCTATTATTATTTTTATGAAAACCCTAAGTTCATTATCATGCTGTACAGGACTCATGGTGTTAGCAACTGGCTCAGAATGAGACTTCTTGGTTCCTCTTCTTTTCTACATTTTTTGTGATGATACTGCAAGAATGTAAAGACCCTCTGTAGACATCAAGCCTGCTGAAATTTGATCTTGGATGTCCAGGCTCCATCACTGTATGAAATAAATTTCTATTATTTATAAATAATGTGGCCAATAATATTGTTAACAAAGCAGGAAAAGACTGAGGTAGTAGCCAATTTGAAATTTTAACTATCAATATACAGTAAAGCACAACACATCTATGAAAAAAATTGATTTACATCCTCTCAGCTTCTGGCTTCTTCTGCTAGGTATTTCTATAAACCTATCAGATTATTCCCTACTTCAGAGTTAACAAGTTACTCACACACTTCTGGGATCTGCTCTTGTCGTGGTATCTACATTGAATTATTTCTTGTTTCTCGCCCCCTTTCTTCACCTTAATTCCAACCAACAATCTGCTGTCATTCGTCATCCTAAGTTTCAGGTAGCAAGATGAAATTTCTTTTAAATTGGAATGTATTTTCCATGTATAACATGACATTTTAAATTGAATTACATACTGAGGAATGATGAAATCTAGCTAATTAGCATGGTAATCACTCACATGGGTACTTCTTTTTGTTGTAGTGACTCTGAACATTTATCAAGAATACAAGGTATTATTAACTATAGTCATTGTGTTGTATGTATTTCTTTAACATTATCTTATGATCTAAGTGAAATTTTATTTTATTTGATCATTGTTTCCATTTATGTTTTTCTGTATCCCAACTCTCTCAGCCCCTGATAACAAATTCTACTTTGCAATTTCATAAATTGAACTTTTTAGGTCCCATATGTGAGTGAGATCTCAGTACTACCCCGTTTATTTAACTTAGTATGTCATAAAAGTTTATGTTATCTCAAGTGACACATTTCCTTCTTTTAATGAGCAAATAATATTCCTTTTTGTATATATTTAGTATTTTCTGTATCACTCCATCTATTAATAGATACAACCCAGTTATAATATTTAATTATATTCCATATTCAGAATTTTTTTAGGCAGCAAGATAAAATTTCTTTTGTCAACATATTTAAGTGATGGATATGACTGTGTAAACTTATTATTTATAAAATGGCATTGTGAAGAATGTAAACACTGAAGAATAGTAAATAACTATAGGGGAAGCTGTAGCCATGCCTACTTAGGGGCTGGCTACAGGTGTGCCTGACCACGCTTGCGAGGGCATGGTCAGGGTGACATAGAGCGATACTTGAATGGGAATGCATTTTCTCTTTTTGGTTTCACTTTGGTACTTGCTGGACTGACTGCTGCCACGCTAGCTGGCTAGGTGGCTCTGTAAGTAAGGCTTTTCCCTATTAAATACCCTTATATTTCTACCTGACTCCGTATTGGTAATTTCCCACTATATCTGGTGTCAGGAGTGGGATATTGGAAACCTATACCCCATTTGGGACAGGCTGTGGGTTCAACCAGGCCTGCGGCCTAGGCCAGAAAGCGCCCTCTCTCCACAGGTGCTACTGGTTAGCAGCCGACCCGCTGCAGCTGAGCTGCTCAGAACCATCCACCCAGCTAGGAGACAGTGTCTAGCTGTCTAGAGTCGAGTAGGCCTTGGCATTCAACAGAGGCTTCCCCTGGCCACTGCTGTGATAAAGCCGTATCTGTTTCAGTGGTTGTGGCCGCAAGGCCATATACTCTCTAAGATAAGCACAGCATCTTTTTGACCTCTCTCCACCACTGACCAACTGCTGCCAAACGCCGCTGACTAACTGAACGCCTGTGCTACCTGCTGGTCAAATACATTTACTGCATCTGGAGTAGAAATCAGGTAAAATTATGGCAGAATATTTATCATTTGCTAAAATTGGTAATATTTTTGCTTATTATGTGATTTCACTGTTTGAGGAGGATGCTAATCTGCCAATTACTGGCCTATATACCATAATGACATTTAGCTTGCTGGTACAAATAATATTACTAGCCAGAGGACTCAGGAATAGGGATAAGGATAACCTCACCATCTACTTACAGGAAATAACAGCTTTATGCAGTAAGGTTTTGGAGAACAGATTAGGTCAGACCAAAATTGTGCAGCAAGTGGAACAGAAATTGGATGATAAGCAAGGCTCTGTGTCCAATACACTAAAGACAGAGCTGTCTGATGAGATGCAGCATATTTATGATAAGATAAACACAGAGAGATCCTCCATGTCTGAGGCCTTAGAGGCTAGGCTGTCAGAAGACCATGATGAGCTAAAGAATTATCTGTGGCCAGCTAGAAACTCAGATAGGCAATGTTACCCAGCAACTAGATTCAACGGTGCAAAATACCCCGGATAGGGTTCAAGAATTGGACAATGCCATTCAATCAATTATTGAAGCAGCCAAGGTAGCAGATCAGAAATTTGAGTCTAGATTTGAATGTTTGGAAGATAATTTACAGTACAAGGCTGACAGACTACATAGGTCCATACGGTCGATTGCTGAGGACTCAAAATCAGAAAATCATGACCTCAAATCTAGACTCCAATACCTAGAAGGCAGTTTCCATGCCATCCAGATGCTGCCTAAGGATGATCCTATTAAAGACCTAGAAAAACATGTAGAGGAGCAGTTAGAGCAATTTACAGATTCACTAACATGCTTGGAATCTTTTATGATTAAAGAGATTGAAACTTTTCAAAAGGATAACATTATTAGGCTTAAAGATCATTGGAATACCTCAGAAGAAGAATCACTCTAATCCCAGGCACCTACTCCACCCAGGTATCATGACTATTCTTCTAAGGTTGTTACTGATACACCATTAGTGTACCCAGCTACCATGATAGAAAAGCAAGCTTCTAAGAAACACCCTCATGGACGGATGGCTTATGAATGGCAACCTATATAGCTGAAGGATCTTAAGAATATTAAAGAATCAGTTGTATCATATGGTCTCCATAGCCCATATGTAAAACAGCTATTACATTCATGGGCAACCTTTACCAGGATGACACCAACAGATTGGGAACAATTGGTAGCAGCTGTACTTGAGAATTCATGCTAAATCCAGTGGAAGGCATTGGTGAGAGAAGAGGCAAAACTCCTTGAGCGTCAGAGCATAAAGGAAGGTTTTGAAGCCCCCTTAGATAAGATTCTTGGTCAGGGTATTTATGCTGACCCACAAGTTCAGGCTGAATATGATGACGATATACTGTCTCTATGCAGGAAAGCAGCATTAAATGCCTGGGATAAGGTTCATGAGCCAAGGGAACACCTAGAAGCTTATACCAGAATAGAACAGGGACCTACTGAACAGTTTCTTACAAAGGTTAACTAGGGCAGTAGAATTACAGGTAACAGATCCAGAAACAATACAATCAATTATATATACAATAGCTTATGAAAATGCAAACTCAATATGTAAAAGAATACTTTGCCTTTAAAGATCAGATAAGCTCTGGTAGAAGAATTGGTTTTGTATGCAGCCAATATTGATTATAATGTGAAAGATACTGGAGCTTGGGTAGGAGAAGCCATCTCCAAAGGTTTAAAATGGCAACAGAAAAATTAAAAGTTCTAGAGGTGAGGATGTAAGGGCTTGGCAAGGAGAAGCACCTTACAGAGGTCAACATAGGTACCAAGAGGCTAGAGGTTACTATTGCTATGAACCAGAACCTTGGGTAGGAAGAGCCTTCCCCTGAAGACCACGAAGGCACCAGGAACCTAGATATTTCAACTGTGGTAAAATGGGACATACTAAGAGAAATTGTAGACAGACGAATTCTAACAATGCCTCATACAGAAGGTTACTGCCTTCTGGATTGTGTAGAAGTTGTGGTAAGGGCAGACACTAGACCAATGAATGTAGATCCATCAGGGACATACAAGGAAACCCCTTAAGGTTGGGAAACCCCGAGGAGGGACTCAAGAAGGCCCCCACATCGAGAAAGGTCGGGTCATTCCCAGTAACAGTGGGAGACAATCTCTCAGGACCAATAGATAGTACTTTGCCTATTGTGAAAAATGATACTGCTCTAGATGGTCGTTTGAATAGTGATGAAGCATCAAATGTTAATGGACAAAATGAGAAATGCATATTTTGGCCAGCTTCTATTAATGATAAAAGGCCTCAGTTTAATGGGAAAATTAAAAATAACCCAGTTATTTCTGGGTTAATAGACACTGGGGCAGATGTAACTATTATTACCCAAAAATCTTGGCCTCAGAAATGGCCTCTTAGAGAGGCAAATGTACAATTTTTAGGAATTGGAACTCTATCTAGAGTTCGACAGAGTGATAACTCGGTGGTCTGCATTGGACCGGAAGGACAGAAATGAATACTGAAACCATATGTGGCAGATATATCTATAAATCTCTGGGGTTGTGATCTCTTACAGCAATGGAATACTCAGATTAATATTCCTCTAATGTCAGATACCAATTATGTACAATCTTTAGTTTGTAGAAAAGATCTGGTTAGATGCTATGGAAAACATTTACCAACCATCCATTCTGTGCAGAAACTAAATACAAATGATGGACCTTCAGAGGAGCCAAAGGCCCTGCCATTGAAATGGCTTACAGATGAACCAGGTTGGGTAGGACAATGGCCTATGACTTCTGAGAAACTAGAGGCTTTTAAAAAGTTAGTACAGGAACAGCTAGACGCTGGACATATAGTGGAATCTACCAGTCCTTGGAATTCTGTATTTGTTATCAAAAAGAAGTCAGGTAAGTGGAGAATGCTGACAGATCTGAGAGCCATAAATAAGGTAATTCAACCAATGGGCTCTCTGCAACCTGGAATGCCATTAACTTCCTTAATACCTAAATGATGGCCTATCATAGTCATTGATGTAAAAGACTGTTTTTTCACAATACCGTTACAGGAAAATGATAGAAAAAAATTTGCATTTACTGTACCAACTCTTAATAATTCACAGCCAGTTAGGAGATATCAGTGGAGAGTTTTGCCACAAGGAATACTAAATAGTCCTACTTTGTGTCAGCACTTTGTACAGCAAACTTTGGAAATAATTTGTAATAAATTTTCACAATCTCTTGTTTATCACTACATGGATGACATTCTTTTATCAGATTCTAATAAGGAAACTTTGGAATGTATGTTTGAAACGGTGAAGGAAGTTCTGCCTCGTTGGGGATTACAGATTGCCCCAGAAAAGGTACAAAGAGGAGATTCTATTAACTATTTAGGTTACAATATAGACTTACAAAGAATCAGACCTCAAAAGGTACAAATTAGAAGGGATCGTTATCAAACTCTTAATTCTCTTCAGAAATTATTAGAGGAAATTTCTCAATTCCAGACGATTATAGGTATAGAACGACATGACTTGAAGCATTTAAAAATGGCACTTAAAGGTGATACGGACCTAAACAGTCCTAGAATATTATCTGCTGAGGCAGAAAAAGAGTTACAATGGGTACAAAACAGAATATTGAATGCACATGTAAATTTGATAAACATTAATTTAGACTGTATTCTGGTTATTTTGACATCCAGAGAATACCCTTCTGGGACTCTGATGCAGAGGGACTCTGATTCTGGAATGGATATTTCTGCCAAATAAACAGAATAAAAAGTTAAAGACATAAATAGAAATGATTTCTGATTTGATTTTAAAGGGTAAATTAAGCCTTCGTCAACTGACTGGAAATGATCCAGCAAAAATTATAGTACCTTTAACTAATGAAGAATTTTCCTCATTGTGGAAAGATAATGAATATTGGCAAATACCTCTTAATGACTTTTTGGGAACAATTAACAACAACTATCCCAAAACTGACAGATTTAAATTCATAAAAAATACAGTCTTCATTCTTCCACGTATTGTAAGATAAACTCCCATTTCTGGAGTTCTTACCTTCTACACTGATGCCAACAAATCAGGTAAGGCAGGTTATAAAGCAGGTGAGGTAAGTAAAGTAGTTCAAAGTTCATATGCATCTGTACAGAAGGTAGAATTATATGCAATTATCATGGTACTTATGGATTTTACAGAACCTCTTTATATATTTACTGATTCTCAATATGCAGAGAGAGTCATGTTACACATTGAGACTGCAGAATTCTTCCCTGATAATACAGAATTAACTTCTCTGTTTTTACAATTACAGGAAACTATCAGAAACAGAAGTAATCTTATATACATTACACATATCAGATCCCATACAGGTCTGCCAGTCCCACTAGCATAAGGCAATGATGAGATTGATCATTTATTATTTGGAAGTGTTCTAGAAGCCTCAGAATTTCATAAGAAACATCATGTAAATAGCAAAGGTTTGAAAAAGGACTTCTCCATCACTTGGCAACAAACCAAGGAGACAGTGAAAAACTGTCCTACTTGTTCCTTTTATAATCAAACTCGATTGCCATCAGGTTGTAATCCTAAGGGTATTCGGAGAAATGAGGTTTGGCAGATGGATGTCTTTCACTTTGCAGAGTTTGGAAATTTGAAATACCTGCATCATACTATAGACACATTCTCAGGGTTCCAATGGGCTACTGCTCTTAACTCTGAAAAAGCTGATTCTGTTATTACACACCTGCTAGAGGTGATGGCAGTTATGGGTATACCTGCACAAATAAAAACTGACAATGCTCCAGCATATGTGTCTACAAAATTGGAACAATTTTTCAAATATTATAACATAAAGCATGTTACTGGTATCCCACACAATCCTACAGGACAAGCAGTGGTTGAGGGATCTAATAGAACACTTAAGGAGATGCTCAACAAACAAGCTTGGAAGACTAAACCCCCCAAACATAGGTTGCATAATGTTTTATTAACACTAAACTTTCTTAATGCCAATGAGAAAGGACAAACAGCTGCACAAAGACACTGGACTATGGACAAAACTGCTGAACTCAATCAGCCGGTATACTTCAAAATGTACTAACCTCTGAATGGAAACCAGGACATGTGCTACATTGGGGTCGGGGTTTTGCATTGCTTTCTACAGGAGAAGAAAAACTTTGGATACCATCAAAGTTGATCATGATTCGAGTTGAAAAGGAAAAACGTCTGAACAAGGAGAAATGACAGGTATTCTACTAAGGTATATCTTATAAACTAAATAGAAACCCCCAAAAGGAAAGGGAAGTGTTTTGCTTTACCTGCACAGGAAAACTCATCTCCAGAAGGCAAAGGACACTGCATGGGTAGATACCTAAGAAGAAAAGGTAGCTATAACCATCAAACAAAAGGAACGTGCCATATGGTAAACTTTACAGCTGTGTCTCCAATAACTCTATTTCTCTTCTTTTCCTAGTCCTTATTCAATTAAAGCAATGCTGGATTTAGATGCGGATTTGGCTTTCCTACTCTAAAATCCAAGCACGTTATTTAACTAAACTTTAGTGTTTCTGTATTGTATCAAGAAGCCAATTGGTGTAATACAGAATAAAGGAATAATTTGGGGACTGTCTTTGTCTTTTCTTGGATCTTTATTTCAAGGTGTGCACCCTCTCATAATTGTTAAGCTCCCATGGTTGCCTTTCCCAGCATGTGTACATACACAAGCAAACATTTCTCTGCTAAGTGTTTATGTTTGAGTCCCACACAGCCAATGAAGACCTGCCTGACAGCAATCCCTGGACACCCTGGAAAGAAAATGGGCTGCACTGGATACAACTTGCTCCATTTCAACTGACACTCCGGCTAGAGGTTCGGGTACTGACTTCAATCAAGTTGAGGAGTTCAAGCGAGATCTTCAAATAAGCAAATCCCATCTAACATGGACTGGATACAATCCATTCAAGACTTTCACTATACTAACATTTTCTTCCTACAGGACTCCACAAGGATGTCATCATCCCATTTCAGCAGCAAGTAACTTGAAGAATTCTACATCCCCTTTCCCCATTGTTGTTATTTAGGATAGTATATATACCTAGTTAGGGATAGCTTCTTATTGTTTATGGTTGGGATTGGAAGGAGGTGTTCAGGCTTGGACACCTCTTTCAGATGACTTTAGGGTTTAGTTAAAATAGATAGTTAGGATGTGACATAAGCAGATTGTTGTATCTTCTTATATTTTACCTTTATGATTGTTAATTTTGGATACTTTACACTGTTAAGTTTTAATCCTCTTTTAGACTAAAAGGGGAATTGTAGGGGAAGCTGTAGCCACGCCTACTTAGGGGCTGGCTACAGGTGTTCGAGGGCATGGTCAGGGTGACATAGATCGATACTTGCATAGGACTGCATTTTGTGTTTTCAGTTTCACTTTGGTACTTGCTGGACACACTGCTGCCATGCCAGCTGGCTAGGTTGCTCTGTAAGTAAGGCTTTTCCCTATTAAATACCCTTATATTTCTACCTGACTCCATATTGGTAATTTCCCACTATAAATAACACTTAAGTAAATGTAGGAATGTGAACATCTTTTAAACATACTGATTTAATCTCCTTTGGATATATGTTTAGGAATAGTGTTTCCACATCATAGCTAAGTCTGTTTTAAATAATTTTAGGGAATTTTGCAGTTCCTCACAATGACTGTGCAAATTTCCATTCCTCTAAGGATCTGCAAGGAAGACCTCTGCTCCAAAGCAGGATGACAACTCTGAAAAGTATCCTTTCCAGAATGTTAACTAATTTGTATTTGCATATTCTGCTAGTTATGCAGGAAAATAGGGTAAGAGTGTTGTCTTTAATTTATGTGGAAATCAGTGATGAATTTTAGTTAAGAATGTATTCATTTCTTGTTTGAAACATACACACATATGCAGAAATGCACACACACACACACACACACACACAGAGGTGCATACACACAAACACATGCACAGACACCTGAACACACACACACACACACACACACACACACACACACACACACACACACACCACTAAAGTCTTCAAGGACTAGATTATTATCTGAAATTGCAATTCCATGTTACCAAAATGTTATATTTCAAATGAGAACAAAGTAATGATACATTAATGAGTAAAAGTCATCAAAGATTTGCAGCCAAGAGGCTGCATATTTATAGTTCCCCAGGGAATATGGATCAGGAGCCTGAATATTCCCCCAGATGTATTCAGAATCTTACAAGGTTGTGAGAAATATTGGCTAGACTGAATTTTTATCTGAATTCCAGGCAAGAGAAGAATCTCTCTAGTTGCGTTGAATTGTGGGATTGACAGTGGCATATGACTTGTCTGAGAGGTTTCCTTCATGTTCTCAGGCCTGGTAGCTGCTTACACCATGGAGTTTCCAATAATGTCTATCTCTGTGACACTAGTCTGCCTTAGATTTGAGTTCACTGCTTCCAGCATCATTTTCCTTTTGAGAAAGTCAGAATCAGCAGACTTGCGATGTTGATGACATCCACAAAATCCTGTAGCTTGCCTGTTGACTTAAAGTAAGTCATAGGTTGCTGGGGGTGAGTTGTTTCTTCCCTAGATTATGTTTTTGAATGTTAATCAACATTAACATATAGTTAAAATGTGTCCTCAACAATTTTCAGGGTTTGCTGAGGTGGTGGAGTTGAGGCCTTTAAGGGGTGAGTACAGAAAGAGGACCTTTTTCATGTTAAAAAGAATCAAAAGGTCTTTTCTTCAAGCAGGAAGTCTGATTCCTTGCCTTCTTTCACAGTATGACCAGAGCTCTGCCCTGCAGAGCATGCAGAATTTACTGGATAACACAACCTGTGAGGTCTGTCTTCTAGCTTCCCACCCATCAGTTATGCAAAAAGAAGTTTGTGTTACTTATAAATTTCCAAGTGGACTTAAGACACTGGTATAAAAGAGGCACTAACAGACCAAGGAGAAAACTCTTAAATGAAACTAGCTTGCTTGTCCATTCTCCTTGAATTTCTACTAGAAGAAATGAGAAAATTAATTCCTGATGTTTAAGCACCTCAGCTCTGGTGTTTTGTGACAAGATTCCTTAACGACTAATGTATAGGTTCAGTTCAGTCTCAAGGCTAAGAGTTAGACTAGATTTAAACTCCAGGGCAGGGGTCATGGGTGCACCCTTAGGGCTGGTGTTCTGCATTTTTGCTCCTCAAGTTCAGAATCTCCTAACTACATTTCATAGAGAATCATGCTTCCTCATACCCCTGCAATGGAACTTGAACAGGGTGCTTAGTCATCTTTTAATGCTGGTGGTGAAACTGAAGCTTTCCTTTTGTTAGAAATGCAAGTTCAAAATCTGTTCTAGGGTGGCAAACTCTGCCCATCTCAGTTTCTGAATAATTTTTATAAGCAGAGCCTCCCTTCCAACCCACACCAAACACACACCTTGAAGAGCAAGTCAGCCTATAATATTTCAAGCCACTGAAATGTTGTTTCTGTTTATTATAACACCAACATGTAACCTAAAATGAAGAGAGGAATAGGGTGGAATAGTTTCATAATGTTAATAAACTTTTACAGTTAAAATATAAATGATTAATGCCAAAGTATTACATATATTTGTACAAAATTATAAAGGAATATAACTGCCTCTTTATATTCTTAGTTGGAGTCAGAAGTTTATATGAATGAGCATAAATGAGATGAGTGAAATGACCTGAACTTCAGAGGAAAATGAGATTGTACTTCTTATTTCCCGGATATTTTGTGTTCAGGATTTGTTGGACTTAAGATTTTCTTTGGTTGATGAGTCTATTTCTTCTAGTGTCTTCATCTCCTGAGATTCTCTCTTCCATCTCTTATATTCTGTTGGTTGTGCTTACATCTGTAGTTCCTGATCGTTTATTCAGCTTTTCTATTTTGGGCATTCCCTCAGTTTGTGGGGTTTTTTTTTTATTGTCTCTATTTCAGCTTTTGGGTCTTGAAATGTCTGAATTGTTTCCTTCAGCTGTTTGACTGTATTTTCTCAGCATTCTTTAAGAGATTTGTTGATTTCTTGTATTATTTGGTTTGTTTTTTCCTCCATTTCTTTAAGGGATTTTCTCATATCCTCTTTGAGGCCCTCTATCATTTTCATGAAGATGTTTTTAAGGTCATTTTCTTCTGTTTCATCTGCATTGTGATGTTCAGGTCTTGCTGGTGTAGAGTCCCTAGACTCCAGTGGTGTCATATTGGTTTTTCTATTGTTGAATGTATTTTTATATTGCCATCCCTTCTTTCTTTGGGTGTAGAAGGAATCTCTTCCTTTCCTGGTGGGTACAGGACCAAGGTTCCCTTCTGGTAGACGCAAACAGATCCAATACTCTGATGTCTCTCTTCTTCCTGTGGATGGAGGCAGGACTGGTACCGGGGCCTTGGAAGTCTCTTGGTGTATTGGATTCCACCAGGATGGGATCCACTGTGAGCAGTCCTCAGGCCTCAGGTGTCCCAGAGCAGGGCAAAGGCAAGATGTGCTTCTTAAACCTTATTGTGACCAATTTATATAAACAAACCAATTCTTGCAATTATCAGAGACTATGACAGTGTTGTGAGGAAACTATATGACAGGCTTATAAAATTCACCAGAGCTATGAAAAGAATAAACAAAAAAATTGTTTTTTTAACTCCTAATCTTGTTCAGTCTCTCTCCCTCTTTCTATATACATACATACATACATACATACATACATACATACATACTCCCTCTCTCTCTCTCTCCTTCTCCCTTTCCCCTATTGATTTTTAGTCTTTCTTTTGTTTAAATTTAAACAATGGTTCATAGCACAATGAAAAATAATCACTTGATATTTCCTGTTTTGTTACCAAGAAAATTAAATTGAGAAGGACCTCCAAGATGTTTCTTTTGTGTAACTATGAAAGGCACTTCAGTGGGAAATTGTATGTGGCCTAAACTGGAAAAACTATATAATCAGATTAATTTCTAATTCCTAAGAAGTCTCGATGAGCCTCAGATGGCGCTCTTCTATGGAGTTGTTTTTCTGCTCTGCACACTGCTGTCTTCAGATAATTGCTTTCAGGTGGCAGTGCTTCAGGCTAGATAAGAGAAAGTGTGTCTACTCTGTCTAAGGGAATCATGCAATATATCTCCTTTTGGCAGGTGTCAAATTTGGCAGCCTACCCTTATGTGAGAAGTTGTTCAACTTCTCTTCCTAGTTCATTGTGTTCACTGAAGTATTCCATGGATCGACAAAGCCTCTTTGGAAGATGCATCATTTTTGGTTAGGAGACAGAAAGAAAGAATAGACAAGAGGATGAAACACTGAGAAGAAAGGGTACTTGGGGAACAAGACTGAGGAAGACTTGTTCCCTGATTCATGTTCCACTTTTCACAACACTGGGGGAACAAGCCTGAAGGAAGCTCTACTTCTGGCCAGTGTTCCACTTTTCAGCTCACATATATAAATTGTATATACATACAGATATTATTTTATAACCATGAACATTATCAATTAGCACATAGCATAAGGCTAATAAGTGTTCTGGTTACTATGGAGACTCAAGTGGAGCCTGGTGAGAACAAAATTTTGATTTTAAATGTTAACATTTTGCTACCATTCTTGAATTTTTATAAATTTCTTAAATTACTTTAATTAGAAGCATTTAACATCAGCTTTGAAATGGGTTTGATTATGTCTAGACAAGTATTGAATTTGTAATGTGTACCTTTGTTACCCCACAGATGTGTCTGTGGTATTTTACTTTGCAAAGAAAGAAGATCTACTAGCAAAGTCTGTTTCCTGATCATTGATGAGGCTGTTATACTCCACTTGAACACATTTATAAATTTTTAGTTTCAGTAAACAAATAAGAGGGTTAACTAAAAACCACAAGAAGGGAAAAGAGCAATAAAATGTTTTCATGTGTTGAATTCATATATGTGAGCCTTGTTTGTGTATATGTGAGTGATGTGCTCATCATTGAATAAGAATACCAAGTAGGTACTTTCTTTTACACCTTAAATTGGGTTAGAAATTAGTCAAAATGGCTTGCTTGCCGGATGATGGGCTGATTTTATCCTCATTAGTTTCAAAGCATTCTTGCCTGGAATATGGCTGAATATATGTAATCTGAACACTTGGGGTTAATGGTTACTGAGACAAGAGGATCTTGAGCACAAGGCTAGCTTGAGGTATATCATAGGATCCTGTTGCCAAAGTGTGGAAAGCATGTGTTCAAGTGTGTGTGCACACACATGCATGTGTGCATGCAATTGTACTATTATATAAGCTATTTGAACATTTAAAATGTTGTCTTCAGGAAGTTATATGAAGCCTATTCCATGATATCTTTCCAAGTATAATGTCATTTGCATGAAAGGGAATGGTAGGATCTGGGAACACTAATGTCATGTCAAACACACAGGATGTTCAGCATGCCTGTGTGTGTCAAATCAATGATTCCTTTATCTTCTGTGAATAGATCAAGTCTATATCACCATCAATAACACTTTATTTTTCTCACTTCTCTTCCCCCCATATGTCACACTCCTGTAATCTGTCCCTGCACAACACACTGCCCCCTCAGTATTCTCCATGTCTTTTTTGCTTACTCCTTTGAATTTTCATTTGACATATTTTGGTTTACAAGACAAAAATATAGCTACATCACCACCTTCACTACTTTCCTTGTTTCTCTGATAAAATACCTAACAAAAACAGGTCAAAGAAGGCAGGGTTTATTTTATCTCAATTTGTGGATATAGTTCATCACAGCAGAGAGACATGGTAGCAGGAAATTGAGGTTCCTGGATACATTACATCTGTAGTTAGGAAGCAAAGAGAGATGAATTCTGGTGTTCAGCTCAGTTTCTAATTTTTCCCATTTTATTCAGCCTAGGAACACAGCTTCCATGGGATAGAGTTTCTGGAAATTATCAAATACAGACATCTTTTTTCTCATGAGATATTGAGTTCTTGGAATTGAGTTTTGCTCAAGGAAAGAGAAACACAGGGAGAGAGGAACAAGAAATCTGGAGAAAGGGAAGCTGGCTACATGGCTTGAAAGTCATCCAACTCAGCTTTTGAAATGCCAAAATAATCCTTGTCCAGGCCTTGCCTTTCTACATGATTCATTAACACACAGAAATTCACGCTACATTGTGTTAACCAGAATCTTTCTTTCACTTGCAAAGAGTTGAACAGCATCAATAACTAAACCATAGTATATCTTGACATATTCTTATATTATACAGTGTCAATTTTCCATTTTTAAGTGTGTGTGTGTGTGTGTGTGTGTGTGTGTGTGTGTGTGTGTGTGTGTGTTGCTTGTCTGTATTTGTACAACATGCATGCAGTGCCTTTAGAGACCAGGAGAAAAGGAGTTGGGTTCTCTGGAACTGGAGTTATAGGTGGTTTTCAACCACTTGATATGGATACTGGAAACTAAACCTGGATTATCTGCAATGGTAGAAAGTGTTCTTAACTGCTAAGCCATCTCTCCAACCCTCTGAAATTCTTTGTATGTTAATGTACATATACAAAAGGACAAAAATAATCATTTGACTATTCTTAAACTAATTTTACCTTTCCTGTGGCAGCATATTTGGGAATTTTTAGAATGTGCTCACAAAGCATCCTGTCCACAGAAGCATTGCCTTATCACCATAACTAATTTTCTTTCTTTCAAAATGTTTTGTAAATTATACAGAAAATGTGTAATTATAGGCTTAACATAGAGAAATTAATATAGAAACATAGAAAGTAAAGAAAAATACTTATTGTCTTCATTCCTATTTCATCTCCTTCCTCCAGATATACTAGCATTCCTGGTTTGAAATCAATTGTCTGTATGTATCTCTCACATTTATATGCAGATATATTTTAATTTTTATTTGATTGAGTATATACTAAATATAAGCTGAAATTTACCTGTTTGTTATGTTTAAGATGCTTCCTCTCAACACACAGAAATAAACCTTGATTGTAGGGAGACACTGTAGCCCCACCTCCTAGTAGCCCTGACAGGTGTGCTGGGACACGCCCATGAGGGCATGGTCAGGGGAGGTCTAAGGTGATGCGGGAATGATTCTTAAGCGACCACACACACATGAATAGTCCCTTCTCTCTGGCCTGGCTGACTTGCTGCCCCTGGCATGCTCTGGCTTGCGTTTGGGCTGGTGCTTATCTGATTAAAGAAATCTTAGCCTTACGGACTCTGGATCATCTTTGAGTGCATGTGGCACACAATAATCAACACTTGATTTTGTAAATTGCTGCAAAACATTCAATTATATGAATTCATAGAAGTTTATATGGTCATTTTTCCACTAACATATTTTGGATATTTCCATCTCTTTCCACTAATTGTTGTTCCCTAATTTAATCTTGAAATTTGCAGGAAAATGGATGGAACTCGAAGAAACCATTCTGAGGTAACCCAATCACAAAAAGACAAACATGATATGTACTCACTCATATGTGGACCTGCTTTATGATACATAGTAGTGACCATGCTTTATCAGAGCTGTTTTTAATGATGTTGCTCAGAATGGCTTCCTCCCAGATGATGAATGAGAAGCTAATTAAAAAAAAATGGTGCCAAGTACCACAAGAGTAACAGAAATGTGCTGTTTTCTGGGACTTTGTTTTTGTTTTTGTTTTTTGTTTTTTTTTAAAGAGAGTGTGTTGGATGTCTCTACAATTTTGTTCAAATGACTGAAGAATCTGGAAAAGCTGTTGCTGCTATTGACGCATAGTGCCATTATTGCTCTCTCTCTCTCTCTCTCTCTCTCTCTCTCTCTCTATATATATATATATATATATATATATATATGCTAATTGAAACTCAAATATGTGATGAATCCAAGGTGTTTCAGTGAGTGCTCATACAAATTTGATTTCATCCTTAGTAAGTAGTAAAGTTATATGCTTGCCAAAAAAAAAGAACATGTCTTGTAGTATAGTTTCCTAAAAGTTGAATTGCTAGTCAAATAAATCATACATTTATTTAAATGACTATTTTCCAAAAGTCTTTTTTACTAAGAAAGTCCTCCAGGAATAATTAGATAAGTTAAGACATACAGCCAGAAGGAGATATTCTCTCCAACTTTAGAATATTTACATCAAATGGAAGCATTAGAAACAGATGAAATCATCTGGAACCTCACGATGCATACTTCTAAATAACACATTTCATAGATTCAGATCTTCTTTCTCAACTTTAAAGTTAAAAGACATCTTAGGTATGGTAGGAAAAGCTAGTAACAACAATAATAAAGCCAGTATTTATTGAGTGCTTGCTTTGCACCAGACATTCTCATTTTCTTTTTTTCAATTTTAACTTTAAATATATTTTGGATCATATTCTTCCCCTCCCTCAAGTCCTTTAAGATTCTATTCCCATTCCTACCCACCCTTAAGTACTTTCTCACAAAACAAACACAAGCCAAATAAATACACAGACAAAACCAAGGCAACAAATAAAAACACCACCCAAAAGAAAAAAAAGGAAGAAAGCAAAATAGAAAACTGTAAACAAGGAAACACACACACACACACACACACGCACACACACACACACACACACACACACACACACACACACCTATGAAGGCCATTATATATTATATGTTGGTCAACTACACCTGAGCATGAGACTTACCTTGGTTCATATATCAAGTATCACTGCATTGGAGAAAATTGCTATCCCTCTTTCAGCAGGTAAAAATGACAGATCAGTTATTAGTCTTTACCCTAATGACTAGGTTTTCATTCATTCATTCATTTATTTATTCATTTCAAAATAAAATAAAATAAAACAAAAATATCACATTGACATTAGACAAGACAAACCAACAGAAGAAAAAGTGTACAACAGAAGACACAAGAATCAGATTCATTCATTCATTGACACATTCAAGAAACCTATTAAAACACTAAGTTGGAAATCATAATATATACACAGAAGACTTGGTACATACCTGTGCAGATCCTGTGCATGTTGTTTCACTCTATGAGTTTATATGAGTTTTGCTCATGTCAATTTAGAGGGCCTTGTTTTCTTGATGTCTTCCATAACCTCAGGCTCTTAAATGTTGCATCCTATTCTGTGGGTTTCCCTGACATTTCAGGGGAGGGAACTGATGGAGACATTCCATCTAGGTCTGATTGTTCCCAGGTCTCTTATTCTTTGCATAATGTCTACCTGGGTTGCTGTATTTGTTCCCATATGCTAGAGAAGGAAGCTTTCCTGATGATAGCTGAACTGATCTATGAGGATAGCCAAATATCATTAGCAGTCATGATGGGGAATGTCCTTTTGCGTATGTTATCTTATTGGTTGTTGAGTAAAGTACTGTTGGCCAATAGGAAAGCAAGATACATGGAACTAGGAGTCGAGGAGGATTCTGGGAAATATAGTAAAGAAATCTGTGATCCAAGCAAGAAGTGACATAACAGACAGACTCAGAATATAAGCAGAAAATCGCTCTTGCTCTTCCTTCTGCTGTCTTCTCTACAGAGCCATCATGTGATCCTGTGAAGAGGACACAAGCAGAAGGTGTCCTTGATAAGATAAGTCTTATAAAATATATAGATTTATGATAATTAAGGCTGAGCTAGCATATAAGAATTCCTAGTCAATTGGCTAGCAGGATTGTAAACTAATATGAGACTCTGTGTGTTATTCTAGGTGCCCATGTGGCAGCAGGGCTAGGGCAGATGGAGTAAAGACATCATTACAGTCATTTTATCATTACATTACTTTTTCTTTCTTAGACCAGTATTATTTTGTTTAAGGATAGTTCCCTAGGATGTCTAGTCTCATGTTCTTGGTCACTCAAGTGGTATTAGGTATGGGTTCCACCTTGAGGAGTGGGCCTAATGTCAAATCAGCTATTTGTTGGTTACTCTAACAAGCTTTGTGTCACCATTTTCCTAGCATATGCTGCGGTAATCCACCATTGTGGATGAAGAGTTTGTTGCTTCTTTTGTGTTACACTTTTCTTTTTATAACTTGCAGAGTACTTCCCTATACCAAGGATTCTAGAATGCAGGGGTAAATGCTCTATGTAGGCACCAGCTTGACATCACCATGCTCAATGTGTTGAGTAGGAGTTATTGTTATCAATGGGCCTTGCTGACGATTTGTTGAGAGAAACCTATAGTCTTGGCAACAGTCTGGCCATTTGGGGATTCTGCTGGGGCCCCTTGGAATAACAAACAAATTAGTTGCAACCCAGTCCTAGTACTGGACACTTCATTTGGTGATACAAGATGGAGAATTAGGAATCTGTTTCCCATAATAGTTGCTCTCTTCATTTACATCACACTCATATATGTATATATTCAAAAAGTTTCAACTGTATTAGATTTCCATACTACCTTTCTAATGTGCCTTAATTTTAGTTGTCTTTCCCATTTTCCCTTCCACAATCCTCTCTCTCCTTCCCCTCTGCACTTAATCCTAACACTCTATTCTTCTGCCTTCCATCTACATCTATTGATTCTTTTTCCTTTTCATGAGAAATAGGTCTGTTCACTCTAGTCCACTACTCTATGCCTAACCTTTGTAGTTCTAGGGATTATAGATCTAGTATTACTGATTTCACAGCTAATATAACCATATAAACAAATACATACATTTGTCTTTCTGGGTCTGGGATACATCATTCAGTATGTTTTTTTATTCCTAGTTCCATTGATCTGCCTGAAAAATTCATTATGTCATTTTATTTTTAAGGACTGAGTAATAATACACTGTATAAATGTATCACATTTTCTTTATTCCTTCTTCTGTTAAGGGACAGCTGGGTTGTTGCTCATTTCTGGCTGTTATGACTACATAATGGTTGAGCAATGCACCTGATTGAGCAAGTGTCTCTGTGGTAGGACTAAGCATCCTTTGGGTACATGCCCAAGAATGTTATGTGGGGGTGGTTTCTCTGTTTCCCAGCAGCTGCTTCCCAAATAATCACACAGAGACTTATTATTAATTAGAAATGCTCAGCCAATAGCTTAGGCTTGTCGGCAGCCAGCTCTTACAACCTAAATTAACCAAGTTCTATTAATCTATGTGCTTTCACAATACCAATTTACATAATTTATGAACTTCCAACATTGCTTCTTCCTCTGACTCTGTCCTCCTTCCTCCCAGAATTCCTTCTGCCCTGAAAATCCTGCCTCGATAGCAGCCAATCAGCTTTTTATTAACAATGAGAGCAAGACAGTTTCACTGTGAACAGAGGGATTATTTCACATTTCTCCCTTTTGTCTAATTAAAAAGAATGGTTTTAACCTTAACAAAGTGAAATTATATAATAAAAAAACAGTTATCAAGTAAAAATTATAGTTATAATATTTATTCCATTTGTATTTGGCAAAACAAGAGAAAATATTATCTGTCTTATCTTTTCAAGTCTAAAGTTTTATACCTAATTTACCTTTCATCTAAACTAAGGAAAGCGGTAAGTTTAAATATTTTGTCTTTAACTCCATAGAAGACCCAGAAATGTGTAATTTATCTATCAACAGGAACATATAGCTCTCTGGACAGTCAACAAAGTTCTACACCATTGGGGCATCCAACTTTGGCCTACAGGCCCGGTATCTGACAGACAATTTTGAGAAGCAGGGAATTTTGAAGGAGTTACCTTGTCTTGACCAAGTTTGGTAATTGTATTTATTGCATCCTGCTGATCCAGTTTGGATGGTACACTGTCAGCAATGGAGGCAAGGGCAGTTACTTTGCCCAAATGAATAGCTTTTATCATAAAAAAGCAAGCTCCTATAGAGGTGCCTTGACACTCATCATCCTTTTCTGAAGTAGATGGATGCTATCAAGCGTAGACACATCTCACTGTATGAAAACCCTTAGATCAGCCAGGCATTAGTGGCACACGCCTTTAATCCCAGCACTCGGGAGGCAGAGTCAGGCGGATCTCTGTGAGTTTGAGACCAGCCTGGTCTACAAGAGCTAGTTCCAGGACAGCCTCCAAAGCCACAGACAAACCCTGTCTTGAAAAAACAAAAAACAACAAAAAACCCCAACAACAACAAAAAAGAAAACCCTTAGATTATTAAACAGATTAAATGCCACATTATGTACGTCTTTGAAGTGTTTCAAGACCATCTATCTAAACATATCTGTTAAACCTTGAAAACATACCTAATATGACTACAAGTTTGATTATTGTAGATGATTAACTGCTAGCCTGTATTTTTAAATTATACATTACATTTTTGAAAGAGCTGCATAAACATGATATCCCAAACAAGAGTATTAACATACATTCAGCATAACAAAATTAACCTTAAATTTGCATCAATAAGCTAAAATCCATATCAATATATAATATTTTGAGATCAATAGTTGTTACTTGGATTAAAGTAAATTCAGCAATTTACCTTTTTATCCTCTCATTCCTATACCATATCTGTCTCTTTTTAATTTAGGGAGAGACCTTTGAATTTAAGTCTTTTGTTTAGCTTTATTTTTTTAATATGACCAATAACTATTTGTGATTAACTCCCTTAAACAATGACAAACAACATCCATAATCCTTTAAATAACCCAAACTCACCCATACTCTATTTCTTGGGAATGTGGATGTTGTTCTGTAGATTACTTTATATTGTTTGTGGGCATTGGCATCTTTGGGAGACCCTTGAGAAAATCAGTATAATTGTTAAATATTTGTTGGAGTAGTTTGTGAAGTTGGACAATCTCAGCCAGCACCCTTGAATTTATTTTGCATGCAGGATTCTAAGGAAAATGTAACAGAGGCATTTTGAAATGCTGGATAAACAGAACAATCCTTATTTATTGGTGTCTGGTTCCCCCCCCCCTGAAAATACATAAACTTTTAAAGGTAACATACATATCTGTAGTAATACAAGTATAGACTGTGCATTGTACACAAGTCAGACAAAGATGATGTTATCTTTTATGTTTGAACAGGTAAAATATATGTTCAGGTTTTTGTAGATTTTTTAGGTTTATTTTATTATGTCTGTAGCCAGGATTTTCAGCGGTTCTTTCCCTATCAAACCTAATCCATATTAACCTGGATTGGTTGAATATATATCCTTTCTCCTTTCTCTCCTAAGCCCATGTATATTTTTAAACAAACTGTAACCCATTTAGAGGTTTTTTCCCCATCTGGATCTGACTTTTCTGAGCATTTGTATTGTTCTTTGATTGCATGGGACAGATTTTAAACTGTTATGCTAGTCATTGGGTTAGCATGGCTCAGTGTAGTGCATGGCATTGGTGCTTGGTTCCCCCCCCCTTTGTTTCTCTGAGAGCTTAGCATCATGGTAGAGGTACCAGAAGGAGCCATGTTTACCACCCCAGCTCTGTGAAGTACTTGTGTCTATACTGCTACCCAGTAGCATGCTTCTTGCCATTTAAGTTTGGTAGCAGGGTTTCTTTAGAAGGCCACATCTGTGTTTGCCACTAGCACCAAGCCAGAAAGCCACCTTATTATTTTTCTGTATTTTTCTTTTTCTTATAATTTATTTATTCCTTTAAATTTCATTTTACATTCCAACCAGAGTTCTGTCTGCCACTCACCCTCCCATTCCCCCTAACTCTCCCAAACAGAGCTTACCTAAGAACAGGCATTCATCAAGAAGCCACATTTGACTCTGTTTTTGTGTGTTTGGAAACTTTAAAAAATCTTTATCAGGTTTTATGTGGATCTATGTTGCTTAATTGTGGGTGCCACTGATAGGTGGTATTTCTCTGTGTCCTGGCAGTTGCTCCCCCAAAAAACATACAGGGAATTATTATTAATTACAAATGCTCAGCTGATAGCTTAGGCTTCTCTCCAGTCAGCTAATTCAACATGAATTAACTCATTACTATTAATCTGTGTGATGCTCCAAGGCTCAGTTATGTCATCTAAAACTTCCAAAGTTGCTTCTTCTCCATCTAGCTTGAGACTCCTTTTACTTTGCCTTCTTTCTTCCCAGCATTCTCTCTACCCTAATAAGCTTGCCTAGATATTAGTCAATCAACTTTTTACCCACAATGAGAGCAACACATTTTTCACAGTGTACAGAAGTATTATTCAACAGCACTGTTATAACATGAGTTAGATTCCAATCTTCCTGAAGAACTGCCAAACTGATTACCATAGAGGTTGTAGAAGTTTTCACTCCTATCAGCAATGTATTAGAATTCCTCTTAGACCACATCCTCGCCAGCATTATCTGTCAATTCTTTTGTTGATCTTAGACATTTTGACAGGTGAAAGATAAAATCTTAAAGTAGTTTTTATTTACACTTCCCGGATGGCTAAGCATGTTGAACATTGCTTCAAGTGTTTCTTGTCATTTTGAATCTCTTCTGTTGGGGTTTGTTGTTTTATATCTGAAATCTGTTTTTTAAAATTGAGTTATTTGTTTTCTTGATATCTAGTTTCTTGAGTTCTTTATGTATTTTGATATTAGCCTTGTATTGCATGTGTAGTTGGAAAAAGAAAACATTTCCTGTTATGTAGCTTGCAGCTTTGTCTGAATGAGTAGTGACATTTGCTTTGCAGAAGCTTCTCAGTTTCATGACGTCTCATTTATCAATTGTTGAAATTAGTGCTTGTGTTAATGAATTTTATTCAGAAAGCATTTTCCATGCCAATGTACTCAAGGATATTCTCCATTTTGTCTTGTATCTCGTTCAGTGTGTCTGGGGTTTTGTTGAAGTCTGTGATCCATTTGGCATTTAGTTTTGTGCAGGGTGATAAGTATGGATATTTTGGAGTCTTCTACATTAAGACATCCAGTTTGACCAGCACCATGTGTTGAAGATGCTGTCATTTTCCTCTGTAATTCTAGATTCTTTATATATAGATATATAAAATCAGGTGTTCATAGGTGTGTGGATTTTTGTCTGGGTGTTCAATTCAATTTCATTAATCAGTATGCCTGTTTTTGTGCCAATACCATGTTGTTTTTATTAAGCTATATTTATTATGTCTACAGCTAATTTCAACTAGCTAAAGTGGGTTACAGAGACCATTTACTAAATAGGAGGCTGCATTTCCTTGTTCTGAGAACAGTGTGTCTCTGTACTTTGAGGTTGGGACATTCAGATGGGACATTGAGAATTTTACCCAAACTCTAGCTGACTCTCTAGACAAAACACTTAGGCTTTTTTAGTTGTTGTTGTAGTGGTGATTTAAGCATAGTTCAGACAATGTGCCACGTCTCAGTTCTTTTAGAATAAAACAAAATATAAGCTTCCACAATCCTTGGAAGGTTGGCTTAGACAATGGCTTCAAATCCTACAGCAAAAAATTTTAAAATACTAACAATGGATTTTATATAAATGACGTTAAAGTCCTTTTTGTATATTTTAATCCAATGTTTACATCTTTGCACAGTCTTATAAATCCCCTTTAGTGGATGTGGGGTTGAAAAGGTCATATAAGAGGCAGAGGCAGGCAGATCTCTGTGAGATGGAGGCCAGCCTGGTCTCCAGAGCCAGTGCCAGGATAGGCTCCAAAGCTACACAGAGAAACCCTGTTTTGAAAAACCAAAGGGAAAAAAAGAAAAGGTCATATAAGTTCACTGTAATGTGCTTTTCTAAAAGAAAAAAAATATTTGAAATCAATTGAAACTGAATTATATACATATTTGAAGAAACTCAAAAATTGTGTTAATGATACTACATCCAAATAATCCTAAGAACAAAGATATGTATATCTCTGTGGTTAATGACAGAGATGGGTTTGCTGAATCACACAGCATCATGATGCTGCTCAATGTGTGTCTCATACTGCTGAGTGTCAGATTTGGAAACGTATTATTTCCTTATACTCTGTCTTCTTATTTTGCAAGTTATTTTACCTGGCAAATGTCATTGGAGTAAAGTGTAAGATCCAATAAAAGACAGCTATACTACCATTGTTTATCTCTAGATAATGTCCCAAAGTGATAATTGGTAGTAAACAACCATGTTATTGAATATTAAGTGACTAATTCCATTTAACAGTTCTGCCTTCTTTTCTGGTTCTTAAAAACAGAGCTCTTACCATGGTAGGATAGCTTACAGAGCAAATTACCCTGCTTCTGTTCATTTGTTTGCATCACCTTACTTGTGCACCACAGAGACCACAGCCAGCATTCTAGTTTCAATTCTGTTGCTGTAATTTGAACACCCTGACAAAAAGCACTAACCCCACATTTTCAGGTTACAGTCCACCATAGAAGGGAAGTGAATGTAAGAACTAAAACTGTTGGTTACAACACATCTATTGTGAACACAGAGAGAAATAAATTCATGCAAGCTTGCTTTCCTGTACTCATCATATACTACTCAGGACCTCTAACTAGGGAACAATGCCACTCACAATGGGCTGAGTCTTTGCATATCAATCAACATAAGGCAATTACACACAAACATGCTCATAGGCCAATCTAAAGTAGGAAATTCCTCACTAAGATTCTTTTCCCAGGTGATTATAGATTGTGTCAAGCTGGCAACTAAAGCCAATAATCACATCGCCAGAAAAATGACTGAGTGGTTAAGCACTTGGTATTTTTGCAGAGAAAGAGGGTTTGGTTTTGAGCATCCAGTTGGTGACCATTTGCAATTCCAGCTGCAGGAAATCAAATACCTCTTCTGACCTGGTGGCCTCCTGTATACATGTGGTGCAAATTAATACACACAGACACACATATATATATACATAAAATAAACATTCTTAAAACAAACAACCAACCAAAACCAAAACAAAACCAGCCAAACAAACATTATTTAACCATCATAATAGAAAGAGTAAGACCTGAGCAATTTCTGGGTAAGAGAATGTTGGTGAGGGAATGGAGTAGAGGAGGAGTGGGGTAAGGGGTTTAAGGTTGGGGTGAGAATTTGGGGGAGCAGGCAATGGTGACCTTCAGAAGGGAGGGGTACAGATGATAAATCCTCTTCCTCAGTCAGAACCTTGTAGCTCTTGGAAAGGAATGCACACACAAAGGAAATGATTTGGTTATCTTTTAGATAAGCTTTCTAAATCGACTTTTCTCCTAGGTAAAGCCTAGCCTGCATTCATAGTGTTAATCAGAAACATTCCAGAATAAAAAACAGTGCTTTTAATTTCAACCAGAATGTATAATTAGCGACATTTAACAGGGTTACTTTTATCTTCTTCATAAAGATATTTGTCCTAATGCACTTTTCCTCAATGAGATGCTGTCTTGGGTTGTTAGTTCATTCACAGATTAATGAATACTTATTAAAGATTGTTGAGTGCAGCAGGGTCTCTGCTTCTGATGAAAGTGAACAGTGTCACAAAGACTTTGACCTAGTATAGCTAATATGCTAATTGTGATGATGGATAGCAAACAGGTGACCTTCATACAATGTTACATGCATTTGACAAAATTAAGGAATAAAAGTGATTAAAGAGGCATTATTTTAGTTAGGGTTTCTTTTGCTCCAATGAAACACCATGATCAAAAAGTAAGTTGGAGAAGAAATGGTTTATTTGGCTTATACTTCCATATTATTGCTAATTATCAAAGGAAGTCATGACAGGAGCTCCAATAGGGCAGAAACCTGGAGGTAGAAGCTGATGCAGAGAAGGTGGAGAAGTGTTGCTTATCAGCTTCCTCCTCGTCATTATATATCTGCATAAGAGTGATCACAGGGCAGAATCAATACTAGGCTATCTTGAAATCTCCACTGCCAAGTATATTAATCCCAAACTCTTCTATTTAGCCTCATGAAGATTTTTTGGACAAGGGTAGAAAGCAACCACACTCTTGGCCAAAATATCATTAAAACAGTCCCTAGCCCACTTACTTGTAGTCTTCTCCTCTGAAACCTCTTGAGCAAGACTGTCATAATCTACATTAGTGTCAACAGCATTGTTTTCCAGCCTTCTATTAGTATGGCCCATTAAGACTCATTTAAAGCATTCAACTGGTTTCCTAATCCAAAGTCATATAGTCCACATTTTGCCAACAAGAAGCATGGTCAGGCCTGCCATGGCAATACCTGCTCCATGGTACAAATTCTTCCTTTGAAGGTACCATAAACATTGCAGGTCTTATAAAAGAAAACATTTAATTGGGGTTTGCTGACAGTTTTAGAAGTTTACGTCATTATCATCATTGTGAGGACCATGGTGGCCACTGGGAAATGGTACTGGAAAAGTAGCTGAGATTTCTACTTCTTGATCTGCAGGCAGCAGGGAGAAAGAGAGGCGCTGGGCTTGGCATGGGCTTTTGAAATCTCAAAACCAATCCCAGTGACATACTTTCTCCAACAAGTCCATACCTCCCAATCTTTTCAAATAGTGTCACTCCCAGATGACTAAGCAAATTAGGTAGGAAAAGATAGATAAAGAATAAAAAATATCCTTAGTGTCAGAAGTGAAGCCATTCCAGAATGAGATTTCTGGTCATTCTCAGTCATAACTCCATTTATGGCTACCTGTGAACACGGAAGATACAGGGCCTAATAGTAATTTGTAATGAAGTTAGGCATGTAAGAATAGAGAAGAAAGATTTCAAGAAAAGAACCTTATGGTCATGGTGTACTTTTATCTTTACTTTCTGATGTTTCTCAAAACTTTGAAAACAAATATAGTCCTTAATTTTGGTTGTACTGCACCACTAAACTTACAATTTTTATTCTATGTGTATCAAATAGTAATATTTACATTGTAATTTTCACATGAGGATAATATGATATTTCACATAAAACATACTTGAAATGATTGCTATGGTGAAAAAGACCTCAAGATATGTTGGTGATAGCTAAGATTTAAAATAACAATATATTTTCTTTCAGATTGCTAATAGTTGTGTTGGACAAATTAAGTAACCAACCTTTCAGAAAATCTTTTCACAGTATGTGAAGCGAGAATACAATGTTTTTATAGAATTTATATGATGACAAAATTAGTAAATGTCTGGGTCAGGTATAGCATAGTACCCAGAATATGAATAAGACAATATAGATATTTTCTCTATCCTATTCTGGACATGGAGGGGTATGGAAATACAATTGTTCACCAATGCATTCATCACTATATCAGGAGAACCGGGGTGCAGATTGAATCTAAGAAGCCCTAATATTATGGAATGAAATGAACTGAGGTTTTAAAACATTCAAAGTTAGGATTATTTACTACATGGGCTGTGTAGTCACTCAGCTCATGATTTCTTTTTCTTTTTTTTTCCCCCGAGACAGGGTTTCTCTGTGGCCTTGGAGACTGTCCTGGAACTAGCTCTTTTTAGACCAGGCTGGTCTCAAACTCACAGAGATCTGCCTGCCTCTGCCTCCTGAGTGCTGGGGTTAAAGGCGTGCACCACCATTGCCCGGCCAGTTCAAGATTTCTTACAGGCACACATGGGTTAAGAGTCTGAGAAATTTGTAGATAAAAATCTAGATTCTAATAGCTAGGAGTTTCATCATGCTTCATGTCTAAGTCAGGATTACTTTATGTGTCAATCATTGGCCACTTGTTCTAATGTGAGGACCTTTTCCTGGTGTTCAAGTACAACTGAATTCTTCTCTGTTCTAAAGATTTTCTGATTACTCCCTGCTTCCAACCAGAAAATTCTTCTTTCTTTCTACCAAGCTATGTGCACATAGTCCATAGGTTTATCTGAGTATATCTTAGCTGGCTTTTGAAATGGAGCAACATAGACTGGCGTGCCTCTGTAGCATAGACAAACCATCATTTGATCAAGAATCTATTGTGATCAAAACCTTGAAGAGTGACGTTCTTCTTTGCTGAACTATTTTCAAATAAATAAGTTTATTTTTAATCATTTTTCTATTTAACCATGCCCGAGCACTAGCTATGTGGTATCTTTCATCAGCAATAACAGTCATTCTGAATATTTTTAATTAATTAATAAATTAGGAAAATTGAGGATTCCATTTACATTCCATTTAAGAATACTGGAGGCATTTAAAATTACAGTGAAATGGACTTATTTTAAGGAATACTTTTGGCTTTTAAACTATCATCATTTCTACATTTATCTCAGAAGGAATGTTATGTTTTCTCAGTTAGAATTTTAAAGCAAATACTAATTATGTTTCTACTTTTAAATAACCAGAGCATGAGTGACCCACCATGGCTGAGTAAAAGATAGAAAAGAGAAACACATGCATGCCTCCCTCTTACTTAAACCCTTGTTTGCCATGCCTGAGTGGCCTGAAACTGAGAATCTGCGGAGGGTGTCAGGATTAACAACACAGAGAGCTGGCTTGGTGGTCAGAAGGCTCTTTATTTTTTTTACTGGGCTGGGTTTATACCCTAGCACCAGAATAGGGAGTGGTAGCTCAGGAATTGGTGGTTAGTCTCAAGCCTGGGTTCAGTGCATGGTCACGGAGTTCTCAGAGGGAAACAACATTCTGCTCCAGTAAACATGTTTTGCAATGGCATTGTGTGGTTGTTGGGTTTCTGTCAGGGTCACCTTTTTTCCACACTTGTTACTTCATTCTGACCACGCCCAAGTGGGCATGTTCAGGGCACCTGTGACCAGCCCCAAGCCGGCATGGTCAGCAGTACCTCTAAATAGGATTTCTCCCTACATATTCTAACCATACATTTTCTTTTTCTTAATGGGTCTTGTTGTGAATGTTGGTTACCACCTGATAGATCTTTTGGATATCCAGCATGGATTTGAACCTGTACCTGTGTTCCACTTTAGACTATGTCTGGTATTCAATTTCTAATTTGTTGCATAATATAGGACTCTGATTTAAGTTTCTTTCTTGTTGTCAAGTGGTATTCTGCTGGCTAAAGTTATAGAGTCCCAAGACATTCCAAGAATCTCTGGTTCAGTTATAGTCTTTTCTTCCAAGGCTCCTCAAACTTCCATCCCAATAACTGTGTGTGTGCATGTGCAACCTGCAATATGTGTAGATTTCAGAGGACAACTATTGGAATTGGTTCTCACTTTCCAATATGTGGGTCCTGGGGTTGAATTCACCTTGTAAAGCTTAGAAGTAGGCACCATTACCCACTGAACCATCTAACCAACACACACAGTGATATCTTCTAGATCGTTTATTATACAGTTGATCAGAGAGGGAAAGGGGTTTATCTCATCACTCTTCCTTATGTCATGACTGCAGCCATGTGTAGTGGAAGCTGTAGCCATGCCTACTTAGGGGCTGGCTACAGGTGTGCCTGACCACGGCTGCAAGGGCGTGGTCAGGGTGATCTAGATTGAGAGGTTCAGGTGGCTGGACACATTCAGTTTCTCTTATTTGGCTTGCTGTATAGACTGCTGCCACATCAACTGGCTAGGTCGCTCTCTGCCACCAACCACTGCCAAATGCAACAGACTAACTGTGCCACCCGCTGGTTAAAGATAGTTACTGCATCTGGAGTAGAAATCAGGTAAAATTATGGCAGAAAATTTATCATTTGCTAAAATTGGTAATATTTTTGCTTATTACATGAATTCAATGTTTGAGGAGGATGCTAATTTGCCAATTACTGGCCTATATGCCATAATGGCAGTTAGCGTGCTGGTACAAATAATATTACTAGCCAGAGGGCTCAGGAACAGGGACAGAGATAACTTCACCACCTGCTTGCAGGAAATAACAGCTTTTTTTGCAATGAGGTTTTGGATAACAGATTAGGTCAGACCACATTTGTACAGCAAGTAGAACAGAAATTGGATGATAAGCTTGGCTCTGTGTCCAATATGCTAAAGACAGAGCTGTCTGCTACCCAAGATGAGATGCAGTGTATTTATGATAAGATAAACACAGAGAGATCCTCCATGTCTAAGGCCTTAGAGGGTAGGCTGTCAGAAGACCATGATGAGCTAAAGAATATCTGTAGCCAGCTAGAAACTCAGATAGGCAATGTTACTCAGGAACTAGATGCAAAAGTACAAAATACCTAGGATAGGGTTGAAGAATTGGACAATGCCATTCAATCAATTATTGAAGCATCTAAGAAAGCAAATCACACATTTGAGTCTAGATTTGAATGTTTGGAAGATAATTTACAGTACAGGGTTGACAGATAACATAGGTCCATACGATCAATTGCTGAGGACTCAAAATCAGCAAATCATGACCTTGAATCTAGACTCCAATACCTAGAAGGCAGTTTCCATGCCATCCAGATGCTGCCTAAGGATGATCCTATTAAAGACCTAGAAAAACGTGTGGAGGAACAATTAGAGCAATTTACAGATTCACTAACATGCTTGGAATCTTTTATGATTAAGGAGATTGAAACTTTTCATAAGGATAACATTACTAGGCTTAAAGATCATTGGGATTCCTCAGAGGCAGAATCACTCCAATCCCAGGCACCTACTCCACCCAGGTATCATGACTATTCTTCTAAGGATGTTACTCATACACCATTCTACCCAGCTACCATGGTAGAAAAGCCAACTTCTAAGAAACACCCTCATGGATGGATGGCTTATGAATGGCAACCTATACAGCTGAAGGATCTTAAGAATATTAAAGCATCAGTTGTCTCATATGGTCTCCATATGTAAACAAACAAAAAATTATTTTACATTCATGGGCAACCTTTAACAGGGTGACACCCACAGATTGGGAATGATTGGTAGCAGCTGTACATGAGAATTCATGCCAAATCCAGTGGGAGGCATTGGGGAGGGAAGAGACGAAGCTCCTTGAGCGTCAGGCATAAAGGAAGGTTTTGAAGCCCCTCTAGATAAGCTTCTTGGTCAGAGTATTTATGCTAACCTGCAGGCTCAGGCTGAATATGATGATGATATACTGTCCCTATTCCGGAAAGCAGCATTAAATGCTTGGGATAAGGTTCGTGAGCCAGGAGAATGCCTAGAAGCTTATACCAGAATAGAACAGGGACCAAAAGAACAGTTCCAGGACTTCTTACAAAGGTTAACTAGGGCAGTAGAATTACAGGTAACAGATCCAGAAACAAGACAATCAATTATATATACAATAGCTTATGAAAATGCAAACCCAATATGCAAAAGAATAATTTGCCTTTAAAGATCAGATCAGCTCCACTAGAAGAATGGGTTGTGCATGCAGCCAACATTGACTATCATGTGCAAGACACTGGAGCTTGGGTAAGAGAAGCCATCTCCAAAGGTTTAAAATGGCAACAGGAAATTAAAAGGTCTAGAGGTGAGGATGCAAGGGCTTGGGAAGGAGAAGCACTTTAAGAGGTCAACATAGGTACCAAGAAGCTAGAGGTTCTCCTACTATGAACCAGAACCTTGAGTAGGAAGAGCCTTCCCCTGGAGACCACAAAGGCACCAGGAACCTAGATGTTTCAACTGTGGTAAATGGGACATGCTAACAGAAATTGTAGACAGACGAATTCTAACAATGCCTCATATGGAAGGCTACTGCCTTCTGGATTGTGTAGAAGATGTGGTAAGGGCAGACACTGGACCAATGAATGTAGATGGACCAGGGACATGCAAGGAAACCTGTTAAGGCCGGGAAACTCTGAGGAAGGGCTCCACTTCGAGAAAGGTCCAGTCATTCCCCGTAACAGTGGGAGACAATCTCTCACAGGATGAATAGATAGTTCTTTGCCTATTTTGAAAAATGATACTGCTCTAGATGGTAGTTTGAATAGTGATGAGGAATCAAGTGTGAATGGACAAAATAAGAAATGCATATTTTGGCAAACTTCTATTAAAGATAAAAGGCCTCAGTTGAAAATGAAAATTAATAATAAAGTTATTAATGGCTTACTAGACACTGGAGTGGATGTAACTATTATTACCCCAAAGTCTTGGCCTCAGAAATGGCCTCTTAGAGAGGCAAATGTACAATTTTTAGGAATTGGAACTCTATCTAGAGTTCAACAGAGTGTTAACTCGGTGGTCTGCATTGGACCAGAAGGACAGATAATGAAAGGGATAATGAAACCATACATGGCAGATATAGCTATAAATCTCTGGGGTCGTGATCTCTTACAGAAATGGAATACTAAGATTAATATTCCTCTAATGTCAGATACAAATTATGTACAATCTTTATATAGTAGAAAAGATCTGGTAAGATGCTATGGAAAACGGTTACCAACCATCCATGTGGTACAGAAACTAGGTACAAATGATGGACCTTCAGAGGAGCCAAAGGCCCTGCCATTGAAGTGGCTTACAGATGAACCAGTTTGGGTAGGACAAAGGCCTATGACCTCTGAGAAGCTAGAGGCTTTAGAAGAGTTGGTACAGGAACAGCTAGATGCTGGACATATAGAAGAATCTACCAGTCCTTGGAATTCTCCTCTGTTTGTTATCAAAAAGAAGTCAGGTAAGTGGAAAATGCTGACAGACCTGAGAGCCATAAATAAGGTAATTCAACCAATGGGCTCTCTGCAACCTGGAATGCCATTGCCTTCCTTAATACCTAAATGATGGCCTATCATAATCATTGATCTGTAAGACTGTTTTTTCACAATACCATTATAGGAAAATGATAGAGAAAAATTTGCATTTACTGTACCAACTCTTAATAATTCATAGCCAATTAGGAGATATCAGTGGAGGGTTTTGCCACAAGGAATGCTAAATAGTCCTACTTTGTGTCAACAATTTGTTCAGCAACCTTTGGAAATAATTGGTGAGAAATTTTCACAATCTCGTTTATCATTATATGGATGACATTCTTCTATTAGATTCTAATAAGGAAACTTTGGAACGTATGTTTGACATGGTGAAGAAAGTTCTGCCTCGTTGGGGGTTACAGATTGCCCCAGAAAAGATACAAAGAGGAGATTCTATTAACAATTTAGGTTACAAGATAGACTTACAAAGGATCAGACCTCAAAAGGTACAAATTAGAAGGGATCATTATCAAACTCTTAATTCTCTTCAGAAATTATTAGGGGAAATTTCTCAACTACAGACGATTATTAGGGTAGAAGGACATGACTTAAAGCATTTAAAAATGGTCCTTAAAGGTGATAAGGATCTAAACAGTCCAAGAATATTATTTTCTGAGGCAGAAAAAGAGTTACAATTGGTAAAAAACTTAATATTAGATGCACATGTAGATCAGAGAAACCTTGATTTAGACTGTATTCTGGTTATCTTGCCATCCAGAGAATATCTTTCTGGAATTCTGATGCAGTGGGAAGACACCATATTGGAGTGTATATTTCTGCCACATAAACAGAATAAAAAGTTAAAGACGTATATAGAAAGATTTCTGATTTGATTTTACAGAGAATATGAAGACTTTGTCAACTGACTGGAAAAGATCCAGCAAAAATTACAGTACTTTTAACTAATGAGGAAATTTCCTCCTTATGGAAGAATAATGAATATTGGCAAATACCTCTTAATGACTTTTTGGGAACAAGTAGCAACAACTATCCCAAAATTGACAGAATTAAGTTCATAAAAAAGACAGTCTGGATTCTTCCATGTATTATAAGACAAACTCCCATTTCTGGAGATCTTACCTTCTACACTGATGCCAACAAATCAGGTAATCTTGCTTACAAAGCAGGTGAGGTAAGTAAAGTAGTTCAAAGTCCATATGCATTTGTACAGAAGGCAGAATTATATGCAATTCTCATGGTACTTATGAATTTTACAGAACCTCTTAATATAGTTACTGATTCCCAACATGCAGAGAGAATCTTGTTACACTTTGAGACTGCAGAATTCATTCCTGATAATACAGAATTAACTTCTGTTTTTACAATTAAAGGAAACAACCAGAAACAGAAGTAATCCTATATACATTACACATATCAGATCCCATACAGGTCTGCCAGGCCCACTAGCACAAGGCAATGATGAGATTGATTGTTTATTAATTGGAAATGTGCTAGAAGCCTCAGAATTTCATAAGAAACATCATATAAATAGCAAAGATTTGAAAAAGGACTTCTCCATCACTTGGCAACAACACAAGGAGACAGTGAAAAACTGTCCTACTTGTTCCTTTTATAATCAAACTCCATTGCCAGCAGATTGTAATCCTAAGGGCATTCAGAGAAATGAGGTTTAGCAGATGGATGTCTTTCACTTTGCAGAGTTTGGAAATTTGAATTATGTGCATCATACTATAGACACATCCTCAGGGTTCTAATGGGCTACCTCTCTTAACTCTGAAAAAGCTGATTCTGTTATTACACACCTGCTAGAGGTGATGACAATTATGGGTATACCTGAACAAATAAAAACTGACAATGCTCCAGCATATGTCTCTAAAAAATTGGAACAATTTTTCAAATATTATAACATAAAGCATGTTACTGGTATACCACACAATTAGGGCTTTTGCATTGGTTATACAAGGAGAAGAAAAACTTTGGATACCATCAAAGTTGATCAAGATTCGAGTTGAAAAGGAAAAACCTCTGAATGAGGAGAAATGACAGGTATTCTACTAATGTATATCTTATAAACTAAATAGAAACCTACCAAAGGAAAGGGATGTGTTTTGCTCTTATCTTCACAGGAAAACTCATCTCCAGAAGGCAAAGGACACTGCATGGGTAGATACTTAAGAAGAGAAGGTAGCTATTACCATCAAACAAAAAAGAACGTGCCATATGGTAAACTTTACAGCTGTCTCTCCGAGAACTCTATTTCTCTTTATTTCCTATATATAGCCAGCCTTCTGAAAAAGTAAAACAGGACAAATCAAGCAATTAAACAACAAAAGCCCAGCTGCGAGCCAAGAACCTGATAGCTAGCAAAGGTAATCTTCAGAATGGTCAAATGAAGACTTTCACTGAGAAGTAAAAGTTAAAGAGATTTATTAAAAGATCAGTTTTATTATAAATGCCGAAGTGAATGTTTCAACCAGAAGTGAAAATGATAACTATTACCATGAAATATGAACGTCTAAACCTTGCTTGAGGAAGTCAATTCATGACAAAATTCATAATATTACTTTACTGTAATGGTTATATATAATATGTAAAATCTCCAATATAAAGGTTTTGCATGGAAGGACTAGGTAAAGGGAGTTTGGTTTTGGTCAGATCATGCTATACATATCTCAATAGATGTGAACTCAGAAATTACCTCCTTGTTTACAAACAATCAGCACAGTAACAAACGATTAGCAGAATTTTAAATCCCCCCTCACAGGAAATTGCTGAAATAAAAAGAAAGAAGATAGAACCTCATAACTTTCACAGGTTATGGACAACAGTATTGGAAGAAAAATAAAACATCCCAGCATTTCCCACTACAACTCCACAGCAAGAGAAACAGAGGCTCCCCTTCACAAGAGTAAGGATGAAAGGAGACTCCAGAAAACTGTCAGCATGATCTTAACAATCCTACCTATTCACAGTACTCATTGACTGCTAACCTACTTTGAAAAGTAACCTGAAATCTTTATAGTACCCTTGCTTTAAAAAAATCCCTTTGCATATCTCCCAATGAATAAATAGGGTTCCAGGATTCATCTTGGAATCATCTTGGAATTCATCTTCAGTCTTCATTTGACCATTCTGAAGATTATCTTTGCTAGCTATCAGGTTCTTGGCTCGCAGCTGGGCTTTTGTTGTTTAATTGCTTGATTTGTCCTGTTTTACTTTTTCAGAAGGCTGGCTATATATAGGAAATAAAGAGAAATGGGAGACATCATCTGAATTTGGACTTCTCTAAGGGTCATAAAATATGGTATATCCCATCTCTAGGATGCTAAAAATGCTCCATTGTATCATACGTGAGCACCCTACAAACATAACTTGGCCTGGCAGAACCTCTATGACTCAAGTCTGTGTGGTACCCTGAACTATGAAGGTAGCTTATGACAACATAGAAGATAATGAACAGAGTCTGTGGAAGGCACAGACTGAGGAAAGCATTGGAGGAACTAGGTGTGTTAGATTCATAATTCTACCTCCTTCAAAGGAAGGAAGAATTACACCTGGTCACCTAGAAAGCCAGAGTGAAACTGATACATAAAACCTGAAGATCCTTTGCTATTCTATTAGGAGCCAGACTCCTTATGAATTTTCCCCAAACTTGAGAATTGTTTAGACCCTAATCTTCAATAAATAGAACTCATCCTTATGAAATAGGATTATTAATTTTGTATTCTCCTTATACTTATTACAAATCATTGCTCTCTAGGCCCTAGTCCTGATTGTTATTTTGCAAGGGAATTTTGAATGTAGCCATCCCTGAAGCTTTCTTAAGAGAATTGTCACATGAAGATTTAATCCCCAAAATTTTACTGTGTTTAATTCAGTCTTACTGACCAAGTTAGACTGTATCAAGTTTTTATTCTCACTTTAGCTATTTCCCTGTCAACTATGATACCTGCAAGGATCCCAGAACAAGAGTCATCTTTAATAACAACATCTAAGGTTCCTGTTCCTTCACCTTTGCCCATGCCATTTATAGACACTTTCTGGACAAGGCAGGGATGCTCCCCTGGGATGATGTGATGAAATGGTTTTAAGCAATGCCATAGCAGACAGAACTTTGCCCTGTTCCAACTGAAGCTGTGCCTCCTGCACCAGGCAGGTACTAAAGTTGAAAGAGCATCAGAACTCAATGTATTTTTCATTTTCCACTTTTTAAGCCAAGGCAATGGATTTCCAAAATAATATTCAAAAATTTAATTACGTAGGTATCTGAGCTCTCTAGCCTTTCATTACTGTAGCAAAATATCTGAGAAAATACCAGATAAAAGATTTATTTTGGCTCACAGTTTTGGTGGTCTCTACCACCGGTATTTTGGCCTTGTCCAGAATACCATGATAGGATAAGTGTGTGGTTGAACACAATGCTCATCTACTATAACCCATGAAAAAGTGAGCTAGGAAATAGAAAAGTCAGGGGAAGGGAGGAAGAAGACAGGGATAGTTTGGGGAGGAGAAAGAGAGAGAGGGCTCCTGAGACTTGCAAAAAGAAATAACTTTAATGACGCTATTCAGCTTCTCCTCATAGTCTTCATCTTTAAAAAATGCCTTCCAATGACTGGAACTACTGCCTGGATTCAACACATGAATCAAGCATAGCTATTTCACGTATAAACCATCTCAGGGAACAATGTCCTTTCTTACAAGATTTCCAAAATGAATACATAGACTGATTCATGTAGAAATACAAGAAATTTCTTAATTTCCAATCATAGTCAGTGAATTATAGATTTCTTACCTCAGCAAAGCAGTTCTTTCCTTTATGCAATATATATTCAGGTTGCATTGCTACAACAGATACTATGTAAAATAGTAAGATAAAAGAAGGTCAAGAGTTAAAATATATTCCTTTTGTGTACTATCAAACCAGTAATAACATAAATACAAACACACACAAATACCTGCTGTGCAACTTATTAAGGACTTGATTAATGGACAAGAAGATTCATGTGTGGACATAAAATTGCAACCCAAGAGTGAGTTGAGTCCAGATTCCCAGAATTTACATGGCATACATCTCTGTCAATCCTAGCATTCCTACAGTGAGATTGGATCTAGAACAAGAGAATCTCCTGAAACCCATAGCCAGATAGCCTGGCATAGACAGTGATGAACAATAGACTGTGCCTCAAAGAAGGTGAAAGAAGAAGATTGACATCTGAGGGTCCTCTGACCACTCTCATGTGATGCATACCTCCACCTGCATTCAAATGTGCATACAAACTTGCACACAAATATATTATATACACATACACATTATACACAAATATCACATACACACATTAAAAATTTGATATATGTACAATGTATTTAATAACAATAATTTTGTGTGAAGCAGTCAATAATCATGTTAAAGGTTGTGGCTGCAGCACAAGGTAGAACACTTAGCAATCATCAAAGCACATGTAATAAAAGTGTATGTTATTCCAGTTCACAATAAAGGAAGGGATATCAAGTTAATAATACCAGTTCCAGTCCTTAGTAACACTTATGAAGAGGCATAGATAATAACACAAATTATAGCATTCTGTGAGACAGTATTGATCAACAGTAAAATATAAAGAATGTGATTCCAATTATGGTGGAGTCTCTAAAGATAATACCTGTGGAATAGGGATATAGTGAATAGAGAAAGGAAGAGGAAGATTTCAAGGGAAAGTTGACTGTGATTATAAACAACAACAACACAAAAACTGCCAAGAAACTGTCAGTTCAGGGTGAAATCTGAGAAACCCCCAGTTTAAGTCTGAGGACCTCTTGCTTGGATAAAATTCTTCTCTTTCCCCAAACGTTCTTTTTATTTTTTCTTCTCTGATACAATATATTTCAATCACAGCTTCCCCTCCTTACACTTCTCCCAGGCAACACAAGTGGTATAATGTGGTCTGATTGATTCACAGACATTGACAATGTCATTTGTACTAGTAATAAAATACAATATAAATTGAAACAGTATGACTATAAAGGCTGGTAATATCTCATGACATCAGAACTAAAACAACACAGTTTTATCAAACACACAAAGAAGATGTCAACAGGTCCAGCTTCCTTGCAGGTAACTAACTACCTATACCAAAGATGGTAAATATAACTTATTTTCAAGGAGTCATATTTCTTGAAGTTTATTATAAAAGTGGAATTTTAAATAGTTTATTTAGACCTTCATTTCAGTGTTATAGCTAATCACAAACAATGAAACACTACTCTGAGTTTTTAAGACATTATATATGATTATACACTGAAAAGACATATTAAAATATGTGAATTATGTATGATACAATGCTGTAAGATTGCTAATATCAATTACCTATTAAATGGAATCTATTTGAAAGGAAAATATCACACCATGGTGTTTTATTTTGAATATATTTATGTTTATGATCACTCAGAAAACATCTGTAAGTCTAGGCAAGAAAGTGTTCCAGTAATTATTTCTAGGAAATGAGACATTAGATGAAAAAAATATATGCCTTCCCAAATTATCATATTCTAATTTTTGTCATGTTGGTATAACATGAAATCTTAAGGAAGGCATAACACTTCCTTAAAACTTTTGAATGATAATAAACATATCTAAATAATATTTCAGTGTAAATATTTTAATGGATACTTAAATGATGGGGGAGGTCCTTCTATGTATATGTTTGTCTTATTGACTGATAAATCAAGTACTGTTAGCCAACAGGGAGGCAAGTTAGGTGGGACTAGGAGTCGAGGAGGATTTTGGGAAACGTAGTAAATGGTTAGGGTTAAAATAGTCTTGTGATCCAGTCAGGAATTGACATAGCAGGCAGACTCAGAATATAAGCAGGAACAAGCAGGAAATCGCTCTCTTCCTCCTCCTGTCTTCTCTGTGGAGCCGCCATGTGAGCCAAACAAGAGAGGATGCGTTCTGCCAGCATCCTTGATCAGATAAGTCTTTATAAAATATAGATTAGTAGTTATAGTTGATAATTAAGACTGAGTTAGCATTTAAGAAATCCTAGTAATTGGCTAGTAGCATTATACCTAATATAAATCTCTATGTGCCAATTTGGGGCCCTAACATGGTAGGTGGAACTCAGGTGGCTGTGGAAAGATTTATCATTACACTTAAATTTATATTAATTTTTCTAAAGAATAAGTAACTAAAAGTAGGAAAACCAGTTCAAAGTATATGGTCATTTTGGGATTCTTCTTATGCACTGTAATTTGCTAAATCAACATAAAAAAGTGACAAGGGTCATTGAAATGGTTCATCTTTAGCACATGCTTATTGTCATTGGTTAAATTGTTAATGGCAAGAGTATATGCATACATTTTAAATGCTTTTTACCACTTAAGTTTTTATTATTGAAAGTTTTTTCTTTGAAGGTACATTAAGAAAAAGTTTAAGAGTTCATATTTCTGCAATAGGTTTTCAGATCTCAATGAAAGCAAACTCTTCTTCATTACTGGGTGTGGAAGTACTATGGAATTACGAAAATTTTTCTTACATTTTCAGCAGAGGTGGTGTCATATAGGCAAATTCATTCTCATCATCACCACAACTTCTGCTAATGTGTGACAGGTGAGCCCCAGGATGTTAATATTTACTGAATCCTATTTCTGGAGGGTGATGTTTTACTGTATTTGAACTAAGGCATTTATAATTTTGACTATGGTAGGCAGCCTCTGTTTTACTTCATTCTTTCCATGGATTGCCTCCTTTTCTATGGAAGAGAACTCGTACTCTATCTTGCACAGGCTCTGACAATTTGTCCATCAGTAAGGAAGAAAACATATTTTCTTTCTTCCTCAACTCCTTTCTTAGCTCTTTCCCCACACTGCCTCCTTCTTTTGCTCATGTTTTTTCATGACATGGTGGGACTCTTCAGAACATCAAGCTTGAGCTTGGGCTTCTGTAGAAAGAAGCTAGTAAAGTTACTTCTTCTTATTTGGGTCTGAGCTCTAAATCTGTGTTATTTAGGAAAGATACTACATCCTCTTTGGCTCATTGGGGGATTGCATTTTGGATCATAGAAAAGCCTCAACCTCCTAAATAACATCCTAACCTTATCCTGTGGTAATAGCACTCTCAGAAATCTTGGACATCATAGTAAATTACTAGGACAGAGAACACCTGACACCTGCAAGATATAGTATTATTCTTTCTGGCAAAAGCTAGATGGTTTATAAAAGGCCATAGCTAATGCAATCTATTCCCTAAGAAAATGTGAATGGAAGTAATTAATATCACCCTTGAACAAAAATATTAATTACCTAGAAGAGAGGCATTACTGATGGAAACTCTAAAAACCACAACCAATAATGGTATCATCTCTAAGAGAAGGGAAGATTTATCACCATGAAGACATTCTCATGTGATAGACAAATTAATTCCAAGATGAAAAAAACTGATTTTTTCAAAGACCAACTAACATTGGTCTTTGAATTCTGATGATATGAACCATGTTGGGTGAAGAAAAAAGGCTGTCCAGTGGAAAAGAAGATGCAAAGTTTCAGAGAAGTATTCACTCACTAGTCAGGCATGACAGGTGGTAAATCCTAGAGTTCATTCTGTTTACTGAATCAAAAAGAATTATGAAAGAAGAAGATCTATGGTATCACTGATAAAGGCAGCAGTGGCCATCTTATGTAGTTCAAGGTTGACAACAGACCAATTTGTTACAGAGATAGTCATATCAGCAATGGTATTACAAATCCTTGAGATTACAGCAGCCCGGCAGAGACATTTGATCATCAGAAACAGTATGAGAAAGTATTGTAATGCATGGATGACCAGAGAAATACAAAGAACTGTGGTGATATGTAATGGAACACAAACACCTTAAGGGCAATAAATGGGAAGCATCAGAGGTTGCTTAATATACTAAAAGCAAAAAAAAAAAAATCAAGAATAAGTGTTCAGAAAGGTGACAGCAACCTCTCCAATAGAACTCATAATCTTTTGTATGTTTTTTGAGACCTGTAATTTTGTAAGGTTGGGAGCTCAGTGTCTGAGTCTGAATCCCTAGGGATAAGGAATGCGTAACATGAAGTTTATATATACAAAATGATAGTTTATCAGTCTTTCTTCAAAGGGATCTATAGTCATTTATCCAGGTAACTATCCACTAATGAAAAGGACTATGACACATAGAATCAGATGATACGTATTCCTTAAGGTTGAGTATCATTCTGCCCTATAATTCTAAAATAACAAGAAAATTGTCTTTGGAAAATTTTGTTTTATTTTGGAGTAAGTCAGAGAGAACTCAAATCAGCATATATAAGCCACAAACATATTAGGATATTTGGAGTAAAGGAAAGCTTTTGGAGGCAAAAAACTACAGAAGTCCATATAAGACAGAGAATGGAGGTATAAACCACATGATAGAATGTAGTTTAATAAAAATATGGGTTAGTTCAAGTTATAAGATCTAGTTGAAAACAAGCCTAAGCTAAAGGCCAATCTTTCATAATTAATAAGTCTTTCTGTCATTACTTGTGGGCTGGAGATCCCCCAAACCTAACTACAGCAATGTTTACCCCTACCCCTTACCCCTCACTATCTGTGACAAACTAGGGAGCTAACCCTTACCAGTTGTAACCCTCAGGAAAGTGGTCCCTCTTCCTAGCCTGGGAAATACAGTAGACCTGACCCTTTTGGTGGAGGTGTGGGTAAGGTAGCCCTGAGTGTATAAGAGTGGACTAGCTGTCCACACCCCCTCATTTGTCATGTCATGCCTTCCCCATCTTACCCTTGACATCTGTGGTGGGTGCATGAGATAAATCTCCCCTTAAAAGCTGCAGCATTTAGGAAATCAGGTCTGAACCTAGCCTGGGCAGCAAAGCAGAGCTAACCCTATTGACAGGGGTATGGTTGAATAGGCCCCATAATCATTGGAGATCTAGCTCTGCTACTCATCTGCCACATGATAGTGTGGGAAGAGCAGAGATTACCCCAGTTCCTCATCACCTGTGTTGAGTGGGGACACTGGTCCTGAGGTGATAACAGTGGGAAAGCTGTTCCTGCCCCTCACCAGCTGCAGCAATTGGGAGACTACTTTGCCTGGGCAACACAGTAGAGCTGGCCCTAATGGTCCAGATGTGGGAGTGCAGACCCTGAGGGTGTGAAAGCAGGAAAACTGCCCCCACCCCTTGCTCATTGCTGCAAGGGGTGAACTAGCTGGAACAATGCTGGAGATCTGACGCTGATAGTGATGACAGTGGAATTCTGGCAAGATGACAAGCCCTGCAAGTTCTCAGGCCCAGAACCAGGGTGGTGAGTTGGCCCACCCAACATCCACCACATCTGTGATCTTTACCATCACATGAAGGAGCCGTTCCTGCAGACCCAAAACTCTAGCATCTCCATGACACAGGGCAATAATAGGATATTCAATCAGGAGTCCCACTAATTGCCCAGAATCGATTGTGTAGTAGAAATCAGAGGCCTCAAGCCAGACCAACAACTCTTTGCAATGACCACATGCAAGAAAAGATGTATGGACTAAATGGTTTACTGCATGACTCATTGTATCACACTACAGCTTCCATGATGGCATTTTTCCTTTTTTCTCTTAAATTTTATTTTATTTTGGGAGAGGTTTGCATGGGCAGAGGAAAGATATGAAGGGAAAGGAAATGAATGGGATTGAGATGCATGATTTGAAAACACAAAAAATAAATTAAAATAAATTCAAATTTCTTTACATGAATGGATATTATGTCAGAATATAATGCAATAATTTATGTTCCCGTTGGCTAACAAAGGGAACTGCTACAAATTTGTGTAAAATATAACACATACGCCAGTTATTGTAGCAGTTAAGGGATGTGGGAAACCCACTTTATAAAAATATTAGTTGTTTCCTATTTATTTATTTATATCCTTCCTTGACTAAATAGTCAGTCATAGACAGAACTTGGTCAATCATAGACAATCTTGGTCAATCATAAAATGAACTCTAAATCATGTGGCTTAATAAAAAAAAACAACCTAAAGCTAAAACCTGCTGGCCTCTGGAGTGACTTTTAAGTTGTTCTATTGATGACAGAGTTAGTGTGGAAGCTCTCTCTGCCCCAGTGGATTAATTGCCACGGTCAGCTCTTTTCTGAGTACATAGAAGTGCTTTCTCATTGTTATTTCTTCTTCCTGGAAATCCCCATCATTAAACTAGTGTGTAGTCTTCAGAGTTACAAAGATAGACATTCAAAGATGAAATTATAGCTCTGTCAGCACACGGAGAAGCCAAATGTGGTATGTAGACTTAGCCAAACATACAGCAGGTCCAATGTTGCATGGGGAAAATGAAATTATTTTTCATGTAAAATAACATGCCTAAATGCAAAATAATTTATGGTGATGGGAAGGCTATAAATGTCTTGAAGGATGGAGAGCTAATAAGGGTGTCTTGTTACTCTGGAAACCAGACATGAATTCAGTGACTTAGGGAATCTAGCAGCTACTTGACATTATATTAAAAATGAATTCATGTCAGCATCAAGCTAACAAATGTGGGCAAGTTGAATTATACCTACAAACTATCTCTCTTTTTTATCTAAAGTAATTTCTCATCTAAAACTTATGTGTGACACATGGAAAATTACGCAAGACCAAATCTTAGAACTCTTCCTGGAGTTCATCAGTGGACTCATAGCTTGGTGAGAATCTCTAGCTGATAAGATATTCCAGTCTCAAATAAAAACTAATAAAATAAGTTTAAGTTAACCTCTATAATTACCACATTGTTATCCTGTTTGAAATTCATTTTCTTTTGAGGATTAATTATAAATAATGAAATTGCTCCTAAGTCTTATGACTACAGTGAACTGCAGTGTGGAAGCTTCAGTGTCTAAAATAAATATTTCCTCTTCAAATCTACCAAGAAATGCCAAGTATTTCTAGTACAATGCTTGAAGGTATGTCTCTAACACAAAAATATTGACATCTTGATGTTTAAATTATAGACAAATTGAATAAATATCTTCGAGAAAGTGTGAGATACTCTAACTGCACTTCATTATGTCCATATTCCAGCTGTCTCTTTGCTTGGATGGACTCACATTTCCAGTATAAGTTTTAACAGAAGCTGTCCCTGAGATCAGAAATTTAATGAGACAATATACATGATGTAGTTTGTTCTTTAAAACTACTATAAATGATTCAGTTGGCATCATTATTCTCATTTTGAAAAGTAATTGGGACTCAAATATACTAAATAATTATATCCTGAGATTACTATAAAACTCAGAATTCCACCAGGCAAGTTGTTAAGACTGTGACAACAATTGTGTAACTGACATGGTATCCATGCCACAGTGTAGTGCTTACCTGGGCAATCTGAACATGTAGTCAGATAACTCATCATATTCATGTTTACTTTTTTAAATCTCTCTCACCAATACAATAAATGAAGTGGTTTATAAAAAATGTACATATAATGCAAGCAAATATTTAAGGCATACCATAAGTGGAAAAAGTTACGGTCTAGAGAGACAGCACCACTTTCATGCTTTCTTATAATGCCCTTTGTAATCTTTAAATAAGAGATAATAAGCATCAACTTTGAATCCTAATTTTTTTGTGAGTGTTACTCTATAGCAGAATATATGGCTTACACAGAAAGAATGGAACCCCAACTGTAGGTTTTCAGCCATAAATGAATATATTTATTTGAGCTAAGTATCTTTGGAAAATACATAAATGATTTCAAACAGACACCTGGGTACACTGGGCAATAAATATACTTAGCGGCTAAATATCTTATCAAAAGAAGCAAATTGTACCCACAAAAATGAAAACAGAAAACCAGGCTTATTTGCAAAGCTCAGTGGATGATAAATATTTCATTAATATCACAAACTTTAACTTAGCACCTCATTACACTATTGCAGGCACCTCCTACTAAACCAGCCTCCACTCAGGTCTTCCTTCCTACTTTCAATCTCATTTTGGAAAATTGATTAAGTTTCAAGTTTTATTCTCCTCCCAATCAAATTTTAAGGAAGAATGATCTTCTTGGAGTCTAGAAGATATCATTTTCCCAGTAAAAACCTAGCATCTCTTCACCTTATGGGCGTCCAAACTCTGGACCAAAGGCTGAGGCCAAAGTTCCTTCAAGAGCTACCTTGGTGCTTCCCATCTCAACACAGTCCATAATGACAGCTGTTGCTGCATCCACAGCCACCCTTTCTGAGACTCATGCTTTCTGTCTCCTTTCTTTATACTCTCTTTTCCCCTAGACAATTTCCACTAGACCTCTGAATTGAGCAAGCATCTTGTCTCCTGAAAAAAAACCTTCCCTGACAGGTTAGATGCTCTACCCTGGGGTTCCCATAGCAACCTGTGTGGCATTTTCCCACTTCTATTCTGAAGGGATTTTCTGTTAATTTCTGGTTCTTCCTCTATGTTGGATTCTAACTCTTGAGAGGGTCAGGATGTTGCTTTGTATGCCCATAATGCCCAAGAGGATCTAATTTTTAGAGCAGAATCACAGGTGGCTGAACATATAATATATACATATGATAACTAGTATTGCTTTTCTCCAAACAAACTAGTTGTTTGGGATAAGAATAGCTATCTATGATGCTAAGAACAAAGGAAATCTCCTTGATGATATGTAGAAAAAACACTAAAACCATGGCTACTGTAAACTGAGGGAGGGCCTAGGGGCCATAACAAGCAATTGACCAATCAACACAAGGAAAGCCCTCCAAGTCTGGAGGCACACTAACGCTGAGCCTGCGCATACCCCTAGACACTCCCCTTTTGCTGTCCTATAAGATCTCTATGCCATGGCTTCTCAGCTTCTTTCCCAGCCATCCACCATGGGGTTAGCTCATTAAACAACTGCAATAAAACCTCTTGCTGTTTGTATCAAGCTTCCGACTCCACCTGATGATTGGGGTTGTTGAGGTCCTGGGCAGAGATCCTGGTGTCTGAGTCTCCGGGGGTCTTTCATAGCCTGCTCCTTCTTGGAGTGGACCTGCCCAGCCAGGGAGGAGCTCCCTGAGTCTGGAAACACCTCACTCTTCCTTCCCACTCCCCTGGCCTGACTCCTACTGAGGCATAAACCCTACCGAGTGAGGAGACTACCAGGAGTCAAGACCATCCAGAGCTGTGGACATTGAAGTCCAGCCCACACACACACCAGCAGGTCACAAGAGGAGGTAGAGAAACCCCATCTGCACCCACTGGAAGAAGAGATGGAAAGAAGACAGAATAAGAACACACTCAACATCAGAAAGACCAATATGACACCACCAGAGTCTAGGGACTCCACAGCAGCAAGATCTGAAAAGCCCAACACAGAAGATGAAGAAGAGATGGACCTCAAAAATTATCTTGGGAAGATGACAGAGACTTTTAAGAGGAAATAAGGAAATCCCTTAAAGAAATGGAAGAAAAAACAAGCAAAAAATTACATAAAATGGAGGAAAAGACAAACCAAAATATTCAAGAAATAAACAAATCTCTTAAAGAATCTAAAGAAACCCAAGAAAAAACAAACAAGTGAAGGAAGCACTTGAAACAGTTCAAGGCATGAAAGCTGATAAAGACACAATAAAGAAAACACAGAATGAGTGGATCCTGGAAATAGAAAGGCTGGATAAACAATCAGGAACTAAAGATGTGAGTATAACCAATAGAATTCAAGAGATGGAAGAGAGAATCTCAGTTGTGGAAGACTTGTTAGAGGATATACATTCATTGAAAAAGAAAATCTCAAGTCAAACAAATCCCTAATACAAAACATCCAGGAAATATGGGACATCATAAAAAGGTCAAACATAAGAATAATAGGTATAGAAGAAGGTGAAGAAATACTGCTCAGAGGTACAGAAAACATATTCAACAAAATCATAGAAGAAAACTTCCCCAACCTACAAAAGGATATGCCTATGAAAGAACAAGAAACTAACAAAACACCTAACAGACTGGACCACAAAAAGAAGTCCCCCCTCCCTGACACATAATAATCAAAACACCAAATCTACAGAATAAAGAGAAAATATTAAGAGCAGCAAAGGAAAAAGGCAGAGCTATCAGAATCACACCCAACTTCTCAATGGAAACACTGAAAGCCAGAAGGTCCTGGATATATATCCTACAATCAGTAAGGGAACATGGAAGTCAACCCAGACTACAGTACCCAGCAAAACATACAATCACTATAAATGGAGAAAACAAGATATTCCATGACAAAAACAGATTTAAACAATACATATCCACAAATCCAGCACTACATAAATCTCTGGAAGAGAAACCCAACGAAGATAACTACATTCACAAAAGCATAGGCAATAGATAATTCAATTTTACCAAACACGAAAAGAAACAGGAGGGCAATAGCCACACACAATGGCACCACAAACGATAAATCCAAAACAAACAAGAACCAACAATCAATGCACATTAATATCCCTAAATGTCAATGGTCTTAACCTGCACATAAAAAAGATATAGGTTAACAGAATGGATACAAAGAAAGAATCCATCCTTCTGCTGTATACAAGAAACACACCTCAACTTCAAAGACAGATGTTACCTCAGAGTAAAGGGTTGGGAAAAGATTTTCCAATCGAATGGGCTCAAGAAACAAGCTGGTGTAGCAATCCTAATATCTAAAAAATTAGACTTCAAACTAAAATCAATCAAAAGAGATGAAGAAGGGCATTTCATACTCATCACAGGAAAAGTCCATCAAGATGAAGTCTCAATGCTGAACATCTGTGCCCCAAATAAGAAGGCAGTCACACTTGTAAAAGAAACATTGCTAAAGCTCAACCACACATAAAACCACACACACACTTATTGTAGTAGACTTCAACACCCACTTTCACCACTAGACAGGACCACCAGACAGAAACTTAACAAAGAAACAAAGGATCTAACAGAAGTTATGGCCCAACAGATATCTATAGAACATTCCATCCAAAAACCAAAGAATATACCTTCTTTTCAGGGCCACATGGAAGGTTCTCTAAAATTGAATACATAGTTGGCAACAAAGCAAACCTCCACAGTTACAAAAGAATTGAAATAAACCCCTGTATCTTATCAGATCACCATGCTTTAAAGTTAGAATTCAACAGCAATACAAATTGAAGAAAACCTACATATTTGTGGAAATTGAATAACACCAATTACACCATTCCTGGGTTGGGGAAGAAATAAAAAAAGAAATTAAAGATTTCCTAGAATTTAATGAGGATGTAGACAAAACATACCCAAACTTATGGGACAATCTGAAAGCAGAGGTAAGAGGAAAGTTCATAGCACTAAGTGCCCACATGAAGAAATTGGAGAAAAGTCACACAAGAGAACTGACTGAACTGAAAGCTTTAGAGCAAAAAGAAGCAAACTCACCATGGAGGAGTAGACCCCAGGAAATATCAAACTGAGGGCTGAAATCAATAAAGTAGAAACAAGGAAAACATTACAAAGAATCAATGAAACAAAGAGTTGGTTCTTTGAGAAGATCAACAAGATAGACTAACCTCTATCCAAACTAACAAAAATGCAGAGAGCATGCTAATTAACAAAATCAGAAATGAAAAGGGGAATATAACAACAGACACTGAGGAATTCCAGAGAATCTTCAGGTCATACTTTGAAAACCTGTACTCCACAAAATTTGAAAATCAAAAGGAAATGGACAGTTTTCTGGATAGATATCACTTTCCAAAAATAAACCAAGAACAGATAAGCAGTTTAAATCGACCTATAACCCCTAATGAAATAGAAGCAAAAACAGCCCAAAACAAAAACAGCCCTACCAAAAACAGCCCAGCACCAGATGGCTTCACTGCAGAATTCTACCAGAAATTCAAACAAGAGCTAATGCCAGTATTCCTCAAATTGTTCCACACAATAGAAGCAGAAGGGACATTGCCAAACTCTTTTTATGAGGCAACAATCACTTTGATAACCAAGCCACACAAAGATACAACTAAAAAAGAGAACTACAGACCAATATGGCTCATGAATATGGATGCAAAATACTCAACAAAATATTGGCAAATAGAATCCAAGAACACATAAGAAAAATCATCCACTATGATCAAGTAGGCTTCATCCCAGGGATGCAAGGATGGTTCAACATAGAAAATCCATCAATGTAATCCACCATATAAACAAACTGAAAATGAAAAACCACATGATCATTTCGCTACATACTGAAAAAGCCTTTGACAAAATCCAACATCCCTTCATGATAGAGAACTTGTAGAGAATAGGAATAATAGGAACATATCTACACATCATAAAAGCAATATACACTAAACCAACAGCCAACATCAAACTAAATGGAGAGAAACTCAAAGCGATACTTCTAAAATCAGGAACAAGACAAGGCTGTCCACTCTCTCCATATCTCTTCAATATTGTACTTGAAGTTCTTGAAGCTAGAGCAATAAGACAAGAAAGGGGGATCAAAGGATACAAATTGGAAAGGAAAATTTCAACCTTTCAGTATTTGCAGCTGATATGATAGTCTACATTAGTGACCTGAAAACTCTACCAGGGAACTCCTACAGCTGATAAACACCTTCAGCAAAGTAGCAGGATACAAAATTAACTCAAAAAAACAGTAGTCCTACTATATACAGATGATAAATACAAAGAGAAATAAATCAGAGAAACATCACCCTTTACAATATCCACAAGCAACATAAAATATCTTGGGGTAACACTAAACAAAAAAGTAAAAGAACTGTACAGTAAGAACTTTGAGTCTGTAAAGAAAGAAATTAAAGTAGATAGCAGAAAATGGAAAGATCCCCCATGCTCTTGGATAGGTAGAATTAACCTAGTAAAAATGACAATCTTGCCAAAAGCAATCTACAGATTCAATGCAATCCTCATCAAAATCTCAACACAGTTCTTCACAGACACTGAAAGTACAATACTCAACTTTATATGGAAAAACAAAAAACCCAGGATAGCCAAAACAACAATTTACAATAAAGGATCTTCTGGAGGTATCAGCATCTGTGATTTCAAGCTCTATTATAGAGCCATAATTCTGAAAACAGCTTCGAAGTGGCACAAAAATAGACAGACCAATGGAATTGAATTGAAAACCATGATATTAACCCACACACCTATGAACACGTTATTTTTGACAAAGATGCTAAATCTATACAAGGGAAGAAAGATAGCATCTTCAACAAATGGTGCCGGCACAACTGGATTCAGACATGCAGAAGTTTGCAGATAGATCCATATCTGTCACCATGCACAAAACTTAAGTGCAAATGGATCAAAGATCTCAACATAAATCCAGCCACACTGAATCTTCTAGAAGAGAAAGTGGGAGATACCCTTGAACAAATTGGCACAGGAGACCGCTTCCTGAACATTACACCAGTAGTACAGACATTGAGGGATTCAATTAATAAATGGTACCTCCTGAAACTGAGAAGCTTCTGTAAGTCAAACGACATAGTCAACAAGCCAAAGTGGCAGCCTACAGAATGGGACAAGATCTCCACCAACCCCACATCTTACAGAAGGCTGATTTCCAAAATATAGAGTGAACACAAGAAGCTAGCCACCAAAACCCCAAACAATGAAATTAAAAAGTGGGGTGCAGAATTTAATAGGGAATTCTCAACAGAGGAATCTGAAATGGCTGAAAGACACTTTAGAAAGAGCTCAAAATCCTTGGCCATCAGAGAAATGCACTCAAAAGTACTCTGAGATACCACCTCACACCTGTCAGAATGGCTAAAATCAAAAACACCAATGACAATCTATTGCTGGAGAGGATGTGGAGGAAAAGGAACACTCCTACATTGCTGGTGGGAGTGCAAACTTATAAGAACACTTTGGAAATTAGTATGGCAGTTGCTCAGGAAAATGGGAATCAGTCTACCTCAAGATCCAGCAATTCCTTTCTTGGGCATATACCCAAACAATGCACATCCCTACAACAAGGATATATGTCCAACCATGTTCATAGCAGCATTCTTTGTAATATCCAGAACCTGGAAGCAACCTAGATGCTCCTCAACTGAAGAATGGATAGAGAAAATGTGGTACATTTATACAATGTATACTACTCAGCAGAAAATGGAATCTTGAAATTTGCAGGCAAAGGTATGGTACTAGAAGAAACATCTTGAGTGAGGTAACCCAGTCACAAAAAGACAAACCTGGTATGTACTCACTCATATATGAATTTTAGACATATAGCAAAGGATTACCAGCCTACAATCATCTTCAGCAAAGTAACTAGGAAACAAGAAAGACTCTAAGGGAAAAATGCATGAACCCCAAGAATGGGAAGTGGCAGGAACTCCTGTGCTAATTGGGAGCCTGAGGGTAGGGGAGAGGGAGCTGCCAGAATGGGAGGAGGAGTAAAAGAGGGAAGAGGAGAAAATTGAGGAGGAGAAATATTGAGTTGGGGGAAGAATAGAGGAGAGCAGGATAGAGATACCATATCAGAGGGAGCCATTATAGGTCCGAGGAGAGGTCTGGCACTAGGGAGATTTCCAAATATCTACAAGGATGACAGGAACTGACAATCTAGGAGAGGATAACCTAAATGCCCTTCCCCTATAATGAGACTGATGACTACTTTTTATGCCATCCTAGAGCCCTCATCCAGTGGCTGATGGAAGCAGAGGCAGACACCCTCAGATATACACTGAACTGAACTCTAGAACCTAGTCGCAGAGAGGGAGAAATGAAGATCAAAGGGGTCGGTACCAGGTTGGTGAAACCCACAGAAACAGCTGGCCTGAACATGGGAACCACATGGACCCCAGACTGCTTCTAGAATCCAGCACAGAACTGATCCAGACCCCTGAACATAGATGTCAATTAGATGGCCTCCACATTCTAGGGGGTCCCTGGTAGTGGTTTACTATTTTTCCCTGGTGTTAAGAAGGGACTTTAAGATCCCATCCCATGTGAAGGCATGCACTTTTGGCCTGTACACATGGTGGAGGGCCTAGGCCTAGCCCAGGATCATCTGGTGGACTTTGGGGGGCCACCATCAAGTGCCATATGCTTCCTGGGTAGTGGAGGGTGGATAGGGTGGGGGTCTACTGGGAGTTGGGGGGAAGGGTTGGTGGGAGGGGAGGGAGAGGGAGAGGGAGAAGGGATTGACATGTGAAACAAGCTTGTTCCTAATTTGAACTAATAAAACAAATTGCTCTGAGGTACAAATCATCTACATATTCAACATGTGTCCTCTACATTTTACAACGATTTAAATAGATCAAACGATTGATTATACGTTATTGGCTCCTAAGACGGTCTCAGGCTCAAGGATGCACTGTTCCAAGATTTTCTGTAGGTTGGGGTTCTCCATTGCAGCTGTCACTCGCTCTTTGTCATTTATCTGCTTGTTTATATCTTCTTCTTTTGAGTGAGTTCCTTCAGAAATGTAGATTTCCAACTTGTGTTTAATCGGCAGACACTGGTGAAGTTTTACTCTTAAGCACAATCCAATAAGAGTTGCCAAAGAGCAATGAGGTACTGTTGGTGTGAACTTGATAATAACCAAATAGTCTTCTTCATTTATTTCCTGAACCTCCACACAACTCTCCATTACCACTTCTAGTTCTTCTAAAGTATTGGGCTTTTCTGGGTCCTGGATAGTTAGAATCAAATCATAAACCTCTAGAACTTTCTCTTTCGTGATGTGGGGCTGCTGGGCAGCTCCCTGCTCAGAAAAGCCTGAGAGCCATAACACCCAGCTCAGCGTCCATGAGAGCAGCCCAGACACTCGCTCCATCCTCATGTTCCGCTATCCCTGGCTACTGTCCCAACTGAGCCATGGTCTTTCCAGCCTTTCGGCAGCAGGCCTCAGGAGCTATGAACTTCTTAGTCTTCAAATAAACCAAGACAAGTGTAAAGGTTTAGAGGACCAGACAATAGGCAGGACTCATCAAATGCCAATTCTAACTGTGTATAAATTAAGTTGTATAGATTTTGGGTCTGGTAAATTTGGTGTGTGATGTTTTAATTTATTTTCAAGTTTTTTATAGTAAAGTTTATTTTGAAAATTAATAAAAATTCAACACCAAAAGTGTATAAGGAATACACTTTTTGACCACAAAATCTGTACTGTTCTGATGTCACTTAGTATACCATAGAAGTGGAGTATTTTCCCAGTTCAATCATGGTCAGAAAGAGACTTTTAAAGCTACTAGCTCCAGTCAAAATAGTGTCCATATTTTTATGTCATGATTATTCTTACAGCAAAAGCAACCAGACTGTTGAGATTTAATTCTAAGTTTAGGTCCATCAATTTATTACCCATGGGCCATTCCAGAACATTTCATAATTTTTTTGTACCTAGCGAAGACAGAAATCATAAAGCAGAAAAACATAACAATAAAAAACCAACATAGAAGTCAATATACAAAACCTTTAAATAAATTTGTCTTCAAAGATTCAAGATAACAAACACAGTGCTAGGCATACATTTTTATATTAACTCTCACCACTAACAATGAAGTCATTCTCTAACTAAATGAACTGTAATTCATTGACTAATCTTAGCACCAGATTCACTAGAAAAAAAGACTACACAGAACTACAGTGATGTAATATTGAGGAAAGGACACCAGGCAATGCTACATGGGTTTTCAGCTGCCCTTCTGTAACACTTACCATTCTCTTTCTCTCCTTTATAATGCTGGTCTTGGTCTGTTTAGGAACCCCCTTCTCCTACACTCTGCATTTTGTGTAGACTATCCACAGGGCAAATTTAAGCACACAAAGATGTCTAGGAAAACAAACTTGTTTTCTAATAGTGTATATTGACTGAGAATGGTTAATGAGTACCAGGCGTATCTCTTAGGTCCAAACTCTGAGTAGATAAGTAAAACAAATTTTTATGGATAACAGAATTACTGAATCATATAAGAAGTTAAGCCAGCAATACGGGAGTCAGCAGTTCTCCATCAATTTTTCCCTCATGTCTTAAGATGGAAAAGTAAAATTAATATAACAAGATGTGTCTCATACCTGTTCTGAAGATAGAAAAAGGAAGAGATAGAGGTCAGAACATTCTTGCATGAGGAAACCAAAATCCTTCGTAGAGATTTTCAGGTCAAATTCTCTGGTGCCATTTATGAAACATGAAACTCACCTGGAGAAAAATAATTTCATCTCGAGAGTAATGTGTAAATTCCTGTATTTGATGAGCAATTTCAGAATCATGAAAAGACTATACCAATTCACTATATCTTCTAAAACTAAATTTCAATATGATCAATTCTCTTGTAGAACCACAAGGTTTTTCAGGCATTTATGTATGAAACAGTTTTACCAAACAGGAGCTGACTCTATCCTTTCCAAAGTCAAATATTGGAACCCGTAGAGTGATGTCATTTTCCATTTTCTTTTGACTTTTACTACTCTGCTTGATTGAAGTCATGCTGAATGACATTCCATTCATGAAATACCCTATTCTTTGGCAGCTATCTCATGTGTAATCTCATAAAAGTCCCAATAACAAGCTAAAGACTGACATTCTAATTGTTGTTCCAATGGCGAAAACATTTAGGAGGTGAGGGTGTGAGTTTTTCTTGTTTCATTTTAGTAATAGCAATCAACCTCTAATTAAAATTAGTCACCCAATTGCTTTCTAAATGATTCTGGTGACTTCATTAATCTGCAATGATGAGCTACCTATGTTGTATTTAATGTTGATTTTCTTGAAGAATCAACTCTTTGTTACATTGATTCTTTGTATTGTTTTCTTTGTTTCTCCTTTATTCATTTCAGCCCTTAGTTTGATTATTTCCATGTATCAACTTCTCTGGGGTGAGTTTGCTTCTTTTTGTTTTAGCACTTTCAGTTGTGCTGTTAGTTCTCTAATGTGACTATTATCCAGTTTTTTCATGTGGGCTCTTAGTGCTAAGAACTTTCCTCATAGCACTGCTTTCAAAGTGTCCCATAAGGTTGGGTATGTTGTGTCTTCATTCTCATTGAATTCTAGGAAGTCTTTAGTTTCTTCTTTATTTCTTCCTTGACACAGGAATGGTACAATTATGCATTATTCAATTTCCATGAGTTTGTAGGTTTTCTGCAATTTGTGTTGTTGTTGAATTCTAACTTTAAACCATCTCGATCTAATAAGATTCATGGGATATTCCAACTTTTTTGTATCTGTTGATTTTCGCTACATTGCCTAGTATGTGGTCAATTTTAGAGAAGATTCCATGTGGTACTGACAAGAAGGTATATCCTTCTATGTTTGAATGGAGTGTTCTATTGATATCTGTTAAACCCAATTGGGTCAAAACTTCTTTTAGTTCCTTTGTTTCTTTGTTATGTTTCTATCTGGAGGTCCTGCCTAGTGCTGAGAGTGGGGTGTTGAAGTCTCCCATAAGTATGTGAGGTTTTATGTGTGATTTGAATTTTAGTAATGTTTGTTTTACAAACATAGATGCCTTTGTATTGGGGGCATAGATGTTGAAAATTGAGATTTTATCTTGATGGACTTTTCCTGTATATGTATGAAATGACTGTCTTCATCTCTTTTGATTGATTTTAGTTTGAAGTCTAATTTGTTAGCTAGTAGGATTGATACACCAGCTTGCGTTTTTTGTTAATTTGATTGGAAAGTCTTTTCCTAATCCTTAACTCTCAGGTAATATCTTTCTTTGAAGTTGAGGTGTGTTTCTTGTATGCAGCAGAAGAATGGATTCTGTCTTCATGGCCAATCTGGTAGCCTGTGTCTTTTTATTGGTGAGGGAAGACCATTGATATTGAGGGATATTAATGACCATTGATTATTAAATTTTGTTTGTTTTGGGTTTGCTGGTGGTTGTATTGTGTGTGGATTCCCCTTTTTTCTTTTGGCTTTTGGTGTAGTGGGATTATTTATTGTTTTCATCAGTGTAGTTATCTTTGTTTGGTTGGAGTTTTTTCCCAGATCTTTCTGTAGGGCTGAAATTGTGGATATATATTGTTTAAATCTGGTTTTGTCATGGAATATCTTGCTTTCTCCATCTATAGTGATTGAAAGCTTTGCTGGGTATGGTAGTCTGGGTTGGCATCCATGGTCTCTTACTATTTTGTAGAACATCCATCCAGTACCTCCTGGCTTTCAGCATTTCCACTGAGAAGATGGTGTAATTCTGATAGATCTGCCTTTGTATGTTACTTGGCCTTTTTCTTTTGCTGATCTTAACATGTTATCTTTTTTCTTGTATGTTTGTTGTTTTGATTATTATGCGATGAGGGAATTGTTTTTTGTGGTCCAGTCTATTTGGTGTTCTGTAAGCTTCTATTTTCATAAGCATGTCCTTCTTCAGGTTGAGAAAGTTTTCTTCTATGATATTGTTGAATATGTTTTCTGTACCATTGAGCTGTATTCATCATCTTCTTCTAAATCTATTACTCTTAGGTTTGGCCTTTTCATGGTATCCCATATTTCCTAGATATTTTGTGTTAGGGATTTGTTGCATTTAAGATTTTTCTTTGATCAATGACTCTATTTCCTCTACGGAGTCTTCAACATCTAGATTCTCTCTTCATTCTCTTGTATTCTATTGGTTATACTTACATCTGTAGTTCCTGATGGTTTACCCAGCTGTTCTATTTCCAGAATTCTCTATTCTTTGTTTTTTTTTATTTTTTCTACTTCAGCTTTCAAGTCTTGTACTGTTTGAATTGCTTCTTTCACTTGTTTCACTATTTTTTCTTGGCTTTCCTTGCTTTTTTTAAGAGATTTGATTATTTCTTGAATTTTTTTTTGGTTCGTATTTTCCTCTACTTCCTGTATTTTTTTCCATTTCTTTAAAGGTTTTTCTCATTTCCTCATTGGTGGTTTCTATTATCTTCATAAAGTTGTTTTTATGGTCCTTCTCTTCTGTTTCATCTGTGTTGGGATGTTCAGGTCTTGCTGATATAGAATCCATAGATTCTGGAGGTGTCATATTAGTCTTTCTATTGTTGAATGTGTTTTTTTTTCAGATTTTTAAATTAAATTAGAAACAAGATTGTTTTAAATGTCAATCCCATTTCCTTCTCCCTCCCCTCTTCCCCTACCACTCCCCCAATTAAAACCCTACCTATCACATATTCTTTCTGCTCCCCAGGGAGGATGAGGCCTTCCATAGGGGCCATCAGAGGCTGTCATATCCTTTGGGATACAGCCTAGGCTCACATGGTGTCTTGGCTCTGGGAGTATCCCTCTATGTAGAATGGGCTCCCAAAGTCCACACCTATGCTAGGGATAAGTACTGATCTAATACAGGAGGCCCCATAGATTTCTGAGGTCTCCTCACTGACACCCACATTCCTGCAGTCTGGATCATGCTGGTTTCCCAGCTATCAGTCTGGAGACCAAGAGCTCTCCATTGTTCAGGTCAGCTGTTTCAGTGGGTTTCACCAGCCTGGTCTGGACCACTTTGCTCATCACCCATCCTTCTCTGCAACTGGATTCCAGTTCAGTTCAGTGATTATCTGTGGATGTCTGCATCTAGTTCCATCAGCTGCTGGATGAAGGCTATAGGAGGGCATGTAGGTTAGTCATCAATCTCATTATCAGGGGAGGGCATTTAAGGTAGCCTCTCCTCTGTTGCTTAGATTGTTAGTTGGTGTCATCTTTGTAGATCTCCAGACATTTCCCTAGCACCTGATTTCTCTTTAAACCTAAAATGTCTTCCTCTATTATGGTATCTCCTTTCTTGTTTTCTTCTATTCTTCCCCTGACTCAACCTTTCTGCTCCCTCATGTCTTCCTCACCCTTCCTCTTCTCTCCTTTTCAATCTCCTAGCTCCCTTCCCCTCCCCCATGCTCCCAATTTGCTCAGGAGATCTTGTCCCTTTCCCTTTCTCCAGGGGACCATGTATGTCTCTCTTGGGGTCCTCCTTGTTTACTAGCTTCTCTGGCAGTGTAGATTGTAGGTTGGTAATCCTTACTCTATGTCTAAAATCTACATATGACTGAGTACATACCATGTTTGTCTTTTTGTGATTGTGTTACCTCACTCAGAATGGTTTCTTCTAATTCCATCCATTTTCCTGCAAATTTCAAGATTCCATTTTCTTTTGCTTTTTTAATTTTTTTTGTTTTTTTTCAAGATAGGGTTTCTCTGTGTAGCTTTGTAGCCTATCCTATCACTCTCTCTGGAGACCAGGCTGGCCTCAAACTCACAGAGATCCACCCACCTCTACCTCCCAAGTGCTGGGATTAAGGGCATGCACCACCAAAGTCTGACTCCATTCTTTTTTTCTGCTGAGTAGTACTTCATTATGTAAATGTACCACATTTTCTCTATCCATTCTTCAGTTGAGAGGCATCTAGGATGTTTCCATGTTCTGGTTATTACAAATAGGTCTGCTATGATTATCATTGAACAGATGTCCTTGTTTTATGAATGTGCTTCCAATATACCCAGAGACTGCCAAGGTCCCAGTCCCACCTCCATCCACTGGACCACGTAGGTCAGGGGCTGTTTCCTGTCTGGGTTCCGCTGCCCTATGTGGGGACACCTGAGGCTCAGGAGATCCAAACTCGTTGGGATCCAACACACCCAGAGACTGCTAAGATTCTAGTACCAGTCTTGCCTCCATCCACAAGAAGAGGACAGACATCAGAGTATTGGAACTGTTTGTATCTACCAGAAGGGAACCTTGGTCCTGTACCCACCAAGAGAGGAGGAGACTCCTGCTACACCCACCAGAAGAAAGAATGGGAAGAGAACAATATTAAAGCACATTCAACAACAGAAAAAACAATATGACACCACCAGAGACTAGGGACCTTACACCAGCAAGACCTGAACATCACAATGCAGATGATGCAGAAGAGAATGACCTTAAAAACATCTTCATGAAAATCATAGGGAGCCTCAGAGGATATGATAAAATCCCTTAAAGAAATGGAAGAAAAAAAAAAAAAACCAAAATTACAAGATATCAACAAATCTTTCTAGGAAACAGTTCAAGACCTAAAAACTGAAATAGAGACAATAAAGCACATTCTGAGGGAATGATGGAAGTAGAAAATCTGGGTAAATGATCAGGAGCTAAAGATACAAGCATAAACAACAGAATACAAGAGATGGAAGAGAGAATCTCAGGAGACTCATCAACCAAAGAATATCTTAAGTCCAACAAATCCCTAATGCAAAATATCCAGGAAATATGGGATACTGTGAAAAGACCAAACATAAGAATAATAGTTACAGAAGAAGGTGAAGAAATCCAACTCAAAGGCACAGAAAACATTTTCAACAAAATCATAGAAGAAAACTTTCCCAACCTAAAGAAAGACATGATAATGAAAGTACAAGAAGCTTACAGAATACCAAATATACTGGACCAAAAAAAAGGGTCTCCTCACCACATAATAGTTGAATGTGTTCTCATACTGTTGTCTTCCCATCCCTTCTTTGTTATGATAAATCTTTCTGCCAAAAGCCGCCTGAGCCCCACTGCCACATGTGAGCTTTACGCCAGCCGCCCGCCTGAGTTAGGGCCCAAATGAATACACAGAAACTCGTATTAGGTTCAAAGCTGCTTGGCCAATGACTAGGATTCCTCATCTGTTAGCTCAGTCTTAATTATCATAAATCTATATATTTTATAAGACTTCTCTTATCAGATGCCTTATTGGTGTCCCTCCTTGCCAGTGGATCACATTGTGCCTCTCGAGCAGCATCAGAGGGGAAAAGAGACACACTTCTTTTTTCCTTGCTTAGATATGAGTCTCCTTGCCATGTCACTTCCTGCCTGGATCAGCACTTCTCTACTACATTTCCCAGAATCCTCTTTGACTCCTAGTCCTGTCTACTTGCTGTCTCATTGGCCAAACAGTATTTTATTTAGCAATCAATAAGATAAACATACACAGTACATTCCCTATCACTTCTTCCCATGGGTGCAGGTGTTGTCTCTCTCCTCTCATCTCTCAGTGGGTGTATGTTGGTCAAGACTTCAATGTCAGCAACTCTGGATGGTCTGAGGTCTCATGGAGTTCTCAAGCAGAGGGAGAAGGGGGGGCATGATTGTGATGAGTGCAGACTCATGATGGTTCAGTATGTCAGGGGAGGTCCACTTAAGGAGAGGGCATAGGTAGATCAAGACTCAAGTATAGGGGAAATGTTAGCCACACCCTCTTGGGGGCTGGCACAGGTGACTCAAGCCACCCACACTAGGGTGTGGTCAGAGTGACATAGCAAGACCTTAAATATGTGGATCGCCCATAGGTGGCTCTCTCTGTTCCATGGTTTGCCTGGTTGTAGGGGACTGAATCTGTCACATGAGTACTCTCCTATTAAAACATCTGTTCATCAAACTTGCTCTGACTCCTTTGAGGTACACATTAATTGTGCCCCACTATACTCAAGCAGAGAGAATGGTGGGGGGCAAGGTTGTGATGGGGGCAGGCTCCAGATGGTTCAGAGTTCTGGGGTCCACTACATGTGGAGCCAACCCATGAATTTCCAAGATGATGAGGGGAACTTGGCCTGAACAGGCCCCACACTCACCTCAAGCAGAAAACATGGGGGCAAGACTATGATGTGTGCAGTCCCTGGATGATCTATCCTGTCGTGATCAGGTCCACTATCCATGAAGCCAACCCAGGAAGTTCCAAGGCAGGAAGGGACCACTTGAGCCTGAGTGGGCCCCATACTCACGCCAAGCAAAGAGCATAGCGGGGGCCAAGATTGCAATGAGTGCAGGCTCTGGATGGTCTGGTGTGCCAAGGCCTAGGGTGTTCTTTAAAAAACCATCTATCAAGGGCTTTATCCAGATCCAACCTATGGTGAAAACTGTAAGAGGTGGCATCTAATGGTGATAAATGATGTTATTATGAATAATGCCTGGAAGGGAATAATGAGACCCCAAGCCTTTCACTTTCTCCTTTTCTTTCCCATCTGTCATTAGGTGAGCAGTTACTCTACTACTCCTACCACAGACCCAACACATGACAACATGGACAAGATCTCTGAAGCCATGAGTCAGCATGTATCTTCACTTTTTAAAATTTTTATCTCAGGAATTTTGTGATAGTAATGGAAAGCTAACAGCATATTATCCAAGGAGATTCTTGTAGATGTCTCCCAAGTACACTTTCTTCTTTCTACTAGTAATTTAAATATTGCTTATGTGTATACTTCTCTTAAGATATGGGTAATAGCTTCTTGTTAGCTGAACATTCCTTAGAAAGAGATGGTTCTTCTGAGATTAACAGAATACTTGGTATGATAAGATTTGCAGTGATATTCTTCTGTATTGTTCCATATCAATTAAAACCTTTGGAGGCTGATATTTTTTTCTTGAGACACAAAACAAAAGTAGACAAAGAAAGGGCTAATAGAACAATAGAAAACCTGCTTTTCTAGAAACCAAACTTGCCTCCCAGCACCAAGCAGTGTCACTAGCTCTCCATTTAGCCTCAGAAATTATGATCTGTGCACAAACTATCAGCAATTTTTTTATACATTTAACATGATGTGTTACATTTCACCTTACTTTTATCATTTAGTCACAATTTAATGATGGTTTATAACATCAAAACTTACAGAAATTACCTGATACTTATCATGACAAGCAAATTATTCCACTGCTGGATGAATCATAAGCAATTAATTGGTGTTTATATTTTCCCAAAAAATCACAGACAATTCTTTACTCTTATATTCTGCACACATGTAAGCCTATTTGAGAAATACTTACCCAAAAGTACATTACTATGATTTATATTTGGCTTTTTAATAGATACTTCTAAAGTGTCATCTAGAAAGAATATACCAGATTTTATTCTCCTAAATGGTACCTAAGTTTTACTTATATAAAAACTGTGTAATATGTCATTAACAAACTTATTTGTTACTGATAATCTTACAGAAAGAGATTGGAAACATCTCTCACAAATACTAATTAGGACAGCATGCCTATTTCTCAAGAATAAACTTTGCAATCAGAGAAACCTCCCTGATTTGTTAACTGGTTCTATTGGTATTCTCCCACTCAGCAGAGTGTCCAATGCTGCTACAACCACAACATAGTCCATTTAAAACCTGCCACTGGAACTTTGCACATGCCATGGTCACATCATTATTTCAGAAAACATAACCATTTAAATCCACAGGGGACTCCATCCATCTTTCTCTGAAGGTTCTGATACTACAGCCACACAAAACATTCTTATTTGGAAAAAAAAAAACAAATGTGATAATAAACAAAAAATTTCACATTTTTTGTAAAAAGCTTGAATTTCTTCATATATATGCTGATTTTTCATGGGCTGCCATTTGAAATACAAAACATAGACTTCTTGGCTTTGCTACAGATATGAACTGTGGTCCTGTTAAGAGGTCTCCTAGAGTATTATCTTGTCCCATAGAACAAGTGGAAATTTTGAATTTGTATTGGACATTTTTCTCTTCCAGTTACAGTTACCTTATTTCCTTCTAGAACAAAGCTATTCTGCTTATTCTGATGCTTATTATATCCTAAGTTGGCTGTTGAAGAAGCATATTGAGTATCATGCTTCTAGAATGATCCCTAGTTTTCAATAGTTAGCATGCTGAGTCAGACTGTCATAGTTTCTATAATTGCACCAAGACTACTGACAGAGATGCACTTAAGTGTTTATCAATATTCTTATTTTCCTTCAAATAAACTGGTTGCCTTAATCTTCTGTTTGGTATTGCATTAATCACATAAGGAATACACTGTAAAACTCATAAATGGACCAAGGAGGAATGAGGGAACTTGTGTAAGTTGAAGGGGAAACAAGTGATAATAGAAGACAGTAATCAGAGAAGCTACAAAGACTGTGTATCCCATAGCAAGATACGAAAGTGGCAGAACCTCCCTTTGCCCATGATCTTTGTATCCTTTCCTAAGTTCAGTTCTTAGCACAGCAACTCTACCATCTACTCGGTTTTCTTCCCAGATCTTCACAATCAAATGGCATTAAAACTCCCACATAATATGGACTATATGCCAGTGTCTCCTTAAAATTCATACATTAAAATTCTAATTACAAAATTTGTGTTGGAATTTGTCGATGAGGTATTCAGGAACCAATTAAATTATAAGGATGAGGACTTTTGCAATATGTTCCAAAAACAGAATCCATGTGCAGATGTAGCAAGTATTTCTCCATCCTGATACCTAGCTTCTAAATAATGACATGGAGTCTTATTATTAACTATGAAAGCTCAGCCTCAGCTTAGGCTTGTCCCACTAGCTTTTATAACATAAGTCAACCATTTATTTTAATCAATGTTCTGTCACATGACTCATTACCTCATCTCTCCATACTGTGCATTGCTGCTTCCTCTGTCTTCTTCCCAGAATTCTCTCTGCCCAGAAATCCCTATATCTTCTGCCTATCTGTTGGCAGTTTAGGTTTTTTATTATACCAATCCTAGAAATAATCTTCACACATTGGAAAAATATCCCACAACATGCAGAGCTTTCTGAGTGCTTGTGAGAAAACTTCCCCACCCCAACAACAACAACAACAACAACAACAACAACAACAACAAAACAAGAGTTTTGCGATCTCAGTTTCTTAAAAAATATGATATTGTTCTTGGATTATGCTTTTATGTTCTTCCCAGATATGGCAGATAGGAGTGACTTTACTTAATATTGTTCATTACAACTATTGATTGCTATTTGTTTATATGTCTGTATGAAAAAGGTGATAAATATTGAAGCAAAAACTTTTAGCAGCATTGCATTGAATAGTTGAATAAAAGGGGATATAGTTCAAGTGCATTCTTCCAGAATTGTGCTGACATCTATTTTACTGCCTTTTGGGATAAACCAAAATATAGCACAGAGCTTTATATACAAGGTTACTCGTATTGACCAAGTCAATCATATCCTCATCAAACAGAACCAGCGATTCTCCAGGGAAACTTCTCTATGTGTCTCTAGGGATAACACAAGACAGAAATCTTGTTTTAAGGTTGTGGATAACCAGCCACATGAACAATTCCTCATATGGCAGAAATAAGACAGGACAGGGGGAGTGGGTAGAACCTCTGGTGGGTAATGCAGGATGTCAATGGCAAATGATCACAGATAAACCAGGAAGTTCCATTTAAATTTTTAGAAAGAACATAGCATGCAGAAATGCCAATTTTATCCATTTATCACTTTATCTGTTTTAAAAATGTTATCCAATCACAAATTTATTATGAGAACAAATATTTTAAATGTAGTAAACAACAACATTGTGACAATATTAGTCAGAGTCCTGTAGAAATGGCTTTGTCTGATGCCTGGCCAGAAACTGCTTCATTACTTGGAGGATTCTAAATGTCTACACCTACATTTTGCTTTGATTATGGTTCCTGCCAATATATTTGATCAATGTTCTGCTTTCTTGGTAGTACCTCCTAAATTCTTATTTGTGGTTGTCATTGTCAGGGACTTGCAAATTCTCAGATCATTAAGATGACATGCCACATGACTCATATTTGACAGACAATTGCTTACTAAAAATACCTGTCCTGATCAGGGCAAATGCTCTAAAGGGATATTTTCAGCTTCTTGTTCTCTTGAGCTCTGTGATGATACTGTACCTGGTGAGATAAAAGCTGCCAAAGAAATAACATTCTGAAAAGCAGCTGGTTACTGCTGGGTGGACACAGCCTGTCCATGGGGATTTGGGTCAGAAGCAGAATTTTAGGAAGTTCTTTGAAGGTCTAAACTCTGCTGTACCTTACAGCCTGTGAACATGTCTCTAAAAGCTCTTAATTTTCAGACAATTGCAAGTCTTCTCTCCAAATGGCATTTAATTAGGATTACTACCCTGTTTGCTTATCTGATTTGGTTCAAGTCCATTATTTCTCTTGATTTATTCTCAATTGGTGTTGTCAGCATTTAGGAGTTTTGTGTGTGTTTTCTCAAATTGATGGATTGTGATGATATGGGGCAGGATGACTAGATCTCAGGACCTCATCACAAAACTGGTGAGCTCCTAGGTTCCTCTGCTGCATATGTCTTGATATTTTTACACAGGTTAGCAAATGGTAATGACTCCCATTTTAAGCTTTTTGTTTTTCTGCAAATGCAGCTACTATGGCCTCCCATACTAAACTTGTAGTTTAACTGCAATTGCCATTGAGGTTTACTACTTAAATGTCTGCCTTTATTCTTGAATATTTTTGAGACAGGGTTTCTCTGTGTAGATTTGAAGAACAGGCTGGTCTCAAACACACAGAGATCTGCCTGTATCTGCCTCCTGAATGCTGGGATTAAAGGTGTTTGCCACCACCACCAGGTTTATTCCTGAATATTTTAAGAAACTTTCTTGCTATGGCTTTTGAAAACTGTTAGTTTCCAAACTTATCACTAGCAAAAACACCTCTGTACATGAATAAAAATGTTGCTATTTTCTTCTATTTTCTAATCTAAAATTTTCTCCATATCTAAAATTTTCTCCATTTTCCAAATCCAGAAGCCTAAATTCATCCTGTTAAAACCTTACCCTCAAATTTTACTTGTGTATTAGCTAACAGTTGGTATTATCACTACTGCATAGGAACTGAACACAATAAATACTATTGCCAAGTTTCTCTTTCCATTTCTGTAATTTTGTGTGTGTGTGTGTGTGTGTGTGTGTGTGTGTGTGTGTGTGTGTGTACAATAGAACTGAAGTAAATAGCTTTCTATCAGTTATTTGGATTTTTGAGCTAAGTGAGGTGAGGAGGTACACGACACCACTACCAGTGGTATCAATATTTTGTGGTTTAGATGGTTAGTATTTGTCACTAGGGATTCACAGGTTAGGAGCTCAGTCCCTATTATGGAAATATAAGAAGTGTTGGAACCACTAAACCTTCTGTGTCATGTTTTTTGTCACTAATTGTTCATTAATGGTATAAAAAATACTAGCATATCTCTCAGTTCTATATCTTCAATTGATACATTCTTTATATTTAACATTTCAGGTTAGAATCAGTACTTTTTCACTCATACTTTTGACAGTTATATTATCTTCCAACTATTAATATTGCTATATCCACAGTAATTTTTGAACACATATATCTGATCTTTGTCTTTTACTCTTTATAGGCATCTAGGATCTTTGCATTCTGCTTATTGTTCTAAAAGATTCAATTAGGTGTTCTAATTGATGCATGTTATTTGGTAACCCCTGCAAAGTTCAAAACAGATGTCTATACATTCTAGGAAATGCTTGGAAATTTCAATGTAAATTTCATCATTTATTTTCCATTTGTTTTTTCTTGATTTGATTTTCTTGATGTTTTTTGCTTTGGCTCATTTTTCTTCAAAGCCAGTTTTCTATTCCCCCCTTTTTTACTGTACTGTTTTAAAGTTTCAATCTTGTTTCTTAGACATTTTCTCAACATTTATTTCTTATTGATTTTTTGAAATATCTAATATGATTTGTTTCCATCATCATCTTAATTCCCAAGTATCTTTGTATCTGTTTTCCTTTTATCCTAGATGTCATGTCTGATTTACAGAAGCATGTTTGGTGTTATCTGGCTAAAAATACCAAAAAGACATTGGTGATGGGATTTGTAAATTAAAGAATTGTATTTCACATTGATTCTTCTGTATATTATAGTTTTTTTAAAATAGTATCTTTTAAAAGTACTTTAGCTACCCTAATGCTGCACTTTTCCATCTGAAATAAGCATGATATTTTCTTAACCAGTTAATGTTAGAGTGAAACCATTTAAGTGGTGTCAAATTTGTGACAACTAGATTTGGTGATGAGAATACTGCATCTATTTCTTCAGAGTAAGCAAGGGAAATATTCCTGCAAAGCTCTCCTTTTCAGATTTCAATGTATTTCTCTGTGCTTTCTTGCTAACTCATGGTTCTATGAAACAACTGTCTTATAATTAATTTTACACACAAAGCTCTTTCAGTTATCATTTCAATACCAGGACACTATATACAGTCTATACCAAATTAATTCTCACTAAACAGTTCATGAATGAATAAGTGACTACTGGTAAAAAATTTGCACTTGTGTGCTCAGATTTGTTTGTAGTCAGTTTTGATCTCTCCCTGTGTTCACATTCTCATCTAAGGCTATAGAGGCATTGTTACTATAAATAGATTTTAGCAGCTCTATATGCTATAAGTCAGAGGGGGGATGACTCTGGAGAAGAATTGCCTAGAAGCACAAATGTCAATGAAAATTTTGTTTAACTCAAGGACATAATTTCTTTTCCTTCTTTCGGTATTCCAAACTTACAAATTAAACATTAAGATAACTGTATTAAAGATAACTGTATATTAAAGTAAAATCATTCTTTCAGATCTAAGTATAACCTACAACAACCTCCTCCGAAAAGACTTTCCTGACAAATCTGACTCAAATGTTGCCTTTAGATATTCCATACTCTGTTTATTTTTCTTTTCATGTATTATTTATTTTTCATTAACCTGAAGCTTTTCAGGCATTATAAAGTTTCTAGATGGTAATTCACAAACTCAAAACAAATGATATCTGATTATTGAGGGGTCTACTCAAGTGCCTACATACTGGCAGACTGAACTGATGGTCACAAACGTAAGTAGACCACTTTTCCCCTCCAATGAACAGTATGCTGTTCCAAAAGAAAGAGATTATTATTAGACACAGAGGAAGATGCCCATCTTTTGGTTTGCATAAGACTCAAACACTTGAGAAACAGACTAGTTATCTTGAGAGGCACAGTTTCTAAACATGGAACAGAGATTGGTTCATTTTATACTCCATGGAGCTCAGGCATATACAGGGAAACACAATGGTGAGAGGAAGAAAGGAAACATTCTTTGGGTCCCTGTAAGAGCCAAAGTTACATGTAAGTTTTAATTACTAGGACTAAGAGATGCATGAAACAAAAATAACTTTCATCTACAAGCCCCTGGACCAAGTACAGATAGTTTCTGAAGTGCTGGAAGCTGTTGTTTATGTAAGATAATAAGCCACATGTTTTCACTCCTCTAAACAAGTTTGTTTGGCCCATATGCACTAGATGTGCTTCATCACATATAGGCGAGAGGTTTATGGGCAGGAAGTATGTCAGGATATACTTTTCTCTCTGATTGAATGTAGCCAGGAGGTATGCAGGCAGGAAATACATCAGGATGCATGCTTGCCCCTGATTGGGCCTCATGGACAATGCAGTGAATTATGGGTTTTGCCTTCTTTAGCCCCTGCAAAACATGACATGGGGCCATTTCCTGGAAAATAAGGTATGAACTGACTGGTATGTAATTAAATCTTGCTTCAAATTTGGCTTTAAAGTTTAGTAGCAGTCTTATTCTCCATAAGTAGTATTAACATCCTCATGGTATTTTTTAAGCTCCTAAACATTAAGACCTAGGGACAGGTATATGTGTAATGCTGATGGCTCATGTCTAGAAGTTTGGTGAAGGAGGTAATAGTGATATGAGATAAATACCACTGTTGCATGATCCACAGGTACTGTCATTGAGACCTTAACCAGAACAGCTACTCTTCTCTAGAAGCAAGAGAGACATGCTGCCTGCTGGTGGAGAAAACCAGGGGTCAGCTGTCCAGAAATGGTCTACAAAAGAATCATCATAGTTACCTGCTAATACCGAGCAGAGGAACCACAGAGTTATCTAGTTATTAAGACAGAAGAGATACAAGCATTAGTCCTTTCTATGCCTAAGGACTATTGATGAGAAATTGTTGGAAAGGCAATTCTCATGTCAAGACTAAGGTCTTAGGCAATTGGGATTTGGAGCAATTCTGTAATTTTCATACAATTGTACTCACTGGCAGGTGAGATTGTTGGAAACAAACAGTTGTAATGGAAACAAAATGGCAGTAAATAACATGTAATGGCTATGAATTGACCATTACATTGAAGATATTGTCTAAACATGTGGCATGTCAACTAATTTAATATTCACAAGTAAGGTATGTAGTAGGTATGAACTATGGCCCAAATGAACGTGGCCTTTGAAGTTACATGCTCATATTTGAACCTCAAGGTGATAATGTTAAGTTCTTGTTACCTTTGAAGGTAATTAGATTGTGAGCACTATGCCTTCTTTAATGAGACAAGTACTATAAAGGGGATAGCATCTTCACTCCATCTTGCTTCTCTACTACAGGATGAAACAGCAATGTCACCATCTTTAAAGCAGACACTTAATCTTCTGGTGCCTTGATCTTAGCCTTCCTTGCCTTCAGAAATTTGAGGAATACATTTCTGCCATGTAGATATTACCCAATGTAACGATTTGGTCACATCAGTATTCTGTCATAATAGCAGAATTGATATAAGACGTTATAATTAAAACACAGGAAATTATATAAGAAAATTGATATTCAGTGACCTTGAAGGTCATTCTGATATGCCATCTCACACATACTATAGCAGGATGTGGGTAGAACCCCTGAGAATGGGAACCTAGATTATGCTTTGTCTATAACACCAAACTGATCATACATGTAAAGCCATGTCTCAAAACTAAGCCCTCATAGAGTTGAGACTGCCTTGTTCAAAGATTCATCAAAGTCCTGACATGGAATTTCCCTCTGAGGAATGTGTATTATGGTGCTCCAGTGTATAGCATTATTTATTCTCCCTTCACTCCAAGGTACTCTAAGACTACCTTGTACTTCTCCAAATAACCTATTTCTGAAAGCTTTGAATCTTGCCAGATCCTGGTTGTCCCATCTCCTTAGGATTCCTCCACACAAAAAGCATTATTCCTCCATACAGTAGATCATGATTAAGGGAATGGAGAAAAATAGTACAGAGAATTCCAAGAAGCCTGCAATCATTCAAAAGTCAACATCTGTTGGAAATCCTTGTTGTTCTTCCAAACATTATGATAGATAGCAAGTAGGTAATTTTTTCTTGATAACCTCATAATCTAATCATAAGATTCATCCTTTTTAGTGAGAACTATAAAAATAGATGCATCAGATCAGGTGTCCAATATGTGGATTGGACAGGAGATCAAAGGAAAGGGTTAGCACCTTGGGACTTGAGATGCTGAGGCTTCAAGAGATTATCTTCTCAGCAGCTTTGTGAAGTGTTCAGACAGGTAACAAAATCTGACTCCCATGGACAGGGGGCAGCATGGATCATTCCTAATATTGAGTATTTTACCATCCCAGGATTATCTGTTTCTAAATGAATACCCTTCAAATAAAATGCTTCTCTGAGCAAGACTGATATAAATGTGTGGGAAAGAACTGTCAGTTTCATGCTTCCTGTTTGGTGGTAACAGTCCCTCACCAACTTACTCCTACTGAAGTTCAACTTCTACAGAATGGTTGTTATTATCCACATTGAGAATAAAATATTTTTCTGCTGTTATACTTTAGTAGATGACTGGAATAGGGAGAAGAGTCATTTCTATCTTGTGTAGAACTAAGTTTTCATATGCCCAACCAAAGCTCAAATTATGGATCAACACTTAAATATAACAGGGGAAGTCTAGTGGCACATGCCTTTAATCCCAGCACTTAGGGAGCACAGGCATATGGAGCTCCATGAGTTTGCGGCCATTCAGTGTTGCATAATGAGATCCAAGCTCAAAAACTGTATGTAATAAAACAAAACAAAAATAAAAGAGGAGAGGGAAACAAAGAAAAAGGGGAAGATACGTATGGTCAAATAACCCTGGAAAATGTCATAAATCTCAAATGATACCATTGTTGAAGTCATTGTTAGTCTTTGTACTAAAAAACAAGAAAAATCTCTAAGAGGTGGTACAAATGACAGTATTTCCCAACCTGGGAGCACCTTTGGGACATTTACTCATCAAATGTACCTTATAGGAAAGTGCCTTATAGAGCTTGGGAGACAGAGCAGTGTTTCAGGTACTACAGAGAAGAGGAGGGTGAAGGGAGTAGCTCGCTATGTAGGATCCAGAAGTTTTGCTGATTTATCTGAAGCACAGAGTGTAGGCAGCTGACTGCTACAGCTTCAAGTTAGGTCAACCTTGGCTGAACACATCTCAGGAGCTCAATCAATACTTACAAAATAGAATTAGAACAGAGAATACAGCACATCCTCTTCTCTCATCGGAGGTGCCACCAACTGCAGACTTATTTAGAGACATACTTTGTGGAGAACTGTGTTGGTGACACTTTGATGATCTCTACAGGCAACAAAGGAACCTGGTGTAAAGTTCTCTTCCTCTGCAAAATCCAATAGAAAATTCTAGAGCTTTCCCTCCTACTCAGAGTCATCTTCCTTTTTCACTTCCAGACTCCAATTGAGAGTTAAATCTTTAAACCATTTGCAATCAGATTTTCAGAGGAAACCTAGTTTGATACTAAATTTCACCAAACATGTACTGCATAATTAACCATGAATATAAAATGGGAAAGTGAACTATGGGCTGTCCTCTTTACCACATATTGGAAACTGAGCCCCAATGATAGTGATATTGATGAGCATAAAGTTGTTTCTAAAATTTATGCTTTTTTATTTTTAATACAATTTTTAAATTTAAATATATCTTGATCATATTCTTCCCCTCCCCTGAGACCTTCAAGAATCTCCCCTCCTCCCTACCCACAAACTTTAAGCTCTTTTCACAAGAAAAATAAAAACAAAAACAGAGTCCTCCTTGTTTATTAGCTTCTTTGGTACTGTGGATTGTAGGCTGGCAATCCTTTACTCTATGTCTAAAATCTGCATATGAGTGTGTACATACCATGTTTGTCTTTTGTGATTGACTTACCTTGCTCAGAATGGTTTCTTCTAGTTACGTCCATTTTCCTGCAAGTTTCAAGATTCCATTGTTTTTTTTTTTTTTTCCGCTGAGTAGTACTCCATTGTGTAAATGTACCACATTTTCTCTATCCATTCTTTGGTTGAGGGACATCTAGGCTGCTTCCAGTTTCTGGCTATTACAAATAGTGCTGCTATGAACATCGTTGAACAGATGTCCTTGTTGTATGAATGTGCTTCTTTTGGGTATATGCCTAAGAGTGGAATTGCTGGATCTTGTGGTAGACTGATTCCCATTTTCTTGAGGAGTCACCATATTGATTTCCAAAGTGGCTGTACAAGTTGGCACTCCCACCAGCAGTGGAGAAATGTTCCCCCTTCTCCACATCCTCTCCAGCATGAACTGTCATTGGTGTTTTTGATTTTGGCCATTCTGACAGGAGTAAGATGGTATCTCAGAGTTGTTTTGATTTGTATTTCCCTGATGGCTAAGGATGTTGAACACTTTCTTATGTGTCTTTCAGCCATTTTAGATTCCTCTATTGAGAATTGTCTATTTAGTTCTGTACCCCACTTTTTAATTGGATTGTTTGGTGTTTTAGAGACTAGCTTCTTGAGTTCTTTGTATATTTTGGAGATCAGCCCTCTACCAGATGTGGGGTTGGTGAATATCTTTTCCCAGTCTGTGGGCTGCTGTTTTGTCTTGCTGACTGTGTTCTTTGCCTTACAGAAGCTTCTCAGTTTCAGGAGGTCCCATTTATTAATTGTTGACCTCAGTGTCTGTGCTACTGGTGTAATGTTAAGGAAGCAGTCTCCTTTACCAATTAATTTCCCACTTTGTCTTCTAATAGGTTCAGTATAGCTGGATTTACATTGAGGCCTTTGATCCATTTTGACTTAAGTTTTGTGCAAGGTGATAGGCTTGGCTCTAACTGCAGTCTTCTACATGTCTGCAACCAGTTATGTCAGAACCATTTGTTGAAGATGTTCTCTTTGTTCCATCATATAAATTTGGATTGTTTATCAAAAATCATGTGTTTGTTAGTGTGTGGGTAACAAGGAGGGCCCTAAAGAGAGACATACATTGTCCCCTGGAGAAGGAGAAAGTGTCAAGATATTCTGAGCAAAGTGGGAGCACAGGAAGAGGGGAGAGGGAGCTAGGAGAATGAGAAGGGGAGAAGAGGAGGGATGCCGAGGACATGAGGGAGCAGAAAGGTTGAGTCAGGGTATGAATAGATGATAACAAGAATGGAGATATCATAATAGAGAGAGACATTTTTGGTTTACAGAGAAATCAGGCACTAGGGAAATGTCTGGAGATCTACAAAGATGACACCAGCTAACAATCTAAGCAACAGAGGAGAAGCTACCGTAAATGTTCTACCCTGATAATGAGATTGATGACTAACTTATATGCCATCCTATAGCCTTCATCCAGCAGCTGGTGGAAGTAGAAGCAGACACCCACAACTAACCACCAAACTGAACTAAATCCCAGATTCAGAGAAGGACAAGTGAAGAGCACAGGGATCCAGACCAGGTTGGTGAAACCCACAGAAACAGCTGAACTGAACATTGGGGAACTCTTGCTCCCCAGACTGATAGCTGGAATACCAGCATGGGAATGATCCAGACCTGAGGAACATGGGTTTCTGTGAAAAAACCTTGGTAATCTACGGGACCTCCTGTAGAAGTTCAGTACTTATCCCTAGCATAGGTATGGACTTTGGGAGCACATTCTATATAGAGGAATACTCCCTGAGCCAAGACACATGGGCGGGGGCTTAGGCCCTATCCCAAAGGATACAACAGACTCTGATGACACCCTATGGAAGCCCTCACCATCCAGGGGGAGCAGAAAGGATATGTGATAGATAGGGTTTTATTTGGGGAGGTGGTAGGGGGGGACAGGTGGGAGAAGGGAACTGGGATTTCATGTAAATCAATCCTGTTTCTAATTCAAATAAAAAGAGTTGAAAATATAGAATAAAACAACAAAATCTCCCAAATCCAAGACAAGAAAATACCACCCAAAAAGGAAAAAGAAAGAAAACAAACTGTAACAAAGTAAATCACACACAAAGTTTGTAGAGTCCATTATGTGTTGGTCAAGTGCTCCTGAGCATGAGGTTTGTTCTAATTTAAGAAAAACAGTGTGCCAGAGAAAGATTCCATGTGACAGGGTTCAAGTAGAGATTTTTTTTTAATTAGGGAAAGGAATCATAAAAAGGGGAAAGGGGAGGGGGGACTGGCTTCTGAGATAGGAACATCAGATTAGTGGGGCAGAGATAGAGAGAAGAACAGACAGACAGAGAGGAAGAGAGAGACAGAGAGAGAGAGGGGGGAGTGGACAGGGCAGTTTTAAAAGGGAACATAGTGAATATGCGTATTTGGTGCTCTTAGTGGCTGCAGTTGAGACTGTCCTATTGGAACTCCAAGGACAGTCCAGTACAGATGCCTGAATAATAACAAGGTCTGCTTGGAAGTGTTTGATATACTCACTATCATTCCAATGGAGAAAACGGATTTTTCCCTCTCCCAGCAGGTATAACTGAGTTTAGCTGTTAACCTTTATCTTAGTGATCAGGTTGTCATCCATCCATCCATCCATCCATCCATCCATCCATCCATCCATTCCTTCTTTTAAATACAACAAAATAATATAAGAAGATAAAGCAAAAACTATCACATAGAAGTTGAACAAGACTAATCAACAGAAGGATAAAAGCCCAAGAGAAGGTACAAGAATCAGAGACTCACCCATTTGCACATCCAGGAATACATAAAAACACTGAACTGGAAGCTATAATATGTATGCAGAGGACCTGGTGCAGGCTTGTTGAATTCCTGTGCAAGCTCCTCAGTTTGTGAGTTCATGTGACTTGGCTTATGTTGACGTAGAGAGCCTTGTTTCCTTGGTGTTCTCCATCCCCTCTGGCTTTTACACTTTTCCCACTTCCTCCCACTTCCTTCCACGTCCTCATCTGTGATTCCTTGAGCTCAGATGTAGTGATATATTATTTATGATTTATTGAAGTTTGCCTGAGGATCCAGAAAGCAAAATCAGTCACAAGCCATAGAAGCCAATCACACACCTTTAATCCCAGGACTCAGAATTAGGAGGCAGTCTTATCCCTGTTTGTTTAAGAACACACTGACTAAACAAACTTGATCCAGTGCTTTAAAATAAAACCCAGCTAACACAAAGAGGATCTCAGCACTTGGTATTACATGCCTTTAATCCCAGCATTAGAGAGGTATAAAAGACAGGAGCAAGGTCTTCAGCACTCAGTCTCAGGATTCTCCAGCCATGTTGAGTGGAGCATAGCAGTCTGGAATTGCAGTCTGATGTATAATGGAGCCAGAATTGCCTTTCATTCTGAGGAGAGGTAAGAGGTAGTGGTGGCTGCTTTTCTTTTCTGATTTTCATCTTGAAGCTTGAACCCCAATATCTATTTCTGGGTCTTTTATTTAGTGTTCTATACTCTGATGGGAGAGATTTGATGGAGACATCCCTTTTAGGGCTGAATGTTCCAAAGTCTTTCACTCTCTGCATAATGGCTGGCTGTGTGTCTCTTCATTTGTTTCCATCTGCTGCAGGAAGAAGCTTTCTGATCATGACTGAACAAACATTGTTGTGGATCAATCTGAGCTAATAACTGTATTTTGGACTAGGAGGATTTAGACGAGTCAAACACTATCCCAGTCCTCAGATTCAACTGTGGTCAAAGGCAAACTAAGTCTGTAAAGGAAAGCACATTGGCAGGCTGGCCCCAAGTGCTGAGGAGCATTTTGTCTGTTAGATGTGGAGAGCCCATGGTGGAAGTGATTCAAGGCAACAGTTCCCAGCTTCTCTGTGCACTGCAGTAACCAAAATTCTGTCCTATACCAGTTGGGTTTCTGATTTAATAAGCAATGATAAAGCCTGGAAATTCTCTTCTTACCACAAGATATTGAGGACCACACTCTTAGATCCTATGACTTAGGAAATTATTAAAGAAGTATTTTGGAAATGAGGTCAAAGATTCCTCATTAAAGGACAAAGTGTTAATATGGACTGGAGACATCTTTCAAATTGTCTAAACAACAGTGATATGGGAAATTATGTGAATATTTTCATAGATTCCATTACTACCTCTCCAAGATGTTGCTACCTAAGTTTTCGAACATGAGGAAGAAAATGTACAAGAGGAAGTGTGGGCTAATCCCAATTAATGTTATTAAAAATTTGCCACTTAAGGAGGGAGGGAATGAAAAGGCTGCTAATAGGCTCACTTCCCTTGTTTCCATGCTGAGGCATGATCGTAATTATTTTGGGGAAAGGGAAATTTGGACCCCTTTCACTTACTTCACTCAGTGTTGCTTTTCTTTTGGTTAATCTTCTATATACTGAGTTCTTTATAGTAATTCATTACCTAAGAATATTTTGGTGTATAATGGAATTTGCCACACTGGGATAAACATAAAAAGGAAGTCAAGGATTTGGCATGTTTAGTGGGCTTTGCCGAAATGCGGTTTCTTCTTGTTGCAGTCACAACTTATGTGTTCTCTATTTGCCAGAGAGAAATTCCCTTTGTGAGGTAGCAATTCTAGGATGATGTTTTCATAGAGAAAACTCAAAACTTTAAAAAGAGATAAAGCTAGCTATCTCCTAGAGACCATACAATGATTCCTAAGGGCTTCATAGAGCTAGTAAATAGGCTGCTGTTCTAGCTGGATACTGTATCCAGGCATATTTTACTTTGTCTGCAAAGGACCATTGGGTTATTAGCACATTTTAAAGCCCACATGCTATTGGTCTTATTGATCTCCTGATATTTTGTAGAAGTTTTCATTCATGTTATGATATTTGCTCTCCCTATTCTAGTATGCTTCTATAGAAGGTGTTGGGGAAAACATGGAACAACTGTATACAGAAAGGTTTATACAACAATGCGCTTACGAGAGCAATAATGGTGGAGTCAAAAGAAAAAAAAAGTGTCCTAATTCAGGTCATTATGTTCAAAATATAATTGGTTAATAAGTCGTATGCAAAACAATATCTGCTAAAATTTCTAGATCTAGAGGTCCTAAATTAACATTCCAGTGCAACACCTGAAATTTGTCTTTTTAGCAAGTTCTCATGCGATTCTATGCAGTCACTTCACTATTGAGTGTTTGTAAACCATAGCTTCAGGCCACTGTGGTACCTGTGTGCAGCCTTATATGACACACTTGGTTAGGGATCCTCATCAACATCCAAAGCCATGGACAACCACGAGTAGCCTAAGCTTAGTATTCATCTTCCAATTGCTACTAACATTTGTATTGCTTATGGCTCCCACACCCTCATTCCTAGATTCTCTTTGTCTCTGTCTCTGTCTCTGTCTCTGTCTCTGTCTCTCTCTGTCTCTCTCTGTCACTCTCTCTCCCTCCCTCCCTTCCTCCCTCCCTCCCTCTCTCCCTCCCCCCCTCCCTCCCTCCCTCTGTGTGTGTGTGTGTGTGTGTGTGTGTGTCTGTCTCTGTCTGTCTGTCTGTCTGTCTGTGTGTTTGTGTAGAAAAAACCCAAGAGTATGGTTTACAAAAAACATAATCAATAAACACATATACCAATTCTAGCCTTTCTTGCACCTTGCACATTTAAGGATATTTGTATATTTGTATTTTGAAAATTCTCTTGTCAGAAACTATTGCCAATGTAATAATATTCAGAAGTGCCTCACAGGAATATAGAGATAGGTCATTAGAGTGGGATATGGGCTGTGGATTTACTTGTGACTCCCTACCCTTTTCTTTCCTGTTATTGTAATAAGATATTAGAGCTAATCAACTTAAAAAGACTAATGGTGTATTTCGGGTAATGGCCTTGGAGATCCCATTCTACCTCTAATTGGCATCTATATGGAGCAAGTTGAATAGGGTGAGAAAGTAAGAAGGGAAGAGACCACACAGAGTATGCCCTAAAATCTCCAAAAAGCTTATCTCTTTCAATTTCCAGTAGCACCAGTACACAATTTGCCATTACCACAAAAATTACTAATAAGCCTTTAAGAGGTGAGCTTTGCGGGAAACCTTATCCAATCAGAAAAAGCTCAGATGAAGGGGAACTTGTTTCTCAATGAATTTTCCTTTGAGTCATGTATACATATGATTGTTACGCTAAATCTTTCCACCATAAGCCACCAGCCCTACCGCCATGTGGGTGGTCTCTGCCAGCTGGCCGAGTTTTGCTTGCCTCGTGGATGGACAAAATAATATAGAGACATATTAGGTTCAAAGCTGCTTGGCCAATGAATAGGATTCCTCATCTGTTAGCTCAGTCTTAGTTATCATAAATCTATATATTTTATAAGACTTATCGGATGCCTTATTGGCATTCTCCCTTGTTGGTGGATCACATCCTGCTGCAGGAGGAGGAAGGGGAAAAGAGGAAACTTCCTGTTTCTCCTTGCTCAAATATGAGTCTCCTTGTTATGTCACTTCCTGCCTGGATCAGCACTTCTCTACTACATTTCCCAGAATCCTCTTTGACTCCTAGTCCTGCCTAACTTGCTGCCATTGGCCAAACAATATTTTATTCAACAATCAATAAGATAAACACACATAGTACATTCCCCATCATATGATTAAGATGAATTTTTCTATTTTTAATTTAAATTACAAGATTGTTTTACATGTCAATCTCAGTTCTCTCTCACTCCCCTCCTCCCCTGACCCAACTAATACCCTTTATGCTCCCCAGGGAGGGTGAGACCTTCCATGGATACTCTTCAGAGTCTGTTATATATTTTGGGATGGGGCATAGACCCTCCCCTATGTGTCTAGGCTAAGGGTTAAGTAAGTCTGGACATTTAACATTTTAGTTGATAGTGAATGAATTCAAAATGTCAAGGATAGAATTAATATATTTTACATTTGAGGATGACATGAAATTTAAGGCAACATGGCAGATAGTTTTGTTTTGAGTATTTTTGTTCCCCTCAAATTCTAGTGTTCAAAACACTAATTATTAATGTTATGGTGTAAAGAATAGGCCTTCTGGTAAGGGATTACAGTAGCAAAGTCATTCTGGGAGGACTTGACACCATTGTCAAATAGTTTTAAAGAAGTCCATTTGCCTCATTCTCCATGCAGAGACACAAGGAGAAATTGACTACTAGCTACCTGCAAAAGGCCCTTCATAACCTGAACATGCTGGACTGTTCATCCTCCAAAACTGTGAAAAATAATTTCTGCTGTTTGTAAGATATGAGACGGTGGTATTGTGATAACTATTCAGAATACACAAAGACAGATGGCATCTGGCATTTCAGTTCTGTAGAGATAATGTAGTTGCTATGGTAAATGTAGGGAATGTAAGAAAAGAGAATGATTCAATTACATTATCTTTTCAGACCTTCAAAGTAACATGCACGTAACGTATTTGCCCCTGCATTTAGACACAGGACTTGATGCTTAATGTAAATATCAGTGACTGTTTATCATGTTGTGATGGGATCAAGGCTCAAAACCATATCTTTTGATCCCAAATCTTATCATCTAATACTTATTCAAATTTGTTTCTACTCTCACAATCACTAATGGCAGTGTGATGTACTCTAAGAATAATGCAGCTGTGGAGAAACAATGCTGCTTTGAAGCTGGGGAGATGGTAGATTGTGTGCACATAGCCCACAACAATGAGCATCATTGTTCCCAAGGACAGGCCAGTAAAGTTAACCTCAGCAAAGTTATTTTAGGTTCATTAAGCCATAGTATTCTCATCAGCAAAATGGATATAATTACAATGCTTACTCAGATGTTGTTAAAAGAAAGGGCTGCTCTAATATATGAAAAGAAGTCTGTGTATGGCAGAGAGAGTGAAATGTCACCCCCAGGTCCAACATACTATGAAAAGTCAGATTCTCAGTCCTTTTATTGAAGTTAATTTTTGGTAAAAATAAAACAATCTCCTCTTTATATAATGATATTTTATATTTTACATATAACTTAATGATTTTTGATAAATTTGATTTTTAACTATATGACTAAAAGTAACTTGCCTTTATTCTGCCATAGAAGCAGACTCTTGCAGTGGAAATGCTTTGAATTTTTAATTCATAGAGGATTCAGTTTAAGTGCCTCACATATCATTCTCTAGCTGTGTGAATTTACATAATTTATGAGATGAAGTTCTTATCTATAAAAGCAGTTAACAATATCTATGCAAGTAGTTGTGAAGATCTATCATTAAAAGGACCTAATCATATGTGAACCACCTACTGGTTAGTGAAAATAAAATTTTAAATGTTTTTAGTGAGAAGCAAAAGAGACGCAAGGAACTTAAATGAATAATGTCTTTGTCTCCTGAAGTTGTTATAATCAGATACCCAGGATCTGATAATTAGAAATTGTTCATAGCTCTGGAGACCAACAAGCCCAAGATCAGTGCCCTAGTAGAGTACATGTCTGTTGAGGCTCATTTCCTGTTTCTTGCTACATCTTCACATGTTGAAGGGAGTGAAGGGTTTTATTCCCATTCATGAAAGAGTCACCCTCTTTTCTGACCTATTTACTTTCTCAAAGACCCTTCCTCTTCACGGCATCATGGGGAAGAATTTTAACATAAGCATTTGGAGTAAATAAAATATTCAGACCTCAAAATATATGCGATTCTGATTTAAAGAAAAAAACACTACTAGGATGATAGTGGTTGACTTTGAATCAACTGTTTCATAATTAGTACAGAAACTACAACTCCCTCTTTATTCTACTAGTGTTAATATTATCTTCCATTCTCATTATAGTTTTGGTCACTTGTGATCACAAAATGACTTCAGCAGCATCAGACTTCCAAAAAGTAAAGAAGAAAAATGAGACTTAAAATTCTCTCCAAAGTTTGGATTTGTATTCTAAACAGTACTGTTTATTAGCAAAGTAACCTTTTATTTATCATTGTGTAGATACAGTTTTTTTTTTCAGCAAGGTCTTACAGCCCTTTAGCCCCAAATAAGCTCACAGAGACTTACATTAATTATAAACTTTTGGCCAATGGCTCAGGTTTCTTATTGACTATCTCTCTCTTAATTATTAACCCATTTCTATAATCTAAGTATTTACACGTGGTCTTGGCTTACTGGAGAATGCTCCAGCATGTTACTTCTTTGGTGGCTACATGGCAACTCTCTGGTGCCTTCTCCCTAGAATTCTCTCAGTCTAGTAGCCCCACCTAAACTTTCTGCCTGGCTACTGGCCAATTAGTGTTTTATTCATCAACCAATAAGAGAATATATATCCCCCATCATCATTGGGCAGAGTTGAGTCACATGTCTCCCTGTGTAAAACAATCAATTGTCATGGAGAATGAAGGTACCATGAATTTCTGTCTGAGCTAGAACAAATAAAGATGTGTTCTATATGAGGTACACAGAGCCCCACCAAAGAATTAATTAGGGATCCATTAGTTAAGGACACAGAGTGGGCAAGAAGGTCAAGGGAGTGTCAGGTAGACCACAGACATGTGCCATACTCAGCAAAGACTACCTTTTCTCTCTCAATGTATAATAGAAATGGATAAATTTACAATTCAGAAGTATCCATCTGATTTTATGAGTTCTGATATGTGGTTATGAAACTCAGAATATTCTGTATAACCTAAGAACTTGTCTTACATTAAAATAAATTAGCTTACTAATTTAGATCATATTTTTATATAGCATTCTAGATAATGTATTTAAATACAAATATTAAAAGATATTATTAGCAGCTAATGGGGGGCTTTCGCCAGTCCTGCTCTACAGCTTAATATTTGATAATAGAGCTATATGGGAGGGTAAAGTTTTCTTTGAGGTTTTTCCAAGAATTGTGTTATTCAGGCACAATAATTAGATAATAGACAAGCCAGAGCCACATCAAGTTGCATAAATTGCTCATGCCGGGTTTTGGCTTAAATATCTGGATGCTGTTTCATGATAGAGCTTTTCCAAGCTAAAATGTGAGGCTCCATGATACTTGCAGTATTCAGTCCTTCCTTTCCTAAATTCCTGCCTTACCATCTATCTCAGCACATAGAAATCTTTATCCTCTCTCAAACTTCTAACAAGGCTGGGTCTTTCCTTTACTAATTCCTTGAACACATATACATATACCCTGGTAACTAATTGATTGACTATTTTATAATTATAGTTTACTCTTCCTCCCCCAATAGTGTATGAATTTCATCAAGTGTTGAATGCTTACCATCAGCAAAGGCTTGATGCACAGCAAGTAATCTATCAATATTTAGTTTTATCCTGTGTATTTAGCACATACCAATTAATATATATTTTCAAAAATGCAAGTACTGGGTTTTCATTTTATAAAATACATCCCACAGGAAACATTCTTTAAAGGGGCTTTTTTCTAAGGATTTAAAATGGTACTGTTTTTACAGGGACTCACTCCATATTGCTTTTCAAGATCTCTCTCTCTCTCTCTCTCTCTCTCTCTCTCTCAAAACCACTGCACCTCTAGCAAAAGTCATATGTGACAAATAAACCTTCTATGTTTCTCATTTCCTATCATAATTCAAAGACAATTATAAAATAAGAAAAGAAAAAAGAAATAGAATAAAAGTAACAGCTCTAGAATGGTCAGCATACAAGCAACACAAAGACCCTAAATAATTACATCCCACTGTTGCTCTTGAGTCATTCTGAGACATGAATCTCAGAGAGAACTAGAATAGGTTTTTCTCTGTGAAGCAACATGAACAGGATGTTTGCCAAACATATTGGTGTCACTTCATGTGCACAGTGATTATGGGACACACAATCCCAATGCTCACTGATAGTGGGTGCTGTCACTCCCTGAGCAGTCAATGTGCAACATACATTATGCTATGTCAGACAGAGCAGAGGATTAAAAAGTAGTAGCAGGATGAAATAAAAGAAAGGGCTGATGGTATGGATCTGGATACAGGGACAGTGGTTCTTCTGTATACTCATAGTGTGATATGCTGGCTGGTCTACTTTTTGTGTGGACCACTTTGATCCATCACAAGAGATTTCTACAGGACTTTTATGTCCTAAGCATTTTACATATGAAATCATTTCCTCTCCTAACCAAGTATTAAGTCCAACACAAAGACAAAAGCAGAAATAACCCTGATATGGCACTCCTGTTCTTTCTCTGAGAGACAAGGCTCCTAATCTCAGACATCCATGAGGAATCTTCAGTGTTCCAAAGGAGTCAGTATGGAAAGCACTGGTTCATCCAATCTCTTTATTGTACAGAAATAAAAAAAATGAGAGTCAGTTTGAGGTATAAGGCTGGCACAAAGCCACATACACAACAATCCCTGCCTCCCCAAAACTAAGCAGTGGACTGAACTAATAGTTCTTGAGGCAGTGTTCATCTGGAACTGTCTGCACACCATTATCTGTAGAGAAGCAACTGTTTCTTTTTATTTAAACTTGAAACAATCTTATTTTATATATCAATCTCAGTTCCCGCTCCCTCCCATGCTCCACCAATCCCTAGCCCATCCCTCTTCTGTTCTATAGAAAGGCTGAAACCTTCTAAGCAGGATCATCAAAGTCTGTCACATCTTTTGTGGCAGGGCCTAGGCCCTCCCCCATGTGTCTTTGCTGAGAGGGCATCCCTCTATGGGGAATAGGCTCCCAATGTTCATTTGTACACTAGGTGTAAATGCTGTTCCACTACTAGAGGCCCCATTGACTACCCAGGCCTCCTAACTGAGACTTGTGTGCAGGGGGCCTGTTTCTGTCCTATGCTGGTTTCCAAGCTGTCAGTTCCCCCTTATTCAGGTCAGCAATTTCTGTGGATTTCCACAGCATGGTCTTGACTCCTTTGCTCATCACTTCTCCCTCTCTACAACTGGATTCCAGGAATTCAGCTCAGTGATTAGCTGTGGGTCTCTGGAGAAGCAACTTTTAAGTCTTATGTTTCATCAGATACTTAAAATTGATATTCCTGTAGAGGGAGACAAAGAGTCTGCATAGACAATGACTGCTTCTAAGGTAAGGTTGTAAGGCAGCCCCAACTGTGTATAAACAATGATCAGAATAAGGGATCTTCAGCACTGACTGTGGGGGGAGTCATGATGTGCCACAGAGTCCTAGAGAAGAGGTTTTTTTTTTCCTTGTTCTGTGTTCTGGGAAATATATTCCCATTCTGACAGATGTTCTAATTCAACAATTAGCAGTGACTATGACATGCAAAAATTACCAGTTGCTAAAGCCCCATTTAGTCAAATTGAAGACATGGGTATTTTTATACACAGCAAGTCTTGGATTATGTAGCTTGAAGCAAACACTTGCCCAGCATCTCTCTGGCTTACGTATTTTGTCACTAACTGTAATTTATTTTTAAATATTCTAAAAATGTGCCCATCGCAACAGCCTCTGGGTTGTGGGAGTAAAAAAGAAGAGCATGAAGCACTGTTTGAAATACCGTCCACGGAAGGACTTCCTCCCTAGCCCTCAGTGTCCTGAGAGCATGGGGAAGCCTGGTGGTCCATAGCAAAGGACAACTTATTAAAGCATTTTGGTTCCACCAGAAAATATCATTACTTCTTTGCCTCTTAGGGGTCCTGAGTAAAATTAAGAAAAGATATTTCGTTAGTTTCATTGTTTCCAGTTCTCTCTGCATTCTTTTCTCACCATATTATTAATATTCACTGCATGGCACATATTTTCTATACTGCTGTTTTTTCTTCAGCAAAATTTTGTTTCATAAAATGTACAACCCCAGTAATATGAAATAACTGCAAGTTCTCAGATTTGAGAAATCACTGGTAACTGATTTTCAAGCCTTTTGGAATATAGCTACACAGATAATGAGTGCACTCAAAAATATTGTATCCTTCACGAATGCATCAATATGAGCTGAAATGCAGTATAATTGTGAATTGTATGTGCAATATGTACTTATATTAATACTATAGTGAATGCGAGGTTCAAATAGTTTTCTTGACAATTCAGTAGTTTTAAGCAGCTTTCCAACAGTCTAACTTAACTGTCAAACTCTTCTTGTTTATATGGCTCTTGAACACCTTATGTCATGTATAAGAGAAGTCTTAATTGTATCATTTTCTTGTAGTTGAATACTTTATAAATTATTTGCAACATCTTTGCTCTGCAGCTCCTCAGAAGGCATTGTCAAAAGCCCCAGGTATACATGTAAGGTTTAATGCATTCACTATCTGGAAACACTTTACAGAGTTGCTCTGAGTAAAACAACAAAAAGGGTAAAATACCAGAAATCAAGTCTGAAGTGTAGGCAACGCTACTTCCTTTAGTATAAGATTCTTTGACTGTCATAATGATTCCAGTGCAGAGGCTATTCCTGGTCTAGATTAGTATTTCTTTATATTAGCATATTTTATCCTCAAATATTTTGCATTAAAATTAAAGTTCTCATATTCATTTCACATCCCTTATTTGCTTATCTTGAGCATTTCTCTTTGTAAGCTATGACGGACTTGACAGGCAGGCCCCCTACCTTGCTTTGAATGCATATTCTGTATTGGATTGGCTGAGTGGCCTGTGCTGGTTGATAGCATTGGAGAGGAGACAGATGCTCAGTGATCAAAAGTCTGTTTCTGATGCATGGGGTACTGTTTCTATGCAAACCAAGATTTTCAAATACACATTTGCAGATGACACTCCAAATTACCAAGATGGGTTGGCCAGCCTTGGTGTGATGATGTTTTTTAGGTAGCACCTACCCACAAAGGTGCTGAATTCTCAAGGTCAGTGGAACTCTTTTTCTGGCATGGTTCCTAATCCTTTTCTAACAGGCTGTTCTTTGTCTGTAAAGCTGAAATTGTCTCACAGCTTTCCACCCAGTGGCTGGCTGTTATTTTTCTTTTTTCTGTTCATTATTTAAGACATATACAGAACTTCCAGAGACTATAACCAGATATTTACCAACACCTGGGTGTTTCTTCTTCAGCATCTTTACATTTGTTAACTATGTCTTCATTGTTGTCAGCCTCATTATCTCCTGCTTGAACAGAGTTATCAGATTTCACTATTGTCCCTGCCCCTTACCTTTTATCACACAAGTCTCTTTCCCATACATCTGCTATCTCCATATATATTTCCTCACTTATAAATTTTAACAGCTCATCTGTCTATGCCATGAGTGAACAAATTATGTAGGCAGTGTTCATGTACAAAATTATGTGTATCCAATGTGACTTCTCTAACTTCTTGTTCTTAAGTATTTTCCAGACACATGGCTTTTACTATTCTTGCAACAAATTCCATATAATCACACCTTTAACTCATTCACTTAGCAGTATTTTTTAACAACTTCTGTGATTTCCCAAGTCTCTCATAGGTCTGTGTCACAGGTAAGTTTGCCTTACCTTTGCAAAGCAGTATCAACTCTTATCAAATTCTTCAGGGTTACATTCATGTTTCCCTATGACACTTATGTTTTTCTTTGCCTTAAACCTGTTAACAAAGACCCAGTATATGCCAAAAAGACATCATATTTCTTTTTTTCTTTTTTCTTTTTTCTTTTTTCTTTTTCTTTTTTTTTTTTTGGTGTTTTGAGACAGGGTTTCTCTGTGTAGCTTTGGAGCCTGTCCCGGCACTCACTCTGTAGACCAGGCCAGCCTCAAACTCACAGAGATCTGCCTGCCTCTGCCTCCTGAGTTTTGGGATTAAAGGCATGGGCCACCAATGCCTGGCTGACATCATATTTCATACTCTGATATTCTTATTGAGTCCATGACCTTATTTTTATTGCAGAGTTTATAAGATAAACTCAAAGAAATCAGGCAAATAACCAAAGGCAAATTACTATCAATTCTAGATTCAAGAACTGAAACAAGCCTTGATTATAAGCAAGCATCTTTGAAATTTTGATGCCTAATAAAACACCAAAAAACTCCAAAAAGACAGGAGCTATATTCCTTATAGTGGTGCTGAATATATACATAAATACATATATGCATATATATGTTTAATGATTAGTATAACTGAGTTGATTGACTTAATTCAGATGACTTAATTCAGATGACTTTGGGTATGGAGAATCAAAACACTGGTTGTCTCCACATACCTATTCAGGGACCAACCCAACTAGAATGGTTATTTTTCTCTACATGGTGCCACAGGTCCTTGTAGGGGAAGCTGTAGCCACGCCTTCTTAGGGGCTGGCTACAGGTGTGCCTGACCACGCTTGTGAGGGCGTGGTCAGAGTGACGTAGTGTGACTGCGTTTGTGCTTTCGGTTTCTCTTTTGGGCTTGCATACAGACTGCTGCCACGCTGGCTGGCTAGGTCACTCTGTAAGTAAGGCTTTTCCCTATTAAATACCCTTATATTTCTACCTGACTCCCTATTGGTAATTTCCCACTATAGGTCCTGTAGTAACTCAGCTAGCTACAGTAAAAAGGCTTCAATTTTGTAGCTTTCTAGAAGTTACTATTTCCTAATCCTGGCTGCTGTACAATCTGCTGCAGCTTTAAATATGATAATACTGACTAGTGAATAAAGTGTCAATTAACTTTTCATGGCATAATTTCTATGTCTCACTGAAATCATGCTAATAGTACATTATGCCTGTCCCTTCATGGAATCCCCGTTCTATGCAGAGCATGCAGCAGTCCAGTGCTACAAGCTGCACATTGTGGTGCTAGTGCTGTGGGAGTAATCACGATAAGAACTATAGGCTTGACTGCATGTGACCTTCATATAACTCTGCACTCTGGAACTGAATTTGTCATGGATTCAAAGATAGAATTTCCTTCTCTACTCTACTTTTCCTGGTGCTAATTTCAAAAGTAAATGGCTGTGCTTTGTAGGTTGCATCTATTTATCAACAAATCATGTCCCAAGTGTCCTATGTAATCATTCTCATTCCATAGGAATTTCTCTGTGTTTTCTCTACCTTGCTACATTGCAATCATAGTCTTCTGCCTCCCACAGTTCCTTATTCTTTAAGATATCTCCTCTTAACTTCTCTGGGTCAAAAATTTTCATTAGACAGACAAATTTCTTTCACAGAGCACTGTAATTTTGGAGTCTGACCCCCTGTTGTTTGTCTTGGCTTCGGGGTCCAGCCCCAGATCCTGCACCTTAGTCTACTTCAGATTTCTTAAAAAATCTTTCAAGCCATCTGTAGCTAAGAGCCTTTTGAGTAGATTAGCAGCAGGTCAGTACAAAGAGTAAAGGCAGGTAGAGGAAGGGGTTGATAAACTGGCCAAGAAACAAGAGTGATCACCACAAAGGAAGCACCTCAAGCTACTTTTTACTTCTGAAGGTAACTGGGGAAGTGAACTAGGCTCAAGTCCATGATGGTTCCTTCTCATTGTCAGTGCCAGTGCACATGGTCAGATAGGGAGCATATCTGTCTTTGTGAGTTGGCACAGTGGCACTGTGTGAAGTGCATGATAGCCAAAGGTAGATTCAGTACAAAGAAAAAGAATTTGGATGTTGAGGTCCTAATTCCTAGCTCTATGATTTGGAGCAATTAATCTCTGTGAACCTTCAGTTCCTGTTTTAGAAATGGAAAAGATGTTCATTTGTTTGTGGTGAGACTTGAATATGATGATACATATCACAAACCTCAAATGGGAACTTTCAATAAAGACAGAAATTCATATTACATGGTGGGGGTAAGTCAGACAAGGCTGGAGACAAAAGGTGGGTAGTAGGTAATAGTTGGTCTTCCAGACTAAGGAATGGAATTGAAGTACAGGTCAGAGAGCAAAGCTAAACATTCAGGGATTGTGATTAGAGCCAGGGTTCCTGACTCAACAAAGACAGATTTTAGACCTTTTGAGATAGAAGGTCAATAGCTGCCAACAGTCTTTCTATTTCTATCAAGTATGGTCCAGAATTGGGCATGGATCCCAGAGAGCTTATGAATGAGCAGACAAAGACACCAAAGAGAAGTTCAGTCTTCCAGGTAGATGTGTGAGATGTTAATAGATGGCTGTTGTCCAGAGCCTGTTTGCTTCCACTTGTGCTAGGAGCTGCCAGCCACTAATGGCCCATTCTGACAGCAGTAATACAGGAGGCTGAAGGTGGGTTAAGAAGTCTATGAACGCTCAAATAAAAGAGTAACGGGTATTTATTTGGGGAGCACTCACAGAATGAAGGTTAAAAAGCCACAGTGGTCTTCTGCCCCTGGAGGTACAGGATGCTGCCATACAGGATGTTCAGACCACTAAGAGCAAGGCCCCTCCGATTCCTTATAAGGGATCACCTCTGCATATCAAAGCCACATCATAAGACCTGTACCTCAAATCTATTGACAGAACAAGATGTCATACAGGAGGCGTGGAATGGTACTTGGAACCGTGTTGGAGAACTGGGTAAGGCACAAACTACTGGTGCTTGGGAAGCAGTATGGATAGAGCACTGACTCCTCAGAGCAGGAGACAGATGCAAATTGGGCACCCAGATGAGGGAGATGGTTCCTACTGTATTGGTTTTATTTTTTGGCAGGGAAGAGCATGTTTTCTCTATATCCTTACAGCTTCTGTATCTGCCATTGTACATGAATGTATGCATTTGTATGTATAAACATTTTCTGGATTATCCAAAAATACACAATAAGTCTGTGAGGAAAAATCAGAGATTCAGTAATGGAAGGGCCTAAATAATCTATAGGTGTCATGGTTTTACTGTCTTCTAATGTTTGCTTTTCCACATCATTTATACTTCAAATCTTAAACCTCACTAGGACAGAGGAAATCTGTGTCATTATAACATAGAATAAATGTTTGGAAAACATTGGCTGAATGGATTGTCTGTCAGGCCCCACATGAGTTGCTTTGCTGTGTTTGGCATAACTGTATGAAATATTATTGCTCTAATTTTATAAATGCAAGAAGTGGTATTCAGAGTAAATTTACACCAGATTTGTAAGTGGTATAATTTAAAACACCATAGATTCTAGCTCATATACTATGTGGTATGTCAGGATTTGAGATGGTGATGTGAGATTATTCAATCTGAAGTAAGAAGGAAGCACTGAGAATCAGGAGTCAAGAAGACAGAATAAAGGACACAGGAATACAAAAATGAGAACATTTTGTTCAGACAACCAGTATTAGCACAGCACTCTTGCTTAGTCTCCTAGTCGTTGTGCTACTACACAGAGTAACATAGAAGGGCCATTTATAAAGGACAGAAACACATTTCCACACGGCTCTAGATGCTAGTAAATCAAACATTGGTGTCCAGTGACAGTCTTAGTGTAGCATGTCTCCATGTTGTGGGCAGAAGATATCAAATGGGTGAGATGGCAAGTGTGGGCCAAATATGCTCTTACAACAGAACATGATGGCAGAGCCTTCTGGTCCCAATCATCTCTGACAGCCCCCTCCTTTTAATAGTGTTCACTGGAAATTCAGGTTCTAACATATCAGTTTTGAGGATATTTTCAAACCAAAGCACATAATTTGGCCAGTATAGGGAAGATTTTTACAAATAAAAGTCATCAAGTGAAATATAATTTCATATGAATAACATATAATTTCAGTGTATCTCAACAATTGGCCATTCTGGGTTTTTTTGGTTCAGTTTTTTTTTTTGTTGTTGTTGTTGGATAATAACTCAAGATATCAGCTAACACTAATAGTAACACACTTCTGTTTAAAGATGTTGTCTGATGATTGGACAAACTTATGCAACTGAATCTTTTCAGTCATTCAACATCCATCCTGGTTGGTGGACAAACATTCCATCCAAAGTATTGTGAAGCAGAACAAATATCTCATGTGTTTTTATTCATCTTGGCTTAGAGCCAAGTGGAAGAGCTGAGACGTACAAGAGTCACTTAGTTTGGATGCTAGAAGGCTTCTCAGGACAGTTATGTGACCCAGATTCTTTCTCTACTCCCACCTCACAGTTTAGTCTTTTATTTCCACAAAAACCATTTTACCAAATGTACAGCTGTTTGGAATCCTTTAACAATTTCCACAATCCTTTAAATTAATGCTAATCCCTTCTGAATGTGATAAAGGTCTCCATCTTATTGAGGCTCTGATGTTTCCCGTCTTACTTTTCCCAGCTATGGAAACTTTGCAACCTTCAGTCTTCTTGGCTTTATTCTGATTGTCTCCCAGATAAGGCATAGTTGCCAATTTCTTACTGCTCTTCTACACAACTTTTAGGTATGCTATCTACACTGCCAAGAATCATTCTATACTGATACTAAATCTTTAGGTACTCAGTTGCAGAGCCATGTCTTCTGGAAGCTGCTCACTCCATGTGCAACCCTATATTCCATTCTAGTTTGATTGCCATTCTCAGATTCTCTGTACTCTTCTGGGGGTATTGTCAGCTTACTTCCTCTTTATTATAAAATGTGTTAGATACTGAAAATATGAACAAAGTAATTCATTGCCATTTTGAGTTCATTTTATAGAATGATGCTTGGCATGGTAAAAGGATATTCTGGGGCTGGAGAAAACAGGTGGTACAGTGCTTGCCTACCTTGCATGAAGCCCTGGGTATGCTCACCAGTACCACATAAACTGGGTATGGCATGTCTGTCTGTAATCAAAGCACTAGGATGGTAGAGACAGGAAGATGAGAAGACCAAAATCATCCTTGGCTATATAGTGAATCTGATGCCATGAGACACAAGAGAGGAAAGAAGGAAGGAAGGAAGGAAGGAAGGAAGGAAGGAAGGAAGGGATGAATTAAGAAAAAAGTGACATCATTAAATGCAGTATGATTTCTAATATTTTTATTGCATTTCTGTGTGTGCCAATATGTATGTCTCTGTCTATAGGTGTTTTTTGTGCTTTATCTTTTCTCATTTTCACCTGTTTGTTTAGTCCTATTCTGTTTTGTGTTATTGTTTTATTAGTATTTTTAGATATCTACTTGTATTTTAATGAGAGAGAAAGAAAGGATGTGGGTTTAAAAGGGGTGTTGGGGGATATCTGGAAGAGGTTGGTGGAAGGAAAGCCATAATCAAAATATATTTTGTGAAAAAAAACTGTTTAAAAGACATCAGCAATAAAAAAGTACATCCCTTTTAGATAAAATGACTGTTAGTATTGTTCTCTCTGTATGTTTTATTATGGTTTCTCAAGGCCATAGCATGTTAATATAAAGTACTGTATTAGTTAATCTAATCTTTTATGTGATGAAAGACCAAATATCTGACAGAAACAACTTAAGAGAGGAAGGATAAATTTTGACTCTTGGATTCAGAAGTGTCAGTCACATGATACAGACAGAAAGTAGACATGTAGTCAATGCAGGAAAGAGCCCAGGACCAGAATTATCACCCAAGGTCCTGCTTTTGGCACATCCCAGTAATAACATTATAGTATATCCAGATCTAATTATCTCTGGAGACACATAGTAGACTTACTCAGAGATAGTAGACTTACTCAGAGATGATCTTTACTAATCTAGGCATTTATCAATCCAATCAAGTTGATGAATAAGATAAACCATAGCAAGCCCTTAGCTTTCAGAGATATGATTCTCGATAGCATTTCCTAAATTTCACCAAAACTCATTATCAAAGAGCTTACTATGGGAGTTTTCCAGAACAACTCAGCATGGTGTCTGGGGTCTTTAGTTGTATGAAGAACTAGACAGTTATGAAAGAGAAAGCTGAGCTGACACTTCTGCTTGCTAGAGGGCACCTAAGATGGATGGTAGAGCAACATTATCTTCTCAGATGGCATGTATGGATGAAAAGTCAATGCGCTGCTTTAATTTAGGTGTTCTTTGCACCACTGTGTCTCCAATTTTCCTACGTATTGGTAAGTAGAAAATTTAACCATAGACAAATTTGAGCTTCACATTGCTTTTTGAGAAACAAAGTTTGGACTTATATAGACATTCACTACATCACAGATTTTGTAACAGTGATCTATAAATTACTTCATTTAACTTAACTCCCAGAAAATCTGATATGCAGGACTGCCACAATGTATTAGTGGTGAAAGAGTATACATTGTTCTTCTAGATGACATGAATCCAGCTAACATTGTATTGGATGGCTTATACCATCTATGAAGACTTTTAGGGGATTTGATGCCCTCTTCTGGCCTATTCTGTAGTCACATAGCCCACAATCAGACACTCAGTCACACACACATACATATAAACAAATAAAAAAATGTGAACAAGCAAGAACAAACAAATAAATAAATAATAGTATTATATACTATCCAGTAAATGGTATCCAATGTTGCTCTCTCTCTCTGTCTCTCTCTCTCTCTCTCTCTCTGTCTCTCTTTCTCTCTCTCCCTCTCTCTCTCTCTGTCTGTCTCTTTCTCCCCCCTCTCTCTCTTTCCTTATTTCATTTTTATTTTCTTTTTTTCTTTGAGATGGGGATTTCTCTGTGGACCTTTGAAATCACAGAGATCCACCTGCCTCTACTACCCCACTGCTAGGATTAAAGGTGTGCACCTCTGATGCCCAGCCCAAAATTCATCTAATATATGTGTTTCAGTTCTTATTAAACTGAGGTCAAGTGGCTTAAGCAACAGCACAGCTATGAAGTGTAGGAAACAGCAGACAAATTTAAAAACCCTTCTACTCTAATACTAAGAAGAATTTCAAGTCCTGCCTGGGCATTGCTTTCTCTTTTCCGCCTGGTTGGCTTTGGAATGTTGGTAAGTAGTTAATGTATTAAAATCTTTGGTGCCAATTCAAGTTTCAACTTTGACTATCTTCTTGAGCAATTGAAGAACAAAGGAAATTGCTAAACTTTATGAAAATAGCATCAGTTATCCATTTCTTCATAGTAAGTTACCCCAAAGTATAAAGCCTAAAACCTAAGCCAGTTTGTTTATCTAATGTACATTTAGTGATATCACTTGGGGTCACACATGTTAGGAGTAACATAAGCTCCACTATGGCCCAGACAGTCAGTATTAGCCTTGCTGTCATATTAAGCAATAGTTGCTTACTGACTTAAGACTACCTATGACGAACAGGTAGAAGAGATTCCTCCCATAATGGGGCAACATATTCAAGGCCGCATGAAACATTCATTGCTTTAGGAACTGTAGTTACTCTGAGGAAGTCATAACTCCTGCCCAGATACAACCAACCAGAAATGGACACTTCTGATGGGAAGAGTATCATGTTGGTCACATTGCAAAGGAGCCTGTGAATATAAATCTCTACAAGAGCTTTGGTGAGCATTTAATTACTGTTTTAGCAGATACATCTCAGGACCCTGCTCAGAAAATGTCCCTTGTCAGTCATCTGCCTTTATATCACTCAGCTTACATAACCCCAGTCATACAGAAAGAGTTGATTAGATAACAGAGAGGTAGTCAAACCCCTGCTAGAGTTGGGTCAACCAGATTCGTTTCCTAGGAATTTTAAATTGCAAAGCAAAGACAGGCTAGTGAGTCAGCATTTCTGAAAAGAAGCTGAAAAGCTGTTTGGTGTAGCTGATTTTCCTCTCCAGGCAGAGGCAACTTGTTCATTTGATCTTTCAAATATTTACAGCACCCACTCCATGTTATGCTTGGCATTAAAATAAATACTAAGCATAGGCCATGTAATTGAAAGAAAACAGTCACATCCTTTAGGCTTTCCAGAAGCAGCTCCAGCTACTGAAGCTGCTGAGTAGTTGTGTGTGCTGCCCTTATTTGCTCTAAGTTACCTTTGGGACTGTGAAGTAAAATCTCTTATTTTTCTTAAGCTGGGAGATAGTTTCTTTAACTTGCATCTAAATGAACCCAGATATAGTATTCTATAGAGAAAAGCTGCCAGTGACTTTCTGTGCTAGCAGGAAGGATAAAACATAGGAACAGATTACTATTCTAGTACCTTCAAGAATTAGTACCTAGGTGCCATGGTCATTTGGATTTGGTGACAGTTGCCTGCAGGATATTAAGAAAAGATTTATTTTATACAGCAAGAAATGTTCAAATATAGGAAATGTCCAAGTTTTTTCTTGGGCATAAAATGACTCAGGAGGAATAATGTTTTATTCTGCTTTCCACCTGATTTTTTGAGTAATTATCATGTGTTGGCACCCTTTCAGGCACTTACAAAATATCAATAAATGTCATTGACAGCAACTCTTCTCACAGATCCACAGACTTGCACAATGCCTCTGTCTACTAAGAATGAGAAAGCACATATAAAGAAGGCATCTAAATGCTTTTAGTCTGATTAGAATTATTAATATTTCTTGTTGAGAATTATAGTGGCTAAAAAGATTCATGGTCTGGTCTTTACTGCAAAATGTATCAATGTGGTAAAAATTTACAGGTCACAACAAACAGGTATTTACAAAGTAAATCAGTAATGCTAAAATAATGCTTCTGTGACATAGTGCTCTAACACATCTTCCTGAATGATTGAGTCAATACTTTTAGCCAGAGATGTAGGGATCTCTTCCCTGCTTTTGTAAAACTGAAAGGTCAGGGGATAGCATGTATGTTGTAGAAATTTGAAGCTCCGGTGTTCCTCTCCTATGGTTATAGCATGAGTTTGTACTCAGTAGTCTTGGACAAACTTTGTTTCTTCTCTGGAAATTGTTGTGGTTAAACAGTGATCTCAATCTGTATTATTTGTCTGAATTATAAGGAAAATCTGTTCATTTCTTTAAAGCATTTTTAATTAGGAATATTAAATATTTAAGTGAGTTTTACATAACCGAATCTTTGAGCTGAAAAAAATGTAGTTGTTATTACAAGACTCTAGTTGTTTCTTTTCAGATGGTTAGGCTTGATTCTATTCTGGAAATTCAAACATTAGTATATTTTCAAAATAATCTGCATGTCTAACCAATATACTCACAAAAGAATATTTATTAACTCAATTTCATAACTAACTCATATTCCACTAAGACACTCAAATACCTCTATAACAGGGAGGAAGAAAAAATGATAAACAGATGGTGATGATGATGATAAAAACATATATATATATATATATATATATGAGATAGATAATTGACAGATAATAGAGAGATGATAATAGTTGGCAGATACACATATTTGAAAGATGATACAGACAAATTGATAAAGACATTGACAGATATAGATAGAAAGATAATAGATTAATAAGTGGGTGATATATAGGTAGTAAACGTATATAGGCTGATTATAAAGAAATGAAGGACAGATGATAAACAGATGACAGATTTTAAATACAGGTACCCATAGATATGATTAAGACAAATTGAGAGACAGACAAAAATGACAATAGATGATAATTGATAGACAATAGATGATAAATGAAATAGATGATATAGATTGATGATAGATGACAGATAAATGATTAGACAGATTTGTAGATGGACAGATGATATAGATATGCAAAAGATAAACAGATAAAAGATACATGATAGATGTGCATAGATAAATATAGATAGGTGATAGAGATAAATGGATAGATGATAAGAGATGATACATAATAGCTATGTAGATGGGTGAATAGAAAGATGATAGAAGATAGATCGATAGACAGATAGATAGAGATAGATAGATAGACAGATAGATGATAGACATTTTGAAGTTTTGCTGTATTTTCAGTGTGTAGAGCCATCATCCTCCCCATAGCTCTTAGTAGCCCCAATCACAGCAAACAAAGTTATATTTGGGCTTGGCACCACTCATTTTCACACTAATCTATTCCATATGAAAATTATACAGAGAAGAAACAATACTAGATACTCAAAGACCAAAAAATACTAATTAAATTTTAGTCATAATAGTCTCACTGAATTGAAATACAGAGGCAGAAATATTTGAATTTGAACCATGATCCCTACCCTTTGTTTTCAGAAGAGCTGTGAATGTCCACAGATGGATTTCTTATGGTCTCTGTCCCACCCTGCTTTTCTTTGTTGCTCAGTTCTTTTTGATCAGTTATATAGAGTAGTTAAGATGGTTTGCATCTGTAGCCAGACATAGCCTTTTGCTTTCTTGAGTATTCCCTTACTGTTATATGACATTAAAGTAACCTGGTGTCTGTAAGCCTCCTAACTGCATGTTCTTACTGGTGCTGTGAATAAGGAAACATTGTAACTGGAGTTTCTTTCCCACCTGGTCCCACAGCTGCTTCAGCCCCAAATCAACACATGGAGCTGTATTAATTATAAAACTGTTGGCCAATGGCTAGGGTTCCTTACTTCCTAGATTTTGCCTAACTATTAACCCATAACTACTAATCTATGTATTTCTCTATGGCCTTATTTTGCCAGAGAATGTCTGGTGCATCTATATTGTGGGTCTTTACATGGTGTCTCCTCTCAGTCCTCTCTCTGCCTCCTTTTCCCAGCATCCCCCTTGTCTCCTAGCCCCACCTATCTTCCTGCCTCAGTGTTTTATTCATCAACCAATAAGAGAAACATATATACAGAAGAAACGTCCTGCATCAGCCATTCCTGCTAATCCAACAACCTCTTCTTCCTCCCATTTTATCACATGCTTTGCATGGTATTGGAAAGTGTGACACTAGCATATTACAGTGTGAGAGTTTGTCTATGTATGATGTCTGTGTGTATGGTTTGTATGCATGCTACAGTTGTGGGTATGATGTATATTTACATGTTTGTACATTACTGGTACTTTCATTCCATAGTCTACATGTTGAAACCAGAGAATGACTTCAGGTGTCAGCAGTCCTTGCCTTTCTGCCTTGTCTGAAATAGTGCTTCTTGTTCATTTATGTGTATGCCATACTAGCTGGCTCATAAGTCTCCAGGAATTCTTTCTGCACCTTTCATCTCACCATATGAGCACTGAGGTTATAGAAAGTTGCTCTCATGCCCAACTTTGTGTAGACTCTAGGATGGGAACTCAGATCCTCATGCTCATGTAGTAATTGTTTTATCCACTAGGCTATATCCCCAGGCCTCTAATTTTAATTTCCTACAATCTCTTCTATAAGGTTTTCTGAAGGTTCTCAAAGTATCTTTGGCTACTACCTTACTGCAGGGAACCATGAAGATGGCCTGATCTAGCTGCCTTGAGAGGCATGCATCATAGGTTTTTCAGGTTAGAGTCCATGGCTCCTGGGGCATTGTTTGCCTTTTAGTTCCTGAGAAACTGATACACTCCCTTAGTCAGTGAAGCATTCATGCCAGTTTGTAAACACTTTATGTTCCCTTTGAAGTCAAGGAAGCATGGACGCTTGACAGGACAATTTGTTTTAAACATTAGTCTTGTGTACTCTGTAAAGTCTGTAATGTTTACAAACATCATTGTATACTGGCAACTACAATTGTATTGATCCTTGAAGTTGCCACTATATACTGTTTCTGATAAAGGTATAAAAAGTCCTTTTGCTCTCAATAAAATTGTCACACACTAAGTCTTGCTGTTGCCCCTCCATCAGGTCTGGTTTAATTCTTCAAGGTCATATCAGGTAACCTTAGGCCAGTAAGTAAACATGAGAGCTTATATCATAATACCTCTATTTCTTTCTTCTCTGCTTCTCTCCTTCCTTCCTTCCTTTCACTGATTCTATTACATATATCTTTCTATATATAATAATGGGCTTCAGGGAAAATAGTTCATGGTGATGCAAGCTGTGGTGCATACTTTCGTTTTTCTTACACATATGCCCTCAAAGCTTAGGGAGACTGGGTGCTGGTGTGATTTTAATAAATACAATTTTGTATCACATGTGACTCTCTGCTTCACCCTGAACACAGAGGAGTAGAGTCTATGTCCAGCATTTTATGGTCTCTCAGTAAGGGACAAAGGTTTTTGTTACACATAGTTGTGCATAGTGGCACTCAGTACCTACATTATATAAGTGAGAGAGCAAAGATGATGGAACAGATATTTTCAGATGGATAATGGACATATTATTCAATGTGTGATAGCTCAAAATTGTATAATTACCTCAAATGAGGTCTTTGCTGCTTGCCTTCCACACTTACCATTTTATTATTACCCAGCACTTTAATGAATTCACTTTGCTTCTTCAAGAAAGCCTTTTAATATACATTTAGTTCTTACTCTGTCTTTGGCTTCAAGAATCCTTATAGATATCTTATTCCACTTCTGCTATGATGAAGTACCATACACTGGTTGACATGTAAACAAGACTTGTTTCTTTATTAGAATTTTGAAGGCTGGGAATTCTAAGGTCAAGATACAAGTGGGATGGTATCTGGTAAGTCCCTGCAGTGTAAAAGGGACATTTTCTATATTATCACTTGGTGTGAGAGTGTATGGGTCCCTTTGAGCCTCTTTCATGAAGATTATTCCAATCCAGAAGGTTGTGTCTTCACAATTTAATCACCTCAATAAAATTCTTACGTTCGTAGTTTTCCAGTTGTTAGGATTTCAATGTGAGACTTTTGGGGGCACATGGAGATTTAGACCATGGTAAGTACTTTTCAGAATTTCAAGTACAGCTGATCTCACAGTGTTTCTTATATGCCCAATAGGTTGGTTGATTTGTATCTTGGCTTTGTACTTTTGCTTTTATGACCTACACTGAGCTTTTTCCTTCACTACTAGAGCTAAAGATAGTTAGTCACATACATGCCCATCAAATGTTTCTGAGCACAGATGATTCACATTCCCGGAATATCCCAGAAGAATTCTATGATGTGGCTGACCTATCTTTGTCTTCTAATTTTTCTGGATTTATACTTTCTTCTAAAGGCAGGTGCTGAATTAATCCAATTCCATATAAAAGTTTCTCAATTTATAAGACTAACTCAGGATATGTTTCATAAAAATTTAGATTCAAAATGACATAGAACTCTCTGTGATTTACTGGGACAGGGTTGGGGCCACAAAGCCCACACTTTTATTAACATGTTTAGGGACTATATGACAGTATACACCACTGGAAAGGAAGCTTTAAAATACAGATTTCTAAGCCTAACCCAAGGAGGATGGAATCAGACTCTTGTGCAATCGGCAGAGCTGAATTCTCAAATGTGTATATCTTGAAATAACCAACCTCATTACCATTATTTGGCAAATACTTTCATCTACTTTCTCATCTGTATTTCATTGACATCAGATTCAATTTTACATCTGTAATCCTGATACCTTCTGCAAGGCCTCTGGCTATGTCACATCACTGATTTCTAAGTATTGAGAATGTACCTGAAGCCACACTGTCATTTTGGGAAAAAAATCCCTTAGGAGACAAATACATTTTCAGTACCATTTTGAGCTAAACTCTTAGTTTCAGCAATAAGTCTGCCTAAAATTTATGAAAACTTACAGAATAGTGCATCTACTGAAAATTCCATAAAATTTGTTTTAAGAGACTAAACTGCTATATAAGTTTGATCCACATGGAAAATATTAACTTTCTGCATTAACAACACGACCTGTAGTAAAACTTCAGAGCAATTGCCATATGCCAAACACAGGTGAACTGGTTATTTGTGTAGGGGTATTAAATAGAGAAATGCATTGTGGGTTGGATAAGAACAGCTAAGCTCCATTCTTGCATTTAATTTATTCAAACATGAACAGAGTTTAAAAGACATGGTCAGTTTTCTGAAGTATTAACTTCTGCTCTTCTACTTTGCTAGTGAAAGGGAATTATTTAATCACTGTAAGGCAATCATAATACATTTTTGTTGAAACATAGTTATTTTTTTCTCTTCAGCTAAAAATACCAGCTTTTTATATTCAGTCTTACAGATATTGGATTTATAAAAATGACTAAAAAATAAATCCAAAATGCATTCTATGTTTTGTAGGACTATATCTGCATCTCTGAAGCCACCTTATACAGCTGTTTACTTGATCTGTATAATAGCTTTATGACACCCTGTTTCAAAGATAAATAGAATCAGGTGGTTGATGGCACATCCCTTTAATCCCAGCACTTGGCAGGTAGAGGTAGTATATCTCTGAGTTTGAGACCAGCCTGATCTACCGGGGGAAACTCCTGGATAATCAGGGCTGTTACAGAGAAAACCTGTACTTTGTCTCGAAAAACAAAAAAACAAACAAACAAAACAAAACAAAACAAAAAGATAAATAGGAATTACTCTGACCAACAGCTGAAACACAATCCCCATAACATGATCCCAAAGCTTACAGATGATAAAGTTACAGAAGAAAGAAGTGAAGTTAAACCTGCCACAGGTTTTCCAGCCAACACATTTGGATTTGTTGCCCACAAGGTCATGTTTAACTTCTGCTGATACAATTGAGTGTCTTCATCCCTACAGTTTGTAGAAGCTAGCAATGCCTGCATGTTCCCCACAGCTCTGCAATTATCAAGGAATGAGGTGTGAGGAGGCAGTGCAAGGTCAGATATTATAGCACTATAGGTTATTCTGTTCTACTGAGTTGAGAATCATCATTGAACTATTAGTTTACTATTGTATTGTCTGAGCAGGAAAAAGGGGGAACTTCACTAACTAATATTTATGTTTATTCACTGAATCATCTCCAGTGCTACCTGGTGGCAGGTGACTCTGAGTTCTTGCCTCGGTCAATCCTCAATATAGTGACAACAAACACCAACTTGAGCTAATGTCTCTGGGCCAGGAACTGAACAAGGGTTATGCATGTTTTCTTATGTAATCTTCCAAACAATGTGAGTCGGTAAATAATAAGATGATTCTCTACATTTTTCAGACCAGGAACCTGAGAGTTTTATAGATTGGTGTCTGAGAGTTACAAGATCTGCATTAAACATACAAAGCAGTTTTCTTTTACTCCCATTTTAATTTATTCTTTATGCAATGATCTTCCCTAAAGTCAATTCAATTACATGTCTTTAGAAAGAGTAAAACAGTGTTTAATAAGAAAGAAGAAACATAGAAGAGAGAAAGGAACAACAATATAGGGTTGGAGGATATTGATCCTAGGCAAATAAAAATGCAAATCAACCTGAAGGTAAGTTAAATTTTTCATAGACGTCCCAATTTGCTGGAGATATATCTGATGCTTCCTGTGGGGTGGCTGTCATCTAGGTCTAACTGAAGTACAATTGTCCCTTTTCTCCCTGAGAAGGAGCAAGAGATGGAGGAGTTGAGTGCAAGTTCATTATTAGATTTGGTGCTTGCGGTTAGAAATTTTGGTGTGCTTAACAATTGGTTTAGAGATCTCAGTATTTTGTGGGTAGCCTCTTCTGGGGATGATATCATCTCCATAAAACCTTTCTTTCCTCTGTACTCCCTGATACCCACATGGAAATTTGATGACATATTGCCTTCCTTCTGTGTAACAAACAGTAAAACATGGACAATAGACTGTACATGTGAGTTTGGAGGAAAGCCAGAAAGACTTGGCCCAATGTGTTCATACATCAGGGTTTTCTTTGAGTTGGTATCCTGTAGTGAGAGATCTTATTAGGTACCTGTGGTTCTGACCATGCCCAAACGGGTGAGGTCACATGTTCGTACAGTAGCGTGTGGCATTTTGGTCTGGGGTTAGGGACAGGCTTACTCTCTCTTGGTTCTGGTTGGGCTCGGAGGGCAGCTGTCATTGGATGCTCAGAGTACTGACCCTGTGTTATCAGTTTCTCATGTAAGTGATTTCTCCCCAATAAAATTAACCTACATCATCTCAATCCCATGAATCATAATTTGTACTACCACAGTATCCTTTGTCTTTATTCACTACAAGAGTGGTAATACTAAGGGAACCAAGATTAAAGTATGCCCTGGTGTTAGCTGCTGAAATAGATCATGTATTTGCTTTATACAGGGCCACACAGATCCTCTAACTGCAGGTACCAGTTGTATGTATTATCTTATTTAGCATAGACCTGTGTTACAAGTTTCCATTTGGCACCTGAGAACCAAGTCCCATAGTGGGCAATGTGGTACAATGCACACCTTGACATATCTTAGTTTTAAATCTGAATCAGAGGCATACAGCTTTTCAAGAAGGATTTATATCTTGGGTTCATGTAAAACTCCCTTTCCAGGGTCTACAGTGAGAAGAGGCTGTCCTAATCTACAGAGTTCCTAGCAGTAATGATTACCAGATCCCCCATGGCTAAACAACAATTTTTTTCTGTGAGGATGATAGCAGGCTGCCAGACAGGTATTTTCTAGCTTGGGTTAGGAAAGCTTTCCCAGACTCAAGCCTCTTTCAAACTTGTGAAAAACAGCACTTCTATTTCTCATTAATGAGAAAAGCAGGACAGACAACTATGTCACATGAAATCTCCCTCTCCACAGCAGGAAAAATGAAGGATTTGTATATGCTGCTTACAAATGTGGGGTTAATTTATGTCTAAAACTCATGTTTTCTTGTCTCTATGTCAGGATAACTATGATAAGAGTGTGGATTATTTCTGATGATTCATTTGACACTCTTGACTTATTCTAAATGAATGAATGAATCAATGCCATATTTTATGAGAAAAGTTTTACAAAATCAGACACCAAACCTAAGAATTGGATTTCAGAGTTTTGTTCTAACTTTCTGCTCCTTACCCATATAATGTATCTTTGTCCTCCAAGGCTCAAAATAATTTGGTTTTGAGTCTCAAGGAAGCAGTTTAAGCTAAGATGCAATTTAAGCTACAGTACTTCAGGCATGGAGGTCCAGGGGGAAACCTCCACTGAAAATCAAGAAGAAAAGACTGAAAATGAAGGGACTGAGCAGGCATACTTGTCCCAACCAAGATCCAGGCTGAATGAGATGTTAGAGTTGTCCTGCACAGGGTCCCACTGATGAGGCCTTTCTAAATAAGTCTCAGCACTCACTTGTGGTGATATCTTGTTTGTACAGATAAAGGCTGTCTGAAAATCAGAGGATAGAGCTTGCCACTAGCTAACCATAGAGGTCTGGAGGTCTGTACAGACAAACAGGATTTGAGATGGCTGAGTAGAGAAAGGAATATAGGGAGAAGGAAACAGGAACTTGGTCTCTTTTCTGCTGGGAAGCTAGTGAGTTAAAGGTGGTTTTGGCTTGCTCCTTCTTCTCTCTGATCTCTTAGCATTTTGCCATATATCTATCTCTGGGCTTTTCTTATTTATTAAGACCCATTAGAACTCATGTTGCACTCACTGTAGGTGTCCTCCCTACAATAGATTTACTAGTCCAAGAACATGTAGCCTCAACTGGGGGCAAAGGACTCTGCAACTGAGACAATCCCTGAGGGACCTGAAAATAGCTAAAAGTTGGCTGACAACTCCTTATAGAAGAGAAATGGCGTCTTCTCAGTGATGGTCTCGAGAGGATCATGCCTGTTACTACCACTGCATACTCTTACCACATGGTGCTTATGAAGAACTGGCTCTTGTTTTCCCAATACTACATATGGATATCACAACAAGGCATCTTTCTATCATCTATCTATCTATGTATCATCCACCAGTCTATCATCTATTTATCCACCTGTCTACCATTTATTATCTATTTAATATTTGTGCAATAAATTATTTCTTTAATAAATTATTAATACATTTTATAAATTATCTATTTAAGGATCTTTTATCTACAATCTAATAATTTATCTAATTTTTGTCCTCTAACTATATGTCTAATTATATGTCATTTATCAGATGTCATCTGTCATGTATCTGCCTGTTGTCATTCCCCATATACTAAATAATCTGGACTGTAACAGACTGGCCTTTTTATCAACTTAATCTAGCTATAGTTTACATGCAATTAAACTCAGTTACTTTCTGTCCAGCAGTATAGAGCTGTGTTATTAGATACAACTGCAAGTCTGTATTACAGTGGATCTTAAAATTTGGTCCCCTGGTCAGCAATATCATTATCACGGGGTACTGGTTAGAAAAGTGAACACTTTATCTTTGCGCAGACCCAAAATAAGAACCCCTGTATGTAACTCCTCTCTTATGTGTTTTGACATCTCTTGGGGTTTATGAAGCACCCTCATGCTTGAAAAACATGGCAGTCATGGAGAGTAATGACAAAGATGGAGAATGTCTTCAGTGTTTTTCAACAAGCCTTCCTTCTCATGCTCTCCTTTCTGTACATCTCCTTTTTATCTGCTCCTGGTCATTGGCTTCTGAGCTGCCATCACTGTTGTGTTATATATTAGAAATGGAGGGTTCCTTGTTGCAGGATGCTGGCAATATTTCATAGCAGCCTAAATGTCATGCTTACATAGATTTACTACTTACTATTTCATGTAATTTTAGGGAAAGTTTTGGCACTCCAAACCATGTATTCTGGTTTTATTAGCAGGCCAAAGAACCTTGAATTAAAATGTCAGATCCATTTAATATGTCTTTTATCAAGTTCAGGTTGATATTAGTGTTAAGATTTTAATCTACAAAAATGAGATAGTGATATCCACCTTAAAGGGTTATTTTATGTATCTAATTATATCATTAATTAAAATAACAGCAAAGCTTCAGACATGCACCAGAGATTGTTTAAAATTCACATGATGTAATTGGTCAAATGAAAATAACAAATGACTATGGGATGCACATCCCAATTGATACATCCACAACACAACTCCTATTTCCAAGCCTCAAGAAACATCACCATTATGGGTCAGAAAGATTGTAAGAGACAGAGGATAAGAACATGTGCTGTGAAGTAGTGCCTTCTATACATGAAAAAAAAGCTGTACCCAATCTTAACATGATCACAAAAAGAAGACTTGCACAATGACTTCCAACAAATATGCACACTTATATTTCATAAATCTAATATAAATTCTATATATAAAACTCAAAAAACAGTAAGAAACCATTTGCATCAGAGGTTAAGTATTTCACCAGTATTACACCGGTCTCAGGGGTAAAGCCAGAACTGGTTTAGGATCCCTCTGTAGACTTTGTCTCATAATAAAGTCATACTCAAAGAAATATGATTGACAGTAAATACATTTATGAAGACACTTTGGTCTGGGTAACAGGGAATTGCAATATCCCTATGATGATAATTTTTCTTTTTCTTTACTTTTGAGTACCATACAAAATTTATTTTTTCCATTTTTTAATTTAAATTAGAAACAAGATTGTTTTACATGCCAATCCCAGTTCCCTTTCCCTCCTCTCCTAACCTGCCCCCCACTAACACCCTATCTATCCCATACACTTTGTGCTCCCCAGGGGGATCTTCAGAGTCTGTCATAGCCTTTGGGATAGAGCCTAGGCCCTCCCCCACGTGTCTAGGCTTAGGAAATATCTCTCTGTGTGGAATGGGCTCCCATAGTCCATTCCTATGCTAGGGATAAGTACTGATCCACTACAAGAGGCCCCATAGATTTCCAAGGCCTCCTCACTGACACCCACATTCATGGGGTCAGGATAAGTCACATGCTGGTTTCCCAGCTATCAGTCTGGGAACCATGAGCTGCCCCTTGTTTGGGTCAGATTTTTGTGGGTTTCAACAGCCTGGTCTTGATCCCTTTGCTTATCATTCTTCCCTCTCTGCAACTGGATTCCAGTTCAGTTCAGTGTTTAGCTGTGGCTGTCTGCTTCTACTTCTGCTGGATGAAGGCTCTAGGATGGCATATAAGTTAGTCATCAATCTCATTATCAGGATAGGGCATTTAAGATAGCATCTTCACTGTTGCTTAGCTTGTTAGTTGTTGTCATCCTGTAGATCTCTGAACATTTCCCTAGTGCCTGATTTCTCTTTAAACCTATAATGTCTTCCTCTATTATGGTATCTTTTATCTTGCTCTCCTCTATTCTTTCCCAGATACAACCTTCCTGCTCCCTCGTTTCCTTCTCACCCCTCTTCTTCTCCCCTTCTCATTCTCCTAGCTCCCTCTCCCCTCTCCCATTCTCCCAATTTGCTCAGGAGATCTTGTGCCTTTACCCTTCTCTGGGGACCATGTATGTCTCTCTCAGGGTATTCCTTGTTTACTAGCTTCTCTGACAGTGTGGATTGTAGACTGGTAATCTTTTACTCTAGGTCTAAAATCCACATATGAATGAGTACATACCATGCTTGTCTTTTTGTGACTCGGTTACCTCACTCAGTATGGTTTCTTCTAGTTCCATCCATTTTCCTGCAAATTTCAAGATTTCATTGTTTCTTTTTTCTACTGAGTAGTACTCCATTATGTAAATGTACCACATTTTCTCTAACCAGTCTTCAGGTGAGGGGCATCTAGGTTGCTTCTAGTTTCTGGCTATTACAAATAATGCTGCTAAGAACATAGTTGAACAAATGTCCTTGTAGTATGAATGTGCTTCTTTTGTGTATATGCCTAAGAGTGGAATTGCTGGATCTTGTCGTATACTGATTTCGGTTTTCTTGAGGAATTGCCATACTGATTTCCAAAAAGGCTGTATAAGTTGGGATTCACATCAGCAGTGGAGGAGTGTTACCCTTTCTCCACATCCTCTCCAGCATAAACTGTCATTGGTGTTTTTGATTTTAGCCATTCTGTCAGGATGGTATCTCACAGTGGTTTTGAGTGGCATTTCCCTGATGGCTAAGGATGTTGAGCAGTTTCTTTTGTGTCTTTCAGCCATTTTGGATTCCTTTATTGAGAATTCTCTATTTAGTTCTGTACCCCACTTTTTAATTGGATTATTTGGTGTTTGGGAAACTAGCTTCTTGAGTTCTTTGTAAATTTTGGAGATCAGCCCTCTGTTGGATGTGGGGTTGGTGAATATCTTTTCCCATTCTGTTAGCTCCTTTTATATTTTTGACTGTGTCCCATTTATTAATTGTCAATTTCAGTGTCTGTGCTACTGGTGTTATATTCAGGAAGCAGTCAACTGTATCAATTCATTCAAGGGTGGTTCTTATTTCTCTTCTAATAGGTTAAGTGTGGCTGGGTTTATATTGAGGTCTTTGATCTGTTTGGACTTAAGTTTTGTGCATGGCAATATACATGGATCTATCTGAAGTCTTCTGCATGCCAGCATCCAGTTTTGCCAGCACCATTTGTTGAAGATCGTGTTTTTGTTCCATTGTATAACTTTAGCTTCTTTGTCAAAATCAGGTGTTCATAGATATGTGAGTTAATATCAGGGTTTTCAATTAGATTCCATTGGTCCACCTGTCTAAATTTGTGCCAATAGAAAGCTGTTTTCAGGATTATTGCTCTATAATAGAGCTTGTGGTCAGGGATGGTGATGCCTCCAGAAGTTTCTTTATTGTACAGGGTTGTTTTTGGTTATCCTGGGTGTTTGTTTCTCCATATAAAGTTGAGTATTGTTCTTTCAAGGTCTGTGAAGAATTGTGTATGTATTTTGATGGGGATTGCATTGAATCTGTTGATTGCTTTTGGCAAGATTGTCATTTTTACTATGTTGATCCTACCAATGGATGATACTTTTTCTAATCACAGAATCACTGAAGTGCCTTTCTTCCTCTGACTTGCAGTGGGTTATCCTGTAGAGATGAATTCAACATTCTGTAAAGTTCAAGGAGACTATAAAATGGATATGCTATTATTTAATTATTTAAAACTAAGTCAAAGAATATGAGACTAGAGGGATGAACAAGTTTTTCTGTAGTGAGATGCATTAATATCCTGGAAGATGTAATTGTGGAAAAAGAAGAAGCCAGAATCTAAGTATTTTCTAGAGGCTGATCTTGAAGATCTGGCCAGTCTCCACAGGGCCCTGGCTTCTATAACTCCTACTCCTATGAAAGCCACCATAAGGGAGAAATGATATCAAGCACAAATTCACAAAAGAATACTAAAATGATCAATAAATATACTAAATATATATTTAGTCAGAAAAATTATGAATTAAAATGATTTCCATCAGGTCATTAAAAATATAAAATTCATAAAGTTCATAAATAAAGCAAATTCTTCTTGGTGTCCTCTTGGTGGAGATATGGGCTCTTCTGAGGGCTTTGGAAAACAGTTTGACAAAACTGAGTAAAGGGGAAGGTATGCAAACCACTCAGTGATGACACTTATGGGCACATACCATAGAGAAACTCTACCACATGTGTATATTGGCATACATATGATGGCCCCACAAATATAAATACACAATAAGTAAAAACCTAAATGTCCATCAACAGGATAACAAAAATCACAATATAGTCATTCAGTCAAATGCTACTGAGCAGTGAAGTTAAATTAGTATTATAGGTGCCCATACTGACAATACTTAAAATATGAAGAGGGAAGACAGTAAAATATGCAAAATAAAGATATGTGTAGTTTTGATAATGTGATTACATCATTTCTAAAAAGAGAAAGACATATAAAACATTATTTTGAAGCCTTAGTATTTGAGAAACCATGAATTATCAAGATGAGTAAGATGTTGTCTCTATCCCTGTTTTATTTTTTGTGAAGCTATAAAACTAATGCAAATTTCAAGATTGGAAATACCTGTAAGTGAGCCAAGCATCCTGTGTTCAGAAGTCTGTCATAGTGTGAATGAGCTCTGTGCTTAGGATGTCACAGGCTGAAACAGTTATGGAAGCCAAGCTGATTTCCATTCTGAATGTTATGGTTGAAGATGTGGGATCCACTTCCAATTTCACCCAGAGAGTGTGAGTCCTGAAACCCCAGTTTTCTCCCTGGCTGTAAGGCACAAGCTGCTATCATCATCATCTAGTGGCTGACAATAGTCATTACTATTACTGTCCCCCATCTCCTAGGTGGCCATGAGGTAATGAATCTTTCTCAGGATTGAATATATTATACATTCCACCTCTGATACCTGTTAGAAAAGTCTCCATGTTTAAAGAGTTGGAATGACTCAGTGAAGACTACTTGCCTGTACACCAAACTTAAGATCCATTGAGTGGGACCTAGTTATGTCTCTGAAGTTCCCTTCATTGTAACATACTGATTAGTATTTGAGTAACTGCAGGGATTGTATGAATAACAAACAAGGATTTTGAAGGCATCCCAGAATTCTGCCTACTGTAATCTAAGGTCCATAAGTAGGAAATAGGCCTTGGAACAAAATAAGGAGGTAGTGAATGATGGTTCTACAAGAACAAACGGGATAGGAGTGAAGCATAGAGTAGCTAACATCAGGGAATATATACAAAGTCAGTTGATGTCTAAGCCCTTCCATGAATTGGACAATGATTTATTAACCAACTTATCACACAGCTACTGTATGCTCAGGACTATGCTGATTTTCTACCACTTCAGAAGTCACTTCATGCCCTTTTGCATACTATTTTCCTCCCTTTTCTCTAGGCAACCAACAGCCTGCTTTGGGTTGCAGTAAATTGGTTTGCATGTTTTAGAGTTTCCTCTTTGGGCTCATAAATCTCAAATTCACTTGGAAGGCTCTTCATTCAGTTGAGGTAACTTGTGTTTTGTGTTGAGTGGGCACATTGCATTGTGTGAACACCTATATTGATGGGCATTTGCAGTGTTTGCAATTTGAGGTAGTTAAATAAATTATGTACCAGAACTGTTAAAAGTAGCAATGTATGTATTGATGGGATGATTTCTTGAAATAGATATCGGAAATATGAGTAGTACATGTTAGCTTGTTGCTTTTGTCTTAAATTCTCTGACTTTAAAGAAAAACTTCCTAGAGTATGTGTACCTTCTGCAGGAAAACATGAAAATTATGATTTTTCCACACTCTCTATTTAATGTTCTTAGATATGATAGGCAAGTAGTCATATCTCATGGAACTAACTTCATTTTTCTGTCAACTGATCAGGTTATTTCTACTATAGAGTTGTCTATTTTAACATTTTCTTTTGTAAAGTCTCTGTTCAAATATTTTGTCTGATTTGAATGCAGTTGTTTTCTTATTATTAAGGTGCAAATGTTCCTTTGGCTTATTTGAACACAAATCTTTTGTCCCATCTATATGTTCAAAATATTTCATGAGTTTATGGTCCATGATTTTATTTTGTTTTTGATAGTTGACAGGAAAAAAATCCAGTCCATCATTGTGTTTTTACTTGTGTTTTATATGAGCACTCGTATGTGCACATACACACACATGTTTGTGCATGTGTGTATGTGTGTGTGTGTGTGTGTGTGTGTGTGTGTGTGTGTGTGTGTGTGTGTGTGTGTGTGCCCGCACACGCGCGCCTATGCATCTGAGTAGGAGACCAGAGGTTGATGTCAGGATATCTTCTTCAATCCCTCTTCATCTTATTTTTTGAGATGAGGTCTCTCACTGAACTCAGAGCTGATGTTTTGGCTAGACAGGCTGAACACCAACCCCCTGAGATCCCCTTGTCTCTGCTCTCCAAGCACTGTAGTTACAGACATATGCCATCATGTTGATAGATACTAGGGATTGAACCTGGGTCCTTACGTTTGTGCAACATTTTTCATATTGAGCCAACTTTTAAACCCCTCCCTGTTATTGATGTTTTATGTAAGTATTATTACATATTCAAGAAACCTTTGTTAATACGAAGGTCAAATAGTTTTCTTCAATAAGTTCTGCTACTTTGTATTTCATATTTAAGTCAGTGATATACTTTGAGGGGTCTCTTTTTGGTTTGTATAATGTAAGAATTTATGTTAATTTTGTTTTTTGATTTGAGGTTTCATGAATACATTTTCATTCCTGTGTTTGCTGTTTTCAAGGCACAAAAGACATAATCAATTTAGTGGGGGTGGAAGCAGGGAAATGGAAGATGGCTCATGAGTTCTCTCTTTTCCAAGGGGCATAGAAGAGAAAATAATCTGAATCCTTCCTTCAAAGAATGGATGAGCTGGGAAAATGCACATTCCATTTTTAAAGAGCCCCACCTGTGGGACACTGGACAGTGATAGAGAGTGCTCGGGGCACTGTGTAGGGAATGAGATGTACAAAATAATGAGTCTGAGAAGAACAGATTCATATATACAGTGGTGGGCAGACATCGCCAACACTGGGAACAGCATGAGTGTAAATTAGAGGGCATGATGGTCTAGGTATACATAGAGTTCAGTGAGTCTAGCACTGTAGCTAAAGCAGAGCAGAGTTGTGTCATTACAAAACCACAGCTCTCATCATAAAGGTAATAAGAGATCATATATTATGAAACTACTTTGAGTGACCAAAGTCAAAAAACACAGATTTAGGTTAACTTAAATTTCATGTTCCAGCATAAAAACAGTTTGAGAAAGTTGTATCATTTTACAGAACAAAGGAAGTCATAAAATCAAGGAAGATTTAAAATGCATTGGGCAGTACAAAAGAAAGTTAGTACTTTTGTTGGGCTTTCTATTGCTGAGATGAAACAGCATGACCAAAGCAAGATGCAGAAGAAAGGGTTTATTTGGCTTGCACTTCCATATGACTATTCATTATTGAAGGAATTGATAGTAGTAACTGAAACAGGGCAGGAAGCTGGAGGCCAGAGCCAAAGTAGAGACTTGCCTGTAGCCTGATCTTATGGAGGCATTTTCTTAGTTGATAAACCTTCCTCTCATATGACTTTAGCTTGTGTCAAGTTGATGCAAAACTATCCTGCACAGGTATGTTACAAAAAGGTGGGGGAAGCTTTTTCTATAGGCCTAAGGTATTATTTAATGAGATTCTTAGTTTTGGGTTAGTGGAAGCCAGTAGTCTGCTAAGTTGATATATTCTAAAAGGTTTTTATCTATTAGTCACAGGATGTTAGCTCAGATGTAGAGATAGGCAAGGAATGGCTATTGGAGGGGGTGCTAATGCTAGCCCAAAATAGGTGAATTAGACTCTGGACCTGCACTATTCCAGTATTTTTGAAGCATTAAAGCTCTCACCAGACCATCAGTTTTTTACAGACAGTTTTTAACCCCAGGAATTCTCATTGCTGTTCTGGAATTTTAGGCTGTAAAATCTGTCCTAGGTGCTGTTTAAGGTACTTGAGTAGACATTTGTAGTTTGGTAGGTCTAAAGTTACATTCATCTAATAGATTAGAGAGACGTATCTCAGTAACAATAATAACTAATGAAAAAAGTCATCAGTCTGAAAGAGAACAGAGGGGACAAAGGGAGCATTGATGGGGGACAGAGAAGGATGATACTGATATAAATACAATACTCATGTATGAGATCCTCAGAAAATGTTAAATTAAAAATCAGTAAGTAATTGTTGAAAGGCTAAAATATACAACAAAGCCATAGCCAAGGTAGAGGGCATGTGTAGGATGCTTCCTGCTAACAAACTTTATAATCTCTCTTCTCAAAAACTTTGATGAGGGTAAAGTGGAATTTCATTTAAATACATCTTTCCAAATAGAGTCAGCAGAGTAAACAGCAGTGCACCTGTCTCCCCAGATCTCTCTTGCCTATAAGAGTAAAGGTGAAAATGGAAACTTCCCATTCTCACCTAGGTCAACTTAACCTCTCTACATGTTGGTCCTTGACTCAGATCTTCATGTTTGGAGGGAAGATCCACAGGCTGTCTAGATGGCTCAGTGGGTAACAGAATTTTGGACCAAGACTGATGATCTGAGTTTCAGCTCTGGAACACAAAAGGTAGAAGAGAGAATCAAGTCCCACAAATTGTCATCTGGTCTCCAAAATTGTACCTTAGCATGTACTCTACCCCTCCCCCATCTATCCTTCCCTCTCCCACACACAAATAAATAAATATAAAATTCTATTTTAAAAGGAAAGAGATATTGCTTTTGCTTTATTCCAGCCCCCAACTCAGGAAGGGAACACCACTCCCACCAGGTAGGCAGATCAGTCTTCATCAGTCATCATCAGAGAAGCTTCCTTGTGAGTCAGGTAGGAACAAATACAGACAGCTACCACCACACATAGTACAGAGAAAGAAAGACCTTGGAATACTCAATTCTAAATGTGATGTCTCTATCAAACCCTTTCCTTCAGGGATCAGGGAACAATCACAAACACAACCTACCCCCCACTCCCACCTCATACAAGAGGAGGCAGAAAGAGTGTAAGAGCCAGAGGGGATGGAGGACACCAACATAACAATGTCCTATAAATCAACAACATCAAAGCACAAAGGAATACACAGAAACTGAAGGAGTTGGTGCCCAAACATCTAGTACCTATATCCATATAAAACCCAAGAAAGCTTTTTAAAAAGTCATAAACACATAAAACAGCTAAATATGGTGTCCTAGTCTTGTGTCTTTCATGCCAGCCACAGTACTGAGACAAGTATCTTAGCAGCTGCCTGTGAGAGGAGCCATCCACCAGCTACCATGCACTACTGCCATGCACTAAGCTGAGCTACATAAGCAGCATCTGAAATAGCAGTTTAAGTTTCATATCATGTGACCAAGACAAAATACAGATGCTCAGTAAAGAGAGATCCAGATGGTAAAAAATAAAACCTCTAAAGTGGTTACAGTGTATTTAAAAATATGCAGAGGCATGGGAGAGAAAAATGCAGTACAAATAATAAATAATAAAAACCTGGAGATGTGGTGATAGATTGTTTATGATTTAGTAAAGCTTGCAGGAAGGTCAGAATACAAAGCTAACCACAGAAAAGAGAAAGGGTAGAGACAGTCATAGATTTAAAAATGTTTAAAAATAATACTAAAGTCCTTAAAAAGGGAATAGATCTTGTGGTAGACAGATTCCAACTTTCCTGAAGAGTCGCCATACTGATTTTCAAAGTGGCTGAACAAGTTTGCACTCCCACTAGTAATGGAAGAGTGTTCCCCTTTCTCCATATCCTCTCCAGCACAAACTATCATTGGTGGTTTTGAATTTAGTCATTCTGACAGGAGTAAGATGGTATCTCACAGTGGTTTTGAGTTGCATTTCCATGATGGCTAAGGATGTTTAGCACTTTCTCAAGTGTCTTTCAGCCATTTTAGATTCCTCTATTGAAAATTCTGTATTTACTTCTGCACCCCAATTTTAATTGGATTATTTGGTGTTTTGGGAACCAGTTTCTTGAGTTCTTTGTAAATTTTGGAGATCAGACCTCTGTAGGCATATGCCCAAAAGAAGCACTCTCATACAACAAAGATCTGTTCAACTATGTTCATAACAGCACTATTTGAAATAGCCAGAACTTGGAAGCAACCTAGATGCCCCTCAACTGAAGAATGGATACAGAAAATGTGGTACATTTACACGATGGAGTACTACTCAGCAGAAAAAAAACAATGGAACCTTGAAATTCGCAGGCAAATGGATGGAACTAGAGAAACCATTCTGAGTGAGGTAACCCAGTCACAAAAAGACAAACATGATACGCACTCATTCTTATATGGATTTTACACATAGAGCAAAGGATTACCAGCTTACAATCCATACCACTAGAGAAGTAAGGCAAAAAGGAGGACTCTAAGATAGAGACATACATGGTCCTCCAGAGAAGGGGAAAGGGACAAGATTTCCTGAGTAAATTGGGACCATGGGAGGAGGGGAGAGGGAACTAAAAGAATGAGAAGGGGAGAAAAGGTGGAGTGAGGAGGACATAAAGGAACAGGAAGGTTGTATAGGGAGAAGAACAGAGGAGAGCAAGATAAGAGATATCATTCATCACAGAGGGATCCAGTATAGGTTTAAAGAGAAATCAGGCACTAGGGAAATGTCCAGAGATCTACAACAATGACACGAACTAAACATTTAAGCAACAGTGGAGAGGCTACCTTAAATTCCCTCCCCTGATAATGAGATTGATGACTAACTTATATGCCATCCAGGAGCCTACATCCAGCAGCTGGTGGAAGTAGAAGCAGATACCCACAGCTAAACATTGAACTGAACTGGAATCCAGTTGCAATGAAGGAGTGGTGAGCAAAGTGGACAAGATCAGTTGTAAAACCCACAGAAACAGCTTACCTGAACAAGGCAGAGCTCTTGGCCCTCAGACGGATCATTGGGAAACCAGCATGGAACTAACCCAGACCCCATGAATGTGTGTCACTGAGGAGGCCTTGGAAATATATGGGGGCCTCTTGTAGTAGATCAGTACTTATTGCTAGCATAGGAATGGACTTTGGGAGCCCATTTCACATAGAGGGATATACCCTCAGCCTAGACACATAGGGGAGGGCCTAGGCCCTATCCTAAGGATATGATAGACTCTGAAGAACCCCCCATGAAAGATCTCACTCTCTTGCAGAGCAGAAAAGTTATGGGATAGGTAGGGTGTTAGTGGCGGGAAGGGGAGGAGGGGAGGGAGAGGGAACTGGGATTGCCATGTAAAACAATCTTGTTTCTAATTTAAATTAAAAAATGGAGAGAAAAATGAGTAGAGTAAAAAAATATAATAAGTCACATAAAAATGGAAAATACACAGAGTCTGGGTTTTGTGTTTTTGTGTTTTCTTTAGATTTTCTGATTGTTAAGGAAGAAACAACAGATGCTAATATACAATGAATTATGAAAAATTCTAGATTAAACCAACCCATATTAAATGTCTTAACTTCAAAATGGAAGTCAAAAGATATGTTACTTTAGGAAGAGGTCATACTTTCATTTCCATGGGAGATGAGAGGTTGTGGATTCATTCCAGGTTGATCCAGATCAGGTTTGATAGGGGAAGAACCCCTGAAAATCCTTACTACAAACATAAAGAAATAAACTTAGAACTACAAGACACATGATGTATATTTCACCAGCTCAAACAAAAACAAAAAATCATCTTTGGCTCACTTGTGAATAACGCACAGTCTATACTTGTATTAATGCAGATACGTTTGTTACCTTTAAAAGTTTATGTTTTTTTTTAAATTAGAAACAAAATTGTGTTACTTGACAATCCCAGTTCCCTTCTCCCTCCTGTCCTCCCCTACCACCTCCCCCAACTAAAACCCTAACTATCAAATATCCTTTCTGCTTCCCCTGAATGGTGAGGCCTTCCATAGGGTGTCATCAGAATCTATCATATCATTTGAGATGGGCCTAGGCCCACCCCCTTGTGTCTTGGCTCAGGGAGTATTCCTCTATGTGGGATGGGCTCCCAAAGACCACACCTGTGCTAGGGATAAGTACTGAACAAGTACAGGAGGTCCCATAGATTTCCAAGGTTTCCTCACAGAAACCCATGTTCCTGGGGTCTGGATCAGTCCCATGCTGGTATCCCAGCTATCAGTCTGGAGAGCAATAGTTCCCCCATGTTCAGGTCAGCTGTTTCTGTGGGTTTTTAAAAGTTCATGTTTTCAGGTTCCCCCTTCAGCCTCTGCCCTCTGCCACCCACCTGCTGCCTGAGGTGAGTATGGGTGCTGGTCTGCACCCAATCTCCCCCATCACCTCTTGCTCACTTCTTCCTGAGCCCCCCCAGCCCCTGACAAGAGTGGACATGCCCAGACTGGAAGCCCTACCCTGATTCTGGATGTAGCTCATGCTTGTCCTCCATCTGCCCTCTGCCCTCTGCCTGCTACCTGAGAGAGGGAGAGACCCCACCTGCACCCACTGAAAGAAGGGATGGGAAGATAACAGAATAACAACACACTCAACAACAGAAAGACCAATATGACACCACCAGAATCTAGGGACTCCACACCAGCAAGAACTGGAAAGGATGAAGACGAGATGGACCTTAAAAATTACCTTATGTAGATGATAGAGACCATTAAAGAGGAATCAAGAAATACCTTAATGAAATAGAAGAAAAACAAGCAAAAAAATTACATGAAATGGAGGAAAAGACAAACAAAAAAACTCAAGAAATAAACAAATCTCTTAAAGAATCTAAAGAAAGCCAAGAAAAAACAACCAACAATTGAAGGAAACAGTTCATACAGTTCATTGTTTGGAAGCAGAATTAGAAACAATAAGGAAAACACAGAATAAGCGGATACTGGAAATAGAAAATCTGGGTAAATGATCAGGAACCCATGATGTAAACCTAACCAATAGAATACAAGAGATGGAAGAGAGAATCTCATGTGTTGAAGACTCATTAGAGGATATACAGTCATCCACCAAAGAAAATCTCAAGTCCAACAAATCCCTAACACAAAATATCCAGGAAATATGGGACACCATGAAAAGATCAAACCTAAGAATAATAGGTATAGAAGAAGGTAAAGAAATTCAGCTCAAAAGTACAGAAAAAATATTCAGCAAAATCACAGAAGAAAAATTCCCCAACCTAAAGAAGTATATGCCTATGAAAGTACAAGAACACTAAATAGATTGGACCACAAAAAGAAGTCCCCTCACCACATAATTCAAAACACCAAACTTACAGAATTAAGAAAAAATATTAAGTGCAGCAAAAGAAAAAGGCGAAGTAACTTTGAAAGCCAGAAGCTCCTGGATAGATTTTCTACAAATGCTAAGGGAACATGGATGCCAGGCCAGACTATTGTATCCAGCAAAGCTTTCAATCACTATAGATGGAGAAAACAAGATATTCCATGACAAAACCAAATTTAAGCAATACATATCCACAAATCCAGCCCTACATAAATTATTGGAAGGAAAACTCCAACTCAACGAAAATAACTAAACTCAAAAAAACCATAGGCAATAGATAATCTCAATTTAGCAAACACCAAAAAAAAAAAAAAACAAAAACAAAAAATAGTGGGGAAATCCACACAATAACACCACCACCAACAAATCCAAGACAAACAAGAATCAACAAACACTGGACATTAATATCCCTCAATGTCAATGGTCTTAACTTGCCTATAAAAAAGATACAGGCTAACAGAATGGATTCAAACACAGAATCCATCCTTCTGCTGCATACAAGAAACATATCTCAACTTCAAAACAGATAGTACCTAAAAGTAAAGGGTTGGGAAAAGATTTTCCAATCAAATGGACCCAAGAAACCAGCTGGTGTAGCAATCCTAATATCTAACAAATTAGACTTCAAACTAAAAGCAATCAAAAGAGATGAAGAATGTCATTTATACTTATCACAAGAAAAGTCCATCAAGATGAATTCTCAATCCTGATCATCTATGTCCCAATTTCAAAGGCATCCTCATTTCTAAAGCACAAATAACACATAAAACCTCACACATTTATAGTAGGAGACTTCAACACCCTGCTCTCACCACTAGATAGGACCACCAGACAAAAACTTAAGAAAGAGACAAAGCAACTAACAGATGTTATGACCCAATTTTTTAAACAGATATCTATAGAACATTCCATCAGAACACAAAAGATTATACCTTCTTCTCAGCACCACATGGAACCTTCTCTAAAATTGACCACATACTTGGCAATGTAGCAAACCTACACAGATACAAAAAATTGGAATAATCCCCTGTATCTAATCAGATCACCATGCTTTAAAGTTAGAAATCAACAACACAAATTGCAGAAACTCTACAAACTCATGGAGATTGAATAATGCTCAACTGCACCATTCCTGGGTCAAGGAAGAAATAAAAAGAATTAAAGACTTCCTAGAATTCAATGAGAATGAAGACACAACATACCCAAACCTATGGGACATTTTGAAAGCAGTGTTAAGAAGAAAGTTCAGAGCACTAACTACCCACATGAAAAAATTGGAGAATATCAACACTAGCGAATTAACAGTGCAACTGAAAGCTCTAGAAAAAAGGAAGCAAACTCTCCCCAGAGGAGTAGATGCCAGGAAATAATCAAACTGAGGGCTGAAATCAATAAAGTAGAAACTAGGAAAACACTACAAAGACTCAATGAAACAAAGAGTAGGTTATTCAAGAAAGCAACAAGATAGACAAAACTTTACCCAAACTAACCAAAAGGCAGAGAGAGAGGAAGCATCCTAATTAACAAAATCAGAAATGAAAAGGTGGACATAACAATGGACACTGAGTAAATCCAGAGAAACATCAGGTCATACGTTAAAAACCTGTACTCCACAAAATTCGAAAATCTAAAGAAATCGACAATTTTCTGGATAGATATAACTTACCAAAATTAGATCAAGAACAGGTAAGTAATTTAAACAGACTTACAACCACTAATGAAATAGAAGTAGTCATCAAAATTCTACCAACCAAGAAAAGCCCAGGGCCAGATTGTTTCAGGGCAGAATTCTACCAGAAATTCAAAGAAGAGCTAATACAAGCACTCCTCAAATTGTTCCACATGATAGAAGCAGAAGGGACATTGCCAAGATCTTTCTATGAGGATATATTTACCTTGGTACCCAAGCCACAGAAAGACACAACAACAACAAAAAAAGACAATTACAGACCAATATCCCTCATGAACATCGATGCAAAGCTATTCCACGAAATACTGGCAAATTGAATCAAAAAACACACCAGAGAAACCATCCACCATGATCAAGTTGGCTTTATCCCAGTAATGCAGGGATGGTTCAACATATGAAAATCCAACAGTGTAATCCACCATATAACCAAACTGAAAATGAAACACACATGATCATCTCACTAGATGCCCAAAAAACCTTTGACAAAATCCAATATCCCTTCACAATAAAGGTCTTGGAGAGATCAGGAATTACAGGAATATACCTAAACATGATAAAAGCAATATACAGCAAACCAACAGCCAACATCAAACTAAATGAAGAGAAACTTATCTCTTCAATATTGTACTTGAAGTTCTAGATCATGGGGATACAAATTGGAAAGGAAGAAGTCTAACTTTCACTAGTTGTAGATAGATGATATGATAGTTTACATAAGTGACCCAAAAATTCTAGCAGGGAATTACTACAGCTGATAAACACCTTCAGCAAATGGCAGGATACAAGATTAACTCAAAAAAATCAGTAGCCCTACTATATATAGATGATAAATGCTCTGAGAAAGAAGTCAGAGAAATATCACACGTTACAATAGCAACTAACAACATAAAATATCTTGGGGCAACACTAACCAAAAAAAACGAGAAAGGCCTGTATGGTAAGAAGTTTGAGACTTTAAAGAAAGAAATTAAAAATATACCATAAAATGGAAAGATCTCCCATTTTTTGGATAGGTAGGATCAACATAGTAAACATGGCAATCTTGCCAAAAGCAATCTACAGGTTGATTGCAATTTCCATAAAAATCTCAGCACAATTCTTCACAGAACTTGAAAGAACAATACTTGACTTCATATGGAAAAACAAAAAACCCAGGATTGCAAAAAGAACCATGTACAATAAAGGAACTTCCGGAGGCATTATTATCCCTGACTTCAAGCTCTATTATAGAGCCATAGTCATGAAAACAGCTTGGTATTGGCACAAAAATAGACAGGGTGACCAATGGAATTGAATGGAAAACCCTGAAATTAACCCACACACCTATGAACACCTGATTTTTGGCAAAAATTTTAAAGTTATACAATGAAACAAAGAAAGCATCTTCAACAAATGGCGTTGGCATAACTGAATTCAGACATGTAGAAGATTGCAGTTAGATCCATATCTATTACCATGCACAAAACTTAAATCCCAATGGATCAAAGATCTCAAAATAAATTCAGCCACACTGAACCTCCTAGAAGAGAAGGTAGGTGGTACCCTCTAACATATTGGTACAGGAGACCACTTTCTGAACATAACACCAGTAGCACAAACATTGAGGTCAACAATTAATGAATGGGACCTCCAGAAACTGAGAAGGTTGTTTTGTAAGGCAAAGGACACTGTCAGCAAGACAAAATGCCAGCCCACAGAATGGGAAAAGATAGTCACCAACCTCACATCTGACAGAGGGCTGATCACCAAAATATACAATGAACTACAGAAGCTAGCCACTAAAACAACAAACAATGCAATTAAAAAGTGGAGTGCAGAACTCAATAAAGAATTCTCAACAGAGCAATCTAAAATGACTGAAAGACACTTGAGAAAGTGCTCAACATCCTTAGCCATCAGGGAAATGCAAATCAAAAGCACTCTGAGGTACTATCTTACTCCTATCAGAATGGCTAAAATCAATAACACCAGTGACAGTCTATGCTAGAGAGGATGTGGAGAAAGAGGAACACTCCTCCATTGCTGGTGGGAGTGCCAACTTGTACAACCACTTTGGAAATCAGTATGGCAGTTTCTCAGGAAAATGGGAATCAGCCTACCTCAAGATTCAGCAATTCCTCTCTTGGGCGTATACCTAAAGAATGCACATTCATACAATAAGGCCATATGCTCAACTATGTTCATAGAAGCATTATTTGTAATAGCCAGAACCTGGAAGCAATCTAGATGCTCCTCAACTGAAGAATGCATAGGGAAAATGTGGTATATTTACACAATGGAGTACTACTCGGCAGAAAAAAACAATGGAATCTTGAAATTCGCAGGCAATTGGAAGGAACTAGGAGAAACATCCTGAGTGTGGTAACACAATCACAAAAAAGATAAACTTGGTATGTACTCACTCATATATGATTTTTAGACATAGAGAAAAGGATTACCTGTCTACAATCCACACTGTCAGATGAGTTAGGAAACAAGGAGTACCCTAAGAGAAGATTTCATAGTCCCTCAAAGAAGGGGAGGGGGCAGTAACCCCTGAACAAAGTGGAAGCACAGAGCATGGATGGAGAGGAAGGAGTGGGAAGGGAAGAAGGGGAGGGGGAGGAGAACAAGAGGACTGAGGCAGGGGAGGAATAGAGGAGGGCAAGAAAGAAGATGCCTTGGTAGAGGGAGACAGTACAGGAATGGAGAGCTGGCACATGGGAAATATTAGGGGATCCACAGGGATGATCCCAACTAAGAATCCAAGCAGTGGTGGAGAAAATGACATTTTCGCCCTTTCCCTATAATGAGATTGTTGTCTACCTTGGTTACCATTCCAAGAGTCTTCATCCGTAGTTGTTAGAAGTAGAAACAGGCACCCACAGCTAAGCACTGAACCATATACCTGGAATCCAATTGTGGAGAGGGAGGAGGGATGAGCAAAGAAGCCAGGACAGTGCTGCAGAAATGAGCAGAAACAGTTGACATGACCTAGTGAGAGCATGGAGACCCTAGTCATAAAGCTGGAGAAACAGCTTTGGACTGAACCAAGCCCTCTGAATGTGGGTGCAAGCTAGGAGGCCAAGACAGTCTATGGGACCTCTAATAGTGGAGCCAGTCTTTAACCCTAGAGCACAAATGGACTTTGGGAGCCCATTTCCTATGGAGGGATATTATTGCAGCCTAGGCCCTCCCCCAAACAATATGATAGACTTTGAAGTTACCTAGTGGAGGCCCTCACTATCCCTGAGGAGGAGTTGGGGATTGGGTTGGTGGGGTTGTTGGGGTTGTTGGGGTTGTTGGGGTTGTTGGGGTTGTTGGGGTTGGTGGGGTTGGTGGGGTTGTTGGGGTTGGTGGGGTTGGTGGGGAACATTGGAGGATGGGATGATGAATGAATTGGGTCATGGATATGTAAATATGAATAGTAATTAAAGAATTTAAATTCAAAAAAGAAAAAAGTTTATGTATTTTCAGAGCAAGGGGATCAGACACAATAAAAACAGATGGCCCTGATGGTCCAGCATCCAGTACAGCTTCAAAGATGCTGGCAGAGATGACCCTACTTCACAGAACACTCCAGCCAAGACTTTTCAATCATCCTAATTTTCTCAGTGTTCCCTTAAAGATGCCAGTGCCCCCAGACAACAGGAAGTAGTCTAGAAAAAACAACACCCACATTCCCATCGGACCTGTTATGGATGTCTGTTATCATTTAAGAGGGGTTAGTTACAAGTTGGTATTGGTTATAGGAAAAACAAAACTAAAGCAAAGAGTATTCAAAGATTTCTTTCTCGAGGAAAAAGGGGCATATAATGTAGAAATGGTGAGATAGAAAAGGGAAAAGGGGTAGCTAATTGGATCTACTTTAATCTAAATAACAACTGTTAATCTCAAAATAATTTACACGGGTACAAATTTTTGTTTATATGAATTTAATTTTGTTATACTGTATTTATGTTTCTACTTTTGTTTAGGGTATTGTGTTTATGCAGCTCATTTAAAATTGTAATATATAATTAAGAAATACAGATCATGAGTGATCTATATTAATAAAAAATTTAGTCATATTAGGTATGTTTTCAAGGTTATAAATATGTATTTAGATAGATAGATGGTCTTCAAACACTTCATGGACATACAGAATATGGCATTTAGGATGTTTTAATAACATAAAACTTTTTATGATAGTAGTACATCTCTGTTCCAGACAGCACCAATTTACTTCAAGACAAGATGATGGGCATAAAAGAACCTCCATATAGAGTCTGTCTTCCTTATGTCAAAAGCCAGCCTTTTGGGCAAAGCAGTCACCCTTGGTCAATTGCTGACAGTATACTGTCCAAACTGGACCATTAGGATGCAAAAACACAACTGTCAAAATTTGCAAAAACAAGGTAGGACAGTGCTTCAAAATTCCCTGTTTCTCAGAAATGTCTGTCAGATAGACAAGGCCTGTAAGCCAAAGTTGGGTGTCCCAACCTTACAGAAGAATTTGGGTGACTGTCCAGACAGCCAGATGTCTTTGTCATTAGGTAACATTAATTCTTTCTGGGGTCTTTTGAGGTAGTTAAAGACTAAATAATTAAACATAATTTTCCTTAGTTATGATAAAAAATAAATGATGTATAAAACTTTACATTCACAAAGATAAGATAGGTAATAGAGTATTTTCTCCAGTTTTGCTAAATACAAATGAACTGGATATTTTAATTGTAATTCTTCTTTGATAACTGTTTTTCTGTGGAATAATCCTTCTGCACATTGTGAAAATGTGTAGCTTTCATTGTTAGTAGAAAGCTGATTGGCTGATAGCTAGACAGGATTTTAGGGGCAGAGAGAATGCTAAGAAGAAGTATGTAGTCTTGGGAGTCATGAGAAATGTGGAAAGAAGCAAGATGGACATGCCATGTTGAAAGAAGTTACCACCATATGGTAACTGCAGAGGGCAGATAAAAAATATGGGTAAATTTAAAATGTAAGAGTTAGCTAGTAACAAGTCTCAGCTATTGGCCAAGCATTTATAATTAATAATAAGTCTGACTGGTTACGTGGGAGTGGCTGTCAAGACACAGAGAAACTCCACCTATAGGGAGCATGTATTGGGCCTGTACCAGAAGGGGCTCTAGGACTTAAGGGATAAGTAGACACAAGCCCCTATAGCTAACCCAGAAGCAATCATCAATTGATAACCACTTGCAAATGAAAATTTAGTTTCCTTCAAGGGACTCTCGATGGGGAAATAAAGTACACTTAAGGGAAGCTAAAATCCCAGTTGTAAATAACCAGCAGAAAACAATGAACTCAACAACATCTTAGGAGAGTCCTTGACTTGTAATGCCACATCAGAACTTCTCCTTTTCCTTCTCTTTTAATTTATCTTTTATTTTACCTGATTTTTAAAATTAATTCTTTATATATATATATATATATATATATATATATATATATATTTTCTTCTCCTTTACATATTTATTGTTGCTTCCAGTTTACTGTTCTTATGGAATTCCCGAGTGTGTGAATGGGTCTCTGTTTCTTGTGTCCTCTCTTGAGGCCTGTTCTGTCTGCTTTGCTGTTGTTTTTATCCTATTCCAATGTGTTAATCTTTGCCTTATGTTATTGTTGTCCTTAGAACCTGCATGTTTTCTAATGAGAGGCAGAAAGGAGATAGATCCAGATGGAAAGGAAGGTGAAGAGGAACTACCAGCAGCAGTGGGAGGTGAAACCATAATCAGGATATATTATGTAAGAAAAAAAATCTATTTTCATTAAAAGGGAAAAAAAGAGAGACAAAATTCAGACTCTTTTGTATTCCCACAAACACCTTGTCCTCCTCAAATAATTTTGCGCACAGGACTCAGTTCTGCTCAAATTAGACAAAATTTTGGTGGGAAGTTCTGTATTTCCAGAGGTTTCAGCAATTATTTGTGGTTTCCTGACCCAGTAGGCTCTCCTTATCTCCTGTCTCAGCACTGCTGCATCTTGAATTCTGACTGTGAGAGAGGCCTTAGGGGAAGCTGCACAGGTGTTGGGAGTTTAAGTGACTCAGCACCACCAGGGACAGGATGTTCTGCAAATGACAATCTCCCCATTTCCACCTGCCAGAAACTTGGGAACCTGCATACCATCTCCCCAGGGCATGAATGTGATGAATAGCTCTGAGCTCACCAGGCAGTTACCACCTCAGAGTAATTTGGGCTGAGAAGATGTTTTCTAAATGGAAATCCCTGGTTTCAATTCAGAATACACTTAAGTATATTTGGATCTTTATGCATGACATTTATTTGTTTCAAAGATTCTATCATTTTTCATTTGAGTTCAAAGTCTCACCCTACAGAGGAGTCAGTGGTAGTGTAATGAGATCTTCTTGCAGGCTGGATTTCCTAGGAATCAGACATGGAGATAGAGTCAGTCAAGGTGGGAGTCAGGGTTCCATAACCAAGTGGCATAAGCAAGGTGTGTATTTATCACAGCCATACAACTTGTAAGTCTGAGATCACAGATCCAACATGCAAGATTCTCCAGATTCCTCACTAAAGATTTACTGCCAGAAGGAAAAGGAGGAAGCAGAACAGAATACAAGGTATAGTGGCTAGGAAGTGACCTCACTGAAGAATACCTCAGTTGACACCACAGAGTGCTAATGCTGGACAAGGGCTTTTAGATTTGTTTCAATTTGAGATGTTTGCATACTCATGTCAACCAGGAACTGGAAGTAGGATGTCCCTACTGAGAATTCTATCATTCTCTCTTTGATCATCCCATATACTTTTAGTATACATTTCTACACTGCTTTTATTATTCCCTTGAGATGAAGAATGCATCTTCTAGACTCATGCCATGGAGGAGGGTTTTGTGATTCATTACTGACTTGGAAAAACAGAAAACATCAATGCAAAAGATGATACTTCTGAAGTCAATTCAGAGATGGGCACCCAAAACTTTCCAGTCTTAGGTGAAAATGAATTATCAGCATTAAAACCATAACCAGGTTGTGTAATTTATTTTCTCATCAACCTTATTTATTTATAAATAGACTTTAGCATAGGCTGACCTTGAACTCAGGATTCTCCTGCCTCACTCTCAAAAGTGGTGACACACTATGCCTGGCTTTGACCATCTTTACTTTCTTAGAATCTGGCCTGGTTCTGTCCAGCATGTTGTTCATTTCAGTTCTTTTCTCCCATTTAGACATTGTTTCCCTCTGGAAAATATTTCCTATATTTTCACTCTCACATTTAGTCGATAGTAACTCTTCAGCCTCTATTAAGTTTTTCTTACCCTCCTGGAATTCCAGCTTCCTATTACGATTTTCCTCCACACATGGTTCTGTATCCTTTGAGACTGCCCTACAACTGTAGTTACCTGGAGCTAACAGTTTCTCTGTGGAGATGTCAGTCCAATGAAGCTAGAGAATTAAGCTTTTTAAATTCTGCAGCACACTACTGTCATTTATCACAGCTATTGCCAAAGAGTTCAAATATTTTCTGAATGAGTATATGGATGGATGGATGTATGGATGGATGGATGGATGCATGGATGGATGAATGAATGGATGGATGGATCAGTGAATGTTAATGAGTGTTGGGAGGTCTTGATGGTCAGAGGTTGCAGTCTATCATGGCCTGGCAGCTCTCTACAAAGTTCAGCAACATGAAGGACTCCCTACCCAGTAAGACTTCCTGCCCTTATCTGGAGAATGTCTCTAAGCCCATAGGATAGATTCCGAACCTTGACTGATGGACAACTGATGGATAAATCCTGAGATAGGAGTTAACAACATAATTTTAAGATACAGAGAAAAGATTTTTAGTGGCTCTTTTAGACCACCACAGACAGGGTTGTAACTCCTGGGAGAGTGGGGAGTGTAGGAGATGAGCTCTCCATGTGGTGACTCAGACTGTGGGAGCCAGAAAAGCAGAAGAGAAGAAATGACAGTTGCACATGCTGCAGGAAGGGGTGGCTGCCAGCCCCAGAAGGAACAGCAGTCCTCACAGGAGAGGAACTCCTTCGTGGAGGGAAGGACATCCACAGGGTGGAGCACTAGCAGGTGGGAGAAAGAATGCTAGATATAGCTGGCTCCTTTGGCCAGAGATTTTTGCAAGCGCCGATGGGTTCATCAGTTGCCGGCCTGTAACACTCAATGCAGGTGCTCAAGCCACTTTCCATGCCAAATCTTACTAACCTGGAGGCAGGCAGTCTTCTGCCAAACCCACCCTTGGCCCTGCCTGCCTCTTCCCACACTTCAACAGGTGCCTGCACCCATATAGGGAGGGCATATGGGTAGAGGGAAGGGGAGGGAAATGATTCAGGGATGGAGGGGTCTGGAGGAAGTGAGAAAGATCTGTGGGGACCAGCTGACTGGGTTGAATCCTCACAAGGGGCAAGTGCACTTAGCAACCTGTAACCCCAACCCACAATATAGCAGTGGACATGGGGCTATGGAGGCCCCTGTCCCTCTGCATGCGTGGTGGAAACAAGGACAGGCAGTCTGTAAGAGGTAGCCACATGCCAGCTGCACACTACTGGTGGGGGAGGCCCCACTTGCCCTTGAGTCTCAGAGTGGTGACTGCTGCTGGAAACACAGACCCAGATCAACGTGTGTGAGGTGCGCAAACATTAATAGGAGAGAATACGTTGCGAAGCAGAATATCCCATTATAGAAAAAATGGAGGGAGAGGGAAGAAAGACCACCGTTGATGAGGGAGGTGGACTGCTGCTAATCTGGGAGACACCCCGGCAAATAATGCTCTTACTCCCTGGCTATGTGTGTGTAGGGGGTATCCAGAGACCCCTGGAGTCATGGCGAGTCCCTGTTTTCAGGTATCAGCTGTGCAGCTGTGGCTCTCCATAGTCCTCGGAATCATCGGCTGCTGGGGAGGGAGCAAAAGCAGAAAACAGAGTTTGGAAAGCTGTGAATACAGTAGAGATAGTCCTCTGGGATATGACTTAAGTGAATCAGCTCAACTTTTATCCAGATTCTAGGAAATATATAGGAGGAGAGCCTGGGAACAGGTCCTAATTTGCCCTAAGTGGCATGCTCCTATCATAAGACTTTGTGACAGAAGAGTACTATACCAAAGCTCATAGTACAACTCTTTGTTATCATATGTGCAGAGGGGGTGAACTTCTAGCAGGAAATTGTGCCAGGGGTCACACTAGAGATAAATCAGACATCCAGGCTTAGGGACAGATTTCAGATAAGGTCAGTTTTTCGGGCCTTGAGACGTTCTCCAGACAAGGGCAGGTAGAGAGCAGGAAGTTCACTGAGAAGGGAATCCCTCATGTTGTCTAGCTTTGGAGAGTGCTACCAGATCATTATAGAGGGCAACCTTTGACCACCAAGACCTCCCAACAAATAAGAGGGATGGATGAATCTAATATATGAGATAATTTAGTTTCCATAGTCTGAAATCCATAATGGCTTTGTCTATAACTCTCATGACCATTCTTTAATAGGTAATTTTAAAGGCTAGTTGCTTAGAAAACATTGTCAGCTTTCCCTCAGACCCCCACTCTGGGACAAAGTATTTTTGGGTTACTGTTTCTGGAATACATTAACAGTAATTTGTAATCATGAAAACAGCAGTGATTTTAATTTGTTCTTCACAGTTCCTGAAAACCTTCGAGGAGTTTCTCACAGGAAGATACACTCATTTATTTATGTCTTTTGCCGAAGAACTGTCCTTAAAGATGAAATTTCCCCTCTTTGAGTGAGATGCTCTCTGGTCAGAAGGCACATGTTTTATCTTGCTTTCCAGTGAATCCACAGTTAAAACAATCTTGTATCCAACATTATTTTTTTTATTTCAAAACTAAAAGAAAAATGATTTTGATAAGTTATTAATGTTGTACAAAGATTTTATATTATTAATGACCCTGGAAAATACTATATTTAATTGACATTAAGTTGCTTAGTAAATCTAATACTTCTTCATAGCCTTTCCCAAAATATTGTTTTAGACAGTCATTATCAATTACCATGTTGCCAGGTAGTCCAAAATTCCTTTTCCATGTTTATTCTAAGAGAACATGTAATTTAATTGGACAAACGCTTAACTTAGGAACATATAAATAAATAGTAAAGGGATACTGTGTACACAAAGCTGGCTGAGTTGAACATGTATGTATAGGATTCAATTGCCAAGACTGCTGTGTCCTTTCATCTGATACTCACAATGCACCTGTGATGTAAGCAAATTAGCATTTCCTCCTGTTTTATATATTAGAGAAAAAAAGATTGAGCCAAATTAAGGAACTTACTTGATATCAAGAAACTAATAATTACAGATTGACTGATTTTGATCTTACAAATTATTTTTATTTTTTATGGATATCATAGTTCATTTTAGTCATTTTTCCCTAGCAAGCTAATTGATAGATATAAAGAATATGAACAAGAAAAAATCCATGTGGTTAAAAATAGAATGTAGCAGGTACCCTTTTTGTGACATGAAACCAATTAAAAGTATCTGGGGTGAAAAATGATTCCCATATGAACTTTGTTCAAGACAACTGAAAAGGTCTCTGACTCAGCAGGAAATTTGTTGTTTTCCAGATTTATTTTCAAAATAGTGGCTGAACATTGTCTTTCTGACAAACAACTACTCCAAAGCCCCTTAGTAACCAAGGACATCAAAAGCATGATTCTGCATGTTGAGGGGGCATCGACAGTTGGCCTCAGCTCTTTGGGAGGCTCAAAACCAACCAACATCAGCCCTTCACACAGAGATATTTCACTCTTATTGTTGGACCATTTTAGGCCTGCATATTCTACAAAAATATGATGAATTTATCTCCTCTTGTATTTATATATATTGTAGTTATTTTTGTTTCCTGAGATTTCTACCATGTACCATGGTATCGTAGCTACATATAATGGTTTTTAATGCTAGAAAGTACAGAGATACATGTGATTAAGGAATCTGGAATAAAATTATGTGAGTTATAAATTTTGAGTCAATGATTCTTTGTTCAGACAACAATAATGTACCAGGAAGAACTAAGCATTGCTACAGAATGTAAAACACACTTTGAAATCATAGATACCTGTTGAGAAGATTAAAAAATAAATGGTCTATATTGTTGAGTATATCTCAGGAATCAGATACCTTAATACTTTCCTTCCTAGTAATTAAAAAGGATATGAATGATTGAGACACACAGACAATCTATCCATGTCCTTGGGAAAGAAAACCTTGCAACCCCTCAAGTGCTAGGGTCTATCCAGTTATGATTAAATGTGGTATTTGAAGTAACGCATGAAAAACATTTCTAGTTACAGAAAATCATCCCCCTGTTACTTAAATCTGTTTATACTTCGGGGATGATGAAGTCCACATGACATTTTCATGTACAAGGCTATGACCCATAAATCTACAATGTCCTGGTCTCTGTATTCTTAGCAACACAAGCTAATGTATTTGCTAAACATTTTTCACAACTAAGGTCTTCACACATTATTTCCTTGCTGGTGAATTTGAAAAAGAATAGGAACAGAGCATCTTTCCTTCCCCAGTTGTCCCTGTAAAGGCAAGCGTTAGCATAGTATTAGCATAGGCTTGCAGTGAGCTTTTTCTTTCCTACGTGAATTCAAATTCTCACTTTATAATTTGATCACTAATAGCAATTATTTTGGGAGACCCTAGTCGATAACCTGGTATCAGTCTTAAAGCCTCTGATTTGTGTGGTACATATTATTATTTTTCCTTTTTCTGAGGTAAACAATGAGAATGATGAAATGTACCTTGTAAGCGATATTTTCAAGACCTTTTAACATAGGTTTATTGGTTAATTGTCACATGATGTTTAAATTCACTAAGAAGAAGACATTGAAAGTAGGTTTTCCACCTCTCAACTTCAGACACAAACTTGACAGGTTTTTTTTAATACCTTGTCTAGAGGTGGGCTGCTCCCACTAATTCTGTGACAAGGAGGAAAGTGAACAAAAGAACAGACTCATGGTAAAGACATTGTGCCCATGGGGACAGACAGATGTTGAACCATTTCTAATAGCTAATACTATAGTTTATCCTATGATATAAAAGTGCCTTCAGTTTGAAAAAGAAGTCACAAGTTAAGCCATGGGAAGTTTAGACATGGTAGATTTAGCCTTGGTGAAAAAGTTCAGTCAGGAATTTCAGCTGTCTACCTTAACCTCCCAGTAGGTATTTTTCTGAATGTGCTGGATGTTGTGAATGCTCCAGGGCAAGTTGTTTTCAAAAAGCCACAATAGGACTTATTCTTGGATACAGAATGTTAGAAGGACTGTAGCAGGGCAGTGAAGTCCTGAAATTCTATTTAGGAGGCTAAGACAGAAGGATTACTGAGTTCAAAGGGTCCTGGGCAACTTTGTGAGACCCCCTTCTCAAAAATGAATGTTGGAAATATAGCTCAGTGGTAGAGTGTTATTCTCAATTATCCGAGAGAGAGAGAGAGAGAGAGAGAGAGAGAGAGAGAGAGAGAGAGACTCACCCAGAATTTACCACATAACTTTAGTTGTAGATCAGGTAGCCTGAAACAAGAATAATAGGCAGTCATGCTCAGGGGAGATGAGCCACTGTTACTCATACCTATAATCCAGTAGTACCGAGCATCTCTGCATAGCATTCCATTAAGACTGCAAAACTGAACAGTATTCTGTATGTCACTTGAACAGCTCAGAATTCTCCTTTAAATAATAGTATTTGGTAATGATCCATTTTCTAAAATAAATTATTAGGATTTGTTTATCTGTAGGTTTCACCATGTCACTGGCAAATAGATACCTGGCTTTGTACACTTTTGACTGCCTTTACTACCTTTCCTTTTATTCCACAACCTAGTCTGGTAGCATTCTTGGAAATCACTCTACTACTTTTAGATTGCTTTTCTTTTCCTTAGTTATAGTATTAAATAAGAGAGATGAGAGAGAGAATATGTGATAATTGTCTTTCTGTTGCTTGTCCTGCTTATAATGCAGGTCATATTTTTCCCACACAATGGCTATGTAAGGTGGCTCCATTTTCAGAAGAGAGTGACTTTTTGAGAAAGCACTCCTGGTCCTCACATGTTGGTTCAGTTGGGATCACCCTTGGTGCATTGATGTTTAAGAACTCCAGCTTGAAGTGTAGAGTCATACCTGGAGACCTCACAGTGACCAACCACTGTTGATTTGTGACACAAGCTGACTGGGCTTGCTCTTTGTTCTCTTTTAATTTCTCTAGCATATATAAAATAAAATGGAAGATTAAAAATCTTCTTTCACTATACTTTCCTTTTCCTATTTCAAATCTTGATATTTTCTCCTACATATTTCCCCTTGTCAACACCTTGAGAATTAACCTACAGTGATATATTGCAGTCGGTGTCTCTGAGCATTCTGAACACAGGCATGAAAAATGTCTCCCTGGTGCTTATGATAAGCTATAACTTTATGAGTGTCTCTACTGAGCCTCAAATCAGGTTACTGTCATTAATTATCTCATCTAAATTTCTTCATTGTAGCTGTTCTGCCCAAGTCATATGACCACAATTTTGGGCACACTCAGTAAGTGCATCCTACCTACTCTAATGTCACCAGCAACTCTTCAAGTCTGTAGTTAAGTTGTGAGAGCCAGGAACAGGGGTTGTCCTTGTTTTACTGTTGATTCTTTATTCCTAGCCCTAAGACCATGGTCCCAACAGCTTCCTAGAATGTAACTCCTTCTCTGGTAACAGGGAGTTTGCTTTTTTTTTCTTCTGTTGGATACTTTGTTTCTAGTTTCTTTTCCTAGTAACCAAGTTCTAGCTTCAGGATCCTTTTTAGAATAACTAGCCCTAGTGCAGTCACTCTACCTTCTGTAATCATCTTTAAGATCTCATTTTTCCTTTTCATCCATGACCTTTATCATTATTAGAGTTAATTAGCTGTCTTCAATTACTCTCATATTTATTTTTACCAACTGCCATATACATGTCTTTTTCTTGACTTTAATAGTAACCAAAACAAAAACAAGTTAACTATTTTTAAATTTGGAAGCACTGTTTCTATTTTTAGAATGCATAAAAAAGTGAAAATATTTTGAGATCCTTAGGTTTCTGTTTTCTTTCACTTTTTTCTCTGCATTTACTAAATAACATATCCCACTTAGGACCAAGAGTGAAATCTTTCCACTTCTAGGAGTATGCCATTTTGACTACCTAAAATCAAATTTAAAACTCACAAGTAGTAACCATGGTAATGTGATATTGTTGAACTTGGGGACTGAGTTCTAATTCTACCACCCTGAAGAACTAGGTAGCTAAAACCACAATAGGATGGATGCTACGGCAGACCTAACATATGGCCAAATAGCTACCTTAGAATGAAAACACAAACAGCAGTTACTTTCTAGGCCTCATGCCCACAAAGCATTTTTTTTCTCCTGGAGAGGAGAGAGAGAGAGAGAGAGAGAGAGAGAGAGAGAGAGAGAGAGAGGGGAGAGAGAGAGAGAGAGAGAGAGAGAGAGAGAGAGAGAGTAATGGTTTTATTCGTTTTGTTTTCTATGTAGGTCTGTTCTTTTATTTTAAATTGCACACCTACAAAAACAATTCACAAAAATAAAAAAAATAAAAACTACCCATGCAAATGAACACACCTTCCACTTTGCCATCCTTGGTGTTTGCCTCTCCTTTCTGTGCACACACACACATATATATGTAAATATGTATATACACTTTGAAGAACAATTTTAGAAGAAAGTACAGTGGCCTCTCCTCTAACATACCTTAGCAGGACACTATCTTTAACAAGGATCATCTCTTTACATAACTTACAGTTAAATGATTATAGTTGCAGATTCAGTATTCATTTATTATCTCCTGTGGAGTCCATAGTTTTATTTTTTCTGAATTACACCCATATTGTTCCTTGCAGAATTCTCTTCCTCATCAATGTAAGTCATACTACTAGATATTCACTTAAGATGTCATCATTTCTCATTCATCTCCTTTCATCTGACACACATGACCTGATGGTTTTCTATTGTACAACATGAACTTTGTTTTCCAGTGCAGGGGATCAAACCCAGGTCTTTTTTGGAGTCTAGATGTGCAGTGATCTTAAGGATGTTTATGGGTTTTTATTTGTCTAACCTTGCATGCAAAACCAAGGTAAGCAACACAAAGAAGGTCTAAGTGACCCTGGCTGAGCTCTAAAAGGTCCTGAGAGCTGGCATCTAAAGGTTGAAGTTACACTTCTCCTTGAAGAAAACACTGACCTGAGCAATGTAAGAAATGGTAATTATCTACCAAGGTTAAAATATTATGTATCACCTGATTTCTAAGGCTCAGAGTCACTTAAAGTCTTGTGAGTCAGAAAACCTCAGCTTATAGTAAAAGGTTATAATTTAAGCTGCCTTAATATTCTGACTAACATATACTTGCAGACTTTGCTTACCAGTGTGCTCTAGTTCTACAAAGAATGATAATCTTATTATGCTACTTGGTTATCCTTTTTTTTCTCACTGAATATACTAGCTACAATAGTATATTGTTTCATTTCTGTCATAAAATACCCAACAAAAGCAACTTAAGAAAGAAAAGTTGTGGGTTTTTTTTTTTTTGCTGTTTTTGTTTTTTGGTTTTCAGTGTAGTGGATGTAGTCAATTAATCCAGGGAAGGAGATAGCTGGCCACATTATATCCACACTTACATACAAAGTAGAGAAAGAGAGATTAATATAGGTGCTCACTTCATGGAATTGTTCCCCTCACATTTGAGATGGGTCTTCCCACCTTAATTAACCAACTCTAGGTACTTACAAATCCTGTCAAGTTGACAGTGTTATCCATCACAACAACTACATGCATACACAATGCCAATCAGTGTAAAGTCACAATACATGTGGCTGTGTATCAGACCAGACTGTATTGGATTAAAGTAGTGTTTGAGTGAGCAGAAAACAAGGTGTTGCTTTGCATAATGATGTCATGATTATTTCATAGTGGGGAAAATTTACCTCTGTTTTTCAAATAGACAATCCACCTTTACAGAAAAAGACAGGTATTACTTCTGAGCAATGCTTAACCATAAACTCAGCGAGTCAAAAAATGAGTGCCAGAAATGCAGCTTAAGTGATGGGCTGGGTCTCATGGGCACTCATCAGACCTGAATTTTTGTACCCATGAGAAAGAATAGCATCAAAGTGTACAGGTATGCTTTGGTTACTGTTGACAGAAAGACCTGCAGAACAGAAAACAGAGAAATTAATCAACCAATCAACCTGGGAATAAGTGCTGACATAAGGATGCTGCCAGACAGAACTCTTCCTTCTCTTGTATTAGAAGGGAATTGAGGACAGAACACCAAGTAGCATGGCACAGAAACAAACTTCAAAAGAGCAGCAAGAGACATAGAAGTGATAGATGGTGGATCATAGAAGGAGGCCCTAACAAGTGTCTTAGAAGCTGTGCCTATTGAAGGCTTTGGGGTGTTCTTCTGCCCTGCATGGTTGGCCTCTGGTGACTTCACCTCAGCTGGCTCTCACAACTGAATAAAGGTTGCAATAGAGAGTTCTTTTTGGTGGACTAAAAAGGATCTTTTGGTTTAAATGTGGATTTGAAAAGCCCTGAATTTATAACCATGAAAAAAGCAAAAATCTAGGACTAAGAAACTTATTTTAGCATGTTATAAATGCAGCATTTTCTAACCCACAGAAATGTCCAGAAATGGTATTAACTAACTGTTTTAAAAGTCTGATTATAGAGACTGAGACGATGACTGAAACAATTTAAGAGACTCTATAGTCCACCTATTTGCATAACAACACAGAGGATTGTTTACTTCTACATTTTCTTTTCACTTTACATGGGTGGTGCTATTTTGACAGGCAACTTGAAGTGTGATGGCTAATGGGATGCATACTTACACATTATTGAATTGTCTAAGGTAAAAGTTTTTTATCTATATTGACATGAGCTTATATACATATTTAATAGTGACTGTTAGCTGATGAGGATGTCTGGAGAGATGGTAGAATGTGAAATTGCTACCAAAGAGAGATACTGCTGTCTTCACAGCCACTCACTATCCCACACCTAAAAATTTTAAAATGTTCAATTTTATTTAAGATAGTCTTTGATAAAGTTGTAGAAATCTTTGTCTTTTAAAAATATTGACACATAAATTTATATCTTTTATGACAAGATGGGAAATACACATAATTTTATTTCTAATGTGCAATGATCTTGCCAAGGAAACACATTTGTGTCACTTTGCTGTGAACAGAAGGTTTCACGTATGGCGTTAGGACATCATAAGTAAATATTCCCTAAGGTGGGAGACAACACACTAGGATTCAGTTGACTAAAAGGTGTTAGTTCTGTGTTATAAATACTTGAGAAGATAGTACCATTTGTAGCATTGTGAAATAGAATTGAACATTAATAATTGTAATGGCCCAGAAAGTCTTAGTAAATGCTATCTTTATTCAGATATATGCAAAGCTAAATTTTCTTCTCAGACCTCTACTACGACTCTAGACTGCAACTCGTTGACAAGGCAGTTACAAAAACCCAATTAATTTATACTCAGACACACTATGAAAAGCTTTCTAAAAAAGTAAAACACTGTCAGTTGCCTTCCTGTTTACTTAATTTTGGAAAGTATATTATTTATGCTTACAATTCTTGATCACATTGTAAAAATGAATTAACATTCCCTTTTCCAATGGAGTTAACAGATACGAACAGACAGTAAAATGTTTTTGAACTTATCAACAGTTTAATAGTTAGATGAGAAAATGAAATGAAAAGTTGAAAACAGCTGATTCAGTGCTTTCATTCAAATAATAGAACTGTTAAAATTTTTTATCAACTATGCATTAAGGATATTTTATGTAAAAATTATTCTAAAAATTGGAGTCTCAGAGAAAAAGAATGTAATTGTTTTCTAAACTTTTTTATTCAATTTACTAGTGAATTGATTCAGGATTGAAGTTTTTAATTGTAAAAATACTTTTTAATTGCAAAAGTATAATTACATACAAATGATCAGCTTTATCTTGGATTAGATTTGATAATTTAGCAATTTATTTTATGTAAGTTGCTGGAATTTTATAAGCATGAAACTGAGCCATTAGTGATTTTTTTGTATTGTTGTATCAGTTATCAACAGAAGTATTTGAAACAATGATTGTGAAGTTTTTTGGTTTTCACTTTAATTTTTTTGTTTTATATATTCTGAAATTCTGTTAGTCACATGCATGTCTACTTAAGAATTACCACACCTCACTGATCAATTACCCTTTGCCATTTTGAAATACTCTGTGCTTATCTTTCTTTCTCCTGGAATTCCTTATCACTAAGTACAATTAAGTCCATTGTGACTGACATTGGTCATTACCATGTAGCACATTTACAGAAGAGCTCTCTCTTCTTTGATAAATTGCCTTATACCTTCATCATAAATTAAAAGAGTTGTGTGGTAGCAATTCTAGATTGCTTATTCTCTCCATGTGTGTTTCCTCATAAATACCACACTTCCTTAATTGCTGCATATCAAAATTTAAAAATACTTTCTTCAGCTGTGTTCCTTTCAAAATCATTTGAGCTGCTTTCTTCTCCAATCTTATAAACTCTAGAATCATCTCATCTGCATATACTGAAACATTTCCAGGAGTTCAATTTGTATTGTATGCAGTCAACATACGTGTTTAGGAAGAACTAACATCTCAACTATTAATTCTATCTCAATCTGTTAGCAAGCAAGACATTTTCTCCTATTTTTTAAAAAAGAATTGTTTATTTATAATGTATACAGTGTTCTTCCTGCCTGCATGCCTGCAGGCCAGAAGAGAGCACCAGATCTCATTACAGATGGTTGTGAGCCACCATGTGGTTGCTGAGAATTACACTCAGGACATTTGGAAGAGCAGCCAGTGCTCTTAACCTCTGAGCCATCTCTCCATTCCCAACATTTCCTCCTGTTATCTGTGAGATAGTGTATTTTCTTTAGTGTTTGGTACCTTTGTACACAATGTCTATTCCTATTTGTATATTTCTGTGTATTTCATCTTCATACAGTTATGCAGAAGGCATTGGCTTTTAATTGTATTTTTAGTTATCTATTCCTAACAGAAATATCTATTTTTTCATGAATTTTATTAATGGTGTGAACATGTCAATCTGATTATTCAGTAAGCTTTATCACAATATCCCTAGGATTTCTAATAGGGAAAATTTGGCTGTTACAAAATGGAGAAATTTTCCTTCTTTCTTTATAATCTCTAAACCTTCAACTAATTTCCTTTATCATTCTGTTCAGAATAGGTTTGAATAGATACTGTGTGAGAGAACTATTCTTGCATTTTTCCAACACCCAGAAGGAAATTACTCATTTTCCACTGTTAGAATAATGTTTGGTATGGGTTATGCATTATTGAGAAATACTTGATCTGTTGCCAGTTATGATACTATTGGGAGATAGTGGAGTACATACGAGGCAGAGATTATAAGGGCTGATCCTTATCCTTTTTGATTTGCAGTATCGGAATGAGAAGCTAGGACTGTTTGGTACACAAAGCTAACTTAGTAACCTAAGTGATAAATATGCTTACATGCAAAGATAGTTTTGAATATTTGTAAGATTTATAAGAACATATATATATATATATATATATATATATATATTATTCTCTTGAAAAGTATTTGACTTTTCAGTAGATTTGACTTTTCAGTAGATTAAAATTTATACCTAATAACAAAGGCCAAAGACTAGGACAGTACACAATATACTAACCCTCAGTAAGCATGATGGTAATGGGATTTTTTTTCTTTTTTTTATTAAATTATTAATATTTTCACATGTACTTTCCCTCTCCCTCTCCCTCCCCCACCCCCATTCCTTCTCCCCCACCTCCAACCTACCCCCCACCCCATCCACCCGCCACTCCCCAGGCAGGGTAGGGCCCCCAACCAGGGCTCCACCAAGTCCACCAAATCTTCCTGTGCTGGGCCTAGGCCCCTCCCCATGTGTTCAGAGACAGAGCGAATCCCTTCAAGTGGGATGGGCTCTCGAAGTCCCTCCCACCCACCAGGGCAAAACGCCAGTCCACCTCCAGAGGCTCCCAGGAGTGCAGGGGCCTCCCCATTGGCATCCATGATCAGGGGGCTGGATTAGTCCTGTACTGTCCTCCCAAAGAGCATCTGGGGTCGATATGCTTTCCCTTTTTCAGGCCAACTGTTTCTGTGGGTTTCTCCAACCAGGTACAGACCCCTTCGTTCTTCATTCCTCCCTCTCTTCAACTGAGTTCCAGATTTCAGCTCAGTGTATTTCTGTGGATGTCTGTCTCTGCTCTCATCAGCCACTGGATGAGGACTCTAGAATAGCATAGAGGGTATTCATCAATCTCATTCTAGGGGAAGGGTTTCAAATCCTTGGCCATCAGAGAAATGCAACTCAAAACAACTCTGAGATACCACCTCACACCTGTCAGAATGGCTAAAATAAAAAATACCAATGACAACCTATGCTGGAGAGGTTGTGGAGAAGAAGGAACACTCCTCCATTGCTGGTGGGAGTGTGAACTTGTAAGACCACTTTGGAAATCAGTATGGCGGTTGCTCAGAAAAATGGGAATCAATCTACCTCAAGATCCAGCCATTCCTCTCTTGGGTATATACCCAAATACTGCTTGTCCATACAACAAGGACATATGTTCAACCATGTTCATAGCAGCATTGTTTGTAATAGCCAGAACCTGGAAACAACCTAGATGCCCCTCAACTGAAGAATGGAAAGAGAAAATGTGGTACATTTATACAATGGAGTACTACTCAGCAGAAAAAAGCAATGGAATCTTGAAATTCGCAGGCAAATGGATGGAACTAGAAGAAACCATCCTGAGTGAGGTAACCCAATCACAAAAAGACAAACATGGTATGTACTCACTCATATATGATTTTTAGACATAGAGCAAAGGTTTACCAGCCTATAATCCTCTACCCCAAGGAAACTAGAAATCATGAATGACTCTAAGGGATAAATGGACCCCAGGAATGGGAAATGGCATGAACTCCCGAGCTAATTGAGAGCATGAGGGTAGGGAAGTGGGTGCTGCCACAATAAGAGCACAAGATGAAGAGTAGAGGAGAAGAAATGGAGGAGCAGATATATTGAGTTGGGGGAAGAATAGAGGAGAGAGAGCAGGATGAGAGATACCATACCAGAGGGAGTCACTATAGGTCCGAGAAGAGATCTGGAACTAGGAAGATCTCCAGAGACCTATAAGGATGACACGATGGTAATGGGATTTTGTTTGGAGTCCCATATGAATGGCAGGTGGCTCTAAAATTGTTCACAGGAAATCAGTTAGGCATTTGATGGGAACTATACTAAAAGACATTTAATGTTTAGTTGTTGTTTTAGTTATTTGTCTATTTCTGGGAAGAGATAGTATGACCAGGGCAACTTATAAAAGAAAGGGTTTACAGGGCCAAGCAATTTCAGAGGGTTATAGCCCACAATCATCCTGGTGAGGATCATCACAGCCTTGGAGCAATAGCTGAGAACTTACAAGCTGATCCATAGACATGAATCTGAAAATGAGAGAGAGAGCCAACTGGAAATGCCAGGGGCTTTTGAAACCTCAAAGATCACTGTGGTGATGTCTAGCTTGTACTCTAACAAATAAAGCTTGCCTGAAGATCAGAAGGTAGAGCTAGCCACTAGTTAACCATAGAGGTCTGGATGTCTGTACAGAGAGACAGGGAGTGATATGGCTGTGTGGAGAGAGGATATAAAGCAGGAGGAGACACGAGTTTGCTCTTTTTTCAGCATGAGGATTTTGTAGATGTAAGAACTCTAGAGGTTGGATGCTCTGCTTCTCTGATCTTTCAGCCTCTACACCCCTTATATGGTCTTTTATTATTAAGAGCAATTAGAGTGTTTGCTACATATGGCACCCAAATTTTGGAGCACAATTTCATGAAAAAGCTGCTTGCCTGTGGATTTGCAGCCACTGGGACAGGCTGGAACTGCTCCAGCATATGCCTCCAATTAAACGAAACAGTTTTTTGCTTATTACAATATAAAGCATGTCACACATATACCACACAAACCTATAGGGCAGGGAGTTACAGAAATATCAAATAGAGCTCTAAAAAAATATGCTAAATAAACAGCAAGGAGTAACAACCCCTCAGAAATAGATTGCATAATGCTTTATTAGCTTTGAATTTTATTTATATATATTATTTAGATTAGAAACAATCTTATTTTACATATCAATCCCAGTTCCCTCTTCCTCCCATCCTCCCAAGCCCTCCACAGACACCCATCCCATCCCCTTTTTGGTCCCCAGAAAGGGTGAGGCCTTCCATGGGGAATCATCAAAGTCTGTCACATCATCTGGGGGAGGGCCTACGCCCTCCCCAATGTGTGTCTAGGCTCAGACATATTTATTTTCATAAATATTCCCAAATGTTTGTTTTACTTTTCTCTACAGACATATAATGCAAATGGTCTCGTAATTATAATCTTAGGAATAAATAAAAGCTTGAAAGGATAGTGGTGAAGGAAGCAGGAGCTACCTCAAGAAAAGAAAGCAGTAAGGCCAAGTTGGGGGAAGAATAGAGGAGAGCAAGATAAGCAATACCGTAATATAGAGAGCCATTATAGGTTTAAAAAGAAATCAGGCACAATGGAAATGTCTGTAAATCTACAATAATGACACCACCTAACAATCTGAGCAATAGAGGAGAGGCCAACTTAAATGCCCTCCCCTGATAATGAGATTGATGACTGACTTAAATGCCATCCTATAGCCTTCATCCAGCAGCTGGTGGAAGTAGAAGCAGACACCCATAGCTAAACACTGAGCTGAACTGGAATCCAGTTAAGAGAAGGATGAGTGATGAGCAAAGGGGTCCAGACCAGGCTGGTGAAACCCACAGAAACAGCTGACCTGAACCTCTTGGTCCCCAGAGTGATAGCTGGGAAATCAGCATGGGACTGATCCAGACCCCATGAATGTGGGTGTCAGTGAGGAGACCTTGGAAATCTATGGGGCCTTTTGTAGTAGATCAGTACTTGTCCCTAGCATTGGAATAGTCATTGGGAGCCCATTCCACATAGAGGGATAACTCTCTGAGCCTAGACACAAGGGGGTGGACAATAGGCCCTATCCCAAAGGATATGGCAGACTCTGAAGACCCCCTATGAAAGGCCTCACCCTCCCTGGTGAGCAGAAAGGGTATGGGAAAGGTAGGGTGTTAGTTGAGGGGGCAGGGGAGGAGGGGAGGCAGAGGGAACTGGGATTGACATGTAAAATAATCTTGTTTCTAATTTAAATAAATTGGAGAGAAAGAATAAAAAAGAATTGTCTAGAAACAGACAAACCGTGTTTTCCATAAAGTGTCATGAGAATGTGTTCATAGGGTTCCTTTAAATCCTGATATTCAGCTGGGCATTGGTGGCACATACCTTTAATCCCAGCTCTCGAGAGGCAGAGGCAGGCGGATCTCTGTAAGTTCGAGACCAGGCTGGTCTACAAGAGCTAGTTCCAGGACAGCCTCCAATGCCACAGAGAAACCCTGCCTCGAAAAACAAAAAACAAAATAAAAAATCCTGATATTCAAAACATTAAAATATCTGTGTTTGAAAATTATTTGGCTATATATTCCTTTATTGTTTTTATCCCAAGAAAATTAAACCAAATTCAAGTAAGGTCATTATTCTCTTAATGTTTATAACTTTATAATTTATTTTTTCTTCCTTAATGTATCAAGAATTTATAATGGTTCATGGTGAAAGCTAATTATATAACCAAATCAATTCCTAGCATTTGGTTAATTTGTCTAATAAAAGCTGGTTTGATATAATTTAGTGTTAAGTTTTTAGTTTGTGTGGCAGAGATTAATCACCTTGCAGATTGGAAATTGATTGCGGTTAGTCTTATAAACTGTGTTAAAACATTTCTTGAGAACTTCAGTATGTGTAGTTTTGTTTTGATACTAATCCTCATTATCTATTGGCTAGATTCAGAACTCCAGATAGACATACTGCTAGGTGTATCTGCATGTTCTGGGAGAGGAATTACACCCTTCCATGGACTATGTGCCTAGACTGAATAAAGGGAGACAGGGAACAATTGAGACATGCTTCAGAATTCCCATGCCTTTTTTTCCTGCTCTACTGAGATATGAGGAATCCCAGACACATGTCCTGGTGCTAAGAATTCCACCATGCCTTCCAGGCTCTGATAGATTGTTCTGTCTCAAACTGAGCATAAATATTTTTTCCTTTAAATGGTTTTGCTAGATATTTTTTTACAGTAAGGAGAAAAGTAATGTGCAATTCTATTCGGTTCTGTTCTCTCTCTCCCTCCCTCCTCCCCTCCCTCCCATCCCTCCCCCCTCCCTCCCTCTCCCTACCAGCACATGTATAAAATCTCAGATTTGTCAAATACTCTATACTCCTTTTTCTATTTCACATCAATTCAACTAATGAGAATGTATCTCTAAGTTCTAATTAAGTGGCATTCTTAATTTGATTTTTCAGTCTTTAGTGTGAAGGATCAAACCTAGAACAATGTGCTAATTAATTATGAACTCCCGGCTAATCTTGAAATTTTAAAGTGTTTAAATACATAATAACTATTTAAGATATTTTGAAATATGAAAGAAAAACATAGATTCTTAACTGGACAAAGAAAATTTGATACATATTAAAAATAAATTATTTTAATCCAGAAATATGAAGTTATGACATTATGATGACTAGTGTTTGCTTAAGAGATCTATTAAACAAAAATGCCTCTAACCTGTGAGTTACACCTTGTAGCATGATTTTTCTTTTGAACCACCAACCAGCTCCCAAATCATAACACAGAGACTTCTTATTGGTTATGAATGCATGATCTTAGCTTAGGCTCATTTCTTGCTAGCTCTTATAACTTAGTATATTTCTTGTTATTTAAGTTTCACATCAGGCATTTTCATCTTTTTTCTCTTTCTTTATTTTTATTTACTTCTTTATGTATGTTCTACTTTTCTTCTTCTCACCTCTACCTGGCTGGTGGCCACCTGCTTCTGGCCCTGGGCATGTTCCTCTCTTTCTCCCTTGTTCCTCTTCTCTTTACTTCTCCGCCTACCAGCCCCATCTAGCTTTTGGCTGTTCAGCTTTTTATTAGACCAATCAGGTGCCTTAGGCAGGCAAGGTGAAACAAATGTAACACACCTTTACTCAGTTAAAGTAATATTCCTCAGCATAAATAAATGTAACACACATTTACATTATTAAGGTAATTTCCACAACAACACTTGCCCAAGGAGAAAAAACTCCCTAGAATTCTGGGGGCTGTTGTTCAGATAAGATAATGTGTTCTCTCAACATATTTGGTTGCCCCTGGGTGGACAGGAGGTGTGCTTGAGTACATGCAGGTAGGCAGGAAGTATGTCAGGATGTTTGTTTGCCACTGGTTACACAAAGGCAGGAAGTATGTAGCCTTGTGGTTTTGCCTTTATAAGCCCATGACTAATGTAATTCGGTGCCATATTCTGAGGATGAGTCTTAGGTATGGACCTGGCCAGTGTCCATGTTTCTGACCAGTATTTAGTAAAGCCTCTTATTTGTTAAAATTTATTTTTTGTTGAATGTCTGAATTACCCCAGACCCATAATAGCACTTGAAGGAAAATGAATAAAACTGGAGATCAGCCAAGTAAGCTAGACCCAGGAAGACAAATACCACCAGATGTTTACTTTCACGTTAAATACTTAGGTAGGTGTGTGTGTGTGTGTGTGTGTGTGTGTGTGTGTGTGTGTGTGTGATGAAAGTAGAAAAAGGACCTTGAAAGAGGAGAGATCTCAAGGTGTGTTTAAATAATGGAAGTCATGTGACATGAAAATGTAGGAAAGACTATTTGAGCAGCGTAATAACCATCCAGACTGGAGCTGGAAGCACAGGGACAGGTAGTAAAGGAAGGGACTGATAAGAACAAATTCTAAAGACATATGATACCCTGCATGAAAATGCAAGAAGTAACCTTATCTCTTTATATGCTAATGAAATAGTAATTGATAAAAGTTTATTAATATAGAAATGCTAAAAGCCAAACAAACCTCTTTATTGTGTTTTCACTCTAATGTAATGGAAAGCCAGAAGCAGGTACTTAATAAGATTGGAGCTATCTTTAAATTGGTGACAAGACACTACATGTGATGTGAAAGAAGGTTTAAAAGTACTCAACTCTAAGATCCTGAAGAGTACCCAGAATTGGAATGCGTAGATAGAGATTTTATTAAAGCACAGTTATTCATAAAGCTCCCTGATGTTTTTACATATTTTGTTTATCACCCTTGTTTAAGATGACTGGTGTAAGAAAATAATCTTTTTAAACCATTATTAAGAGCAAATGATATTCTTGAATCTGCTTTAAGATGTGCTCTGCTGGTGTCCTATAAACATGTCTTCAGGAATGGCATTCAGGTAAAACTAGGAATAAATGTCAAATAAGAAGCATTTGAAGGTTTACCTTGTTGACAGTATATTGGGTTGGTTTTGTTGTTATTTTACTTCATTTTTGTTGTTGTTGTTTTCTTGATCTGACACACTACTTCCAGTAATAGGCCTTTGGGACTCTCTTGATTTGTGTGGTCATTTTTGTTCTCCTCAGGAATACCCACTAACCTTTTGAAAACAGTCACAACTCTTTTTTTCTGTTTTCCTGTCTCTAAAAACTGTTCAGGCTGAATGAGAACAAAGCTGGGGCATACCCCAAGAAAAATTGCATGTAAGCAGCCAACTGTATAACCCTTGTGTTCTGAAACTAACGATGTGAGCTATTGCACTGCAGACATTTCCTAAGTATATTCAATGATATTTATGATAATATTTTTTTCTTAAAATTACCCTGAGAATAAGGTATTTGACAATGAAAAATGCAACATAAGAGAAAAACAGATGCTTTCCTCTGAACTGTGTGAACATTGTCCTTCTGCTTAAAACCTCACGTTGCTTTGCTTTGAAAATATGGTAAGCGTCTGGATTCTGTCTAGGCCTATAGAATCTATGGCACAGGGGTGCAAATTGCCTCCTTGTTGTTATTTTTTTCTGCAGCCCCAAGCAAGCCACTTTTCTTAATACGCATACACATCTGGTTCTCTTTCTTCAAGCATACACAGCCCCCTTCCATTCAGATATCAGCTCAAAGATAATCATCAAAGAAGGGCCTACTGTGACAATCTTAGAAACAGTAGACCCTCCCAGCATGCTGCCATTCCATTAGTTGGTTTTATTTCCTCTAAGGCACTATGATAGTTCCTCAGTCTGCTGACTCCATGAGGCCATGGGCTTTTTTCATCTGATTGATTACTGATAGACTATTTGGCTATACAATATCCTCTTTTCTTTACACTTAGTTCTTTGAAAGTCTCTTCTAAATTCTGATTGGCTGTTTTCAAATAAGAGCCCACTCCCAAGCCAATTGCTTAGACTAGAGAGTGAGAACACAAATTACAGATGAGGATATATTTCTGAGAATGTTTAGGGTCCTAGGTTGAACACACACACACACACACACACACACACACACACACACACACCTTTGATCACATATCTTCTGCATCTGTGTTATGATAAATCTTTCCGCCAAAAGCCGCTGAGCCCCACCACTATGTATGAACTCAAAGGGCTTAGTAAGTATGCCATGCTTCCTGTGAATGGCTTCTTTAGGCTGTTTACAAAGTGATAATGTAATTGATGATATTGTACATACTTTTTTCATATACAAATAATTCTTAAAAGTAAAATTACTGGATCCTAGTAGGCACATTAAGCATTATTTTATGAAAGTCCTACTAAATAGTTTATAGAACTTCATTTGTCTTTCTAGAGTAATCCTATGCAATAAAACCATCGCATGAGCTAAGAGAGTATTGTTCTTTCTTTATGATTATATCAACTTTCATCAGCTGAAAACACCCAGTATGCAAAGATACTATATTTCGGTGAGTTATGTTCTGACATCAAGCAAGATCAATTCCTGTATCCTGTAATGCCCATCAGGCCCCACCTATAAACTCACCTTCTAACTTTTCTTATCGATCTCTCTATTTTGTCTTTCTGACAAGTCTACAGAGATGTTACAGAAGAAATTACCCTGAGGTAAATAAGAAAACACCCATCATGTTAATGTGATGGGTACAAGAGTAGCAGAGAAGCAGAACAATCATTTAATTATTCTTGGGAGATAACACAGAGCTCATAGCACCTGGGAGACAGTGTGATAAAGCATCCTGGTGTTGAAGCATGTGTTATCTGATTTCAATCCCCAAATCCAGTTTAAAATATAATATTCTGGCAATGAAAAGGAAAGTCAATATTCTGAGAATATAAAGGTGTCGCTACTGCTATTGCTTGCTGATAATAGAATTTACAACTTCAATTAGGAATTTGTGTATTAATGGGCCCTTGATCTTGAACATTTATTTATTTTTTCACTGGTCAAATGAACATATCACTTACATTAAAAAAGGCATTAAAGTGGTATTAGACACACATATAATAAAAGTCAGGTATGTTTTTGCACAGCAACATAGTGAAGGTTTCTGAAGTTATTTCATCAAGGACCTGACAGATCTTCAGAAAATATATTTATATATCACTCTGTGCAGAGTTCAGTTTGTGTCCTGCCTTGAACCAGCTTGGCTCTGTGGGCCTTCAATAGTTCTCCAACCATATTTGTTCATACTTTTCCTTAGTTTCTCCTTTAAATTTTTTGAGTTGTATAAGAATGCATTTAATAAATACAATCCAAAAATATATAATCAACATAAAATAATGAAATTAATTATAAGATTTTGACATATATACATAAATTTACTTTGCTTATATTCACCCCTTCTACTATCTATCTGCCTGTCCTCCTCCCTTTCTTCTGGTCCTTACCTCCTTCAAGGAGACTCGCTTCCTACTCTTCATTCTGTGTGTGTGTGTGTGTGTGTGTGTGTGTGTGTGTGTGTGTGTATGTGTATCTATAATATATGTGAAGGAATTTCACATATAAGAGAAAATATGTGATATTTTGTCTTTTCCTCCATCTTTCTTTCTTCTGTTATTATGGGACATTTCACAGATCAAGTTGTCTTTCTTATACCTGGGAACTTGGGTAGAGTGTTACAATTCTCTAGGAACTAGGCCCTAGGTATCATTAGTTCACAGGGACCAACGTCTGAGACTTGCAGCTTACTGTTAAAGTGGAGGAATCTTGTTTTTGTGGGTGTTTTTAAAATTATATTTTTCTGAGTCCGGATTATTTTATGTAACATAATGTTTTCTGCTTCAACCATTTTTCCAAAATGACATAATTTTACTCACTCTGTACATCTGCATTAGCTTTGCTTCTGCCTTCAACAAGGCCTCTGAACTCTTCAGACACTTGAGCCTTTTGTGGCAGCCCTGTGGTATATTTGTGAAGTGTTATGATTGACCCAAGAGCTAATACTGATAATTAAGACTAGACTAAAAGAACTTTGATTGCCAGCAGCCATATTAGCAAATGAAAGTGGGATGACTTGGTGAGTTGTAGCCAACAGAACCAGTGAAATGGAAGAAACTTGTGGATTATTATTGTTCGATCAACTCAGGTATTACAGGAAGACATACATGTGTTTGTCTATGTTTCATTCACAGAAAACTCACAGCAATCTGCCCATAGTACCTTGATAGAGGCAACAAAAACTGATATTCTCAGAGCCAAGGGAAATGGTTCACTCAGCATATAAAGGTATCTGTTACCAAGCCTGAAAATCTCAGTTTGATCCCTGAGATCAACATAATGAGAAGAGAGGAAGAGAGGTTCCAGCTGGTTCTCCTTTGACCTGTTTACTCTGGTACCAGAGTCTCTCTCTCTCTCTCTCTCTCTCTCTCTCTCTCTCTCTCTCTCTCTCACACACACACACACACACACACACACACACACACACACACACACTATAGAAAGTAAAGGAAACAAGAATTTTATTGAAAGGTTTGCTGAATAAAATAGTCTTGGCTGGCATACATGTCCCCTTAGTGTTTGAGAACCTCTATCCAGGATTTTCTGGCTTTCAAAGATTCCATTGAGAAGTCAGGTATAATTCGGATAGGTCTACCTTTATATGTTACTTGGCCTTTTTCTTTTGCTGCTCTTAATATTTTTCTTTATTCTGTAAGTTTGGTGTTTTGATTACTATGGGGCAAGGGGACTTTTTTGGAGTTCTGTAAGATTGTTGTACTTTCATAGGTATCCTTCTTTAGGTTGGGGAAGTTTTCTTCTATGATTTTCCTAAATATGTTTTCTGTACCTATGAGCTGTATTTCTTCACTCTTCTATACATAATGTTCTTAGGTTTGGTCTTTTCATCGTGTCCCATATTTCCTGGATATTTTGTATTAGGGATTTGTTGGACTTGATATTTTCTTTGGTGGATGACTGTATATCCTCTAATGAGTATTCAACACATGAGATTCTCTCTTCCATCTCTTGTATTCTATTGGTTATGTTTACATCATAGGTTCCTGATCATTTACCCAGATTTTCTATTTCCAGTACCCCCTCATTCTGTGTTTTCCTTATTGCTTCTATTTCTGCTTTCAAACCTCGAACTGTTTGAATTGTTTCCTTCACTTATTTGGTTGTTTTTTTCTTGGCTTTCTTTAGATTCTTTAAGAGATTTGTTTATTTATTGAATATTTTGGTTTGTCTTATCCTCCAATTCATGTAATGTTTTGGCTTGATTTTTCTTCTATTTCTTTAAGGAATTTTCTTGTTTACTACTTAATAGTCTCTAACATCTTGATAAGATAATTTTTAAGGTCCATCTCTTCTTCATCCTCTGCTTTGGGCTTTTCAGATATTACTGGTATGAAATCCCTAGATTCTGGCGGTGTCATATTGGTCTTTCTGTTGTTGAGTGTGTTCTTATTCTGTCGTCTTCCTATCCCTACTTCCAGGGGGTGCAGGTGGTGGTCTCTCCCTCTCTCAGGCAGCAGGTTGAGGGCAGAGGCTGGAAGGAGGAAAAGGCTGAGGTGCCTTCCGGTCTGGGCAAGTCCACTCTTGTCCAGGGAGAGGCTCAGGAAGAAGTGAGCAGGAGGTGATGGGGGAGACTGGGAGCAAAGCAGGGCTGAAACTCACCTCAGGGGGCAGGCAGAGGGCAGAGGGCTGAGGGGGTACAAGGGTGAGGTGCATCCGCACTCGGGTTCCACATGATAGCAGCAGAGGGGACATTGCCAAGCTCTTTCTATGAGGCTACAATTACCTTGGTACACAAGCCACACAAAGACACAATGATAAAAGAGACCAATATCTCTCATGAACATCAAAGCAAAAATATTCAACCAAATACTGGCAAATCTAATCCAAAAACACATCAGAGAAATCGTCCACAATGATCAAGTTGGCTTTATCCCAGGAATGCAGGGATGGTTCAACCTATGAAAATCCATAAATATAATCCACCATATAACCAAACTGAAAAAGAAAACCCACATGACCATCTCACTAGATGCTGAAAAAGCCTTTGACAAAATCCAACATCCCTTCATGATAAAGTTCTTGGAGAGATCAGGAATAACAGGAACATACATAAACACCAAACCAACAGCCAACATAAAACTAAATGGAGAGAAACTCAAAGTGATTCTTCTAAAATCAGGAACAAGACAAAGGCTGTCCACTCTCTCCATATCTCTTCAATATTGTACTTGAAGTCCTAGCTAGAACAATATGACAACAAAAGGAGATCAAGGGGATACAAATTGGAAAGTAAGAAGTCAAACTTTCACTATTTGCAGATGATATGATAGTTTACATAAGTGAGCCAAATAACTTTACCTGGGAACTACTACAGCTAATAAACACATTCAGCAAAGTGGCAGGATACAAGATTAACTAAAAAAATCAGTAGCTCTACTATATACAGAAGATATATGTGCTGAGAAAGAAATCAGAGAAACTTCACCCTTTACAATAGCAACTAACAACATAAAATATTTTGGGATAATGCTAACTAAAATTGAGAAAGACCTGTATAGTAAGAACTTTAAAGAAATTAAAAATATGCCAGAAAATGGAAATATCTCCCATGCTCTCATGGATAGGTAGGATCAACAAAGTAAAAATGACAATCTTGCCAAAAGCAATCTACAGATTCAATTCAATTCCCATGAAAACCCCAACACAATTCTTCACAGACCTTGATAGAATAATACTCAACTTCATATGGAAAAACAAAAGACCCAGGATAGCCAAAACAACCCTTTACAATAGAGGAACTTCTGGAGGCATCACCATCCCTGACTTCAAGCTCTATTATGGAGTCATAGTCCTGAAAACAGCTTGGTATTGCACAAAAATAGACAGGTAGACCAATGGAATTGAACTGAAAACCCTGAAATCAACCCACATACCTATGAACACCTGATTTTTGACAAAGAAGCTAAAGTTATACAATGGAAAAAAGATAGCATCTTCAACAAATGGTGTTGGCATAACTGGATTTGGACATATAGAAAATTGCAGTTAGATCCATATCTCTCATAATACACAAAACTTAAGTACAAATGGATCAACAACCTCAACACAAATTCAGCCACACTAAAGAAGGTAGGTGGTACCCTCAAACACATTGGTACAGGAGATCACTTTCTGAACAGAACACCAGTAGCACAAATATTGAGATTGACAATAAATGGGACCTCCTGAAACTGAGAAGCTTCTGTAAGGCAAAGGACACAGTCAGCAAGACAAAATGCGAGCCCACAGAATGGGAAAAGATATTCACCAAGCCCCCATTTAACTGAGGACTGATCACCAAAATATGCAATGAACTCAAGAAGTTAGCCACCAAAACACCAAACAGTGCAATTAAAATCTGGAGTGCAGAACTAAATAGAGAATTCTCAACAGAGGAATCCAAAATGGCTGAAAGACACGTGAGAAAGTGCTCAACATCCTTAGCCCTCAGGGAAATGCAACTCAAAACCACTCTGAGGTACCATCTTACTCCTGTCAGAATGGCTAAATTCAATAACACCAATGACAGCCTGGAGAGGAGGTGGAGAAAGAGGAACACTTCTCCATTGCTGGTGGGAATGTAAAATTGTACAACTACTTTGGAAATCAGTATGGTGGCTCAGGAAAATGGGAATAAGTCTATCTCAAGATTCAGCAATTCCTCTCTTGGGCATATACCCCAAAAATATGCACTCATACAATAAGAACATATGTTCACCTATGTTCATATCAGCATTATTTGTAATAGCCAGAACCTGGAAGCAACTTAGATGCCCCTCAAATGAAGAATGGATAGAGATAATGTGGTATATTTTTACAATGGAGTACTACTCAGTGGAAAAAAAACAATGGAATCTTGAAATTCGCAGGCAAATGGATGGAACTGGAAGAAACCATCCTGAGTGAGGTAACCCAATCACAAAAAGATAAACATGGTATGTACTCACTCATTTTTTATTTTTTAGACATAGAGCAAAGGATCACTAGTCTACAATCCACATTGCCAGAGGAGCTAGGAAATAAGGAGGACCCTAAGAGAAGATTGTATAGTCCCTCAAAGAAGGGGATGGGGACAAGAATCCCTGACCAAGGTGGGAGCCCAGGGGCAGGGAAAGGAAGGAGAGCCTTCATCCTGTTGCTGTTCGAATCAGAAAAAGACACCCACAGCTAAGCACTGAACTATATTACTGGAACTCAGTTCTGGAGAGGGAGGATGGATTTGCAAAGGAGCCAAGACGGGGCTGCAGAGACCTGCAGAAGCAGTTGACCTGACCTACTGATAGCATGAAGACACTTGTCATAAAGGGCAGAAAACAACATTAGACCCAACCAAGCCCTCTGAATGTGGCTGCCAGCTAAGAGGCCAAGAGAGTCTAAGAGACCTCTAACAGTGGAGCCATTCTTTATCCCTAGAGCACAATGGACTTTGGGAGCCTATTCCCTATGGGAGGATACTATTGTAGCTCAGATACATCAAGGAGGTCCTAGGCCCTTCCCCAAAAGATATGACAGACTTTGAAGGTCCCTGGTGGGAGGCCTCACTATCCCTGGGGAAGAGTTGGGGGGGTTGGGGGGTTGGTGTGGAACATGGGAGTTTGGGAGGGTGAGGGAATGGGGGGGATGGATATGTAAATATGAGTAGTAATTAAAGAATTAAAAAATAAATGTGCTGAAAATAAAAAAATATGGTCCAACATTCTTTTGAAGCATTGTTGACATGGTGTTCTGGAAAGAACATCTTGTCCTGCCTCTGTCTGCTTTGGAGCCCTGAGCCTGAATGGTATAAAGTACAACAAGGCATTTGTCTGTCACTCTGTCAGCAGGATGAGCCTCTGAAAGGGCCTTAGAGAAAACACTGACCACAAGAACTGAACACTGGTTAAAACTGGGTGGGCCTCACTACCCTACGATTCATCCGTTCTTTGGTCTCTATCAGTGGCTAGACCTGTTGGTGGACTGCACTGAGGAACTTCAGAACAGATAGAGTCTGATATTCTGACTGTCATTTCTTAATCTTGAGGGCCAATAAACTTAAAGATTTTTGAATAATTTCAAGGCATATGATGGAAATACTAGAACAAGATGCCAGGATCTCCTTAGTCTCAGGAATAACACCCCTAAAAGTATTTGGAAAGACAATAAAGGTACATATTATTAAGAAATTCCTTCGGATATGAGCTCTGGAAAACATGCTAGTTTGGAGACAAATATGAAATAATGGGCTCCAAATAATTTTGGAAAATGATATTTGAAAATATTAGGCCCAGAAATTTCTTCATCAATGCTGAAGAAATTTTCTCAAGGCATTTTAAGTGTTGTGGGAACCACATGGGTCTTGGAAGGATCACAGGAGACCTGAGCTTAATTGTCTCCTCCTTGGGCTTATGGGGACCTCTACTGCCTCGGCACACTCAGGAGGTAATGGCACTTGCTACTTTGCATTTGTTTGTGTAATAACTTTAAAGATTTGATTTTTCTCCTGTAAGAGGTGTTATATAAATGCAAATTATTTCCAAGAATGATAACTAGCCATCTTCAGCTATAAGTCTTTCCTTGTTAACCTCCACAAAGTAGAGGGTGTGGAAAGATAAAGAAAGTTGTCTCCTCTTCCAGCTAAATATGGTGACAGTGATTTGTAATAAGCTGTTTCTCTGTTTCCATAGCTGAGTACCAGAATATTCGAGGGAGATACTAGTGTAATTCCTCTTTCTAAATGTTAAGTGCTAGGGAAGCAAAATATTGTATTAAAGATGGAAGAAGAAGGGGGCGACATGAGAGGATAATCACAGAGTCTTTTCCAGGTAGGAACAGTCCATCTCCACAAACCCTAAGTGAACTGTATTTAATCAAGATTTATTGTGATTTGTGTTCTGCCATAAGTGCACACAGCTTTATAAGATGAAAAGGTCCCAAATCTTCTCATTCATGCTACCTGGTTCATATCACATTGTCCTCTGCCCTGATCAGACATCAGATTTCACTCGATGACAACATAATAACAGCATTGCAACCACACAATCAAAGCTCCAGGGCTGTATTTTAGCCGGAAAGGAAAGAGGGTTTTTTGTTGTTGTTGTTGACTAAGTTTATTAGTCTAATGTGCTGTTAAATCAGGAGAAGAACCTAGAAGAGCTAAAACTGTGACCCTCTGGCAAAAATGAGGATGTTCTCAAGAGAAACAATCCTCATTTTGGCTACCAGATTCTTACAACAGTGGTCCCCAAGAGATGGATAAAAGAGGCCCTTATTTAATTCTCCAAATAGGTTAGAGTTACTTTTATCAAACCTCAGACCTCCTATCTGCTGAGAGAGTGTTCTCTTCTAATCCTCTTTCGTAAGAATACATTTCAAGATTTTTCTTTTCAGCATGAACTACAACCCAGCCTTTGTTTCTCTGGTTAACTGAATATATGCTTTTAATGACAACTACTGTGGTGACACCCTCTCATGAGTTGTTCAAGAGGAACACTAAATAGCAAGAATGTTTGCTAACAGTTCAGACATTTTCTCATATTTCTTCTTTCTTCTAACTTAAATTTTTATATTCTATATTCTAATCATGGTTTCCACAATATTATCTCCTCCAATATCCTTACCATCTCCTTCCACATTTCCAACTCCAGACCTTCTCTCTCACTTCTATCCTCTCCTCTCAAGAAACAAGCAAATTAAAACAGTAAACAAAGAAGAATAAAACACAACAAAGGTCACACACACACACACACACACACACACACACACACACACACACACACAATAAAGAAAGAAAAGAAATCATAAAATTGTAAGCCATAACATACAATCCAAGAGTGGTGAGGTAAAGAGTGCCCAAACAAAGTAACATGAGATGAAGAAAATCTCTAAAAATAACTGAGTTCATTTGTGTTGGTTATATACTGCTAGACACGGGCCTGTGCTTCACTGTGGTTTGGATCCCTAGAGAGACCTTATAGAGAAACTAATTTTCCATTTGCAGGTGCCTGTCAATTGGAAATCCCTTCTTGGTTAGGGATGAGGGCTTATGTCTACTTTCACCTGTCAGTGCTGAGACCTCGCCTGGCTTGAACCTGTGCAGGCTCTGTGTGTGTTGCCACAGTCTCTGAAAATTCATATGTGTGCCAGTCCTGTTAAATCAGGAAGACACAGTTTTCTTAGTGTCATGTGCACCCCCTATCCTACCCCAACCCTACAATGTTTTCACCTTATTTTCCTCATATTCCCCTTTACTCTGAGGGGGGTGTTGATTAAGGCAACCCATTTAGGACTGAGTGTGACAATGTCTCTCACTCTCTGCACATTGTCCAGTTGTGGATCTCTGTATTAGTTATCATCTCCTGCTGGAGGAAGCTTCTCTGATCATGACCAAAAAAAAAGCCTTATCTATGGGTATAGCAGAGTGTCATGAAGAACCATTTCATTCCTTTGTTCCCTTAGAAGAATAGCAGTATTTGGTTTTCTTCAAGGCCTCTGGCATCTCTACACTCAGGATATAAGCCACCAGAACAGTTTCAGATATGCATTCTTTCTCATGGACTGGTTCAGGCTTTTTTTTCTCTCCAAACAGTTTCTTTCACATCCTTTGAGTGCTGGCTATCATTACCTTCTCAATGTATCACACCGTAAACTGAACTTAAGTGTTTGTCTTCTCTTTGTAGTCCTCCTACTTTTGCAGTTTGGCTTATTGATGTGTTTTTCGGATAGACAACCAGAACTTTCATTTTAGGTAGCATTTCCCTCACACTTATCTGTGCTGCTTATTTGATCTAAATTTCCATTAGTCTGTACATATTTGGGGACAAGATATTTGAAGTCTAGAAGTTCTTTTCAGTAGAATTAATCAAAATTGGTTAAATGAAGGATGGCTGCTGTATTGCCCTCCACACAATCTCTAACTTTGTTACAATCCCTTTTGCATGCTTAGTGCCATATTACCCAGCCACAAGACAGCTGACCATTGCCATGAAAGTAGGAAAATCCTAATGCTGAAAAGATGAAATGTCTGAGCTCCCAAGAGAATTGCCCATCTCCAGATAAACAGAGGGATGATTCCATCTTCATTAGCCTGTCAATTCCCCTCTTTTCTTATCCTTAACAGGTAACAGTGATTTTCCCATCTATGTCTCACTTCTGTTGGAGGAGGATGTTAGTCTCCATGATGTTTCCTTTAATTGGTTACATAACTGTGAAAAGAAAAGAAGGAACAGGTTAAGGTTGGAAGTGGTAACAGTAGAACAAGTGGTAGAAAGATGAGACTTTTCCATCATAAGGGTCATGACTGACAAAGGAAAACAAACTAGCAAGAAAAACATTTATTTAATTGAAGCTTTACAGAGTGCAGGAGTCTTTAGAACCAAAATTACAGAGACCTGTGTATCTTAGTGCTTAAACAGGTTTATCAAGAAAATTAGTTATGTGTATTTTAAAAGTCTCCATATGGCCAGATAACATATTATTGAAAATTGACTACCACTTGGCTAATGGTAACATAATCAACATTTTAAGTGGTGTAGGACAGTAAAATTGTTTTGTCTGTTTTTGCAAGCCCTTGACTGGTCAACAAGATGAAAACAAATTTATTAACATGTGTATCTCATATATACAGAAGACACACTCCGGGAAATAACTAGCTCAAAACCCTAGTTCAGTTTTAAATTCAATCTTTAGCTGCATTCATGAAGGAAGAGTGTGAGGGAGGCCAACACAGGAAGGTGACCAGGAAAAGCATGATAAACAGAGTTAGGTTTATTATGAGACATCGCCCATGTCTTCTCCATTGATGAACTTTAATTTAATTCACAGAGGGAGATACCCTTACAAAGGAGTTTCTGTTATAAATGTGAATTTCCCTTACCAAAAGGGTAACTTCTCTGGTTTTGGAGCTTTTTATGGATATGCTGTTTCTGAAAATAATTAGCTCAAAATAACCCTTCTGCAAAAGAGGCATTTGGGGCGGTACATGCCAGTCTCACAGACATATTTGGGATAGAGCATTCTGGTCTCACAGTCATATTTGGAGCTGTGCATGCTGGTTTCCCAGTTATATTTGGAATGTTGTGTTCTGGTCTCCACAGTCATATTTGGGCTAGCATATTTTGGTCTCTCACAGCCATAATTGGAGTGGTATAATTTGATCTCCTATACCCATATTTGGGGCCTAATAAACTCGTCTAATTAGGATAATTCAGACTCATTTGGGTTTTCTGATGCTTGTGACCCTAGTAATAAGGTTTGTATATCAAGATGCACCAGGAAAGAACAGGACTACTCATAGAGGACATAGTGTATAGATGAGAGACTTAAGAACAGAAACAGGTTAGGGGAACTTGCCTCTCCCAGGGGTATTGAACAAATGTTAGTCCTTGTTATTGCACTTCTAAAGTTTGTCAGAATTCATTATTAATGACAAGCCCTTATTCTAAACACCCTTATGATATTTTTACATAAGTTAGATAAGATGTTGGGGCATAGAAAATTTGACTCCCTAAAATTGTAAGCTGTTGGCTTCTCCCTGTACACCCATTGCATTGATGCTGCCTCATGCCAGCATCAGCTGCTTTGGACACTCTATAGAAGCTTTGAGGAAGCTGTATAGCAAACACAGTTGCTTGCAGCCAAAACACAATTCTACTCCTGAAGGCCTGGCCATAGCCCTTAACAATCCTCACAAGTTGCACTGACATTTTTGTAGCAAACGTTTTATCAGATAAAAGTGGACTACTCTGTAATCTATACACAAGCTTGAGAGGAAACACATCCTTTGATAGCCCAGCTGGTGGATACCAATGACTGGTTGGTCTCTTGACTGTTGGGAATTCAGGCCTTCATTTGCATGAAGGTCTCCTGTAATTGGTTTAAATGCCCCTTTTATTGCTATCTAAGCAGGCTATTCACCTCATATTTATTAATATGTATGTGCATTTATATTTTAGAGTATGATATATGGGTATTGTATAATGAGAGCCGATCCGTAGTCTGTATGGTTAAGACATCTTTATTCAGATAAACATCAGCCAAATGCAAGCCAGAGTGTGCCAGGGGCAGCAAGGCAGCCAGGCCAGAAATAAGGGGCTCCCATGTGCCTGCAGCCCCTTAAGAACCTAATATGTGTCATCCTGACCTCACTTTGACCACGCCCTGACAGGCATGGTCAGGCACACCTGTAGCCAGCTCTTAGGATGTGTGGTTATGGTGTCTCCCTACATATGTGCATGTTGAGAGGCATGAATACATGTGGCAATTAATGTCCCCCTGCTTGCTTTGTGGGTTATGAGCATGCATGCAACACTGGCTTGCTTTGCAAGCATTAGGATCTGAACTCTGGCTTTCAAGCTTATATAGTAAATATTATTAACCATTAAGGCATCTGTCTAGACACTGTTGGACATCATTTGAATACCCAGCAGGAGATACATTCCTGTACTGCCTATGCTGGCACTGTAACATTAGAGCAAACAAATAGGATGGGTGAAGATTGTAGCATGGAGGAAAGAAGAAGTGGACTACATAGAAACAACACTGATAAAACAAGACAAAACAGTAGCTTCTTCCACCCCAGTGGCAACAGAAATAAGGATGAGAGTGAACTAAAACATACCAGAAAGTAGCCAGAGCAGAAACAATGGGAGCAGGGATGCAGGCAGGAAGAGTAGAGGAATTCAAGAGAAGGCAGGGGGAGTCTGGACACACTTCACCCCTGTCTACACTCTGCACTCTGTTCTGCAGTGGGTGCCCGAGGCTCAGGTGATTCTGGGAGATGTTATGCCCCACAACCTCCCCCATTAACCCCTGCTTGCTTCTGCCTGAACCCCCCCCCAGACAAGAGTGGACTTTCCCAGAACGGGAAGGCCCACCCTGAGTCTGAACACACTCCACCTTTGTCCACCCACAATCCCCTGCCATTTGACTGTCGCCAGCGGCTGAGCCTTATACCTGCCACCAGAGAGAGGGAGAGACCCCAGTTGCACTCACTGGAAGAAGGGATGGGAAGAAGACAGAGTAAGAACACATTCAACAACAGAAAAACCAATTTGACACCACCAGACTCTAGGGACTCCCACCAGCAAGATCTGAAAAGCCAAACACAAAGGATGAAGAAGAGTTGGACCTCAAAAATTATCTTAGGAAGATGATAGAGACCTTTAAAGAGGAAACAAGAAAATCCCTTGAACAGATAGAAGAAAAAACAAGCAAAAAATTACATGAGATGGAGGATAAGACAAACCAAAAAATTCAAGAAGTAAACAAATCTCTTAAAGAATTTAAAGAAAGCCAAGAAAAAACAACCAAACTATTGAAGAAAGCACTCGAAACAGTTCAAGGCATGAAAGCTGAAATAGACAAAATGAAGAAAACACAGAATGAGGGGATGCTGGAAATAGAAAGGCTGGATAAATGATCAGGAACTAAAGATGTAAGTACAAGCAATAGAGTTCAAGAGATGAAGAGAGAATCTCAGTTGTTGAAGACTCTCTAGAGAATATGCAGTCATCGACCAAAGAAAATCTCAAGTCCAACAAATCCCTAACAAAAATATCCAGGAAATATGAGACACCATGAAAAGGCAGAACCTAATAATAATAGGTATAGAAGAAGGTGAAGAAATACAGCTCAAAGGTACACAAAACATATTCAAGAAAATCATAGAAGAAAACTTCCCCAGCCTACAGAAGGATATGCCTATAAAAGTACAAGAAGCTTACAGAACACCAAACAGACTGGACCACAAAAGGAAGTCCCCTCAACACATAATAATCAAAACACCAAACCTACAGAATAAAGAGAAAATATTAAGAGCAAAAAAGGAAAAGTCAAAGTAACATAAAGGCAGACCTATCAGAATCACACTCAATTTCTCAATGGAATCTTTGAAAACCAGAAGGTCCTGGATAGATATCCTGCAAACACCAAGGGAGCATGGATGCCAACCCAGCCTACTGTACCCAGCAAAACTTTTAATCACTACAGATGGAGAAAACAAGATATTCCATGACAAAACCAGACTTAAACAATACATATCCACAAATCCAGCACTACAGAAAGTTCTGGAAGGAAAACTCCAACCCAACAAAGATAACTATGCTCACAAAAATACAGGCAATAGATTATCTGATTTTACCAAACAAGAAAAGAAACAGGAGGGCCAAATACACACACAATGACACCACCAAAAATAAATCCAAAACAAACAAGAACCAACAATCAATGAACATTAATATCCCTCAATGTCAATGGTCTTAACCTGTCCATAAAAAGATACAGTCTGAAGGAATGGATACGAAGACAGAATCCATCCTCCTGCTGTATACAAAAAACACACCTCAACTTCAAAGACAGGCGTTACCTGAGAGTAAAGGGTTGGGAAAAGATTTTCCAATCAGATGGGCTGAAGAAATAAGCTGGTGTAACAATCCTAATATCTAACAAATTAGACTTCAAATTAAAATCAATCAAAAGAGATGAAGAAGGGAATTTCATACTCATCACAGGAAAAGTCCATCAAGATGAAGTCTCAATCCTGAATATCTATGCCACAAATACGAAGACATGGGCATTTGTAAAAGAAACATTATTAAAGCTCAAACCACACATAAAACAACACACTTATAGTAGGAGACTTCAACACTCCCTTTCACCACTAGACAGAACCAGCAGACAGAAACTTAACAATGAAACAAAGGATCTAACAGAACTCATGACCCAACTGGGTTTAACAGATATCTATAGAACATTCCATCCAAACACAAAAGAATATACCTTCTTCTCAGTGTCACATGGCACCTTCTCTAAAATTGACCACATAATTGGCAACAAAGCAAACCTCCACAGATACAAAAGAATTGAAATAACCCCATGTATCTTATTAGATCACCATGCTTTACAGCTAGAATTCAACAGCAATACAAATTGCAGAAAACCTACAAACTCGTGGAAATTGAATAACACCCAATTGCACAATTCCTGGGTTGAGGAAGAAATGAAAAGAGAAATTAAAGACTCCCTAGAATTTAATGAGAATGTAGATACAACATACCCAAACTTATGGGACACTCTAAAAGCAGTGCTAAGAGGAATGTTCATAGAACTAAGTGCCCACATGATGAAACTGGAGATAAAGTCACACTAGAGAATTGACAGAAAAACTGAAAGCTTTAGAGCAAAAAGAAGCAAACTCACTACAGAGGAGTAGATGCCAGGAAATAATCAAACTGAGGGCTGAAATCAATGAAGTAGAAACTAGGAAAATATTACAAAGAATCAATGAAACAAAGAGTTGGTTCTTTAAGAAGATCAACAAGATAGACAAACCTCTATCCAAACTAAACATAAGACAGAGATAGCACATGCTAATTAAAAAAATCTGAAATGAAAAGAGGATTTTAACAACAGACACTGAGGAAATCCAGAGAATCATCAGGTCATGCTTTGAAAACCTGTATTCCACAATATTAGAAAATCAAAAAATGGACAATTTCCTTCATAGATATCACTTACCAAAATTAAACCAAGAACAGATAAGTTAAAATTGACCGATAACCCTTAATGAAATAGAAGCAGTCATCAAAAGCCTCCCAACCATAAAAAGCCCAGTGCCAGATGGCTTCAATGCAGAATTCTACCAGAAATTCAAATAGCTAATTCCAGTACTCATCAAATTGCTCCACACTATAGAAGCAGAAGGGACATTGCCAAACTCTTTTTATAGGTCTACAATCACTTTGATACCCAAGCCAAACAAAGATACAACTAAAAAAGAGAACTACAGACCAATATCCTTTATGAACTTCAATGCAAAAATACTCAACAAAATATTGGCGAATCGAATCCATGAACACATCAGAAAAATCATCCACTATGATCAAGTAGGCTTCATCCCAGGGATGCAAGGATGTTTCAAAATATGAAAATCCATCAATGTAATCCACCATATAAACAAACTGAAAAAGAAAATCCACATGATCATCTCACTAGAGGCTGAAAAAGCCTTTGACAAAATCCAACACCCCTTCATGATAAAGGTCTTGGAGAGAACAGGAATAACAGGAACATATCTAAACATGATAAAAGCAATATACACCAAACCAATCAACTAAACAAACTAAATGGAGAGAAAACGAAAGTGATTCCTCTAAAATAAGGAAGAAGACAAGGCTGTCCACTCTCTCCATATCTCTTCAGTATTGTACTTGAAATTCTAGCTAGAGCAATAAGACAAGAAAAGGAGATCAAGTGGATACAAATTGGAAAGTAAGAAGTCAAACTTTCACTATTTGCAGATGATATGATAGTCTACACAAGTGGCCTGAAAAACTCTACCAGGGAACTCCTATAGCTAATAAATACCTTCAGAAAAGTAGTAGGATAGAAAATTAACTCAAAAAATCAGTAGCCCTACTATATACAGATGATAAACACAATGAAAAAGAAATAAGAGAAAAGTCGCCCTTCACAATATCCACAACCAACATAAAATATCTTGGGGTAACATTAACGAAAAAAGTGAAAGACCTGTACAGTAAGAACTTTGAGTCTTTAAAAAAAAAAAGAAATTAATGAAGATACCAGAAAATGGAAAGATCTCCCATGCTCTTGGATAGGTAGAATCACATAGTAAAAATGGCAATCTTGCCAAAAATAATCTACAGATTCAACGCAATCCCCATCAATATCCCAACACAGTTCTTCACAGACCTTGAAAGAATAATACTCAACTTTATATGGAAAAAAAAAACACCCAGGATAGCCAAAACAACTCTGTAAAATAAAGGATCTTCTGGAGGCATCACCATCCCTGATTTCAAGCTCTATTATAGAGCCATAGTTCTGAAAACAGCTTGGTAATGGCACAAAAATAGACAGACCAATGGAATCCAATTGAAAACCCTGATATTAACCCACACACCTATGAACACGTTATTTTTGACAAAGATGCTAAATCTATACAAGGGAAGAAAGATAGCATCTTCAACAAATGGTGCTGGCACAACTGGATTCAGACATGCAGAAGTTTGCAGATAGATCCATATCTGTCACCATGCACAAAACTTATTTGTAAATGGATCAAAGATCTCAACATAAAGCCAGCCACGCTGAATCTTCTAGAAGAGAAAGTGGGAGATACCTTTGAAAGAATTGGCACAGGAGACCACTTTCTGAACATAATACCAGTAGCACAGATATTGAGATCTGAAATTAATAAATGGGACCTCCTGAAACTGAGAAGCTTCTGCAAGGCAAAGGACATACTCAGTAAGACAAAACAACAGCCCACAGAGTGTGAAAAGTTCTTCACCAACCCCACGTCTAACAGAGGGCTGATTTCCAAAATATACAATGAACTCAATAAGCTAGCCACCAAAACCCCAAACAATGAAATTAAAAAATGGGGTGCAGAACTAAATAGATAATTCTCAACAGAGGAATCTGAAATGACTGAAAGACACTTAAGAAAGTGCTCAAAATCCTTGGCCATCAGAGAAATGCAACTCAAAACAACTCTGAGATACCACCTCACACCTGTCAGAATGGCTAAAATCAAAAACACCAATGACAATCTATGCTGGAGAGGATGTGGAGAAAAAGGAACACTCCTCCATTGCTGGTGGGAGTGCAAACTTGTAAGAACACTTTGGAAATCAGTATGGCAGTTGCTCAGAAAAATAGGAATCCGTCTACCTCAAGATCCAGCAATTCGTCTCTTGGCCATATACCCAAAAGAAGCACATTCATACAACAAGGACATATGTTCAACCATGTTTATAGCAGCATTATTTGTAATAGCCAGAACATGGAAGCAACCTAGATGCCCCTCAACTGAAGAATTGATAGAGAAAATGTGGCACATTTATACAATGTATACTACTCAGCAGAAAAAAGCAATGGAATCTTGACATTCACAGGCTAATGGATGGAACTAGAAAAAACCATCCTGAGTGAGGTAATCCTGTCACAAAAAGACAAACATGTTATGTTCTCACTCAGACTTAGAGCAAAGGATTACCAGCAATCCTCTTCACCAAAGAAATTAGGAAACTTGAAGGCCTCTAGGGGATAAATGCATGGACACACCAGGAAGGGTAAGGCACCGGAACTCCTGAGCTAATTAGGAGCATGAGGGTAGGCAAGAGGGAGCTGCCAGAATGAGAGGAGGAAAAGAGGAGGGGAGAGGAGGAAATGGAGGCGGAGAAATGTTGAGCTGGGGGAAGAATAGAGGAGAGCAGGATGAGAGATAACATATTAGAGGGAGCCATTTTAGGTCTGAGGAGAGATCTGGCACTAGGGAGATTTCCAGATATCTACAAGGATGACACGAACTGACAATGTAGGCAATGGTGGAGAGGATAACCTAAATGCCCTTCCCCTACAATGAGACTGATGACTACTTTTTATGCCATCCTAGAGCCCTATTCCAGTAGCTGATGGAAGCAGAGGCAGACACCCACAGATATACACTGAACTGAATTCTTGAACCTAGTTGCAGAGAGGGAGGAATGAAGGTCAAAGGGGTCGGTACCAGGCTGGTGAAACAGCTGGCCTGTACAAGGCAGAGCACATGGACCTCCGACTGCTGTCTGGGAGGCCAGTACAGGACTGATCCAGAACCCTGAACATGGATGTCAATTAGGAGGTCTCTGCACTCTAGGGGACCCCTGGTAGTGATTAGTATTTTTCCTTGGTGTAAGAAGGGACTTTAAGATCCCATCCGACATGAAGGGATGCACTCTAGGCCTGGACACATGGGGGAGGGCCTAGGCCAGGCCCAGGATGATGTGATGGACTTTGGGTAGCCCCTGTTGAGGACCCTACCCTGCCTGGGAAATGGAGGGTGGATGGGGTGGGAGGTAGGTTAGGAGTGGGGGGGGGATAGAGGCAAGGGGAGGAAGAGGGAGCGGGATTGACAAGTGAAACAAGCTTGTTCCTAATTTGAACTTATAAAATAAAGTTTAAAAAAAAAGAAGAGAAGGAAGGGGAGGATAGAAAACTGAAGCTAGGGAAACAAGGTAGTAAAGAACCAGAAAGGAGATCCTGTAAGCATTGGTCACTGGAAGTTCCAGAAAGTCAAGGGTCTTGATATCTTACTCCCACCAGCTGTCAAGTGTTGGAGAATTTTGATGCTTAGGCTTAGAAGCATTATATTTGCTGTAGTCAAATATTTAGGATTTCTGACATCCTTGGTTCAAAGCATTACAACTACAAAACTGAAATATTGGCCACCATGAAAGACCAGGAAATCCATCTTCTTGGGCTTGTGTGAGAGCTGTGATACCCTTCAGCACAGGACAGTCCTGGTACCCAAGGCTTGCCAGAGAGCTGTAACACTAGAAAGCACCACTTGCAGCAGCTGGTAGTCTATGACAAATTGCTACCAGAAGCTAAGGGTTGCAAACACTGACAAGGGCCAGCAGTGAAGAGCTTATTGGTACCCATGATTCCTATCTGGTAGAGCAAAAGGCCCCACCCAGGTGACAGGTGATGACTCTTTGGCCAATTATCTGATTCCCTTTTGTATTGAAATCTGACAGAAGACCCTGTCTTTCAAGTATAGACAATAAAATACAATAGCACTTGTGGAGGGCTTGCCAGAATGGCTCTCAACCATTGCCATTCAGCAGTCATATGCTTACCAGGAGATGGTTCATTATTCATTGTACCAGAAATATTTAGAATGACACAGCACTAGCAGCAACAGCAATTGTCTAAATTGATTTTCCACTGGGGTTGAGACTTGCAGCTTTACCCACAGTAGGAAGTCGGTTTGTGTTAGTATTACTAATAACATAAAGAAACATTTTCTAAATGGTATATGAAAATCTCCAGAAGCAGTCAATGAGCTACAAAATGTAAGTCTTTATGAAAGATGCTTGGCAGATGTTAGGCAATTTATTCCCCCTTCAGAACTAAAAAGTGCATTGCTTATTGAAAGTCAACTAAGGAACAATGAGAGCTAGAGAAACAGTCTCCTCCAGAGATGAGAACACCAATTGATTATCCAATACTAAATGGACAGCCCTGAACACATTCATACAGAATGAACCAGGTGTATTTATGGATTGGGAAATATATAAAGACATTCATATACATATCTCTGTAACAACAATGAAAACAGAGGCCATGAATTTAAAAGAAAGCAAGGAGGAGAATATGAGAAGGTAGGAGAGAGGAAAAGGAAGGAAGGAATAGTATAATTATCTTATAATCTCAAAAAATAGAAGAAATAATTTAAAAAGAACCAAAAATGTTATAAAATTTAACGAAGTACTCAGTTTCAGCCTTTAAAAACATTAAATGGTGATTAAGGTCAAGAGCATCAGAAGAGTGGCTCTAACTTAATTCCACAGGGGGTTAAAAGAAAAGGAAAAGTGAGCGCAGAACTGCAGACACAGAGATAGGACCCTGTTTAGAAAGTGAGGAAGGAAGCCCCTAGAGAAGCCAAGCTTGCCAGCACTTTGACATTTAACCTTAGTCTTTTACTATGAATATGCATTTCCATTGTTGAAGTCAGTGGTACTTCATAATGAAGGCACCAACAAAGACACCATCTCCAATTTGTCTTTCAACTTTCTCTTGAACCTATTCCATTTTTGTTTTGACCGTCAGCTTTCTTCCAAATGCTTCTCTCAAGGAAACCACATAAATCAGTACCCTGTGTCTATTGCTTTCCATAAAACTCAGTTGGTGGGGAACATGGGAGAATGGGAGGGCAAGGGGAATGGGGGGAAAAGATATGTAAATATGAGTAATAATTAAAGAATTAAAAAACCCTCACATCCCACTGGACATCCAGGATACCAAATGTATTTTGTTCTATTTCAATGACCATTCCTCCCAGTCTTCATTCTTAATTTTCTTCACCTCCTGATTTATTTAAGAATTCTTGGCATCAAGCATGTCTTGACTTTGTTTTGTCCCCTAACCCCCTACCTCCAACCCACACTATAATTGTCTAATATGTAGCTTATGGATATATTGACGGATCCACTCACAGTGAAGGATTGTTGGTGTCTGCCTCTTGTACTGACTAGCACATCATCCATGGCTGAAACAGTGCTTGGCACATTGTGCTGATGCTGGCATAACCTGAATGCCAGACTTTATGCTTTCCGTTACCATAGAGGTCAATGAATAAATACAGGATTTGAACTGTGCTATGTCTAGTCAGGCTTTATCAAGAGTAAGTGAAAAATAGCCCCTCATTCCAGAGTTCCTTCTTGCAACATCGATGGGACCATCAGCTACATTTTTGAAACTTGTGACACCTCTCATGTTATCATTCCTTGCACACTTTTCTAATTCTGTGAATATCCTGTACTTCCTGAAACATTTAATAAAGTTAGTTTTGCTGGTATCAATTTTGTACTACTCCAAGGCTGTGGTGGGCTTAACTCAAAACAAGCCAACATTGACTGCTGTGTATATGTTAAGCTTGTAATAACACATATATGCTGGTTCCTTTTATATAGTACAAAAGGAGCTTTTTAATACGGAACACAAACTCACCCTATCTAGCCTTACTTTCTCCAGTCATTGAGAGATGGAATCTTAAGAGATAAAGCCTAGGATGAGATCCTTAGGTAAATCAGGGACATACTTGGAGGAGGCTGTGGGATGCTTCTCTCCCTCTAATCTTGTTGAAGAACATAATCTCTCTTCCTTGGGTGCTTCCTTCATGACATGGTTTGAAGAAGAGGCATATGGTCATAGTGAATTCCCTTCCAGTACTGCACTCTGGAACCTCCAGGATTGAAAAACAATTAATGTCTTCCTTTGTGCCAGGAACCTGCCTCAGACATTTCAGTATAGCAATGAAAAATAGACTAAAAAACTAGGTAGATTAATAAATAGTTTTTGAGTCAATAAATTGGAAAAACAGTCAATTGGCTAAAGAAAATGATGTTTCACCTAACACAAGAGTTCTTTCATCTGACAAACTTGTCATTCATCCTGTGGATAATAAATTCAAGGATAGTCTAGGAGTCAGATCTTGGGCTAAAAGACCTAGATTCTACATATTCTGTAGCTGTGATGGCATGGAGGCATTCTTCAACTTTTCTATGCCTATTGTCTCAAAAATTTAAAATATTTGATCACTTTTCCTCATAGGTTTATGATATCAGTGCAAACAAAAAGAGCTTTTACCTAAAAAATAGTAACAAAGAGTATATTCTGGAGCCAAATGTGAGTGAGCATGGCCAGGAGCTAAGTTTGTCAAATACTTCATGGTAATAGTTTCATGAAGTTTTTATATTAACAGAACAAAAAAGGCCACAAATCAATATACTTTCCAAATTACTTGAAAAAACTAGGTGAGCAGGTCCAGCAAAGTGAGAAGCCTCTGCTACAAGCCTAGGGTGTTATCTGATAGTTTGTTGAAAGTGGTTCACTTGAACATTCTGGGAAGATTTACTTATTGTCATGGGGAAAGATATTAACTCAACTTTAGAGGTAAGTATTGTATGACTGTTAAGGGGCTGAAGATGACTTCATATCTGTACTATTCTGTGGATGATTACAAAGTGGAGTCAGAGATAGGTTGATAAACAGTAGTTTATTGGGGGAAAGTACTCACGAGTTTGCACCTGAGCAGGATGGATCACCCAAGCAGGCATGGTCAGTGGTACCTCTAATCAGGATTTCTCCCTACACTATTCCAGGTTTCAACAATCATGGAATCTTCCCTATACAATCTTTAAACAGGTGCATTTTTTCCTTCTGGGAAGTTCAGTTCACAGTGGTGTAGGAGTTTATTAAGAAGGGAAAATGGGAAAGTGCAAGGTTAATGACCAACACAGGCCTTTCAGATGCAAACACTCCTGTTATCTTTGTCATTCTCATGATCAGAATTTGTACAGAGTCTGACAAGGAGCCAAGGACAAGGACTGTGACTTCTTTTTACCTTGCCATTTGCTAGTATTGCAATCTGCATTGCAAAGGAGAAATACCCACAGTAACCTAGCAACAACTCTGTCTCTAGAGGAGTAATGAGACTCCTGAGCCTGAAATAGTTAACTAGGCTTTCTGGGCTCACAGGCCTCAGAATCATTTTTCTCAAATGTTCAAAATAACTCTTGCAATACTGGGAAAAACAGAGAGATAGGACCCGGGACCCTCTTCACATGCAAACCTGGAAGCCAGTAAATGCCTTTTGATGTGGAAATTCAGTAGAAAATACTATAATAACCAGAGAGGAATTGTGATAATGTCTGTGTCTCTATTACCTGAGAGGTGTGATAGGGCAGTAAGGAGGGGGCTTCCTCAAGATCACACTGAAAAGAATGTTAAAGAATCCCCCCTTTTTTTTTTGCTTCAGAAGCAAGGGGCTCAGTTCACATGGCTATGACAAGAAAGCCTGAGGCTAAGGGAACAAGTCTTAGCATAAAACACTCAGACATGAAAATCCGAAACTAAGTTCTTTAATACTTTCATGGAGCCTTCCTGTTGCAGAAACCTTTAGAGGGTACAGATTTTAGCAACACAGATCACAAACACTCTGTTTAAAATGCGTTTAATACTAGAGTAAAAAAAGGCTGTATATTTTACCAATTTTTAGGGCATTACCAGCTGACATAAAGGAAGGACCCAGTTAGAATAACAAGTGTATTTTTACAGTTGGAGCACTAGATGGGGTTAAAGTTTGAAATTTATGATTATTTGCAAGGTAATTAGATTGTTATGGAGTTGCTGGCTTTGGTAAACAATATCGTATAAGACCTAAGATATGGGCTTTAGATAGTTCAAATTCTGACTCTGCAACTCCCTAATTGGGAGAGTTTGGTAACCTCTTTGTGCTTCACTATTCTTCACAGAGTGTGGGTATTCGCCCTCCTCACAAGGTGGCTGTCTGGACTAAGGAATTGTGGATGGGTATTTTCAGCACAGCATTTGCCACACTGCTTGGTGGTGGTCACTCACAGCACTGATAAAACAGCAACTGAGGACAGCCTAGAAGACAGAGGTCAGGAAGGACAGGAAAGACCTAAATTCAGGAAAGTAGACACATCTTGATACTTACCATACCGAGAGAGGAAAACATGAGGACCTTGCCATCAGGCAGGAAATGCAGCCTGCTTTCTGCTCTATGCTTTGGGCCTCATGCACTTTCTAACCAGCTAATGTCAGAAAGAAAGAAATGGCAAACCCAGTGAGCTCTGATAAGCCTGTTCTGGAGGAACTTCAGAAGGTCAAAATGTTCTTTTCCTGAGTTTACCAAAAGGATAGAGAAACAGTCTAACTGGATTGCAAGTGAAAGGAAAATACATGCATACTTCAAAGAAAATTCTTTGGAACTTTTTAGAGAAGGTGTTCTTCTAGCAAAGTGGAGGAGGATATGTAGACATGTCAGCAAATGCTCCTATTACCCTCTGAGTCTCACCATGACATTCTTCAAGATCATGTTCCCCAGGGAAGAATGATGTAAGTCAGTCATTTTTCCTGAATTCTAAAAATCATTTTTCACCAGTTGACTATTCTATTCTGGGCTATCATCATCCTCATCGATAAAGTCTTTTCCTGCTGATTCTTTCAAACATTAACATAAGACTTTCTATTCCATAATACACGAGTTCCTGAGATCATTACATTTTATGCTGGCTCATGGCATAGATTTTCGCTGCTTCCAGCTGAGTTTCCACAAGTATAGGTGATTATTCACATGAAACAAGATACTGAGATGACTTTGTTCTCTTGCCTTCCCTGATTATTTGAATGAAGGTAAGAATAAAAGAAACAAACACACTGACCAGAAAGATACTGGGGCTGCTAATGGTATTAGGGGTTGATTTCCCTTTCAGTTCTTGCTTATTTTATTACGTGTTTAGCTCATTTAAGGGCAGTTCACTTGGCCCTGGCCTGAAAACACACTGGACTTAAAAAGCTTTTTTCCCACCCTTTGCAACAGGAAATCTGCATCTGGAAGCAAGTGTACTAGATTGATCTTTAACACAGGAGGTGACTTTCCCCACTTCCATTTCAAATATTGAACAGTTGCAAGGAAACCATCATTTTCCTTACAGTGCAGGGGAATGAAGTTCCTGTTTTATATGTAAAGGGCAGTATTAAAATCCTTGCCGATTACTCTGAAGAAAAATCTTTCTTCTTATTTTTTCTAAAAACCTGGATTTTAAAATTGGAATAAAAATGACACAGAGAGTTTCTAAGGGAAACGCACCTGCCACTGAGCTGTCTTCCAGGCTTTGGATTCTCAGGGTGTCAAAAGATTGATACTCAGGCATGACTAATCAACAGTCTCCCATTTTGAAACTCTGAATTTATTATGATAGAAAATAAAGGAAATAGGTGTGCCTTTAAAGATGTCCCCAGAGATAAAGTTCCCTCTTTCTGCTGCAGAAGTCAAGCCTTCCCTCTTCCCTCTTTGCTCCAGGGGATCAGGGCTAGCCAGGCATGGCTAACTACAGTTACTTTACTGAATCCCAACCCTAACCTTTACTGCTAAGGAATTCCCCTGCAGATTTTACTTGTCCCAGGAGACAGTTACTTAGTGAAGGTAGTTGGCTGTAGATGGCACTTAAGCAAAGACACAAGAAATCCATACCAACTGGACCTGGATTTGTGTGCAGTGGAGGTCCTCACAGGAAATTTGCAGTATAATTTTAATTTTCAAGGTAAAGTATTCAAACTAAACATCATTAGGCTGAAGAGTGTACTGCCTGGAAGTAAAATCTGAGTTAGCTTTTCAAGCCTTTGGCCAATCTCATCTCATGGGACATTTGCAACCTGTCCTATTTGCCTTCGTTGCATGAGACTAGGGTCCTAGCCTAAGATTGTAGGTGATCCATTCAGCCCATGTGCTTCATGAAGGAGCTGGTAGTGACAGGAGAAAAAGCTCTGCTTTCTAAAAGAAAACCTGGAAGAGTTTCATTCCTTCAAACATCTCATGGATTGTTCTACACTGATGACTCACAGTAAAGAGGTTCCTGACTGGTCCCATGGCATAGTCTCCAAAATAGTACAAAGACCCCAAGAACAGAGCTATCAACACTTCAATATCTAGCCAGTTGAAGTTGTCATGAGCTTAATACCCACATGCCTCTGGCTGTGGACAGATAGGAGGGAGACAACACACATATAATTTAGAGCAGCATCTCTGGATGGGCAGGGTATGGGGAAAGAACTAAGGATCCAGCCATCATGGAGAAAATCATCTTCATCAGAGGCTAGCCTTGGGCCCACTGGCACCTGGGATTATTCTCATTCTGGACCTGTCTTCTTGTAAATGACAGCTGTTTTTTGAAGTCCCACATAGCAGGCATGACCTGTAGTAGAATTTATCCTATCAGATATTAGTGCTACCTCATTCTTTACTCACAAATAGAGATAAATAGGTTGCAGAGATATGTGACCACCCCTAATCTTCAAAACTAATGCATAGAATTAGGTTCACACCAATGTACTCAATTCCTAGGGATTTAACCACACTGCTCAGTGGCTGGGTTTTCTCTCTGCCTTGGTCATTCTCTTCCTTGACAATTGTCAGGTTGGGTTGTCAACTATAATTCTAGGGAGAATTTTGTCCAGAGCATTGTCAATAAGTGAATTTTCTGGATTAGTGTTCATGAAGGCAAAGGTATCAATTGCAAAAAAGGCAATTCTTGTGAATTTCTGCAGAAATTAAGATAAAGAATTATAATTTAAACAAACATAGCTCATTGATTCTGTCATTGACTGAACCCAGTTATTCATTTTTATGTCTAATGGAAGCATGAAGATGTCATCTGTCTTTATTGTTTATCTCTGAAGGAGACTTTACCCTGAGATTTCAAAAGGTCTAGTTACATATTTATGCTATAATTATAGATCTTAAAGTACTGGTGTTAATGAACTCACATATTGCCAACATCATGAATCTTAGGCCAAGGTATAAAGACATATTTTCCTATTATATTGTTCCTAATTAACAATAGATTCAAATTATTTTTTCTGATTCTGTACTTTCAAATCAACAAGGACAGGAGCCTAAGGAAAACAGCAAAGTGAGGAGTTGAAGGCCTTAGCTAAGAAAATAAGGTATTTGTAAAGCTGGTTCCAAACTGCAAACATACAGACTAGGGTCCCTTCCCCTAGCAAAACCAAACCCTAGAGGCAGCTGAGGAACAAGCCCAATACCTAGGAAAGCAGAACCCAGAGCCATTTGGACTTAAACCAACTCTATTTATTTTATTTTATTAGAAGCATTGTCTTTCTGATGGAGAAATTTAAAGAAGCTTAACACAAGATAGTGTGCTCAGGAAATACAGTTGAGAGTGGCAGTAGTAGGAGAGTAGCAGGGGGCTGCATAATATAGCAGCAGTATGAAGCACAGGTGCCTGCAAAAAGCTAAATGCCAGATGTGTGGAGTTGGAGATCAGGGAAAGGGTAAAGTATATGGCATTAAATTACATTCTTCCATAGTCAGGTGCAGGCTGCATATGATCCAAGCTACTCAAGATGCCAGAGTAAGAAGATGACCTGAGTTCAATGAGAGTTTGAACTCTAGGCTTGACCAGCTAGGCAATGTGGTAACACTTAAGTATCAGACAAAAGCTAAAACACAAAGCAAACAGTAATAGCAAGAACCACAAAGTCTACCACTATACACACTCAGAGTAAAGAACATACATTCCAGAAACACAATGGAAAAAAACTATCCTGCAGTCTAGCTAGGTGACTTTGAGTTCATTGTCATTCCCAATGTCTGAGCTATGTTTTCTGAGATATATATATATATATATATATATATATATATATATATATTTGTCTTTATCTCCTAATTGATTAAAAAGTAGCAATTACAAATGATAAATGCTATTTTATTAGACCTGACATCCTCATCTACTGATAAAACTCTACCTGGGGAAAGAGACAATGAATCTATACAAATACTTACCCAAGACTTCCTTGAACTGTGTGTCATCACATGAAGCAGCTCTGGCCAATTTGTTGCAGGCAGAAGTGTCCTGGAATTTTCCAGGAAAGAAGTTACTTTTCTCCTGAAAGAGGACACATCTGTCCATTGCCACCACTTCCTGATATTTCTTTCCTTGAACGTGGGTCTCATATCAGGAACAAACGCCAAATCAATAAGTAAAACCAAATTTTGAGGGATAATAAAAAGTACAGAGGACTGGGGATACAGCTCAGTTGTGTAGTACTACCCTAGCAAATGCAAAGCACTATAGTTTTGACAGGGAAAAAAGCCAAAATAACAGTTAGATAAGTCTTCTAAACCAACACTACTAGTGTGTTCCTAACTTCAGAACTCATTTATGTAAGAAAAATTTTTCTTGTGTTTTTATTATTTTAATATTACCTCTGCTAAGATGTCTCTCAGTTCAAAATGTCCCTAGTACAATTACATCATTATTGTTATTTACACAGATCTATGCACTCTTTTATTTAGTATTTACAAATATGTGGTATTGAGATATATAATTAATCCTAATTTTCTAATGGAGACTTAAAAAGAAGTTAAGGTTTGATCATAAAATTATTTTAATAAACAAATTATACAGTGCATTATAAAATAACATAGTAACTGTCAGAATGCTGCCGTTGAATTATATTTGTTTAATACTTATTATAATAAACTAAGATGTACTGTTATCACCTTTTTATAGACAATAAAACTGGGCCACAGAATGCTTATATCTAGAGTTTCAGAGTTGAGATACAAGTTCAGATCTTTCTTACCACAAAGCTTGTACTTCCAAGACCTTAACAAATCCCACCTGAATTCCTGCATTTATGAAAATATCTCTCGTCCATCAGGGTCTCACTCATGCTTCTATGACATAAATTATTTTCTTCTAACCTATTTCTGGCTAAATTTCATTTATGCTTTTTATACCACAACTTAAATATATCTTTTAGCCACTTTTCTTGCTTGGGCCCCGCAGGCACGAGATGCATTTGCTTTACCACAGTCCTAACTCCATTCTTCATGTCTTATTTACCTACCAAGATAAAGCACCTGATATTCTTTTAATCATGGCAAGTCCTCTTTGTCCAATATGTATCCCAAGTTTGTAGCTTATACTTGACATTTAGTCAAAAGATTTCAGAATTTTGTTTTAGTTTAATGCTTCATGATACTTGGAGTAAAAGTAGCACAGCAAGTTTTAGGGAGAGGGGAATGGTGAGCTTCATCCTTGGAGCTCAATTTGGGTCAGTTTATGCCCTTCTGGTGGAGTTCTGTTGCCTCTTTCCATGTCAAGTACAACACTAGAGGGCCACTTATCCCAGAGGGCTTCCCAGTCCATGGCAGAGAGGTGAGGAGGAGGGGATGGAAGGAAGAAGGGGGCAGGAAAGGAAAATCTCTGAAAGGATAGCAGTGCCTCTGGAAGGCAAAGCCTAGACATGTGGTGGGAGTGGAAGAAATGTGGAATTACAAAAAGAATCCCTCCCACGGATGTCTAAAAATGATGCTCCTAGCAGCTTTGGGTATCACAGTTGTGCAGGCAGAAAAGCATTTGATTAGCTCTCTGGCATTATCTCTGGGGTGTGGGTGTCTTGGAAATCTGTGAGCACAGTGTTCATCCCAGATAATCGACTGGGCATTGTTCTCTACATGCTACACTGCAAAGCCAAAGTCAGCCGCTTGAAATCAATGTCTCTCTCAAGGTTATGAACATAGTGCTATGGCCATTTTACACTTGGCATTTAAGAACAAGATCATGAGGTTTAAATTTTATTTAAGAATAAAATTTCTGAATGTACCAGAATGAAGAGCACCCCCATCTTTCATTCTCTGTATAGCATATCTTAGAGATTTGCAGTTAGCTTTCTTTCAACTGCATTCTCCTCCTATATGGGGGCAGATAGATCATTGGACTTGGTCTTTTTAGGTTCCTTGTGATTTATAGTGTGCTGTGAGGTCTGCAAGGCTGTATAGTTGCGTACCCAGAAAGAATCACATTCTGAGTGATTTCCATTGCCAAATAAAAGAGCTTTCACCCCATATCTGAGGAGACACACAGGCCACAGGAAATCTGTTCTTTGATTTTGCTTGGTGTTCCTGTCAGCTCTGTGACTATTTCAGTTTCTCTGTCTAATTCATCAATAATGGCAATTAGCATTTTTCCATCACAAGAATTCTCCACATATTTGTTTATTGGTTGTATTTCAATTGATTGGCAGTGGCTGCAAGAATTTGGTTTTGAGACAGCAATTGCAAGTTTGTATATTAGTTATTAGTAATGCAACAATTGTGAATTTTTCCTATAAAAGGCCAGGTAATAAGTTTCTCGGGTTTTAAAAATTATGTGATTCTCTATTCCAGCTGTTCAATTCTTCTACATTAGTCCCAACTCAGCCAAGATAATACATAAACAAATGGCTATGGTTGTATCTATTCTGCCAACTTTCTCTACAAAACTGAATTGCAGGATTTGACAGTATTTTGCAGATCTTTGGAATGAACAATGTCTTCAAGGAGAAGCAGGGATTAGACCCAACATATAAATATCAACACACAGCTTCCAAATCATTTCACGTTCCCAGTTCTGTTCTGACCAACAGATATGGGAAAGTACAATGGATACTTTTAGGACAACAGTGCAGTCTGGTTAAGAGCTTATACTTTGGCACTATATGTTGGAGTCAGCATCTAATTTTGTATCTTCTGAGCTGTTTGAAACAAGGCAGACTGTTGACGTCCTAACTCCTCACCCACCTGATCTTCTAGAGGAAGTCAGTATCATTTGTCTCAACTGTGAAGCATCCTTCAATAGATACAGGGATAAGTGCTATCATCATCATCATCATCATCATCATCATTGTCACCATCATCATTGTCAGCATCATCTTTCCCCTCTGTAGGCTTGGACTGACCTCAGGTACTGATGAATATTAATAAGACTGCATACATAAAACACTGCATGATGCAGAGTATATAACTATTTAATGAGTGTTTAATGATTCACATTGCATTCCACAAATCAAGGAATTCAAAATAATCACATGATTGTTCAGAAGCTTTATGTGAACAGCAGCAGAAATGGGTGGCAACCACATGCCTTAGGTTCTAGAACTTATTCTATATTCACTAAAAAGAGCTAACTATGGTGGAAACTCCCAGAAAAGATGAAAAGGGAAACTCAAGTAGAATGTATTTCATTAGAAGGAATAATATATACTCTAAATTTCCATTAATTCCATATATTTTTGGGATATTTCTTCACAAGATTCTTTGACTTAAAAGATATTTTCTTTGTAAATGGGTCATCAAATTGCTTGGCCCTAAAGATACACTATCAGAAGAGTCACTACAGTGGCATACTGCTCTGATTCTAGCATTTTGGAGTTGGGGCAGGAAGATGAGAAGTTCAAAGTCATCCTCACTTACATAAGGAGTTTGAAGCCAGCTATGGCTAAAAGAGACACAGTTGTAATGCTTCCTCACCACAAAAAAGAACTATTAGGAGCAGAGACATTACATGACATTTCTGTAAGCTAATCTCTTTCTGTCAGAACTGGATACCCTTGCCCCATGCTTTATTTCATATTGGTCCCATTATCTTGCTACCTGCTGAATGGGGAAATGATAGGCACATAAGCACACAAACACAAGCAAAATCCCTGTTAGAGACTGATTGGGGTGCTTCTATATCTCCAAAAATTATCTTCATCAGCTTTATTCTGTTTTGTTTTTGTTTTTTGTTTTTCGAGACAGGGTTTCTCTGTGCAGCTTTGGAGCCTATCCTGGCACTCGCTCTGGAGACCAGGCTGGCCTCGAACTCACAGAGATCCGCCTCATCAGCTTTATTCTATAAACACACTTGTATTTTTTCTATCACTGAGGCACTTTAGAAAAAAACATAAATTCCAAAACAAATGAAAGAAAATTTTTACTTTTTCCAATTGTAGTTAATTCACTATTTAGTGGCATGATGACAAATTTGTGATTTGAAAAAGAGCTATAAAGTTTATTTTTATTTTTTGTTTTGTTTGCTCAAAGGAGTAATAGATTATAAAGAAGACCTGGTAAGAAATGCTATGGCTTTTCATTTGTTTGCTCATTTGTTTGTTTTTGGTTTTTGGAGGTCAGGGTTTTTCTATGTTGTTCAGGATGGTCTCAAACTTCAGGACTCAAGTGATCTTCCTACCTCAGCTTCCTAAGTGTCTAAACTAAAAAGACACCCAACACCAATTCTCCTTTGGGAAGTGGTTTAATGTTGGTAGGGTAGAAGAGGTGATGGAGGGCAATATTTTTCTACTGAAGATCCTTTGTTTGAATAAAATATAGCCGTATCTAAAATAATACAATAAAACTACATAAGGTAGTTCAAGTTCACTGTAGCACCTTGAGTCACAAATTCTTTATGTTATATTAAGTGACTAAGAAAATATATATCCTAATAATCCATCCTAGATTCTAGAAAGATCAACTTCAAGTGAGCCAGTGACTTTAGCACAGGTTGGATTGTTTTATGATGAAACTGTGAGAGTCAAGCTTTGAAACTCAGAGGAAGCTAAGGTCATCATATGAGAGTGTAGAAGGTCAAGGGACTCCTAGAGAATCATGGACAGTGAACATAAGTTGAGAAACAAAATACGAAACACACTGCAGTAGAAACAACAGCCTGAGCAAAGAAGGGTTCATTGGAAAGGGGGCAGGATCCTCCAGAGAGCTGCCAGGAAGCCTTTGCGACAGTTGCTTGGTAACCATCCCTCACAGTTGGCTGCTGTGTCTGAGTCATTCAGTCCCTTTGGCTGCCCAATCCATTTCCCACCCCCATAAGATTGAGTATTCTGAGTGGAATTTAATTCTAAAATAGCAGATATTAGCAGTGGTCATAACATTATCCTCCTGGTCATTTCTCCTTACGTCCTGAGGTGGACTCTTGCTTACTAGGCAGCCACTGAATCCCCTATCCACAATCACTCAGGTGGAATGCCTTGGAATGAAAATCACCTTTGAAAATACTGTTTTATCGTTAACAATCAGTTCTAGAAGAATTAAAGTGTAAAATTAAGGGAGAAAAGATCCTGAGAAGGTTGGGGAGTTCCTTTCTCATAGGGGAGTGAAGTGGAGAGAAAGAGGTGGAGCAATGAAGAAGGGGAAAAGAGAGAGGAAGGGGCGGGGGAAGAAATGTGAAAGCAATTCTTAATTGGCCTAGGTAACAAAAAGCCGGGAGTCAGATGTAAAGGGAAATGCTGAGTGATCAGTGAGAAAGAGCAAGGTGCAGCACACCTGAACTCCTAAGTGACTCAGCAGAGAAGAGAGCGATTTCCTGTTTCTACCCACTTGAATCCTGTTTCTGCCCAGCCACATCACTTCCTGTCTGTCTGTACAGACCTCCAGACCTCTATGGTTAGCTAGCGGCATGATCCATTCTCTGACCCCCAGATAGGCTTTATTTGCGCAAGAAAGACATCACCACAAAGAAAGAAGGAAAGAAAGAGTAAAACTAAAAGGAGAAATGGGAGTGAAAAGAAAGAAAGAAAGAAAGAAAGAAAGAAAGAAAGAAAGAAAGAAAGAAAGAAAGAAAGAAGAAAAAGGAAAGGAAGGAGAAGAGAAGGGAGGGAGACACTTTCAAAGAAGGCATTTTCAGCGTTGACATCAGTGGAACTTTTTCATTCCAATCCATGTGTTTTCTTGATGATATGTCTTCTTCCTGTGTGAACAAACTGCTGGCATTATCAAAAGATGTTCTGGAGACCAGCAGAGATGAGAACTTACAGTAGGTGTTGTGCTTTACTGCCATCACTGTGTCTGTGTGATTTGGGCCAAAAACAGTCTCCCACTTGCTTTCAGAGAAGGGTGGAGATTCTGCTAGTGAATCACAGGGTGATAATCAGAATTGGGTAAACCAAAATGGTCAGCACAGTATCTAGTGTGTCTGGTACAACCTTGCAGACCTAGGGAATTGTGGGTGGAATTTGCTCCCATTTGCTTTCTGCTCCACATCTCTTTTATCACTCCACCCCCACAAGCACATGCACAGCAGAGGCTATTTCCAGCTTGCTTGCAAAGACAGAATTCACGTACAGGCACAAAAGAAGTGGGAAAAGAAACTGTTGAAAGAGTGGGCCACAGGTCAGGAAGGGGATCTTTAGGCCACATTCTATTCTTCCCATTTTGTGCTTCAGTGATGGGTCCCCAAATAGGAAAAAAGAAAGGAAGTAAGGAAAAGAGGGACATAAGGGTTGGAGGTGAAGTATTGGAAAAAGAGGAGGGATCAGCAGGAGGGAGAGGGGGTAAGGGGGCTTTGTGGACAAATATGATATTGTACATTTTTAAAATTAAATGTTAGATATAGAAGTATACATTCCTAATATGTTTCTCTCCATTAAAATGTTTAATTTTAGCCATGTGAAGGGATTTGTCAACTTGGAACATATTTATTGAAACAAATTGTGAGAAAACAAATATCTTCAGAATTTTGGCCATTAGCTGAATTATAACAGTTTCCAAAAGAGAGGCAGAGTGTCCCCATCAAAGAGAATTCCTTTTCTGAAATGTAGTTGAATGCTTGCTGTGTGTTTCCTGGAGACTAGCAGCAGCCAATTAAGACCCAGGGATGTAATCATGTGCTATTCTTTTTTGATTCATATGTTGGGGAGGAAATGAGTCATGTTGATTAAGGGGCTGAAGCCACCTACTCATGAAAATTGTGTGTGTAGCCAGGGGAGAGATGGAGATCACTGCCATGTGATGGCCAATATTGCTTTTCCAAGGTAGTGTTGGCCTTGCAGCCTGCCACTCTTAGTGTCTGGGTTTAATTTGATCCTCTTTCAGCTCTGCAGAGAAATGGTGTGTGTGTGTGTGTGTGTGTGTGTGTGTGTGTGTGTGTGTGTGTGTGTGTGTGTGTTCACCTGAGCTGGAAGTTAGGTTCATTGTAAATATCAGACGTGTTTATGTCATCTTTACTGACTTATTTTAAGAGACTGAATGTCAGATACTCATTATAGCAATAAAAAACAATGCATATTATTTGCTTTGTGCTCAGAAGTATATCCTTTCAATATCTTGTCAGTAGATATTTATAGTCCCTGTAAAAATAATCCCAAGGAAGTTAAATGGGCAAACTTTGTCTCAGGTCTACCTATCTCAAAATATGTAGCCTTCTCAATTTGATTTTGTAATGCAATGTGAAACCCACCATCATTTAAAAATATTCCTGTGGAATGCAGGCAAGAAAGTGGGATAATTTATTCATGTTTCACAAACCTGTCATATAAAGTGTTTCAATCTCAGCATTACTCAATTTATTACATGGGTTTTATATTTTTACAAATTGTTCTGCTTTTATGAAGACAAATTCTTGAGGGCAAGTTGTTATGTTTTTAAAGTAACTTTCATTGTATGCTCCCCTGTCCAAACATGAAAAAGGTAAGAAATCTAGCCATGGTAGAGATCAAGGATGACACACATGGGTCCCACAGATTCATAATTTCCATGAGAATTATATTTTAGTTACACACACAGTGATTATTTCTTAGTCATTTTCTAGCATCAAACTGGCCTTCTAATCTAACCCATCACTTCTTTGCTATGTGGAATTTGGAGAGCTCAATTACATCATGGCTCTCACTGGATTCTTAGTCCTTTTGTCCATGATACTGGCCCTTGCCTGAAGTAACTGATTTGAGAATATCACATAATAAAAAAGCAATAAATACATAATTCCCAAGTTTTAAGAAACTTTCAAAGTCCAAGAAGGAAGGCTCTTCATACAAAATTTCCCAACAGAAATACACAGCATAAAATGTGATAAAGACCTGAATGTCAGAAACATTGGTTATCATTCCAAGTCATGTTTTATTTGTTTGTTTGTTGTTGTTGTTCCTGTTCAGCCATATATGGAGACCTTTTAGCTTTTGCCCTTGGTATAGGTACACATATGCAGTTCAGAACTTAGAAGGTGGAGGAAGGCAGGAAGATTGTGAGTTTGAGGCCAGTCTGGGCTACACAGTAAGAACCTGTGTCAAAGGAACACTGAGTTTTTAAAATGATATTTTAGTTTTAGAATCTTGGATACTTCAGAACTATAGTGTGCTTGAAAAAACAAGTAAAATGATATTTTAAATAGTTATCTTGGTCAAAATGGGTAATTTCCCAGGAATCAAGGAAAGGAAGTCACACAGATGAAGAAACAATGTCTTGATGAAGGGAATAGTATAATGCAGAAAATAGTTAATGGCCTTGCTGAGGGATGCTACATGAATTTATGAAAGAAAATATAGAAAAAATCTAGCCACTTTGTCATCAGCACAAAAGGTAACCAGAGGCTGGGGTGATATCTCAGTGAATATAACCCTTGCCATGATGGTACAGGGACCTGTATTCTAATCTCCAGAGCTCATGATAGTGAGATGATAGTGCACATCAGAAATTCATATCTTCTACAGTAGGATAAGAGTCAGAGATAGGAGAATACCTAGGACCTCATAGGACAACTACTTTGGTCCATGCATCTACAAAAAGCATACACTTTACCTCAAACAAGATGGAAGGCAAGGTAAAGGTTGAACTCAGGTTGTCCACTGTCCTCCACATATGTGCTATAGCATATGTGCAAACTTACATCATACATTCATATATGCAGATATATATAACTCACACATACACAGGTGGAGGTGCTGATATTTTTTCTATCCAGGAATATTGCCAATGAGATGATGAGGATGCTCCTAGGGTTCTGAAACTAAGTGCTGTCAGCTCCTGAATTGTCCAGTAAGTACAGCAAGTCAATACTGGAAGACGAGCCAGGCTTCCTCCTTAGGATGCTGACATTCTTTGTGTCAATATCCTTTTGAGACAGACTTCTTTTTACAAAGACATATAAACATTTGGAATTTTTAATTTTAAAAAGCAATGGAATCTTGAAATTTGCAGGAAAATGCATGGAACTAGAAGAAACCATTCTGAGCGAGGTAACCCAATCACAAAAAGACAAACATGGTATGTACTTACTCATGCGGATTTTAGACATAGAGTAAAGGATTACCATCCTACAATCCACACTGCCAAAGAAGCTAATAAACAAGGAGGACCCTAAGAGAGACATACATGGTTACCTAGAGAAGGGGAAAGGGTCAAGATCTCCTGAGCAAATTGGGAGCAAGGGAAGGAGGGGAGGGAGATAGGGAATGAGAAGGGGAGAAGAGGAGGGATATAGAGGATATGAGGGAGCAGAAAGGTTGAGTCAGGGGAAGAATAGAAGAAAACAAGAATGGAGATGCCATAATAGAAGGAGACACTTTAAGTCTACAGAGAAATCAGGCACTAGGGAAAGGTCTGGAGAGCTACAAAGATGACACCAACTAACAATCTAAGCAATACCCATCCTATAGCCTTCATCCAACAGCTGGTGAAAGTAGAAGCAGACACCCACAACTAATCACTGAACTGAATTGGAATCCTGTCGTAGAGAAGGACAAGTGTAAAGCAAAGAGGTCCAGACCAGGGTAGTGAAACCCACAGAAACAGCTGACCTAAACATAGGGGAACTCTTGCTCCAAAGACTGATAGCTAAAATACCAGCATGGGACTGATCCAGACCCCAGGAACATGGGTTTCTGTGAGGAAACCTCAAAATTCTAGTAGTTCAGTACTTATTCCTAGCATAGGTGTGGACTTTGGGAGCCCATTCCATATAGAGGAATACTCCCTGAGCCAAGACACATGGGGGTGGGCCTAGGCTCTATCTCAAATGATATGATAGATTCTGATGACACCCTAAGGAAGGCCTCATCATCCAGGGGGAGCAGAAAGGATATGTGATAGATGGGGTTTTAGTTGGGGGAGGGTGGTAGGGGAGGACAGGAGGGAGAAGGGAGCTGGGATTGTCATGTAAAACAATACTGTTTCTAATTCAAATAAAAAAGTTGAAAAAAGTAAAATTAAAGTCATTCAACCTAACTGCCTTAGAATCTTTTTACTAGACTGTGAATTTATCCTTTCTCTTCCATGGTATTGAGTATTTCATGATCATTTTATTACCATCTAGTGGTAATGGGTATTGTTGGGGTATAATGTTGACAGAAAAATGTCAGCATTGTGAGTTGATGTGGCAACAAACAGATATGAGGGCCTAAGTAACACTCATTACAACATCTTATTTATGACAAACCTCCAATTTTTGTTACCTATAAAATGGGGATATTGACATTCTTAATATTTTTATAATAAATAAAAATAATGATATTTAAAATACCTAGCATAACAGTATATTGTGTGCTCATGTGCTCTGGTGGCTGGTGTATTTGTATGTGAATGGAGTGAGTGTGAAGAGCAAAGGTTGATGCCAATTGTCTTCCATTTGCTTCTTTATTTTTTGAGACAAGATTTTCCAGTGAACATGATGCTCATTGGTTAAGGTAGATTGTCAGGACAATGATATTCAGGGATCCTATTGTCTCCACCTACCTCCTCTCCAGCACTAGGGTAAAGGAGCATGTCATCACATTCAGTTTTTGACATGAGTTTGGCAACTGATATGAACTCAGGCATGAATAGCATCTTGCTGAATGAGTCATCACCTCAGTGCTTGCCATATTATTTTCCTTCTATGGATAATTTTGGTAAGAGGTCAGTAATTGAATAAATACTTTAATCATCTGGTGTGATTCAGCCAAGGATTTTGCCTGTATTCACTATCTTAAAGGAAGGCATTCTTCTGCCCTTTAATATGTTCAGAAGCTGGTTATCTTCAGTTCCTTCTGCAGTTATCCACCTTGATTGTGAGGCAGGACAATTGATTCAGGCATTTAAAATCCATATGCCTAGGCTTGGGCCCTGATCTTGATTCAGGTTTGTTCTGGTTAGATGAATGGGAACCAGGGGAGAAAACAATCCATCACCTTACTCTTTAAAGTATCCTCAGAGGATTCTGTTTCACTTTTTGTGCTGAGGATGATCAGAACATGGACCATGTGCTCTAGAAAGGAGATCCTAGATCATTGTGAGAAACAGCAGATGGCTACACTCTTACCAGGCTAACATTGCTGAGACATTTCTTAAAATTCCATAAGAATTTTTTTCAATGCTTTCTCTAAACTATCTACATCAATAATAGCTGAAATTCCCATTGCAGGTTTAAGTTTCTAAACCTGGTCTTATATCAAAATCCTGATGTGGACAACCTCAGAAAGTCATATCAAATGGTACATTCAGATGAAACTCATACATACAGGAGTTAGAAAAATTAAGACAGATCAGACCAGAGACTCAGGCACAGACAAAAACTACTCAAGAGTTAGTTGTGCTGAATTGTCCCTGGAAAAAAATGGCTTCTAATGCAGAGGGAAATGAATGGGTGCTAGTTATATACCTAAAATTCACAAAGGCCATGAAGAAAACTAAGCTCACTATACCTCCACTTAGAATACAAAAAAATCTGACTTAATTTTATAAGCCCTGTAAGAATAAAGGCACAACAGTAGACATTTTTAGAGATTCTGGATTTGTTATGATGTTGATAAAAACCTATAAATTTGAGCTGAATATAGTACAGAATGGTGTAATACACCTTGTCTTTAGAAGGAAACTGCTTGGGAGAGCATGCAATTCAATGCCCTAGTTTTTGACAGTCAGTCTGGGAAAATGTCATACAGTGATGCCAGGGAAATTGCCAGTCTTCTACAAAAGAAAACTGTGGAGGCTTAGAGTGCACTGGGTTGTGAAGACAAGAAAGCACTTGGATCTTCTATAGAAATGCAAGGCTCTGCTGACACCCCTTCCTTGTCCACATCAATCAAACACAGTTTTGTCAAAGCTGTTCTAATTTACTCTCTAACTAATCATGACTTCTGCTGAAATAAGGTCATGGGGATAGGACTGGAGAATCAAATAACAACTGTGGTTTAGAGATTTTCCTTTCACTTTTGTTCTAAGTCCATTTGACTAAAACATATCTCAGCAAATTTATCTATTTTTGCAGTGTCTTAGAGTTACTACTATTGAGATAAAACACCATGACCCAAATCAAGTTGGGAGGGAGGGTTTGTTGGCTTATGTTTCCATTTCACTAATCATCACTGAAGGAAGTTTGTTGATGTAGTTTCTGTCCTGCTTGGTCCCATAGCTGCTTTGAGTCAAATAAACACACAGAAACTTATATTATTTATAAACTGTTTGGCTGATGGCTAAGACTTCTTACTGGCTAGCTCTCTTTTAATTATTAGCCCATAACTATTAATCTATGTATTTCTACATGTCCTTATGTTACCGGAGAAGGCTCTAGCATGTTACTCCTTCAGTGGCTACATGGCATCTCTCTCAAGACCTCCCTTTGTGTCCTCTCCCCAGAATTCTCCTGGTCTCATAGCCCCATCTATACTTCCTGCCTGGCTATTGTCAATCAGTGTTTTATTAATCAACCAATAAGAGAAACATATATACAGAAGGAAAACCCCATCAGAAGTCAGGACAGGAACTCAAGTAGGGCATAGACCTGGAAACAGGAGCTGATGTAGAGGCTATGAAAGAATGTTCTTTCTTGGCTTGTTTGACATTGCTTGCTCAACCTGCTTTCTTGTAGAACTTAGGACCAACAGCTCAACTATGACACCACCTACAATGGGTTTGGCCCATCAATCATGCCAATTACTAATTAAGAAAAAGCCTTTGTTCATGAGCAGGGCTGCCACAGGAGACCATGCTGATGACTGTGGTCTAAAAAGCCCTTGTCCATGAGCAGGGCTGCCACAGGAGACCATGATGATGTCTGTGGTCTCTGATGCCACTAGAGGCCATGTTGATATCTATGGTCCTTGCTTGGACCCAGGGACCTGTTAGTGTCAAAATCTATGGGGCTGCCAGAGACCATGTGGATGTCTATGGTCTGGGCAGCCACAGGGAAACCATGTGGAAGTCCATGATCCCTGTTGCTGTTATGGGCAAGAAAGCATATGTTTCAGTTGTATTGATGACTCCAGATTCATAATTGTAAATGAAAGAAATTGAAGGCTTTTGCAACAATGTCTCCCACTGCCCTTCCCAAGAAAAAAGAAGCAATCTAGACAAGAAGTCTTTGAGGAAAGTCTGTAAAAATTGTGATAAAGATACTGATGTGTAGCTCTTCACAGGTGTTGGTTTCTAGTGGGAGGATGGGAAAGGACTCAGTTATCTTTAAGAGGCTGGCCACTGATGTTTGATCATGATCCAGTGAGCATGTGGGCAAAATAAATTGTACTTGATGTCTTTGGAGAGTCAGGAGGAGAGAAGGCCAGGATGGGAGTGTGGACCTGGGAGGAATAGGAAGCAAGTATGAACAGGATGCTTTGTATGAAATTCCCAAATAATCAATAAAAATATTATGCTAAAATAAAAAAGCAAAAAAGAAAAGAAAAAGCCCTTGGCCAGATTTCATGGAGGCATTGTCTTAATTGAGGCTCCCTTCTTTCAGATGACTCTAGCCTGTGTTAAGTTGACCTCAAACTAGCTACCACATACAGTAAATCCATCTGTCTCTGAAGCCACAGGAAACTGTACAAGTGTGGCTATGTGTATGTATTCAACAACAGGTCTTTAATGTTCTGTTTATTCAGTTCTTGGCAATAATTTAGCTGGCTAGTCTTTTCTCCAGTGTGAAGAAGTCAGAAGGAAAAACTGTTTTTTTAAGTCCACCAGTTGTTTTAATGCAACTGTTCTTCATAGAACTTTTGTTTGCAAATTTTAGATTTTTGGTTTCATTGAAATGTAAGAACCAGTGTCCATTGTAGGTGGAGTATCTTACTCCATTATATCTGAATTGTGAACTACAGTTTTGACCAAGGCAGGAAAAAAATCAGGAAACATCTAAGGAAAATTGGTTATATATAGGGTTGAGTTTTAATTAGAATCTTTTGGATTTGCTTCTTTAAACATCACCATCTAAGGTGGGATGATGGGGTCTATAATTTTTCTCTCCTGATATTTACTCTGACCTCCATTTCATCACATTCTTTGCCTGTTTCTTACTTATATTTCATGGCTATGAGTCACATCTCCTAAGAAAAATTCAAATCTTTTTTAGCAGAGAACAATTTTGTTTCTCAAAAAGGAAATGCTACTAAAATACATGAAAAAGCAGTCTTGCTTTGTAGAAACAAAGATTCGGGTTGTTTTGAGAAACTTAACACCATTATGGGGTGTTCTATAGGAAAATAGGAGGAGACAGTGTACAGAGTCAAGAAACTTTGCTGAACAGAGAACATTCCATGCTTCCTTCATGCAAATGAAGTCTTCCTTCATCTGTTTTCTAATTTTCCAGCTCATTTCCTGTCACTCACCATATGACACTGACTATTCTAGCAGTATATGTAATATTTCTCTGTATACTATACTGGAATTGAATGAGGGACATGTGTTTTCCTACATTCAAAAGCTGTGATTGTCTTGTGAAAGGCAGAACCCTCTTAGAGGATGCAAGGTAGGACTTGATCCAAAAAGAAAAATGGCCCTTCAGACCTGTCAAAATTGTTATTGTCACAAATGCCACCAAACAACATGGGAGACATGTGATTTCCCTGGCATATTTTCCTTTCTACATTTCATTCTTCTATCAGTAACTTCTAGTACCCTCACTAGTTACATGTTACTTGATATTTGAGCCTGAATTAGAGTGTTCTCTGAGATCCAAAGTAGAGGTAAGAAAAGGTGGAAAGTAAATAAAGCAACATGTGAATGAAAATTGCAAACTGTTTTAGACATATCACCTTATAGTCCAAAATTTGTACTAAAGTTCAAATAATTTGCTTGGAAGGTGAATCTAGAAACTAAAATAGAAACATGACATTTGGACCACAAGGAAGTTGCACAGCCAACATTTAGACGTGGGGTATACTGTGAGCAACCAAGACTCAGTTGTATTAGTGCTCTCAAGGTAGTGCATGAAAAAAACCTCACCTGTGGCCCAGAGGTGTAATTGAGCTGGAATTAACATGTGCTAGCTTTCACCTATTGTTGGCTGAGAACAGCTCTTGGGGAAAAATATCCAGGTGGCACTTTCTGCTTTTTCTGGAAATGAAATGAATGTATTACTATGATCACAGAAAGCCTACTGGCTGAGACTTACAGCCCTCATGGAAGAACCAGTCAGAATTCCAGAAGTAACAACAGCACCCCTGCTGTGTCCCAAGTTTCCAGACAGGAACTTTACTAGAGTGCCCTCATTATGTTTGTTATGCCAAATTTATAATCTACACACAATCCTTTAAGGAAGAAGACATTTTTATTCCAAATCCCATCTATCTGCCACAAAGTTCTTAATACAGTTAAACCAGTACCTCAACTCCATCAAGCCCAATTCCTGTTTTCATAACAAATACCTTGACATTTCAATTCCGTATCCTGAAATAAAAGTAGAATAACATACTTCTTTGTATTCATTGTGTCCCTCTAAAAATTTGTATGTTGCATCAATATCACAAAATGTGATATATCTAAAAACAGGGTATTTATGAAATGTCACCAAATGATATCATAATGTGGAAACCTAGTTAGACGAGACAGTGGACTTAAAAGATGAACTTCCCTTGTACCTATCATATGAAAACAAAAAAGAATACCTCTTTCTGCAAGCCAGGAATGAGTAGAACACACACTTCTGGCCTTTCCACCTCCTGTTTCCAGCTTTCAGCATTCTAGTATGATTCTTTTAAGTCACTCAATCTATGGCATTGTGTTATGGAGATTCAGGCACTTGTTTACATATGCTTTATACTTGAAAAAATAAGCATTATGAGTATTATGTCCTAATTCTAATGAAAATAAAAAAGAAGCAAACAATTTATAATGAAATAATGTTTTCCTATAAAAGAGGATCAGACATAAATATAATAGAAGAGGTAGTAATGCATTATATACTTGTGATAATAACAGATATTGGGATCCAGTGGACAATTGCAGACATCATCCAGGTTCTTAAGTACTTGAACATTAATGAGGCATTGTACAGATTCACATGGCTCCTAGCATAAACATGAAAAGATGTTAAAACAGTCTAAGCAGGGAGAAGGGGGCTTGAGCAAGGAAAAGGGAGCTTAATAGCTCAAATAGCTCTACTCTAGAAGTTTTGGGGTTTTTTGTCATTAACATGGAGATTTCCAGTCATTTGCACAGAGTGGGCTTTCTGGAAAATTCTCATCAGGTACATGTAGTTCTACAAACAGCTTAATGCATCATATGCCTCATTAGCGTCTCAAATCTTTACCCAGCGGTGTGGGTTGAGTACGATGTATCATGGGCCACCTTCAAACATCCAAGAGTATCTCTCTCCTGCACTAGTTACTTCAGTCACTTGTATTTGCCACTGAGAAGGGCAGGTTGTCCAGTTTTCTTACTCATCACAGGTTTCTTTCATGCTTGTGGAGGCTTGCTTGAAGCCCCCTAAATTTTTCTCTCTCTACACTCATTTCTCACTAGTACCTTCTAGAAAAAATACAATTTTAAGAGAAAAGTAAATCATTCACCCGAATAATGTTATAATCTTACTCTTGACCATGGAAACAGGATAATATATAGAGTCATGGTACATGGACTCTGTATTAAAATAGCAGTAAAATGCAACACAGTTCTGTGCTCTTCCAAATGAAAATCTTAATGCATTTACAAAGAAGATAATTTGTTTTTACTGAGTAAGTTAATGGCATTTCTGAAGAGTTGTGTACAATAAAATGAAGATACGTGTGTGTGTGTGTGTGTGTGTGTGTGTGTGTGTGTGTGTGTGTGTGTGTGTATTCTCAAACATATACATTATGCATGTGTATTTATTTTACATAGAAAATAGGATTGTTAGTCAGATATTATTATCTGACTGCAATATTATTGAGATTGGATCCTTCCTTATTATTAGCACTTGTAAAAACAAGAATGCAAATTGCACAATGATACCAGGGCATGGTGGTCTTGATAGCAGCTTACTCTCCTAAAACACAGGAGGAGGCAGTCCAGGATTGGGACAATGGAGAAAAGACTATCCATCTCAAAGTAAATTAACACCCCATTTTCAGAATGGAATGATCTCATGTTGTATGAAATGATGGGTGGATGATTTCAGCATTTGGCAGTTTTTGTCCTAGGACATGGGAGGATGCAGGCTTGACTTACATTTTCCTTCAGAATCAACATTGGATCCTGCTTCCAGTGTCCCTTTAGACTACCTCCCACCTCTGTAGAGGTGGAAGAACTTTGTTGAAGCCCATCAAAGCAAGTCTACTCCTCCTGGAAAAGATACCCATCTTAATGAATCTATTCTTAAAAAGCTTTTTCTGGTACATTAAGACAAGGTAATAAGTATTCTTAGAAATGTATCTGGCACAGTAATGTGTCTAATCCTTGTCAACTTTTGCCCTTGATGTCGTTCTACCCTATCGCATTCCTTCATCCATTGTCCCATCTATGTTGTGAAAATACACTTAATCATCAGTGGCACATTCTTAAAGGCACATTGACAATCACAAGAGATTTTAGAAGAGACAAAGATGAAGGAAGAGCAAAAGACTGGATAGAATGGAGGAAATGAATATTTAGATCAATTCAATGAGAAAATTGAATTTAGGGAGGTCTAACATGCCTTTTGATAAAGTTAATACTGGGACCTCCCATCACTACAAATGTTTACAGTAAGTGCATGTATTGTTTGTGGTAGCACAGGCTGCCATAGATAGATTCTGTATATTTTAGTGTTAAACATCATAAAAATATTTCTATACATTTAACTGATCTTTAGTTCTATGAAGCTGTATGTTTTTTTTTTACAGTGATTTTGAAAACTGTATTTCCTTAACATAGATTGAAACTTTTCCATCTCCTACAGTCTTTCTTACATGACTTTGTTTCTGGGAGGTGTAAAGAAGAGTCATGCATTTATATTGAGCCCTGATACACCAAGTAAAATACATATTGATGAAAAGTGTTTTGAAGGACCATCAAGTTGGGATGTCCTTGAAGATATCTCTGAAAACTGAAACAATGGTGACTTCTGACACAACTCAGGTGACTCTGAAATATCAGGCCTGCAAGGCCCAGTGGATGCCTCTGGGGTTCCAAGAGCATGTTCTCCAGCTAACAGCAACATGCTCAGGCCTCCCATCTAAGTAGGATCAGCCATTCCAAAGTTAAGCTGAGGAATTTCTTCTGTCTTTTCCTTCTTGGTGGTTGGCAAGTCCCTTAAAGAGTCAGATGGGGAAGCCCAAAGTTTCTTCCTTAGGTTAACAGTGGTTGTTGGCAAGTTTACAGGTTTGTTTGTAGTAGGGCATCTGTATTAAAAACTCATGAGATTCCACACTCCAGGTTATAAACTGTTTCTCATGGGTTTTAATTGCTTACTTACATGTCATAAATAAACCATAGCTTCATTTGACCCCTGGTCTTAAGTCTGTTGACAGTTTCAGCATGACCTATTCACCCATTTTATTTTATTTTTATTTTATTTTGCTTTGGAAACTGGCTTGGTTCTCTTTAGAGTTGGTGTAAACATGCCATGTAATGATTTCCAGTTAATGGCACAACTGAATTATTGCTTTCTTAGATGTATGTGTAGTAAAAGTCAATATGAACATTTATATAATTTCTTCAAAATCTTATATCTAATTTGATATTTCTAAAAATTGCACATGTAAATCATGTGTATAACATTCTATAGTACTTTAACTGTGATCTTAAAACTGAATAAAATATTTAATAAAAATTTGAAATATTTTAAACATAAAAAAAGAAAAGTGACTTCACTAGGGCTACTTAAAGATACATGAGTGACCCCAAGGCAATTGTATCACTAAGAGATCCCATTTCAGAGCAGAAGATTCACAACATTCTGAAGCACATTCCACATACCACCCTGATTACTTTCCCACTTTTTATATGGTCTTATCCCACAAGGCTAGCTGAATGGGCAGGGGTGGGTAGTGGCTAGAATGTCAGGTGTTACCATTCAGTAGGTACTAGGTACCTAGCTACTCAGCTACCAGCTCTTCCTTTTTGCTTTTTTTCCATGACTCTGGAAGAATGTGTCCTGTAGGTCATCACAGCATCTGCTTTATGACAGCAAAGGTCATTCAGGTAAGGACCAGCCCCTTTTACTTCTTCAAACAAAGAAGACAGAGAGTGTGAAGGGATACTGTCTTCTTGAAAAGTGATGAGAGCAGATTTTAAGCATCCTTACCACAAAAACAGTAACTATGGGAAGTAATAAAGATGTTAGTTTGGTTTTTCCATTATCTATCTGCATATAAACATTATGATGCAAATGATAAACTTTTAAAAACAGAGAGACACAGGTATAACCCATTCTTTTAATGTTGGAATATTTGTGTCAGAACTTGGTGACTGCCTATCAAAATTCTGCTTTACTTTTTTCCCTGAACTTGTATATAGACTATGTTGTAATTAGATGTGGCTAAGTTGGCCAGTTCTGTTTGGTGGATTATCTAAAAAAGAGATGGGTGGTACTTTCTGGCCTGATCTATTAAATATGAATGAAGGTTCCATTGTCCTTTCTCATGACCTGTTTACCAGTTTGACAAAAGATCTATAGGACTTTTCCAAAGTCTTGGGGAATAACAGAAGTATAAAATGAAAGAAAGGTGCATCACTGAGTCACCAAGACAAATTGTGACTCCCTTGAAATATTTAAAGGCATTTCTGATAGAAATTAGACTTTATCTATCTATCTATCTATCTATCTATCTATCTATCTATCTATCTATCTATCTATAACTATCTTCTATCATCTATCTATCTATCTATCTATCTATCTATCTATCTATCTATCTATCAATCATCTATTTATTTTGTATTGTTGGAGACTTGCATATGCTAGGTAACTTCTACGAGCCCCTTAAAAGTGAAACAACTCATTGCTTCCTGTATATTACAAACCACACATTCCTGAATACTTTGTGCTGCCTCTTTCATTACAAGTGTTTTTTACTAATGTAAATTCAGAAAAGTGGAATTGCTAGTTCTTGAGATGTACCAACTTTAAAATTCTATGAATATTTTTGTACAAAAAAGTTGCCTTGGAAACAACACACACAGATCCCACTAGCCAGAAAAATTCACATGACAAAAGCTGGAAGGAGGTAATTGGAGACTTGGGGGTGAGCAGTAAAAAGGGACCTGGGAAGATGGGACTTCCTGGAAAAGTTTTCTCCAAAGTCCTGCTGTGAATGAGATGATAGATTTGGGGTGAACAACTGACCTCCTCAATTTCAACAAGCAGAATGAGTTTTTCCTCTCGTTTTATTTTACTAGTGTTTTTAATTGAAATAGAATTATAACAATTCCCCCATCCTTTTCCTCCCTCCAGGACCTCCTCATTACTCTTCTTGAAACCCCTTTAATGCTCCAATTCTGGATAGCCTCTTCTTCTATATTATATTATATTATATTATATTATATTATATTATAGTGTGTGTGTGTGTGTGTGTGTGTGTGTGTATCCTGTTGGGTCTGTTTGTTGTTTGTTAGTATGTGGCTTCAAGGCTGACAACTCTTCTTTGCAGAACCAATAACGAGTCTCACCCCAGGGAGAGCTAATTGCCCTTCTCTCAGCAGTAAATGGTTGCCTGTATTTCTTTGTCCAAGATGTCACAAAATTACCCACTTCCTCATTAACATGTTCATTAACATTGCAGTTGTTGCATGTTTGTGCCACTTTCTAAGACAGATTGTTTCACACTAGACTTACTGGTATTTTGGATCTTGCAATCTTTCTGTTCCCCATCCCTCAGTGTTCATTGAGCCATGGATACAGGAGTTTTGATATGAATGTGTGACTGGGCTTCCCATGATTTCCAGCTGTGGTTCCCTGAGATAGTCCCCATCTGTTGTAAAGAGAAGCATCATTGATGAGAGTGGTAGCTACACATATCTGTGGGTAGAAGGATATGAGTTATAAAGTAGTAAGACTACAAAGCTGAAAGCAGTGGGTGTAGATTCTTTTCCAAGGTCAATGACATCACTATCCCAATTTTAAAATGATAGATATTAATATTCAAGAGGATTTTAGCACTGTTCCTAAGGACTCAGGATATTTGGATGTTGTTCAATTGTGTGGTTTTAAAGTCAAGGCAAGTTCTTATGCTACTAAAATGTTTATAATGAAAGGCATTCTTTCTGTTACCACTTTTTTCTTAAGATAGTTCAACTTTTGAGTTTTTATTAACTTATTGGATCAGCTGGTGAGATCTCAGTCTGACTCCCTCTTTCTGTCTCTTCCTGTCTCTGTCTCTCATCTTAGTCAATATTCTATTGTTGTGAAGACGCACCAAAACTATGGAAACTCTTATAAAAGAAAGCATTTCATTAGGGATTGCTTACAGTTTCAGAGATTTAGTCCATTATTTTCATGGCAGGGAGCCGGAAGGCATGTAGGCATATATATTGTTGGAGAAATAGCTGACAATCCAGCATCCATATCTGCAGGCAGCAGGGAGAGCCATTAGACCTGGCTTCACCTTTTGAAATCTCAACACCCACTCACATTGACACATATCCTTCAACTAGGCCACACCTCCTTAATCCTTCTCAAGTAGTGTCACTCACTGATTACTAAGCATTCAATATATAAATAAGCCTATGAAGGTCATTCCTTTTCAAAACACCACACTCCTCTCTCTCTCTCTCTCTCTCTCTCTCTCTCTCTCTCTCTCTCTCTTTGTGTGTGTGTCTCTCTCTGTCTCTCTGTCTCTCTCTCTCTGTCTGTCTGTCTGTCTCTCTCTCTCTCTCTCTCTCTCTCTCTCTCTCTCTCTGTGTGTGTGTGTGTGTGTGTGTGTGTGTGTGTGTGTGTGTGATATGCAAAGTTGTGTGGCTCAGGGGACAATGGAGAAACAGATGTACTCTTCTATTACTCTCTACCTTATTCCTTTGAGACTGGGTCTTCCTAAATCCTCAGTTATGCTAATGGATAGCAAGTTTCAGTGATCCTTCTGTCTCAGCCAATCACAGCCCAACACTCTTGGGATTACAGAAGTGCTCAGCTATATTCAGTTTTTGGCTGGAGCCCTGGGGATTTGAACATAGGTCCTTATGCTTGTGTAGCAAGTGATTTTACTCTCTGAAGCATCTCTTCAGGCCCTTTCTTGAACCAAGAATTATATCTTCTTAAATCAAATGTTTCTTGGGCTTAGCAATTAAGAGCACTGTGTGCTCTTCAAGAGACATTAGGCTTCATTTCTAGCACCTGCATAGCAGCTCATGGCTATCTATATTATGAATATTAGTTCCAAGGTATTCTTCACTCTCTTCTGGCCTCCATAGTCACCAGGCATGCATATAGTGTCCAAACATACATGCTGCTAAAACAACCATAAAACCTAAAATAATTTAAAAAATTAAAAAAATAAACAAAATCCCCAAACAAATGTTTCTAGTAGTCCAGTGATGTATGGCCAACCATCTCACTGTGAGCTGTGACTCACAGAATATATATATAAAAGCAACATTCTTCTTTAAAAAAGAATCTCAAAAAAGTTGCACAGGACCATATTCTTTGCAAATATATATATATATATATATATATATATATTATATATAATATCACAACACATGCAGAACAAACATATGCAGTGAATACATCACACAGAAAACAAACAACAAATACATAGCACATATGTGTAACATAGCATACATATATATTGTACACATGACACTAATATGTGTGCATACACAAGTATACCAAGTTTACCACACACATAGTGTACACACATTTACAGGTGGACACATCCCTTTCACTGATATTTTGTCATTCACATGTTTTTCCCCTTTGTAAAATTAAAATACTTATGGCTGTACCATTCTGGTATTTAGATTAGTCTACATAAAAATACTAAAGTCACTCATCTTCCAGGCTTTGCTCAGTCTCCTTGGCAACCTCCCTAGCAACATTCTTCTTTAAAAAAGAATCTCAAAAAAGTTGCACAGGACCATATTCTTTGCAATTATATTAAGAACACTGGAAAATATAAAAGACTCACATCACAGTGTACACTGGCTTCCTTCAGTCTCCTTCTTATAGTAAAGTACTCTTGCTTTCCTAGGATCGTTCAATCTCCACATTTCCCTCAGAGTCATCTAAATCAACAAAATATTCAATGTCATTTTTAGACTAAAACCCTTGTCTTAGTATTATTCCCCTTCTGGTGCAGTCTACATTTTGGCCAGGTTGTCAATACCACCCTAAAGTCCTCAGTGGTCTCTCGGGGTTCACTCTCCCATTTTAGTCCAGCTGCCATGCCTTGCACTTACTCTGGCCTGTCAAGGTCATATCCCTTGCAAGGACTTGACATTTGCCTTGATCTCTTTTCTGCCTTCAGATATTTAGGGTGCCCCTCCTGCATTCGGTGGGGTTTAGGCTCCATGACCACTATAACTAATATGCATTATTTGCAGTAGAGTTTAATTTTAACTAATGTTCCAGATTTTTTGCTTGTGTATTTACTATTTAGTACATTTTCTTGATGGGGAGGATATTTTTTCACTATTGATTTATTCACATCATTTAGTGTAGAGGTGGACTGAATGAATTAAATGGCTTAATTGCCAGTGTTTCTCTGGTGCCTCCCATACATCAAGTTTTCCTGAGCAATTTGTTTGCTTTGGGGAATACTGACAAAATGAATGACATTTATAGAGAATGAGGCCCAGTGCCTCAGTCATCCTGGAAGCAATCACTCATGCATTAGGGACATCCCAGATTTAATTTGAGAGCCAAATTGGGATTCGGGAAGACAGTTGAGTTAACTGTAATTAGACTGCAGAAGTGGGAAGGACAATTTGTGCTGCTCTGCTCCTTGCTGTCATCTAGTCTTTACGGTCATGCATAAAACATGTTTGCTTGGATTTTGGCAAAGTTCAGCACACTGGAGTCAAATGAAAAGACTTCTCTAAGGTGGAGAGAATGTGAGATTAAAGAGTTGATTGCAGGTACCAGTAAGGTCCTTATAAGACAGAAACAGAGGTCTCTAATAGTTTCAATTTCTGTTCACATCCTCCTTTCTCAGAAATGGTGCTTGACACAGAACATTGGCTGACTGCATTATGGGTGATGCAGATTATTCTAGAGAAAATAAATGTGTGTAAGTTAATCAGAAGAATGTCTCTAAAATTCATTTCCCTCTTTGCTCTTTAATTATCTCTTAAGCAGAAGCACTCCTTCATATATCTAAAAATAGACTGATGCTAGGTCAGGAGAAAGAAACATACAGTAATTTGTTTGCTCTGTATTTCATCAGTGGCTTAGATTTGCACATCAGTGTCACAAAATAGATTTGTGTATTTTATCTATTTTTAAATCACACATCTATTATAGAAAATACATTCCCAGAGGTTTTACTAAAACCTCAACCTGTAAATATAGGGCTACATTACTTTGGTTCAGAACATTATGTTTACAAAATACTTTAATGTAATAATAATCACCATCATCATCAAATTTTTCATTCTTGAGTATAAATAAGCATTTATTAGCATTTAAATACAATGGTGACTCTTTAAATTTGCATATAAACTGGGAGTGCTTCTGGGAGTCTTGAGAGGAGAAAGTAAGTGATTTTTGTATCAGTACTGTGTGTTGACTACTGTTATCATGACATAGCTCTCATTTTCTTCCACATCTGTTCTGGTTTGTCATTGTGATGCTTCCTGTTCTTCAAACCACTATGAAAATGCTCATAGCATGTACATTTGCTTTGCTTTTACTTGATAGATGTTGGTATACAAGATAAACTTTAAATTTTCTGAGATGTTCTGTGCCCCTCATGAAGACAGAGAGAAGGCTTCATTTTCATCAGTTTTATGCTGTACTCTTCTATTTTTTGTTTTTTTTTCCTACTGGGACATTTGCCCATGTATATTTGATCTTTTAGCTGGCAGCTTACAACCTCACCCCAAATTCTCAAAGTATCTCTAGCAACAGCCCTAATTTAGTCTTAAGTGAAGTTGCTCCATATCATAACTTTAAGTTTCCATGACAATCTGAGATAATAGGGGTACGACATTGTTAGTTCCATTTTATATTAGAATATAAATGTAAAAACATTTTGAATTTAACAAAATAGTCATCAGGACTCATAAAGTTGAATTAGGTAACAATGTGGCTTTCTACTATTTTTTGTAGTGATAGGAATCAAATCCAATATTCATATATGCTGGACAAAAACTCTACATGGTATCCCAGAATCAGCTCCCTTTTGTTAATACTATCCTGGACAATTTCAGTCACTGAAAGTCTAATTCCATATCTTAGTATCAGGATTTCTTCTTGACCTTAGAAATGAAAGCAGTCTGGAAGCCTGACTTCTATGGCATTTGAAAGACAGGATAGGCAGGTACATTAGTGTGAGCAGACAGCAGATGGTGATTGGGGTTGATAATCTTTATAACCTCTATCCACTTCTTTGGGAGTCAGTGAACTAACTGGCAAACTAAAAACAAAAACAGCAAATTCTCTGGAGGGATGTTGGGAGGTTGGGTATTTATTAAAAGAAAGAGCAGGGACACTGGGTAGAATTCTCAAAGTAAACTGTCTGGGGATGCCAGTAAGTCAAAGAAAGGAAAGAGAGCTTAGCTTGAGTTTAGCTGAGAAGAGTAGATAGCAGCAGCTCATGAATGGGCCACTCAATTTGTCTTAGTGCAGTGGCAGAGATAGTGCCCTCACCTGAAGTCTTCCTCTGTTGGGAGTCTGAAGAGGAGGACCTTTCAAGATACATAACTGAATGAGAAGACTAGAGCTCAGAAGAGAGAAGACCTCTCCATGGAGGTGGCTTAGAACATTTTCTGACAGGGTTTCATGTACCAGGATACTCTGTGGAACACCCCTGTGGACTCTGAAACAATATTCTTGGTGGGGCGAAATAGAGCAATGTGGTGCAAAACAAACAATCATAGGAAGAAAGCATAATGATGATTGTGAGACATCTTGAAATTCACTATTTTTATTATTTTCTTTTTTAAGGTAAATATGAGTCAAATAATCAAAGTTCAAAGGATGATAATGACTTGACTAACAATTACAGCTAGTGACCTGGATGAACTTGCTTTCTGTAGAGTTATTGGCATTTCCTTATGAATTATTCTTTGTTCATCTTCCTAAAGATTTTCCAGCATCTGAGCTTTCCATGCACTAGATTCCCTTGAGAAAGTGGGTCTCATTGATGGGTGTGAGAAAATTGGTGACATCAAAGAGAAAATTATCCTGAAAACAATGGAAGGTTTTATTTAGATAGTAATGGTGCAATGGATGACAAGGCTATCTTAAGAAAGAAGAAAGTTAGGGCTCTATTTGGGTAATGGAGTCAGTGAATGAAAAATCACATAAAGATCAAAGCAGAGGGAATTTTTTTTTTTGCAAAATCGATTACTGATATCAATAGTACAGGGAATGGAGTATGTTATTAGACATTGAGTATGATAGGATATGAAGAGGATCTCCTTAAACTGTATAAATCAGTCTCACATCATTATAATGAAACCCTAAAGACAGCTAACTTACAAGGTTAGCTTGTGGTTCTGGAGATGCTAGCCCAAGTTCAAATAGCTCAAATGTTTCTGGAGTCAGCTGAGCTCTCCTAGTGGTTATAGCAGGGGATCTTTGATGGAACAAATTGTTCACAGGAAACAGAGTCTAAGACTATTATCCCACAATCCCCTCTGAGGTCACATCCACAGTCCCCTTAGCATCTCTCAATAGGCCCTTCCTCTTAAAGGTCCATTGCACTTCCCAACACTATCAGCAGGGCACAACCTTCTAATATGTGGGTCCTGGGGAACAATATTCATACTCAAACTGTAGCAATGACTTTGTGTTCCTCTCGATAAAACTAGTCAGATCAAAGGATTAATGACAAAGCTTACTTGAAAATAGGGTTCAGAGAAGACCAGGCTCTGCAAAGGATTTTTAGAGTGGAGAAGATCGACCATGGCCATTTAGTCTTTGTGCTGAAACATTCTGTTTTTCAGCTTTGACACTGGACTTTCCTCCTTTAGGTTGTCAAGTATTTGGTCTACTAGCCATAGCCACTCTACATGATGGCCATAGAGACAGCTTTAGGTAATTTACCTCAACTATGGAAGTATCATTTTATAAAAAGTACATTATGAAAGAGGGCAATGTGTTTACATAAAAAAGGTTAATTGAGATAGCTTTAATAATGCAGTGAAGACTCACTTTAGAAAGAAAATGGAATTTTCTTTCCAGATGGGTAAACTGAGACAGATAAAATGTGTTTCTTCTCATAACAGCAGAAAGCAACACAGCTGGGAATAAAATTCAGGCCCTTGGTTTCCAATTCTCTGCTCTCATCAATAAAACAGAATCAGTGCTTTGCTCTCTTCCTCTAATTGCTGTATTTTCATGCCCCAATTCTTCTACTAAATTGTATCTGTATTTAAAAATAACTTGTATTTAACATTCCCAGAAAATTTTCTAAGATCTTTTAGATAACTTCTAAGAGATATTACTGGAGGTCATGGGATTTAATTTTGAGAGCCTAGGTGAGGAGGTAGAACAGAAGTCAAGTGAGGGTCAGAGGTCATGGACAAACCATTATTGCCAGTGTAGGTGAAATCCATACTGTATAATTCATTTTGAAGGATTGAAAAATATTATAGCAAAAATTTAAAATAATACTAAAATAAAATCAAAACATGGCAAAATAAAAATAAAAAAGAGCACCCATTTGATCACTAAGCTTAGTTTTTAATTAAATAAACAACAGTTAATTATCCTAAATTCTTGCATTTTTCACATCCATGTGTAACTAATGGTATATGTGTGTGCATACAATGAACAGGATGTGTTTAAATAGCCTAAAATTGGCAATGATCCAAATTTACAGACAATTTTGTAGCATGTGTAACTATTGAAATTGACAAAATTCTGATTCCCTAGTAGTGAGGATGATAGTTAATGTGAATGATAGTGGGTAAGATTGAAAGGAAATGGTCATGATAGAATTTTCCAGTATTTTCATATCATCACCATCAAGGGTTTCAGAAATTTTTGTCTCAATTCAAAGAATCAGGGAATAGTGTGAAATTTAGATTTTAATATAAGAAAATATGTAAGAGTTCATTGTTTTCACCAAGTAAAACACCCAATTAGATAGGAGAGAAAGGGGGGATTGAATTTGTGTGAGGCATAAAAGGAGAGGATGGGATGGTGTGGCTTTCTATATTATATAAAATACAGTGATTTTTGTTTTGTAGTCAAAAGAAAGAACTATTTTGGTGAAATATTAAAGATGTATATTTGATTAGAATCATTAAGGAATTTAAGAATACTTTTCTATGTTATTTAGTGGATGATGACTTCATCTACCAGGATATAAAACATGCAAATTGACTGAGGAAATACTGATACTTGGAACTTTTGTTTTTGAAAGTTGTCTTATGATAATAAATTTAAGATACCCAGCAGGTAAAAGGAAAATCAGATCAGGAATTTAGCCAAGAAGTCTGGGAAAGAAACTACAGTACTGAGGTATTAAGATACAAGGTAGCTCACAAACACCGTTCTACCAAGTGTCATTAGTTAATATCTTCACAATCAGTATGTGAAGCATCATGTATACCTTAGTGTATATTTTAAAATATATATTTAGAGCTGGGGAAATGGTTCACTCAGTATAGCACTTGCTGTATAAGAATGAAGATCTAAGGTCAGTACTCCAGAATTCCAGTGTTTAAAAAAAGCCTAGTGTGGTGGCATGCAACTACAATTCCACTGCTGAGAAAACAGAGATAGTAGGATTCCTAGGGCTTCCTGACAGCTAGTTTAGCTGAAACTGTCAGCTACAGATTCAGTAACAGAGACACTCTCACAAAATAAGATGAAGACCAAAGAAAAACTCAGCCTTCCATCTGCATGCATACATGTGCACACACGGACACACATGCACATAGGTACACTGTTAACATTTAATAACACTTAATTTAAACTTAACATATATTTTTTAAATGTACCCATATGAAGTACACTTACAAGTGTTGGAAAGGAGACATTCTGCTGCAAAGTCTTTTCAGGTAAGGTGGGGTTCTTTTTGTCAGTATTAGAGGATGTCTATTGGCTGTGGTTTTTATATGGTTTGAGACGGTTTTCAAAGTTTCATACTGATAGTAGGTAAAACTTTGAGAAAGAATCCTGAGAATAATGATGTAGGGTTAACAGGAATTTTAAGAGTTGTGGCCAATTAGAAACTAATTGCACATTTTTTAGTTATTATTTTTACTGGTTTGTAAATAGATACCTAAAAGCAAATGTTAAAGAAGAAAAGATCTGCTTTGTTCACACACAGTATCAAACAATTTAATCCATTATGGCAAAGAAGTCTGACAGCACAAATGTATTCACCATGGTAGAGTAGCAAGAGGAAAGTTCCAAGCATGGTATAGTCACTAAGGTCTCAGCACCCATGAACTCATTTCTCAAAACAGGTCACCTTCCACAGTTCTGCTACCTCTCAGTAGTTTATTCAAATTGTGAATGCATCAATTAATTAAATCAGTCATTATTCTAAAGACTCATGATCTGATTACCACTGAAAATGCCATCACAGAACTTTGTTAATATAAGCATTTCTCAATATAATCAAGTGGGATTGATTCTTGATACATAAACACAGCATTTTAAGCCATTAGATTCCACCCTTAGTCCCCAAAGTCTCATATATATCTTATAATACAAAATACACTCAATCTATCTGCACAAGTCCTCATAATTTTAATAGATCTGAAATTGTTCAAAAGCCCATGTTCAAAGTCTCCTCTGAGACTCAAGGCAACACAGAATTGAACTCTTTAATAGTTAAATGACAATTTATAAACTTGCACGGCACAATTGTATAAATAACACATTCTCATTTCTAAATGGAGGAGTAGGAAAATAGCAAGTGAAGATTGGACCAAAGCAAGACCCAAGCCCAGCATGGTAAACTTCTAATCCCATATCTCTGTGTAGCTTCTACGTAAGTGCATTTGATTTCTTCTGCATACCTTCCCAAACCTTCCTAGCTTCACTAAAAACTACTCTAGTTTGTGTTATATAGAATTTGAAACACGCCCATGCAAAAGTGAATGTCCCCCTCTACTCATCATGCCAAAGTATGACCTTTTGTTGGTGGTCGTGGTTTGCTTTCTTACATCAGCCATCATGGCTTTCCCTGTATTAACAGTGAGTTCCTATTCTAAGTTCCACTCTATATGGATGCAACATCAGTGGCACTGCAGTGCTTTCTGAGTTAGAATGAAAACGGTTATTATCAAAGACATGTCTTCTTGAGACATTTCTGATGTCTTTAAATCCCAGTATCAACATGTAAATTACATTCTTCTAATGTGGCATAAAATTCCTTTTATCCTCAAAATAGTGTAACTTTATTCTTCCATGTGCAATTAAGACTAGTTATATGAAAAACATCCACAAGTATAATAGCCAATGAACATGTGCTGGAATAATTTTAGGGCTGTGGCAACAATGGGAATACTTGCTAGAGAAAGGTTTGATTTCCTAAACTGAAGAATCAAGAAGATGTAGTTTCTCCTACAATTTTGAAACTATAGTCAGCAAATGAAATTGGGTTTTTGTTTTTTTTTTGAGATACAAATGAAGCTTTGTATCCCCCCACCTCAGCCTGAAGCTTTGTATCTTAGTAGCTCACCTAACACAGTAGTAGGATAATATGAATAGCACTCAACCCATTTCACTCTGCTGGGCACAAAATGTACAAATCTTCATTTACATTATCTAGTTTGATGGCAACAAATGAATATGTTACTTTTCATTTGTGTCAATAATGGATCAATTATCTACACTTACAACTTTCAACCCCTGTGTTTTCTTTCCCCTTATCTTTCTCTCTGTTTCTTATTCTGCTTCCTACTTTATTTTCTTATTTATTTATGGATAGATAGGTTGATTGAAATAGAGTCTCGGTAGCCCATGCTGGCCTGGGTATATATAGTAGCAGAAAATGGTCCTCCTCCATCCACCTCCCACACACTGAGATTGGAGATGTGTGCTACCACACCTAGATTCTTTGTTTGTATTTTAATCATACAGGACTTAACATCGCATCCCCTTAAAGGGATATGATTTAAGTTTTTATCTCAATTAAAGAAAGACGTATGGAGAATTTGGTTATGTTAATAATTGTCCTAGAAATCCCTTTTCCTGTATCTTCACTGATTTAACACTGGAAAAATAAAATAAAAATATAAACCATTGAAATTCACATAGGATGTCCTCTTAGAAGTGCTTAATGGTTTAGTTGATTCTAATTGCAGCACAAGAAGGAGATGAGTGCCCAGATCTTGAATCAAAGAGAAAATTGCTTAGATTTAAAAAAATGTAGTACTCTTTTCTTTTGCATTTTAGACTAGAAATAAAATAATCTTGATGGCAAAATTAAAATTGATTAGAACATTTTAAGATTGCAATTTGAATATGTTTATTCGGCCATATAGGCAATCCTAACTTGAGGATCCTTCTGGTGTGTGTGTGTGTGTGTGTGTGTGTGTGTGTGTGTGTGTGTACAATTGCACATGCCTGTGTTTCAGAGTGCAGAGTCCAGAGAAGGAAAATATCAATAGTCGTCTATTACCTTTTTCCTTATTTTTCAGAAAAGGTCTTTCACTGAAATGGAAGCTTGACATTTCTACTAGGCTACCTGGCCAGCAACTGCCTGGAATCTACCTGTCTTCACGTTACAACACTGAGGTTACAGACATTCATGCCTCTGTCTTTCTTTTACACAAGTGCTGGATATGAGAACTCATATCCTTGCTTTGACAGAGAGTGCTCTTACTCATTAAGCGACCTCCCTCAGCTTGTGTGTTTTGTTTAGTTTTTTCTTTAGCCAAAAGGAAAACAGGGGATTCACTGCTGGGAAAAATAATCAGAGTAGAGATGAACTTACTCAAACATGAAAAGATATTCACTTCATGGCTGTATTCTAAGAAACCTTAATGAGTGGCACACTTGCCTTTAGTTTTTCTTTTTGCAGAGGTGTCCCTGACTCTCAGTGTTATTGCCTGCTGTTTTAGTTACAAATAACTCACCACCACAGTCTAAACACACGAATAGTAAATTTTGAAAATGAACAATTCGTCCAATTGCAGAGAAGGAGGACTGATGAACAAAGGGGTCCAGACCAGGCTGGTGAAACCAACAGAAACAGCTGACCTGAACAAGGGAGAGCTCTTTGTCCCCAGAGTGATAGCTGGGAAAGCAGCATGGAACTAATCCAGACCCCCTGAATGTGGGTGTCAGTGAGGAGACCTCAGAAATCTATTGGGCCCCTTGTAGTGGACAAGTACTTATCCCTAGCATAGGAATGGACTTTGGGTGCCCATCCCACATGGGGGGATACTCCCTGAGCCTAGACGCAAGGGAGTGGGCCTAAGCCCTATCCCAAGGATATGATAGATTCTGAACACCTCCTACGGAAGGCCTCACCCTCCCTGGGGAGCAGAAAGGGTATGGGATAGGTAGGGTATTAGTTGGGGGCGCAAGGGGGAGGGGAGAGGGAGGGAACTGGGATTGCTATGTAAAATAATCTTTCTAATTCAAATAAAAATTATAAAAAGAGATAAGAAAAATGAACAATTCATAAACTCAAAGTAAATGTTGTTACAATATATTATCACAACCATTCTATCTTATTATTATTGTTAGTTTTCTTCTATGCTAAGTTTAAATATTACATTTATCATTGGTGGTATATGTAGAAAATACACCCATACAGGATTTGGTGCTACAAATGGCTTGGAGCACCTGATCTACAGATAGAGGAAGGGGCCTCATAACCTTGCTTTTGGTAGGTAGATATTTCTTACCTTTCTCTCATTGCTTTAGTGGAGTAACACTAAAACCGTTCTTATGGACATGGCACAACCATCTTCTTAGGAGATCTGGCATTACCCTTACCAATATTTCAGTAAATTAAAGCATTATATAGTCTTCATCCTTCTTTTATTGAATCTTAGAAAGGTGGGTGATTTGGAGACATTACATAACCAAATAATTAAATGATTGACTGACACACAAGAAAGGTCAAATCTACAATCCAACACCAACATATCATCCCTGGTGTTTAATTTAGTTGAAAATTACATAAGCAACCTGTGTGCCTTTTACTGTTAAAACACTGAATGTGATATGATACTTCAAATTATAAGGTACAGGAAGTGTCTAGTCTTCAATAAACAGTTTTAATATCGTATGTGTACTCCATTGTGGTGTCTTTAAGTAATTAGCCTCAAGTTTAGCTTAATTGATCTAATCGTGGCATTAAACATTCATTACCAAGAATAACACAATTACCCTAATTAGTTTTCTGACCTTCAACCAGCTTTTAGGAACTTCAAGGAAATCCTTCTTGAATAAAGTCCTGTACCAGGAAATAGCATTCTTTCTGTGACTAGCAGAAGCTTTCTAAGTTACCCATGTAGTTGAAAAATGCCATTTCAGTGTGAAATTGTTGCTTTCTCTATCCTTCACTGCAGCCTGGTATTGACAGGGTCAAATGGCCGAAGGAGTAGAGAGAAATGACTACAGCTTATTCGTTACAGAGACCAGCATTCAAGGGGCCAAACTTGGGCAGGTTACCAGCATTTTTTGGTTCTTTCATTAGCAATAAGATGTAATGAGGAGCAGGTGGATCAGCATGGAAGATGAGGTGTGGGGTTCTGGTAGCTCAGCACAGACAATGGGACAAAGTGTGGGAAGGCTATAGAGCCTATTTTCCCATCCAACAGCTTTAAACACAAGATTTTTACATGTTATCTGATCCAGGTGGGTGTGGGATGGTAGACAGAAAAGTATTTAACTGAGTTGAATCTAAACACACCAGCCAAAATCTTTCAATGAAGAACTTTTAAATGAAGGAGCCTAGGCTCCAATCCATTATGATAATCAGAAAAGGTGGTTAAATCCTGGCTGCCAGGGCTTTCTAGAAAAGAAATGTGCAATGCTTGTCCTGAATGTCAACCTGGTATAGGAAAACCAGTTTCCACTCATAAGACCTGCTCAGGTGTGTGTTATAATGCCATATAGTTAATGCCAAACATATCACATGCAGGTTTAGGGTTGGCCGGAGTCTTCACTGACCTATTGTCCCCCAGCTTTCATTCTGTGAGATATGTTATCCATCTGTACAGACTTCTTTCATCAGATATGGAAGTCCCCAGTAAATGCCTCAAAATAATATTTCTTTTTCTGTGTTCATCATCTTTTAGAAGTATGCTCCTATGGCCAATTATCCCCTCTCTTCTCTACATTTCTTAGTATGCACTGCTTCTTTATATTTATCTCCCTCTCTCTCTCTCTCTCTCTCTATATATATATATATATATATATATATATATATATATATATGAATTCTTTTTGGTATTGCAACAAGTCAAAGCATACTAACCCTTCTTTTTCAGCCTTCTTTCTTCTAAGGTAAAGTTCCTTTCCACTAATCCTAATTTTTTCCCTTCTTGTCTTCCCAAATACCTTAAACTGTTATTTTGGAAGCTTCACTCTCTCTTACAAATATACTTCTCTTTCTTGTTAGACTTATGCCAAGGTCTACATTTTCTTCATGGCTTGATATCTCTCTTATATTTTTATTTCTCTGTTAGTGCTTGCTCTAGCCATCAGGTTTAGCTTACCAGACACGGGTATTATCCAAATAAAACTTAGCAACCATCCTGTTCATTTTCTTTTATGGGAGATGTTATTATGTATATGTATTATGTATATGTTTCTCTTACTGGTTGATGAACAGCACACTGATTGGCCAGGCAGGACGATAGGCAAGGTTAGGAGAGGAGGAGGATTCTGGGAAAGGTAATCAGAGTGAGCCTGCCAGACTGAGTCACAATGCTGCCAGAGGAGTAACACCATGCCAGGCATTACTGGGTAAACCACAGCCTCATGGCAATACATAGATTAATAGAAATGGGTTAATAAGAGCTAGCAAATAAGAAGCCCTAGTCATGGGCCAATAGTTTCTTAATTTATATAAGTCTCCGGGTGTTCATTTGGGTCAAGGTGGTTATGGGACCAGGCTGGCAGGAAGAACCATCCATAACACTTCTTTGCGTTTCTGGCTGTTTTTTTCAGTAGCGAATCCAGGTTTTAGCAGTCCATCAGTTTTTTTCTATCTGCAGTTCTCTTTACAGGTGTCAATTTTCTCTGTCCATTCAGGGAGGTGTAAACTTTCTGCATCCTTGTAAATATCTTTTATCATTTTCTGTAAGAGAGAAACACATTTCACCCCTAAAGACAATGTAATAGTATCTTCAACACTGCACTGCCATATAAAAACTAGACTATTTTAGTGGAAATGTAATCATATTCCATACCAAATCTAAATTAAAATCTACTGTGATGGAGCACTATAGTTGGTATTATCAAACAATCCTTAAATACCAAACGGGGAAAAACACAAGACTGAAAAAGGAGGCAGATGTATATAAACAATAGTTTGCAAGTCTCTGGAATTGAGTGTACAAACGTGTGGGTATAGCAACATAGGGTGCTCCCTAAGCCAAGAAACAGGTGAGATGAGCCCCAGTTCCCCAGAGTTAGTGGTATGACAGTTTCCAGGCTGCAGCTCAGAGGTAAAATTCCAGAAAGAAGCTAGTTTATTCAAGTTGAGAAGGTGGCTAGTGAAGGTGGGAACTGACGAGGAGACCACTTTTGGCACTCACCTGCTATTCTGAACAAGAGGGTATACACACCTAGCTGGTATAACAAGAGTTATTTTTTATTATGCTGAGGGGTCATCATACCGAGTTTGCACTCTAAATTTCCAACTACAGTCCTAAGCCTATTTCCCCAAGGCTGCTCACCTGTGCAATGTATCTTAGATGAAGGTCAGGTCCAGTCTCTAAGGTCAGGATCCTGTAAAAGGCTCTCCAGGTAAAGGGAAGATAAAGGTGATGTCTCTCCAGGTGTGCAGAACAGAGCATTTCTCTTGGTCTCTGCTCATACACTGGCTAGTGGGCATCATAGGGTTCTAGGCCTGTGTTGGGTTGTCTTGAATAAGTGATGCCATTGGGTTCTAGTTACCAGGTACAGCCTTGAGGAAAACTCCAATCTATTTTTAGATGTCTAAAAGACATTCTTTTATTATGCTCATTTTACCTGCCTAGTGATCAGAACTTGCTTGTTAGGAAACAACTTGAGTCAGGGAAAGAGTTAGAGCTCCATTCCTCCAAAGCTGGAGTAGTATCTTCCTACCAGTTGAAACCGATAAACACATTGACAGGGTGTTGAGTAAAGAAATCAAGATATTCCCTCAGTAGTTAAAAAATATTATCCCCTATTGGAGCCTTGTTAAGGATTCATAAACAATGTGTGTTCAGGTTCAAAAGGATCAAATTTTCAGAAAAATGGACCCCATGATAGAACTCAAGTGTGAAGTGAGATCCAACATTCAACAAGTTCAATATTGTCAGATATACCACAGGAGTAGGACTATATGTCCAGAAAGAGAGTAGTCAGAAAGTTTAAAAGGCCCCATACAGGTTTCTGACTCCTGCTTGTGAGAGGACTCCAGCAACAGCCCTGCCTGGGTGGTGAAACTCAACCAAATGCAGTATGTGGTTTCTAGCACTGGCCTGAAAGAGGATACCAGCAACACCTCTGCACCAATTAGGAGCCTTCCCAGTGCCTCTGATAGTTATGATCTCTTTGTGACAAGGAAACATGATCCTTCCCAGCTTCGTGATGGACTGAACAGGACAAGGAGACTCACAGCAAGCCTGGGGCAGTCCACCCTGTGCTCTAAGGAGAAAACATGGACCCACCCAGCACATTACAGCACTGGGAAGACCAGGACTATTATGGTGAACAATGTATGTTGTGGTATGAGAGAGAGAGAGAGAGAGAGAGAGAGAGAGAGAGAGAGAGAGAGAGATGAAGAGGTGAAAGAAGTGAGGAGTAGGATGAAGTGGGAAGCTTGCTTACCACCCAGGGCCATGGTTGTGTCTGGGCCTGGGCTGCTGCTGAGGATCATGTCTGGTTCATGGCTCTGATGCAGCTATGGTCTCTGTTGATGTTCATGGCTCCTGATACTACCAAAGTCCAAGAGGATAGGGTTGTACAGAGTTGACCACCCCCATCCCCCATCCCCTCCCTGCCACTGGCTGCAACACTAGAGAGAACTGGTCCTGCCCCTCACTGGATGAAGCACTCAGAAGAAAGAATCCTACACCTCACCTGGAAAGAACAAGAGAACTGACCCTGATCACAGGGGCATGTTCCAGCTAGCCCTGAGGGTATGAGGATGGAAGAGCAGGCCACACCCCTCTCATATGCCATGTGGTGGCATGGGTGGTGGAAAATGCTCTCCTCCCCTGAATCCTCACCCCCTGCAGCAAGTGGGGTACCTGACTCAGCCCATAACTATCTGCAGCACTCCAGAAAACAGAACCTGTGCCTTGCCTGGGCAGCACAGTAGAGTTGATCCTGTAGACAAGGGTATGGATAAGTCAGCCCTGAGGGTGTGAGAGGGGCATAGAAGCAACTTACCCCCTCATCTGTGGTGTGGTGGTAGGAGTGACAGAAATATGTCTCCCCAGTTGCCCTTACTGCCTGCCACTGGCCCTCAGCAGCTTCAGCACTTAAGAAAGCAGACCTTGAATCTTATCTGGCTGTTGGGAGCCAAATTTCAGGCCCTGGCATGAGATCCTAGGCCATGCTTGGCAGTCCACATAGTTAACCTTTACATAACAGCTCCTTAGTACCTCAGCTCAACAAAAGAAACAACTTAACCCAGTCCTCCACCCACAGGCTCAGTCACCTAGGCAACCCTCCCTGGACCTTTTACTCATGAACTCTTTACCTTGCCAAACATCTTCTTTGTGGCTTCCTAATATCCTGCCTATACCAACACCTGGTGCTCAAACAACCCATTCTTCCCCTCTCCATATCCTGACTATATAAGCTAGCCTGAGAAAAGCAAAGTTTGCCACTTGATCAGAATCCTGTCTTGTGGTCATTCTTTTTGTGTCTCTTGTCCCCATTCCCTATCCCTGACTCTCTTGTCCCAGGTTGACGTCCTGCAGGATGGGACATCTGGCCAGTACAGTAGAGCTGACCCTGTTGGTGGAGGTGTGGGTGAGCCAGCCCCAAAGTTGTGAGCATGGGAGTGCTGTCCCTACTAATTATCTGTCATGCTACAGTGTGGGTGGGGGAGAGATGTCCCCATTTATCCCTCACCCCTCACCTCCTGCCACAAATTAGGGAGCAGATCCTCCCCCTTACTGGCTGTAGCACTCAGGAAAATGGTCCATTCTCCTTGCATGGGCAGCACAGTAGGGCTGACACATTTGTGGAGGCATGAGTGAGCTGGCCCTGAGTGTGTGAGAGTGAAGAAGGATGTTTTCTGTCCCACAAGGTCCCACGGCTGCTTCAGAACACACAGAGACACTATATTAATCATTCACCTGTTGGTCCATGACTAGGGCTTCTTATTGGCTAGCTCTTTTTCTTAATGATTAACCCATAACTACTAATCTATGCATTGTTACATGGCCTTATCTTACCAGAGAACCCTGGAGCATTCTACCCTTCTGGTCCCTCCATGGAGTCTCCTTCCAGCACTTCTTTGCCTAACTTTCCCCAGAATTCTCCTTGTCTCCTTGCCCCACCTATCTTCTTGCCTCTATTGGCCAAACAGTGTTTTATTCATCAACCAATAAGAGAAACATATATAGAGAAGGACATCCCCCATCATGAGATCGCTGGCCACAACCCCTTGTCTGCCATGTGTTGGTGAGGGCTAAGAAAAGATGTCATCCTCCTCTTGCCCATGCCACCTGTAATGGGTGAGAGAGAGATGACCCATCCTACTTACCAGCTACAGCACTTGGAAAAGTGGTCATGCATCTCACCTGGGTGGCACAGCAGAACTGAACCAATTGACAGGTGTGTGGGTGAACCAGGACCAAGACCATGAGCATGGGAGATCTGACCCTGTCCCTCATCTATCATATGGTGGTGTGTGTGTTTGTGTGTGTGTGTGTGTGTGTGAAAGATGCCCCCCAGCACAACACCTTGCTGCCTGTGAAGGGTGAGAGAACTGGCCTTGAGGTCATAAGAGTGGGAGAGCTTCCCCCACCCCTACCAGCTGCAGGACTTGGGGGAGTGGCTCCTGCACCTTACCTGGGCAACACAGTAGAGTTGGCTCTGATGGCTCAGGTGTAAGAGTGCCAATCTGGAGGGCCTGAAAGCAGTAGAACTGGCCCTTCCTCTTTCTCATAGCTCAAGAGTTTAAGTAGTCAGGGCAATTCTGGAGATCTCACCTTGCTGCTGAGGTCAGGAGGTAGGAGGTGAGGGAAAGCTAGTGAGCTGACCAACCCTGCAACTACCCAGTCCCAGAACCAGGGTTATGAGTTTGGCTTACCCCAACATCCACCCACACCATCTATTATCTGTTGGAGCACATGATGGGGCCTATCCTGCAGATCTAAAGCTGCAGGATCTCCATGACACAGGGCAACAACCAAATATCCAAGATGGGTCTCAGTGAGGGTCCAGCATCAATATATAGCAGAAACCAGAAGCCTTGAACTTCCAGTGACTCTTTGCAATGAACATTTGCACGCCAAGATGTATGGACAAGAGAGTTTAGTGTGTGACTCACTGTGTCACACTACAGCTTCCATGTTAAGCTTTTTTTCCTTTTTTCTTTTCTTTTTGGGGAGTTGCAAGGACAAAGGGCAGATTATGAAGTGACAGGTAAATAAATGGGATCAAGAAACATGATGTGAAAGACACAAAAATTAAATAAAAAGAAAGTTTAAAAAGGGAACCCATACATGTCCAAATCTTTGAATTAGAAGACAAGGACATCAGATTATTTATTATAACTTCATTTTATGCCTTCAAGAGTTACAAGAACACAAGGAATATATCAATAAGGTCCAAGCTGAACTATGAAGATGGAAAATGTAATGTGATGAAGCACACTGAATAAGATAAACAGTGCATTTAATGCAGCCAAGGAAAATGAGTGTATTTGAAGATACTTTGAAAGTATCCATAGACAGAAAGAGAGAAAAGAGAAACTGAAATGAAAGGGATCAGTGATCTGCAGAGCAATGCAGTAACTGAGCATGCAGCTGGGCAGAAGTCCTTTGGTGGCACAAGACTGGACTAAAGACCCAAACATCAGTACTACAAAGGAAACTAAACCACAGCCAATCATGGAAAGTCATACAAAACAAGAAAGAAAGAGGAAATCTTACCAAATAAAGGAAAAAAGGCACGGTTCATATGAAACAAATTTAAGTATGAAAACAAATATCCCCTCTAAAATAATGCAAGCAAGAAAACACAGCAACTTATTGAAAAGCTTGTCAGTTTACAATACCAACTCAGGAGAAAGCTATTTCCAAAGTCAAGGTTAAATAAAATGACTTTGAGACATGTGTGAGTGAAACAATTTATTGTCATCAGAATCTCATTACAAAAAAATAGGGGAAAAAAGACAGAAAGAACTCTTCAGACAGAACAAAAAATGATAAAAAATGAAACTGCAGATATGAATGGTGAACATTTGAACCAATAGTCATGTGGGTAAATGTAATGTTTTTCCTACTTTAGTCTCTTTAAAATAAACTAAAGGTTAAAAATAATATCTAATAGTTTTTCTTGTGTATCTATAAAAGAAATCTATGACCTTAAGGGCAGAAGGAAAAACAAAAGCATTATTGGGAAGCATGCCAGCTTGTTTTTATTTTGTTTATTTTGTTTTTGTTTTGGGGGATTTGTGTTTTTTTTTCTTTTTCCTCATTTTTAAATTTACTTTGCAGAGATCACAAGGGCATAGAAGGACTTGGAAGTGAGTATGATCAGGATGCATGATGTGAATTTCCTAAAGAATCAATAAAAATACTATTTTGAAAAAAATTCTCATCCCTTGATGATGAGAATGAAAACTAGCAGCCACTGTGGTTGGTAGCTTCTTATAAAACTAAATGTATTCTTATTAAACTAAATGAAACCCAGAAATTGCTCTCCTTTGTTTACTCAAGGTATCTGAAAATTCATGTCCACACAAAGACTGGTATATAGATAGTTAGAGCATAATCACCAAAACTTCAAAACAGCTAAGAGTGAGTCAATGGATCAACTATGGTACATGGAGATAGTACCTTTTTTTTAAAAAAAATAAACACAATAAAATAAACCTTTAATGAGATAAAATAGAGGATACATGTAAGAATCACTCAGATTTTGATAATTCCTCATTATCCAGTTCACATCTCACTTAGAGATTTTTCACTGTAACTGTTCAGGACAGCCTTTGTATGATATCTCCTTGGCATCAGTTCTATGGCTTTCTGTAATTGTACATGGGAAATGATCAGAGAACATAGTCAGGAGAATATTGAGGGGTTGACTTAAAAGACCTTTAGTAAAGGTCTCCTGGGAATAAAAAGTCTTCTTCGGTTTCCAATCAGTCCACACGATGGTGAGAAACACCTCTTGACTCCCCTCTCTTCTGATGGAATCTCTAGTTGAGAACTGTTAGTATAAAAGAAGGAGAACAAGACTTAGAAACTGGCCTCAAATCCATGTGCTGCCACTTCTTTCATCAGTTCTTAAGGAAGTTTCTCAGTCTTTAGCCCTCAAATTTTCCATCTGCAAAAATGGTTAACTCTTTCTTTGGTTGTAAACATAGGACATCTGTAAATTACTCAGCACACTGCAACAATGAGTTTACTAAAAATGTTTATAATTGCTATTATATATTGCTATACCTATTGCTGTAGGACTCTTCTTTCACAACATGCCAACTTTACTTTCTGTTCTCAAAATAAGCAGGCACAGCTGCAACCTCCATGCATCACATGCTAAAACCCATTTCCTCCAAAGGAACTTATTCAGTATTTTCACAAGCAATGCTATCCAGTAGCACTTTGTACAATTGTGGGAACATCCTATTGTACAGAACATGTAGCTATCAATGTCATTTACCTAGTGAGACTATGGAATGGAATTTTTAACGTTAATGAATTTAAATTGAAGTAGCTACGTGTGACTACCATATTGGACAGCACAACTCTACAGCATTTGTTGCTTGATTAAAAACATTTACAATTAATGACATGTTAGAGAAGATAAAATTCAAGTAAAATTTAGATTCCTACTTAAATTTTAGATATAATTTTGCATGTTTATTTCCAGACATAATTTTTTCTTTTCAGATTTTTTATTTGAATTAGAAACAAGATTGTTTTACATGCCAATCCCAGTTCCCTTCTCCCTCCCATTCTCCCCTACTACCCCACAACTAAAAACCTACCTATCACATACCTTTCTGCTATTCTTCCCCTGACTCAACCTTTCTGCTCCCTCATGACCTCTGCATCCTTCCTCTTCTTCTCTTCTCATTCTTGTAGCTCCCCCCCCTCTTCCCATGCTCTCAATTTGCTCAGGGGATATTGACCCTTTCCCCTTCTTCAGGGGACCATGTATGTCTCTCTTAGGGACCTCCTTGCTTACTAGCTTCTCTGGCAGTGTGGATTGTAGGCTGCTAATCCTTTACTCTATGTCTAAAATCACATATGAGTGAGTACATATCATGTTTGTCTTTTTGTGATGGGGTTACCTTGCTCAGAATGGTTTCTTCTAGTTCCATCTATTTTCCTACAAATTTCAAGATTCCATTGTTTTTTTCTGCTAAGTAGTACTCCATTGTGCAAATGTACCACATTTTTTATATCCATTCTTTGGTTGAGGGGCATCTGGGATGCTTCCAATTTCTGGCGAGATAGTAGCTTATTATTCAGCATCAAAAAGAAGTGAATTTCCAGGCCTCTCAACAGACAACCCACAACAAAATCCCGAGTAGGTTACAATTTCAATGTACATTGAAGCCAGAGAAACTGAGTTGGAAGACCTTTAGGCTATGTGATTTCAACCTGGCATTCTAGAAAAAGCAAGACAATGGCAACAATAGAAAGACATAATTGTGACAGGTTAGAGAGAAGGGTAGGCAGAAAAAAGAGGATATTTAGCATAGCAAAACTACTGTTTTCATTATATTATATTCATGGATACACATCACTGTAGATTTAAGTCCTTGAAGATCCTTCAGTTGTAACATGAGTGTCAATCTGGATTGCTGAGCAGGAGTGATGTATGTGTAAGCAAAACTCCAAGTGATTTCACTCATAAGTTTTAAAACACATTTATGAGAAAACTTCCAATTAAATCAATAAAAACTTTTCTTAAAATTGGGTGGGAGGAAACACTGAAAATTCATTATACAAACCAGACAAGCCATACAAGTTAAATCCCTACTGGGAAGGATTTTAAATCTGCTCAAGATGACTGGGCATGTTCTTATAAACCTCTTTCAACAGGAACTTGTTTATTTTATATAAGTTGAGAGTACAATGCTGTGTCTTGAAATAATGTCCAGTATCTTTGTTGTTCTTACCATAAACCATGCATTCTAATCAGAGAAACAGGCCAGAAAAGAACAAAGATAGAAATGTACTCTGAAAAGTGTTGCAAATTATTTAAATGTCTGTAATTCTAAAATCCTGATTTATTTATTATTTGCTGAGAAACCTTTTAAAGGATATTGTAAAAATGAAGTGATTTTTCTAGATAGAAATTTTGTATACCATTTCTTTGATGAAAGCTACTCCAATTACCATTTAGTTAATGAACCCTTCAAATTTCATTTGCATAATTGGTGCCAATTTTGATAGGAGGAATTTATCCTGCTGAGATAAAAGCATCATCGGACACACCAACAGAGTGATGATTATTTAGTTTAAGATGTGGACATGCCACTACGCATACAGACACCAGGTTGTCATTCTGGGCTTTTAATGTCCATGATTTCTCTGTGTTTACAGTGTCAGGGGCACAAACAAGATTGAGCACACATGTATGATGTTCATAACAGCAACTGAGTAACATTTTCAGACAAGCCAGCAGCCAAGCTTCAACATGAACTGCCCCCTTTCAAACAGGAGCACATTTTTAATCTGGTTTGTCTGAATCCTGATGATTCTAAAATCTCTCTCATCTCTCTCACTCCAACTTTGCCTCTAGCTTCCAGAGCCATAGATTAATTTGCATTCTATACCTTCTACCTGGTGTCCTCTTCTGTGTTAGGATCTGTGTCAATCAGTTTACAAACATTTTGTACTCTTTTTTTTTGTATAGTTCTAGTCTTGAAAGGACATACCACCCACCCTTACTTGCATGATAAACAACAAGAACACAAATAAATTCCAGTTTTCACAGTTATAGGAAAAAGATGTTGTATTCCAATGACATTTTTTTCCTGAGTCCTAAGCCTTTCTAGACACCATGCTACACTGTATTATTTCTTAGAACTAATCTGACTAAAATAGAGGTCTTTGTTTTTCATTGTAAACTTTGCTCCCAATGTTTTTTAATAAATTTTATTTAAATTGGAAACAATGGTATTTTACATAACAAGCTCAGTTCTCTCTCCCTCTCATCCTCCCATGTCCCCCACTGATCCCATCCCCCATCCACTCCCCAGGAAGGGTGAGGCCTTCCATGAGGGATCATCAAAGTCTGTCAAGTCATTTGGGGCACAGCCTAGCCTCTCCCCCATGTATCTAGGCTAAGAGAATATCCCACCATGGGGAATGTGCTCCTGAAGTACATTTGTGCACTAGGGATAAATACTGGTTCCACTGCTAGAGGCCCTATAGACTTTCCAGGACTCCTAGCTGATACCCACATTCAGGGGGCCTGGTTCAGTCCTATGGGGAACCAACATAAAATAGAGGTCTTAAAGAAGATAGAATTTGAGGTCATGCCTTTGAAACAGAACAAATCCTCACCCCATCTCTTATATTCTTTATATTAGAGAAAGCATCCCTTAATCAAACAAAAATACCAAATTTGCTCTCTGATTTCTTCCCGCCAATAATGACAGACCATAGCAACTGGTATGCAGGAGACTGACTTGCATATTCCCCCTAACTAGATGGAGCAGGCTTATCTGAAGAACAATGCAACAGTTATTTGAAGCATATGATATAAAATTATCCTGAAACTGATCACTCTTTCAGACCACTCTCTCATACCTCAGCATATTTAACTTCTGAATTATAATTATAGTGATCCGGAGTAACTCTATAGGAAAAAATTACTGTGTGTGTGTGTGTGTGTGTGTGTGTGTGTGTGTGTGTGTGTGTGTGTAAATCTTGATCTACCTGGAAGATTTGGGTATTCCATAGAAAACTGACTCATGACGTATAACTAAATTTGATTATTCTGCTAAGGAATCAGAATGTAAAACCAGGTTAATGAAACTTATTAGGCTCCATAAAATCAGTTTCCTCCGGGAACCTCTGGATAGAGTAGATATGACAAAAATCAGTATTAAGAACAATTTCTGTGTAATGCAATGATGTTTCTGTAAAGATTGAACTCACTAGTTTGCAACTTACTTAGACTACTATAAGAAGCCCAGTTTTTACTATACAGAAATCTGTTGTTCATGGAAGTGGGGGAATATGCAAGATAAGGAAAAATACATTTTCTGGGGAATGAGAACCTAAGCCTGTCACCAGAATTCTTCATGCATTGCTTCAGAACCTTATATTTGATAAGGGCTGCATGCAGAAGGCAAAGGATGTACATACATTATTGTGCTGTCAGTTGCTTTCTTGCCTTCTGGGTCTGCACAATGGGTTAGGTGTGGCACTATCTGAAAGTGACATAATTTGCCTAACACCAAAGTACATATTCCTAAACCCAACATCAGGCTGCCAATCATAATCTAGAGATTCCTTCACCATGCAGTGAGATCAGAGTAAATAGTATGTTATTTTGAGCATAAGAAAAATTCAGGTATAGATTTTTGTTCTTATAATAAGGTATTTATTATATTATTTTAAGAGACAGATGCTTTTTTATCTTGCATTGTCAGCATTAAGCATAATGCCTAGATACATGGGGGAGAGGCTAGGCTCTGCCCCAAATGACTTGACAGACTTTGATGACCCCTCATGGAAGGCCTCACCCTCCCTGGAGCGTGGATGGGGGATTGGATCGGTGGGGGTCATGGGAGGATGAGAGGGAGAGGGAACTGAGCTTGTTATGTAAAATAACATTGTGGTTTGTAGATTGATTTAGTTCATGACTGGTCAAACTTCTGAGATCACACTATGCTATTAAATACACACTCATTTTAAGAACTAAGTAAAACGGGTCAGTTTCTCTCTCTCTGTCTCTCTCTCTCTGTCTCTCTCTGTCTCTCTGTCTCTCTCTGTCTCTCTCTCTCTCTGTCTCTCTCTCTCTCTCTCTGTGTGTGTGTGTGTGTGTGTGTGTGTGTGTGTGTGTGTGTGTGTATTTCTGTCTACAAAGCACCAAATATCTAATTGATATCCTATTGACCTATTGCCAGACCTGGAAAGCTGCGGTAGCTGAGATGTTTCCTACAGTGTCCACTCCATCCTCTATGGCACACATGCTTCTAACCCTTGCCCTTGGCCACTGTCATGTGACTCTCCATGGCCAATGAGATTTACACAGAAGTAGTGATATACCAATTCCAAATATGTCTCAAGCATAGTGGCCTCAGATTTAACAGATTAAAATATGACATTACCAGTTAAACCTGAAACTCAGATAAATGAAAACTCTTCCAGGATAGGTACATGGTATATCAAGTTGGAGAAATCATGTTTATCTGAATTCCAGCCAGCCAAGCTCTTCCATGAACTGGCATTTACTGTCATGCACAGCATACAAATTCATGATCAGACATCTTAAAAACCATTTCCTCCCTCACAAATATTAAAGACTCTTCCTAGCATATATATTAGGTCTTCAATAGGCAGTTGTTGAAATTTGGCTTGAATGCCTTATCTCTGAAATGAGATTGTCAAATGTTCCCATTTGATGGCCCCATAAGTTCACATAATTTTCTTCACAGGATAAGTAATCCACATTTTTCTTTGTCATTATATCAGTATGTCAATAAAATAATTTTACTAGTAAAGTATATGAAATATTTTGTTTTGTGATTAAAGCTCTATTTCTCACTTTTGTTCAGTATTATAGTTCTTCTCAATAGATACTTTTAGCTTTGAAGAAATTATCCCAACATTGAATATCCAGCTATCTGTATTTGTTTGGTTGTCCTTCTTAAATAAACTCATATACTAAAAGGTGAATGAGTGCATGAGGGGGAAAACTAAGAATTGAGAACAAAACAAAAGGAAGACCAGACACACTTTGATATTTGATGGTTGTTAGAGAGTTGTTTTGGAAGGTTATGACCTGAATTACCTGAAACAACACTATTACTCAAGAAAAATATAACATTTGAACTTATCCCTAGTGGGTGAGTGTGAATCAATATTTTTGGATTAAATTGAGCTGAGTTGAAAATCCTCTCCTGCAATTCTTTCATCCAGGGGCCTTGTATTATTGCTCAGGGAAAGAAAATTTGGTAATATCAAGAAATGATAACTGTTTCCAAGTTCTCTACTGTCATTTTCCAAGTCCACATTTCCCACAGTCCCTCTAAACACCTTTCTACCTTTGTTCATTAATCTCCCATCCAGAGCACCAGAAAATGGGCCGACTCACAGATGGGAAGTTAGAACTTGGGCCAGACAGCTAATGTATTCATTCACCACCTCCCAGAGTTAGCAGAGCATGTCCAGCTGGTTGAGCATAATAGATTTATTAATACAACACAGTATCCTAATCAGTGAATTGAGACTAAAATTTCTTTCAACAGAAATAAAACCATGCCATCACAATTCATGTTCCAAAGGCTCCATGGGGAAAAGCTCATGCCTGCTAAAACTAAGATTTCCATAGCATTCAGTGGGAACTCTCTCACAAAAATCAAGGCAGATGTGCACTGTGTGCTGCAATTTAGTTCTCTTTTCCTTTTCAGATCTTTCAATCAATGCCTCATAAGAAGCAGACAAGGTAGTTTTATATACTTGAAAATAGACAACAATGTTCAAATTTAAATATTTTGAAAATGTCTTGCAGTCCAAAATGAAACAAGGTAGAAAGTCACCAATACAAAAATAAGTATCTTTTTTAGTAACAAGCTTGCTCCACATGTCAATCCAAGCTCCCTCTCCCTCTTCCTTCCCTACTCTCCCTCCCCCCACCAACCTCTCAAGCCCCCACCCCCCCACCCCCACCCCCCACCGCTCCCCAGGGAGGGTGAGGCCCTCCATGGGGGAATCTCCAAAGTCTGTCATATCATCCCAGGCAGGGCTTAGGCCCTCTCCCATGTTTCCAGACTGAGAGAGCATCCTTCCATGTGGAATGGGCTCCCAAAGTCCATTTGTGTGCCAGTGATAAATACAGCAACAAGCAGTCCAGGCAAGAGCAGTTTCTTGCCCAAATGGCTAATCTTGCCATGTTGAAAGCAAACTGCATAACGAGTTTCTTCTATGCCCATCCTCCTTTCTGTTGCAATTGATGTGCCAGGAGCACTTGTGTCTCACTGCCAAGAAAAACCCTAAACCATTTAGATGCCATATTTCTGTAGTTCTTTGAAAGGTTTGAAGAATACCTAATCATCTCAAATACATCTCTGTAAATCTAGAAAACCTAAATAACCTAATTATATGTTCTATTATGGGTAAAAGATCTGTATAAACACAATACCTAAAAAAAGAGGAGACATATCCATATCACAAAATTGACCTTAAAGTTGTATCAATAAATGAAAATCTATACCAATGCAAAGTATTCATTCCTATATCCTATTTCCCTTTTCTTTCTTTAAAAAGAGATTGACTATGCTCATTACCATTTACAAATAACCCCATTTAAATGAAAACAAACATTTATAAGCAATATTTGGGAATTTGGGTGTCGTTCCTTGTAAACTGTTTCCTGCTGATTAGGGGCGATGTTCATGTTGTAGAGATCAGGATAAAACATAGAATCCCGACCAAGTCCTTGTTTTAGTAGTCTGTAAGGCTGTATCATCTCAGCTTTAGGGGGTCTTGCTTGATTAAACCATATTAGTCTGGAAGGAATCCATAGCTTTTGATTTTTTGTGGAAACATAAGTAAAAACTTTTTTTTAAGTAGCCTGTCCTTAGATTTAAATTCTGAAGTTAAAGCATTTTTAAAGTGTATAAATTGGATTAATTTGGCAGCATTTATAATCAAATATATTTCAGCTGCAGTAAGTCTTTTCTCGGCAATCAAATAATTTAAAGACAACAATATGGCATATAGTGTCCAGATTCTCTGTGTATTTTCCATCTTTATGTGGCTTTTTTATTATTTTATTTTTATATTTTTGTTTCTTTTTTCCCTGAGACAGGGTTTCTCTGTGGAAATCTGCCTGCCTTTGCTTCCTTTAGCAAATCCTACTGGTGTGTACCATCATAACCGGCTATTCTATTTCCTCCTGTTATTTTTTCTCTCATAAGCCTATATATATATATTTAAATGCAGTGTAAATCTTTAGAGGTTTTTCTTCATCTGGATCTGTCTTTATCATCTTGGGAGTGCTGAGTCTGAACTCCAGAAGCGCCAGGACAGTTCGAGCATATGGAAGCTGCTCCAATGCCTCTCAACCACCTGACAGGGCAGGCTATGGCAGCAGGTTTCCTTCTTTCTCTGGGAATCTTGGGGCATGTGGTCATCCCACTTCTGACACCATTCTGTTACGGTAAATCTTTTCACCAAAAGCCACCCAAGCCCTACTGCCACGTGGGCAGTCTCTGCCAGCCGCCTGAATTCTGCCCCGCCGTGTGGATGGACAAAATAATATAGAACATATTATGTACAAAGCTGCTTGGCCAATGACTAGGGTTCTCATCTGCTAGCTCAGTCTTAATTATCATAAATCTATATATTTTATAAGACTTATCTTATAGAGGATGCCTTTCGCTGGCACCCTCTCTTGCTGCTGGCTCACATCCTGCCGTTCGAGGATGTGAAAGGGAAAAAAGGGGACATTTCCTATTTATCCTTGATTAAATATGAGTCTCCTTGCTATGTCACTTCCTGCCTGGATCACCATTTCTCTACTACATTTCCCAGAATCCTCTTTGACTCCTAGTCAAACTTGCTGTCTCATTGGCCAAACAAGTACTTTATTCAATAATCATCAAGAAAAACATACAAAGAAGTATATTCCCCATTAGATAATATATTGTTTATGATTTAATAAACCTTGCGTGAAGATCAGAGAAGCAAAGCAGCCAACCACTAGAGAGTTCTGATCTCTATCAATGCTCAGACTGAAGGGGTGATCCATTGAACTCAGACTGCACTGCTCTCCATTGAACCTCAGAATCCTAGATTGCCTTGCTCTCCTCAATGTGACTGGAGACTAATTATCTAAGACTGACTTTGCTTCTTCCTCATATACTTCTCTAGTTATGGGATTAAAAGTGTGAGCTCTGTTACTCTTTTAAACTGATTTACTCTTGTGTAGCTCTGGGTGGCCTTGAACTGACAGATATCCATCTGCCTGGTTCCTGAGTTCTAAGATTAAAGATGTGTGCCACCACTGCCTGGTCTCTATGGCTTGTGACTAGCTTTGCATTCTAAAGCCTCAGACAAGCTTTATTAAATAATAAACAATATGTCACCACAAACCACTATGTAAAAAAAAGTCTAGTTCCTTGTGGAGGGATTGATGATAGGGTTATTATATCTGAGTTCCGGCTAAAGGAAACCCAGAAGTCCACCAGCTAATCTCTCTTGTAATCAAAGAATAATAAGAAATAAATAACTCATACTTGTTTCAGTCAATGTTTTACACTTTTATATAAAAAGTACTACAAACTTAGCAATCGTAACATGTGTATGCTGTCTCCCAGATTCATTGGGTCAAGAATATAGTCACAGTTTAGCTGAATCTCTGCCAAGGTGGTTAGAAGGCTGAAATTAAGGTTGCATCTGAACAATGTCTTCCTTAGAGAAGAAGCAGCTTCCCAGATGCCATACACTTGAGGGCTGTGGCTTCCATATACTACTTTATCAGGTGCTAGCAGCTACTTATTGCTTACCTCCAGATGGCTTTATTCTTAAATCACTCACAGTGTGTCTATTTACTTCTTGCTTGAACAAACTAAGAAAGAATCTCACACAGTTTAAGATGAACACAGAAGACACAATGTTGCCTTCACCATATAACAGTCTAAACTCAAGAAATCCAGTATGCTACCATTGCCATGCTCATCAGCCAGACTCATCCGAGATTCAGTCATCCTTAGTAGGAGGGGCCAATGAATGTGAAAGACTGACTATGGCTAGCTTAAAAGAGGGGTCTATTGTCTCTATAGATTTCTCCATCATAATTTTCACCCCCCTTGCTCATAGATTCTGTTATCCCTCTCTTCAACTGGATTCCCAGAACTTAGCCTGGTTATTGGTTGTGGATCTCTACATCTGGTTCCATTTATTATTGAATGATGACTCTATGATGATATTTAGGGTATCCATCAATCTGGTTACAGGGGTAGGCCAGTTAAGGCATCCTCTCTACTATTGCTAAGAGTCTTAGCTGGGGTCCTCCTTGTGGATTCTTGGGAGTTACTGTAGCAACAGGTTTTTTCCTAAGCCCATAGTGGCTCTCTCTTTAACATATCTCTTCTATTGCTCTTCCACTGCATCCCTCCCACCTTGGCCATCTCATCCCCACCTATTCTCACCGCCCTCCCCTCTCCCTTGCCACCTCTACCCCCAGTTTACCCTGTAGATCTCATCTAATTTCACTTTTCAGGGTGATCCATGTGTCTCTCTTAGGGTCTTCCTTGTTACCTAGCTTCCTGGAGCTTTGGATTGTAGTCTAGTTATCCTTTTCTTTACACCTAGTATCCACTTATGAGTGAATGCATACCGTGTTTGTCTTTCTGAGTCTGTGTTACCTTACTCAGGAGGGGTTTTTCTAGTTCCATTCATTTGCCTGAAAATTTCATGAGCTCATCATTTTTTATCACTGAGTACTACTCCATTGTGTAAAGGTACCACATTTTCACTATCCATTTTTAAGTTGAGGGCCATCTAGGTTGTTTTTAGGTTCTGGCTATTATAAATAATGCTGCCATAAACATTGTTGAGCAAATGTCCTTGTAGTATGATTGAGCATACTAAATTTATAGAGACAACTTAACCAAGCTCCTGGAAACTCATGAACTCTAGACTTACAACTGTGGAGTCTCCAGGGAACCAAACTAGGCACTCCATATGTGAGAGACATATGTGAAGTTTGGACTAGGTGAGGGGCCCCTGACAGTAGGACCATTATACAAACCTGGTACATGAGCTAGCTTTTTGAGCCAACTCCCCATGGTGTGATGCCATATGGTCACTCATATTTGACTCCAGAAAATACTATCTCTTATCCTCTTTTATGGGAAAGCTGTGTTTTTATGTGGGCAGATTATGTGTTTTCATCTTTTTTTTTTTCTAATCAAAAAAGGAAATTATGACTATCAAAGCAAAAGAAGACCTTGACCAAGTCAGCATGGCTGGCTGCTTTTTACCAATTGAAAGAGTAATAAACGCAATGGCATTCAAAATACAGAGTGATGAAAGGAGATTCAAATGAATAGTTTTTGAAAAGTAATTCTAAGTTTATGGAAGCTAAAATAAATCAATTGAAAAGAAAATTTTCCATGAAAGAACCAGCACTTCTGGTATCATAAGTGTGAAAAAGTCTATCAGTGGTGAGAAGAGAGCTACTGAACTTTACACTGTAGAACTTCACAAAGCCCTTGAACTTCAAACATGTCAGGTACCAATAGTTATGAAACTCAGCAATGTGGCTATTCTTCTACTGTTGCTAAAGGGGGTAGGATAAAGAAGAAAGAATCTTACACCCACCAGTTTGACCCAGATAGCTTCTCAAAAAAGCTTAAAAATCTGCTTCCTTTCTCATTCAGTGTTTCTATTATGTTTTGATGTTGCAAGTAAGTCCTACTATGTGCAAGTATTAAGATAAGCATGAGGGACATCATAGTAGGAAGATGCATTTGGATATTTCTTACAGAGTTTGTAGGATAATTGAGGAGTGTTGGGACCCAGCCCCCATGGGGCAGGCTGTTGTTTTCTCTGTGAGTTGTTTTCCAGCATAACCACAGGTACCTCCTGTTTTCTTGGCCTCAACCCACTAGCATCAACATCCTGTTGTGAATCCTTACTGTTGAATACAGACCCGACCTTCAGGCCTGTGCTGACCTTTTGTTACTTCCTGTTTTGAAACATTGTGCCTTGCCCCCATCCCCTTCCTGCTTCATTGGCCTTAGGCAGGGGTTGTGGTTTCCTTGTTTATGATAGGGTGTGGGAATGCATTCTGCTAGCAGGTGGTAATTTTCCATTTCCTCTTATGATTGTATATAAACTGCTGGCTGCAATAAACCAATTGCATTTGCTTCTACCAAATGATCCAAGTTGTGTCCTTCTTAATTCATAGACTCTTGCCTGGTCTGGTTCTCTGGTCACTGGCACTGGTACCAGAGGGGATGAGGAGACAAAGCAAGGACACTGCAGACCCATGGAACACATCAGACAATGTATTATCATAACCAGGGGATGCATAGGTGAGGTAGCCCAAGTATATGAAAGGTATACTTCAAGGTAGACTTTCTGGAGAAAACATCACATATGGTGAAATCTAAATAACATTAGATGCCTAGGTTAGAAGGCTTGGGCAGCCTATTTTAGAATGGGAAATGGTAATAAGGTTTTGTCAGTCTTCATGACTCTTTTTCAGCAACAGAAGGCCTCTTAGAAACACTGGAGGGAGAGGAATAGTATTATTAGTCGGTTTACTGTTTAGAAAAACAGGTCAGACACTGTATGGATTGATTGGCATAAGAGGTGAGTTTCAGATGACTGGGAAATAATTGGATATGGAAATAGGAAGGCAGTTGAAAACAATCATAAGTAGGGCAATTAAAGGATAAAATGCTATGGTAAGGTGTTTTAATTATAAGCTAGACTTAGAAATTATCACATATATAAAATGATTACATTTACATTTTAAGACAGATGATTCTAGTAACCAATAGAAGTAAACAAGATTGAGGCTTCAGAGTCCATGTACACAGTCTGCCAACAAGGATGGGATTCGACCATTGTGATGGTTAGTTTTAATATTCTTCATAGAAAGATTTTGTCATGTCTGATCTTGTTAGATCCCCGAAAACTCAAGTATCTGGGGTCCCAGGCCATGTTCGAGGTCATCCCAATCACCAGGTGGATTCAAGAGCTTGCTACAAACTGCATGAGGCTTTATTGTAATTTAACGAGCTAACCCCATGTTGGCTCAGGTCTTTCACCCACCCACCATGGCGGATGGCTAGAAAAGACGGCTCCTAGAGTCTCCCGAAAGATCTTATAGGGCAGCGTAAGGGGAGTGTCTAGGGGTACGCACAGGCTTACGATTGATGTGCCTCCAGCCTTGGAGGGCTTGCCCTGTGTTGATTGGTCAACTGGTTGTTATGGCCCATAGACCCTCCCTGGGTGGTTGCTATGCTCTCTACATCATTGCTGTGTGCTTGTCCGTAAAGCACACCCAGGGTCGTAAAGCATAGCACCACCAGCTAACTTCTGATTGGCTCCTTGTCACGAGACAGGCATCTGACTTTCTAGTGTCTGGGACAAGGTCATAGAAGCACGTGTTCGGCCGTTATGGCTGCCAAAAGGGAAGCTGGTTCCTTCAATCTATTTGTGTATTAGGAGAAATATCCATACACATGATTTCACATCAATCATTGGCTATGGCTAGTGGTTTAGTGGAACTATAAGGAAAGACACATGATTAGCAAACTGGGAACAAGCATATGAGGGGCACATCTCTGAAGGGACAAGGAAGACATGAGTATTCACCCTTAAGTTGTGTTAAATACACTTATGTATGAAATACCATTGTTTTCTCTCTTCTCTTATGACCTTGAATTCAACATGTGATACAGGTAGTTTATACCATAATGTCTTTGCAGTTGCTGTGATAAAATATACTGTCAAAGTTAACATAGGTAAAAATAGTTTATGAGGTTTGCAGTAGCAGATTATAACCAGTCAGCCTGTCATGTCAGGAAGTCACAGAGGCATGGCCTTGAGACAACTGGTTATATCATATTCACAGTCAAGAGCAGAGAGTGACAAAGGAATATGCCCCTGCTACTGTTGGCTTGCTCTCTTCTCATTTGTTCCAAGGTCCAGCCTATGAAAAGGTGCAACCCACATTCAGGATAGACATTGTAATGTCAATTAATTCAATTAAGAACCCCCCTCATATATAGACATGCCCACAGGTTTACCTAATCTACACAATCCTTTGAGACTCCCTTCCCTGTTGAGTCTACCATGTATCAAGTCAACAATCAAAACTGACCATCACATATAGGATTTAAAAATCATTTATATTATGGCATATAAAGAATTGGATATGAGTTAAAATAGTAAATATCACTCAATAACTCTTCCAGGAAGAATTAAGGAATTTTTAGTTGAATATAGAATTTACCATATTAGGTAGAATTATTACCTAATTATTTTTGTGAAGAGGTATTAAGTCTGTCTTAAGAAGCTACATTTATGGGGGTGAGGGGAGGGAGAGGGAGAAGGGATTGACATGTGAAACAACCTTGCTCCTAATTTGAACTAATAAAAAAAGAAGATATATATATATATATATATATATATATATATATATATATCCAAAGGGAAATTTTAGATCAATTTTTAGTTTATGTGAGTGGAGTCATTTGTCTACATGTATGTACTTGTACCATGTTCATGCAGTACTCATGGAGTCCAGAAGATGGCATCAGATGCCCCTGTAATTGGCATTACAGACAGTTGTGAGCTGCCTTATGGGTGCTGGCAATCAAACCCATGTCCTTGGCAAGAGCCCAAAGCACTCTTAACCAGCCTTCTAGCACACACACACACACACACACACACACACACACACACACACACACACACACCCAAGGGGGAAAGAGAGAAGAGAGAGAGAGAGAAAGAGAGGGGGCTCTAAGAGGAAAATCTGGTGGTTAATTTCATGCATCCACTTTACTAAATCATAAAATGTCCATTATTTCAGACATTCCACTTGACTTAGCATTGGTTAATGACCTGTGAAGCAGGAAGCTCTCTCTAATGTGGAATCATTCAATTCACAGTATGGCATGGAACAAGCAGATGGAGTGAGGTTGAATTTGTTCCCTGATTAACTGCTTAGCCGGGAGTTAACCTTTGCTAACCTAAAGTTCCAAGTGTGCTCAGGAAACTCAGACTAGAATATATAGCTTCTGTTTTGAGATATATGGCATTTGAACCCCATCACCTGGTTTCCTGGGTCACTAGCTTGTGAATGGAGGACTAGATTTCTAACCTCCACAGTCATGTGAGTTACCAATTGACAGTGAAAAAAATTGTTTCATTTCTTAGAATTGTTAGTTACAGGAATGTAAAACAAAAGACACAAACACCATTCAACACTTTAAATGATGATACTTTTTAAAAGCAAAATTAATTCTCCATTTCTTAGAGTCCTTGTTATTTCTGACTTTCTTATACTTTCATATTATTTACCTATCTACTGGTTCCCCCATTCATAATTTTTAATTCAACAGTAGATTTAAATGATGATGTTCTAAATTAAGATTTAATGTATTTTTACTGCAAAGATTACAAAGATTCAGAATAATATAAATTAAACCTATGGAATTGGAGGAAGAAGAAAGTAACGAATGGCAAAAATGCAGCTAGAGTAGATGATTCCGAGTTACTGACACATGATATGACATTCAAATGAACATGGAAGCTCAGGAAACTGACCTAAAAGGATGGAGTTAGTAAAGAAGCCTTAGGGTGGGTTAGTATACATTCCTTGCCCATTTTTGCCCCCTTTCTAGTCTGGGATCTCTGATTATGAGTTATAGTTAGGAGAAATGGAGGCAATAGAGTCTGTATAAACTAACAATATCCAGAGAGCCTCAGAATTCCAATAGATTCATTTCAGCCTCCACTTTTACAAAGGAAAGCAGAGAAGTCCATCGTGACCAGCTGATTTATGACAACCTCCAGCAGGAAAATCATCTGGCTCTCATTAAATTCAGTCATTTCTCACATCTATCCAGTGTATGTTGGATAAATGTATCCAACAAGCACTTCTATGGAATGTGTGTGTGTGTGTGTGTGTGTGTGTGTGTGTGTGTGTGTGTCTCTGTGTGTGTGTGTCTGTGTCTGTGTCTGTGTGTCTGTGTATGTCTGTGTGTGTCTGTGTGTGTGTGTGTGTGTCTGTCTGTGTGTGTGTGTCTGTGTGTCTGTGTGTCTGTGTGTCTGTGTGTGTGTGTGTCTGTGTGTGTGTGTGTCTGTCTGTGTGTGTGTGTGTGTGTGTGTGTGTGTGTGTGTGTGTGTGTGTGTGTAATCCAGTCTCTAAGGTTATGGTAATAATAGGTGGAGCCTCAGAGGTTACTATTCTTTTCCATATTGACTAGCAAAGGTCTAGGGCACCCTTTCATCACTTGAGGATGCAGTGAAAGTGAAGCATCCTGGAAGAACAACTCTAGTCTACATCAAACTACCCATAACTTTGAGGCTTGGTCTTGGGTTTTAAAATGTGCTATGCTTCTTAATTTTTTTAATTATTTATTTTACTCACTTACTTGGTTTATGGAGACAAAGGCCCTTGCTATGTAACTCAGGACTGTCTTTAAATTCATGGTCATCCTGTTTCATTAGTCTTCAGTGATGAGATAACAAATATTATCTGGCAAACATGCCTTTTTAAAACCAATTTTAAATATTTCTCTAAGTAACATTATAAATATTCATTCTTCTTTATAGTTGAGTAACATCTTATTATGTATATGTGTTATGTATTCCCTATCTATTCAGATGTTGACAGACATCTAGGTTTATGCCATTTTCTGGGGTCTGTAAATAGAACTAGGTAAACAGATGGAACTTGGAAGCATTATACTAAGTGAGGTAACTCAGGCACAGGAGGGCAAACACATCTTCTTTCTTATATGAAGATCCTAGATTAAAAGCTTTTGTGTTGCATGCTTAACTTGAGGTCCAAGTGGATTCCAGGAAACTAGAACAGAGCTTTTTTGGGGGGGGGTATACAACTTAAAGGAAGGGTTATAGTAGATAATAGGCAAAAAGAATGCAGTGAGGGGGAATACTGGGGACAGAAATATAGGTGTGGGTGTATGAGAAAATCAAAGATGAGAGGAAGTGCTAACTAAAAGGAAGGAAGATAGAAAGCCATAAAGAAGTCTACTGTCTCATTATTCAACATACATAAATAAGTACAAGTACCCACTGGGACTGGGCTACTCAACTGCATTTTGGTTGATAATGGTTTTCTGTAGTGGTCACCATCTGTTGCAAAGTGAGGTTTCCTTAATGGGGAGCGAGGGCTGCACTTATTAATGTATATATCCACAAAACACTCCCACACTCAAGGCTCAGGAAACATTTCAGAAGAGAAAGCAGAAAGATTGTGAGAGCCAGAGGATCAGGGAGTTTGTTGTAAGAATGTGTCTCGCAGTAATGTCACAAGAGACACCCATAGAGTCTCATGAACATGACTACTATAAATGTAAGCTGAACAAGGATAACACTAAGAATATGCCAATTGAAAGAGGAAATGTCTAAGAGGCCTCACCCCTACACAAAGAACCATAGGCAACTGAGGAAGGATGAGAGCAGGAGAGGTGCTCTTCCTCAGGAAAGAGCATACCAACTGGTTGTCTGGTGAAAATAATCAGCCTTGAAAACATACATACAACATCATGTAGAATGAGCAGGTTGTATTTAGAAATACATCTGTATATACATATGCATATACATGTAATAATAATTAGTAAAATAAAAAGAGATGATGAATGTGGTTGGAAGGGATCCTGAGAGGGTTTGGAAAGAAGAAAGGGAAGGTAGAAATGCTGTAATTTTGTTATAATCTCACAAATAAAGTTAAAAGATAAAATAAGTGAAGGGATGGTAGTCCATATATCAAATGAAAGCTAAATGGGCAATGCTAGGGATTAAGGGATTAAACAGGCATTGGTGAAAGGAGTAAGGGAAAGGAGGGATATTCGGAAGGTAAATCACAACTAAGGACACCTGAAGAAGTGTCATGGAATCTCACTAGTTAGTAAGAAATTTTCACACTACAGTTGAAAACAGGTATTTAACAGAATGACCCTGAATATTTGGAAAAGCTGTGCCAGAAGACACAGGTTATTAAATAAAAATGACAGTGCAAGCATAGGCTGCCTCCCAGAGCTCTCCAAAACAATATAGACTGTCTATATTTCACTTAATTACCTTCCATAATTATGGGGTAAGATCCTGTTGTTGAAGATGCCACACACTGTGTCTATAGCACATAGAAAAAAAATGTCTCTAACAACTAGAAAATTTCCTACCCACTGGATAGCTTTCATGGTGCCTGAAGTTCCTTTACAGGTTACACAAAGAGAAAAGACAGAAATGATCTTATCTAGCACTGGACCTCAGATGCCAGGCAATGTACACCTACTTAGCACAATAGTAACATGATTTGTTATAGGGTAACTAATCACCTTCTGATTGGATTTGAGGTCTGCTCCACAAGATGTAATTTAATGCCTGGAACCATAATTCTCCAAAACCCAAGGTGGAAAACTCACAGGCCCTAAGGTAGAACCTGCTATTGTTATTTTGCTAACTGGTCATATCTAATTGCCTTTCAAGTATTTATGTTTATACTCATAGACCTGGGCTGCTCCTAGCCTTGGTCAAAGAAGCTTTTCTTTTTGGTCAACACAGAGATACATAACTGGGCAGAGTTCTAAGAATAACAGACTGAGTGATCAACACTTGATGGCATGTTTACATTTTTCATTACCCTTGCCACAACCAAGATACATACAGAAGAGAAGGCAGAAAGATTGTAAAAGCTAGAAGATGGTGGGTGGGGTACTGTGAAACACTGTCTTCTAGACAGTACATATCTGTCATAGTCATGACTTCACAGCAGCTGTGGTCCCCTGAACAAAACCCACACAAGATCAAGTCAGCCAAAATCCCAGAATAAATGAGGTGGGTGATCTCCAGGTCCTCCCCTTTTACTGAGCAGCTATAGGCAATGAATAATTGGAGGCAGACAGAATCAATTATTGAGTATGTGGCCACTGGTAGGTTCCTCAGGCTTCATTTGGATTGTCACACATTTGGATTGGGGTAGCACTGAACTCACTTAGAGAGTTGGGAAAGGGAGACGGGGGAAGGGCCTAGATAGAGAGGAAGGGAAGAAGGGATGGGCAGAAAGAGCAAGAGTGAGAGTGAGAGAGACAGAGAGAGAGAGAAGTTGGGGAAGGGACACGATGTGGAGGGTGTAAGAGGGAGTTGGTAGAGGAAATCAGAATTTCCATAATCATTTCCTCTTCCATGATCAGATATGATCTTATTGCACTCTATACATGTAAGAATTCTCAATAATAAAGAAAAATAAAAATTATGTAACAAAATCATGCATCTCTGAAACACATTTCATCTTGCAAAACTAGGACTCTGCCCAGAGCTAAGAATCTTCAATGCCCCTTTCCCACCCCATCCCACAGCCCTTATCCTCCAGTCCCCTCTTTCCCAGTCCCCAGTGCTTCAGTTCCCTCTCCCCAGGTTCTAAACCCACATCCCTGCTTCCCCAGATTTCTTTCTTTCAGTCCCCTCTCCCTCAATCTCTTTTATTTTCTCCTGTCTCTAATTATCCAGTTTCTAATGCTTCAGTATCTACTTTACCCGTCACTGACCCTGGAAACCACACTTCTGCTGGTTTTAAGTATGAGTCAGAGAACTTCATGTAAATGAAAGAGTGAACCTGTCTCTTTGTGGCCTTTAACCACAAAGTGTTTTCATTCTTCATCCATATTTTACAGATTTCATTATATCTTCTTTGTTGATGTTAGAAAAGGAAGGATTCTGTCATTTTCTCTTTAGTTTATAACTTACAGCTTCCCCTATGTCATACATAAACACCTTCTTTCATGCCATTTGACCTTTTGTAATGAAATGCATAAATTACTTTTGAATTTATTTTGTGAATCTGCTATACCTATTTTCTCTGTGGTAACCATGGGGATTATATCTAGTCTTCAGAAATCATAGTGCTCTAAGGTTATACAAGCTTAATTTCAATGTCATAACAAGCTATTCTTTATATTTCTATTCCCATCACTTTCAGATATTGATGTCAAAAATGAAACATTTCTAAATGTTATTCTGAAACAAACTAATAAAACCTTAAATGCATTAACTTTTATATTATGTAAGAAAAATATATGCAATCAGAAGCTATTGTTAGGATTATACTAGATTTTTAGATTAGCAATTACCTCCCAGGCCTGTACTGTCCTCTTAATTACTTATAGAGAAAACAGTAGAGTTACAATACTAACTTTGCTGTTGCTCATGGTCTCAGCTTTCAACTTTCTGGAACCACCTCTCTTCACAGAAACTTGGTTGTTGTGTGCTGTCTGGAATTTCGTACAAAGCATCCTTAACTTCGACATCTTCTGTGTGTGACAATGATTTAATTCTTTAAAAGTTTTAAGCATTTTTCTTTCAGATGCAAAATTCTTGAGAATGTTTTCAATATAGGATTCTTGGCTGATATCTTTTGTTTCTGCTTCTTTACATGCTTTGAATGTGTAAACTCTTTGCTATCTCTTGCCCCAAATTTCTGTTGAGAAACCTTCCAATAGTCTTAATGAAGGTCCTTTATATGTGAATATGCAAATAATTTCCTTCACTAGAAGTTGTTTGTCTTTTGTCATTATTAGTCTCAGAATTTATCTCTGACATCATCATGTTTGGAATTCACTAGCCGTCTTAGATGGATCCCAGATATTTGTTTTTTTCAAATGTAGAATGTTTTAGACATTACATATTCAAAAATTCTCTGTGATTTTGTCACCTTCCTTTCTTCAATGGTTCCTATAGTGCACAATTTATTCCACTTGACAGTGTCCCATAAGTGCCTTAGCTTCTCTCCAAAACATAATGTTTTCATTCCTCAGATTTCATCATTTCTACTGTCCAGTCTTCAAGTTCAGCATTCCTTTTGCCTGTTCAAACTGAAGGGGTTAAACTCTCCCATTCTCACAATTGAGTTTAGGTTTTACTTCTCTGAAAAGGGAAAAACAGGTGTCTCTGCCACAAGGTCGTTTATCCACAATGCCCTTACATTTAGTGATGAGAAAGCAGGCACAAAGCCTAAGTCAGGTCAGCCTCACAATGCCTCAGGAACAAATCCAGTAGCCCCGTCTGCCTTCTGAGTCACATCTGGACTTGCCCAAGCTTGTGGAAGTTTGTGCAAAATGTTAAGACTAAACCTCAGCAAATTAAAGTATACTAACGTAACTGCTGCTTGCTTAACCAATTATTTTTGAGATGATCTAACTGTCCCTCAATCTCCTCTACCTATGCTTAAAAGGAGATTGTGGGTTCCTTTGGGGTCATCAGCATTTTTTACATGTGACCCCCCATGTATGCTGAAATATTAATAAATGTTTTTTGCTTCTACATATTATTTGAGTCTGGGGTCTCCTTCAGTGTTTCCTAGGACCCTTACAAAATATATCTGGATTTTAACTTTTCCATGTCAGCTACTATACTTTTCAACTCCAGCACTTCCATTCATTTTTCATTCAGGCCACCTATGCCTTCATTCCTATTTCTATTTGTTCATACATTACTTTCTGGAACTTGTCCACATCTTTGTTTACTTCATGAGCACCCTTAAGACAATTGTTTTCAAGTCTAATAGATATCTCATCATGTCTTTGTGGGCTAGATAACAGCTCTGTTAGTGAAATTGTTTTCCTCTGAGTAAACCATTCATTTTTTTATTCTCTTGTATACTTTTTAATTAATGATGTTTTAAAAGGCAGACCTTTGAGTCTAATACTTTTATAACACTGGAAATCATATGCACATTATTCTGTTTTCTTCTATTTTTGTTTTTGTTTCTAGTTTTGGAATTTTAATTATTCTAGACCATTTCTGTGCCAATATCTAGTATAAGGTATAACATTAAGAAATCTCATCAGTTTGATCAAACCCATACTTTCCTCTGGCATTCTCTTCCATTGTTCCCCATTTATAGCTTCAGATATTTTGGTCTTTAATGTCTGTGTTTGAAGGGGAAAAGTAGAGAGAAGTAAGGGAATAAACAATACTGTACCTTATATATCCTGGAGAGATATCTTGGCAGCTTGGAGTGGATGAATTCCAAAAATGGAAGAGGTATAGCAGCCATGTTAGCCCTTCTTTCTCTACATCTCCTTGCATGCAGTAGACAGATACAATTTTACACATTCTAGAATGCAGCCATGGCTCCAAAACTGAATGCAAATACTATACTGTTATTTCATTGGTAATTTGATTAGTTTTGGAAGGCCTTGGAATTCTGCCCTCAACTTGTATTTGGAGCTAAGTAAATAAAGATAGATTTAATGTCTTATTTTCCTTTTAAATTCATGCATTTGGCACTCAGAGGACAGTTTAAGAACTTGTCTTTCATTGGCTCAGAGGGAAAGATCACCTATGATTTCCTTCTGCAAATTTCCTTCTATTCATGAGCATTAGGTGTTCTGGTTGATCTCTCTGAATCTAAATTTGTTTGTATTTTCTGTTTCTTTGATGTTTGCTGCATTTTTTCCAGTTCATTGATTTACTCCAGCCATTTTCATCCCTTTTTAAAATCTCTTCCAACTTTTCTCTGTGCAAATTCACCCTTTGCATTTCACTGGTTCTTCTTTGTAAGAAAATTTTCATATTTGTCATTGTAATATTTTTTATCTATCTTTTCTGAGAATGTAAATTTGTTTAGCAAATTTCTAATTTTCCCTGAATTGCATCATTTTCCAAAGTCAACTGTTTAATATATTTTGATATTCTCTTTGATTCAACTGCTTTTCTTCAGATGCTTATTGGCCACAGTAAGTGTAAGAATCTCCTTTTCTGGTATGTTGGTGTCATCTTTGTCCCCTTAGAGTCTGAGCTGCTTCACTCCAGGCTGCATAAAGGGAAAAGTGTTGAGGCTCTACACTTCCACCAATTGCTTTGGCTCTAGAGTACTTCCAGTCACTTCCTTTCTGTTTTGAGTAACCTTTCCATGTCACCTCCTTCTACTTCCACCGCTGCCTTTTCCATATGCTGCAGCAGACAATTACTTTCTTTGTCCTCATCATATGACATCTCAAGCCCTCATAAGGAAGAAAGAACAAGTACTCAGTTGTTCCAAACATAAGTGATTTTCTTGAAATCTCTGCAGAATAAATACTCTTTGGCTTTTTATACACCTGAAACTTGGTAGGAAAAAATTGAAAGAAAAGACATTTTAAAGATGACGTATGTGATTGTTATTGGACTGGCCAGCCCAAAATATGCAAAGAGGATTAGCAGGCTGGTGGCCCAGGGGTATAATGATCATGTAGTGTGAGTCCTGTGAGATCTTAGAGGTAGAGATTCCCTCTCTCTCTTCCTTTTTCTGCATCCTTCTTTTTTTTTGTCTGTCTGTTTAGTTCTGTAACTGACTGAATGAGGCCTGCCTATATAATAGAAGATAGAATAATTGCTTAACTCAAAAGCTATTTATTTAGATGATGATTTCATATTAAAATTATTTATAGATCCATGGCATCACTGGGTTGGCACATAAAACTAACTATTCTCATCACATGTATTCAGTAGCATATGAGTTACAGTTGCATGAATAGCTATTAACTACAAAGCATTGAAAATCCCTATGGAGATATATTTTTATAGATTTTAAACATTTTTTACTTTAAAAGTATAAATTTTAGGATAGCATCTGCCTAACATTTATTTTCCCCCTATTGGATATAGGCAACATGCTAGTCATTTTTAGATGTATAGCTGTTGAGCTTAGGTAATTCTAGGTGGGTTTCTCCAGCTAACAGTATCTAACAATTCAATAGAATATTAAATTCTCTGATATTCTTGAGGAAGTTTCTACTCTTCCTTGCTTTTGTTTTTAAATTTCCATTCAAAAAGTGCCATGTCTATAGTATAAGGTATACAGTATAAGTTTGTTCTTTTTTTCTGTAATTGGGATTTATGTCTATGTACCACTTGTCAGTGGATTAGGAGAGAACTCATCTCCTTCATGGTTCTGGGGTAAGACTGGAGCCTCCCTTACTACAGGTGATTTAATGTACATAGATATGTGAATGAAAGCTATAGAGTCAGGGCTGGATCACTTTCATTTCTGATACCTTTTTTGCAAGAAGAGTCTCAGAATCATATAAGGAACAGAATGAAACTGGATTAATAATTTAAATTAGAATTCTACTGGCTAATTATAAATTTGAAAATGTTTCATTCTCCTGCCAAAGCATTTCTTCTTTATTATAGAGGGTAAAAGAAACTTACCTTAGCTTGTTATTTGCTTTGGAAACAGGTAGAGAGCTGCTATTGAAAAAGACAAATATTTTAATTTTTTAAAGTAAATACTTTTAAGCCATTGTGTAGACAGTAGGAAAATCAGACACAGAATATATTTTCTGATTAGCAAAGCAGCAGCAGAATTTTCAGTCATCCACACAAAAACAATGTTACAGAGTCTTGACTGAACATCATACAAGAACAGGCCAGATAAGCTGTAGGGAAAAGTGACTTAAATCCCAGACATCAATGCATAGTTTTGTCTCTCAGTGTGCTCTGTAGTCTATATCTATTCACATATTATCTTTCCTCTGGGATACAGGCTGGTGGATCCTAGAAACACCTAGTGTATAAGACATTGATAAACTCAAAAGCATATACACTAGCTCATAAAGAATTTTTGGAAATGAAGTCTATCATTTTAGTTCTCATTTCACTGGTCAGTTCTATGATTAGCTGACATGGAATTATCATCCTCCTCGGGGGTAGAGACAATAAATCATAACCTATATATTTCATAACAAGGACCTAGAATCCTAGCCTCAGGATTAAGAGTCATCTTTCATAGTGGAGAACCTGAGTGATTGATTTCAACATTCATTATTCAGTTCTCCAAAAGGAAACAAGATATTGTGAGGAGTTACAAAATAGGCACAAATCTATGACAGATTTTAATTCATCAAGAAGTAGGGTAAATATTAATAATAACTCTAGGTCAGTCATCTGATAATCATTCCAAAACTGTGTTGTTCTCAGCCAGCTGTGAATGGCTTTGGATGTCAGAGCTTCTCTTTTGTAATATTTAGTCTACCAACTGTTTTTCTTTCTTCAATTTTCACTAATGTCTGCTAATAACATCCTTCACCTTGTCTAGTATAAATGCAATTCCTGTTAGATCATTCTGAGTTTAAATATGAAGAGCTTATAGGTTTTCTATTTTAACATCGAAGATTACAAGGCTTAGATTTTTATTTATTTATTTTTTAGTGTTTTCTTAGATTTTTTTTTCAGCTTTTTGCTTATATTTTTCAATCCTTTCAATAAAGGAGCTAGCAAAATCTAAGATACTAAATAAGACTGGGAAAATCCTCCTTCTCTGGGTACAGCTGTGCTTTGAGGTATCTTTAAGGATCATTAGATCCTTTACAAACCTAAAATCAATGCCTGGCCATCTATAAAGCACTTTCCAAAACATTCAATTAATTCTCATTATGATCCTATGAATATGTATTATTACTTTCTTTTCATCTTAGAAGAATCAGTTAGAGCTACAGAAAGTTTTAAATAAATTAGAAACATCTACAAATAACTGGCCAAGGATTTGCAGAGAGGACTTTGTACAAAATTTTCAAGTATTTTCGGCATACTTGTTACCATGACAAAAGTTTATGCGAAGGTTCTTTACTATTATTGTGAGTATTCATGTGTGCTTTATACTTAAAGTTTAGTTTTAGGGATACTGTCTTGATGCTATCAACTTGAAACTCCAAAGACAAGTGCTAGCCTTACATAAATTCCTTTATGATCCTTACATAGCAATGCAGACTTAACAAAGGCGAAAACAGGATAAAAACTGGACTCTTATTAGTGAAATCAATCTTACCAAATATCATCCTTTAATTTTAGAGGGATATTATTTGACATATTGAGGGACTTCAGGATACTGGGTATGGATAACCTATTCTTGTTTATTTGTACATGTCTTTGAGATCCTGTGATACAAACGGTCCAGTTTGTTCTGTTTTGTTAGTGAGTAGTTATTGATTTGAGGATATTTTCTGAGTTGTATGATGATGATTATCTGGGATCTCTGTCTCAAGAATTTCACCTGTCTCTGTCAAACCCACTATATATGGTTGGAGCATGCAGAATTCAGAGTTGGAAATTTTTCAAGCATAGAAAACAGGTTGTAAGATAACAGTCTATAGTAGCTTTGGTAAAAAGAGCAATACATCAATACGCACACATACATAAATGCATAGCATGTATAAAACATTTGAAAGTTATCATTTTCCATTGGCTTTGCAATTTCCAATAAGGTACTATTATTTTGATATTGAGTCTTCTTTGATAGCAAAAATAATTGGTCCATTTAAAGTCATTATTAAGGTTTTAGATTTTTATGGTGCTTTACTTTTGAGATAGCAAGTTTGCCAACAGGGATTTAGAAACTTTTATAACCTCAGTTCATCAATATTATATGTGGAATTGTATGGCAGGCTCTGTGAGGCTACCACATTATTGGCATCTTATTATGTCACAGAGACTGGGAAAGTTTCCCTTGTCCCCTTTCTTTTAAAATGTTATGATTGCCCAATGCTATTGCCTTCTCTTCAGTTCTGTTGGGAAAGATTTGCCTATGTCAATTACAAAAGCAGTCTTTCCACTGATTTCCTATTTCTCTCAGGACAGAGCCCAAGCTTCTCAGCATGATACATGATGTTTCTTGTGACCTTCCCAGACTAACTTCTGGAGGTTGAACCACTGGATTTGGAGTTCTCTGTATACAAAGAATATTTATGCTAGTTAGTATTTATCTTAATTTGTGCATCTTCTCTAATATCCTTTCCCCGGAGGATGGCATTGAAACCTGCCAGAATAATTTTATGTCCTTATCTTCCAATCCTTACATCACCTTGAACAAGTGTTCATACGTTTTTTTGTCTGCATTCCTTGTACACATTTCCTCCTTAGTTAATGAACTCTTCAGCAACAAATGATACACTCTTACTTAGTCTCTTGTTAATTTGTTTTCTTGCTTGTTTTTGCATGACTCATACTTATAGCATGTGGTAGAGTTCCTCAGATGGAATGGAAAATTTCACTTTTCTCCAAGTTCTAATAATAATCTCATTGTCCAGCCTCCTTTCTTGCCTCTCTTGAAGACACAGTATCTGATTGGTCAGGCAGTGTACCATTGTTTATAGTTGGGATGGCAACATAAAGGTCCCTTTTCTGCACTTTTCAGACAAGCAGGAAGCCAGCAAGAACTTCCTTTTCCATGTGTGAGCACATCCTTCTTTCCCCTTTCTACTATGTCTTTCTATGTTTAAAATGGTCTGACAGACAGTGAAACTTGGTTTTGTGGTTCCAGAGAAGAGATGTGTTAAATTTACAGTTTAAAGAGTTTGGAAGACTTATGCTTTTTATGGGCTGTACCTGGTTAGGTCGTTTCCTGAGTACTCACAGCTCATAGAGGGAAGGAAGATTATTTTTTCCTCCCAGTATTTGTAGACCTGTTATGTTACTTGTTATGACATTTAAGAGTCTTGGACTTGGGTCAAGTGAAGGTAACAAAGAAAAATAAAAATTGTGTAGTATTAGAGTGATGCTCAGCTCTAACATGAAATGACAAAGCTCAAATGACAAAATATGTAGCTTATATAAAGAAAGAAATGTAATAAATTTACAAATAAATAGAACAGTGAGATGAATACCTTAGAAGAGTTATGCAAAACATGGGTATGACTTTTAAGCAATCAAAACAAAATCACCAATTAAATATGATTCCTACTGAAAAAAAAGGTTAAAAAAAGCAAGATCTCCTTTGATATCTGAATACAGTCCTGGAAGATCTATAGAAGAAATGAAGAAAACTAAGTACTAATATTTTCAAAGGTGGATATTGATTGAAATGATAAGTGATTTCAAGAATGCAAAGAGCCAAACTTGTATTTCCATAAAATGAGAGGAGAACAGATACAAGGGTTACATTATTTTAACAACCATCAACAAGGAAACATCTCAATATTGTAAATTTAAAATATGTAGTGAGTTTCTGTCATTAGTGAGAAGAGGAGAATAACTTTCATAATTTGGCACTTGTGATCTGAATGAGAATTTCCTCCATAGGCTTGACACTTGGTCAGCAGCTAATGGTGTTGCTTGGGTAGGTTTTGGAGATGTAGCTTTGCTGAAGGAAGTATGTCAGTGGAGGTAGGCTCTGAAGTTTCAAAACCCAGGTACCATTTCAAGTTCACCTTCTTTTCTTCCTGCTTGCTGTTAGAGGTATTAATTCTCAGTTATTCTTGCCAAACTTGCTGCCCACTGCTGTGATTCCCTGACATGATGGACTTTGATCCCTCAAAACAAACAAATCTTTCCTTCAGTAAGTTGCCTTAGTCATGGTGATTTATCACAGGAACAAAAAAGTAACTAATATAGCACTGTATATAGAATTGCAGCTTTCTGGTGATAAATCAGCACAAATTTGAAGCCATGATAGAAAAAGTGTCCTTGGACATATGGTTCCTCTCTCAGCATTAAGGCACAACAGTGCTTTCACAGAATCCTGACAACCTAGTAAACTTATCCCAGCTTTAGGACCAAGAGTTTCGATTGCAGGTTAGTATATGGTTGAATGAGATTTGGTCTTTTGGTTAAACTCAGTCTCCACTAGCACCCTTTTTATTAGAGGTCAGGGTGATATTCAGCTCCATCATCACTGTTAGAGCAAGCCTATATCCAGAGTCTTCTTGTCAACATAAATGATCAAGTTGACTACCAGAGCCATCATTAACAACAAAATCTCTCTTAATAATGGAATTACAAAGGCTCCAGGTGTGCACGACTTCACAACAGTAGAGTGTGGCAGCCTACACTGGAGAACCACACATCTGAGTTAGAAAATGTATCACACACAAAAATTTGTCACAGGGTTTTAGGTAAGTTTATGATTTTGTGTTGGCCATAGTCATAGTTATTTTGGCACTGGTATAAAGACTAGATTTCAATTTGGACTGAGGTAAATTTTTTTATTACACAATATTTTGTGGGACATTAATTGATAATATTTTCAGCTTATATAATGGATGTCCAATACCCAAAAGTTGAAATATAAGAATATACCATAACTTAAAGTTATCAAAGGAGAAAATTAATGAATTTATAGACAAAATAAGAAGCATTGAGAAAAAGAGATGAAATGTTTAATAGAAAAAATAAAATATAAAAGAAGCTTATACAATTTCAACAATGTCCTTGCAGGGAAGGGTCCTGGATGTTCACCTTTCTTTTTGTCCATATTAGATGAACTGTGAGTGTAATAAAAGACAATGAGGCACTTCAGGAAGTGAGACAGAATCTGAACTAGACTTTACTATTGAGCCCCAACTTATCTAAGGGTCACTTGCTTTGATGTTTTTGAGACTGACTGTACATACTTAGAGATAACATTATGGTTCATGTAGGAGGCAGAGTTTCTAAGAAACAGTACAAAGCAGAAAACTGTAGCCGGGAAAACAATAACAGATGAGGTAGGACTTAGTGTTGAAAAGGAAGATGATCCCTGCAAAGGGTGAAATCACTAAGGCAATGCAGGAGGCTTCACCCTGGTAATGAGGAAAAGGGGGGAGCTAGTTGGATAACCAACCTTGCAACTACCCAGGCCCAGATCCAATGTTACAAGCTGGCCAACCCCAATATTTACCCCATCTGTGATCTGCTGGAGCATGAGAAGGTACCAGTCCTGCAGATCCAAACCTGCAGGATTTCTACAACACAGGGCAACAGGAGGATAACTAAGAGGAGTTCCATTGAGGGCCCAGTATCAATAGTGTAGCAGAAACCAGAGGCCTCGAACCAGACCAATGACTCTTTGCAGTGAACACTTACAAATAAAGATGTATGGACAAAGGGGTTTACTGCATGACTCACCATGTCACTCTACAACTTCCGTGATGAGAATCCCCCCCACTTTTTTTTAGTTTTTCTCTTAAATTTTACTGGGGGGCAGGGACTGCAAAGACAGAGGGCAAATGCACAGAGATAGGAAATGAAAGGGACTGAAACACATGATGTGAGAGATACAAAGAATAAATAAAACATAAAGTTAAAAAAAAGAAAAGGAAGATGAGTCATAATTCAAAATTGGTAACAAAAGCTTCAAAATTACCTCTTTCAGAATCAAAAAGTCTATAAAAAGATAACTTTTAATAACATAACCAATAATTTAGTTTAATATGCAACATTATAATCAAATAAATATATATTTAATTCTACAACTGTCCATTAAAAATAAACAAAATTTTATGTCAACAAACTTTTTAAAACGTCATAAAAATTTTAAATTCAACACTTTTTCAGAGCATATTTTCTGGTCATCATGCAATCAAATTAGGGATAATTATGAAATCTTTGCAATTTGAAGAATCCCAATAAATAAATATGAGAAAACATCAAAAGTGAGACTAAAAATTATCATAAGGTAAGGGACAGAAAACCTCATATTAAATAATATATTTAAAGAGAAACACATTTGGGTATGTGGGGCCTCAGTGTCACTGATTTCAAGGCAAGATGAAAAAATAAAAGAAAACATAATATATAAGGATATAATTAAAGGGGAGAAAAATTGAAGTTATAATGGAAAAATCATGGAAATTTGTTAAATCTAAAATCTTCTACTTTTAATATTTTTAGTTATAAACATTACATGACTAGGCCACTTATTGTAGAATCGATCCTGGACTCACATGGTTTTAAAATTTGACTATTTCTTTGGCTGAATTGTTGAGTTTTTATTTGAAATTTCCCAAGTTGTCTTGCTGATACCAGTTTTAGGAGGTATTTAATACAAAAATAACAACAAAGCATTTTTCTTTTTTTACTTATCAGCCATCAACATCCAAGTCAGAGAGTGCTATTCTGGTTTATGTTGGAAGAATAGAGTCAGGGTTCTTTTTGCATGGCTATTAAGTCAATTTCCATCTTCATGAACCCAGGATAAAATTCAGAATAGCAAGGGCTGCACCATCTCAGATTAGTTAGAAAAATGTATTATACACATGTATCTTCTTGAATGAGTCCTGCAAAATGATAAATGGAAGGAAAGGATGAAACCAAAGGAAGGGAAACAATGATAGACAATCTGCATGAAGCCATACAGACACACTACTTGGCTTAGCTATACTGTGACCAGTGTTTTGCCAGAGGAAAGAAAGACTTGGAGGGCAAACGAGCAGCCTGGAGAGTGGAATCCCATCTGCTCTGACAGCCTGCAGCTCCTAGGGATGACAGCATTGATGCAAGAATTTGATTGATGTCGTCTCAATTGGCTCTTGACATGAGAGGTGGCTGAGGATGTCTGAATTAGAAATTGATCCCAGGATCCTGAAAGTGAGCCAAGACCAATGGTTGGGCATACTGTGTGGCAAACAAAGAGCAGCCATCACCCACTGCCAGTCCCCCTCAAAAGTAGGCTAGAAGAAAAAGGAATGGGCAGGGGAAGGCAAGAGGAAAGAGAAAAAGGAAGAGACGGTACAGTGGAACAGACTGCCGCTAGGACATTGTGTACCTCCTTGGCCCATACGGCAAATCAGTCATGCCACATCTCTGACTTTTACTGTCTTTAAATGTTAATTTATGTTGACATTACAAGTTACTTCCATTCAATAGTCACACTTTCTGAAATTTATGGAGTTTTATTTCATTTGAACTTTTAAAGCCAGAATTAAATAATCATACACCAAAGAACAATCATTTATTAACATATAAATTTTCTACTTATTTCCACAGTAAAAATGCTTCAAAAACACAATTTTATTAATTATATGATACACCTCCATAATTAATTTGGATTTATTTTATATAAATGACTTCTGAATTTTAATATACTTTTAAATTTATTTTAATGTTATGTGTTTTAGTGTTTTGCCAATATGTGTAACATGTCCATGCCTGGTGCCTGAGGAGGCCACAGGGGATCAAAACCCATAGAGATGTAGTTACAGACAAATGTGCATTATCATGTCAGTGGTGGGAACCAAACTTGAGTCCTCAGTAAGAGCAGGAAGTGTTCTAAACCTCTGAGCCTTCATTCCAGCCCTCTGTATGTAGTTTCTAATATTGCAGCATTTTAAGTAAAACTATGAATATGTGTGGGTATATTTCTTATATTAGATTGTTTTCTGAATTATAGAAGAAAATTTAGCTAAAATATAGCAATTTTAAATTGAATACATGGTGTCCACTTGCTTCCCAAAGTATTTATTATAGTTGAATTGAAAGAGAGCTACAAAGATACTCAGGAGTGCATAAATCTCCTTGTTTTGTATTAGTTTTTTCTTTCTACTTGCTTTAGAGGTGTGGCAAACAATGCTGTACTACACTATTACTTTAGTTTACACTCATGGGTTAAATAAGGTTTTAGGTATTAGTTCCTTATTCTGTTCCTGTTACAGAATACTGGGGAAAGTGACATACAATAAGAATGGCTTCTTTTGACTAACAGTTGGGGGAGTACCGTCCATCATGATGGGGGAAGGCCTGGGAGCCAGAGGTGGTCCCATTGCACCTGAGTTTGGAGCAGAGAGTTTTAATTCAATCCAGGACTCTAGCCCATTGAATGAATCTTCTTATTTCAATTAATCTAAAGTAGGCAATCCTAATAGTCATGCCCAGAAATTTACCACTTATATTAATCTAGTTCCCATCAATTGACAATGAAGTTTAACCCGTCATGATAGAGTTCCATGCATGTTGAAATTAGTTGCTAATTCTCAGGTCATTTGTTGGTCCAAGTCTTGTATGTTTAACCCACTAGGCACAAAATACAGACCCATCCAATTTTGTCCTACTTTGATACAGCCTTTCTATTGTTTACTATTTAAAAGAGAACAATATTGGTATGGAACCACTTAATTCATAAGTTTCTATTTCTCTTTTGAATTCTAGATTATTATGATTATTATGTTAAATTGTTCTTACATGTATTCTTCCATGTCTCAAAGCTACCTCAAGTACAAAAATTAAATAAAATAATTTGAAATAGCCAAAAATAGGCTCACCATTTTGAACAACACAACAAGAAGTTCTTCCATGTTTTTGTGTTTTGGTGAGTGGTGTTATCACAAACCATTTGAATATATCAAAAAATTGAGTCACCATTTTTTTATTTTGTAAAATCAGTACCTATCTAGTTATTTTGCCAGTTTAACTTCAATTATAATACTCAATAGAACCTAAAATCCTAATCAATTCTTAAAGTGATCTGCACCATTAAAGTACACCCAATGTTAATGCTTACAGTATGCATTAACACCTTTCTTAGCCAAGCTAGAGCAGCAGGGTTTCCACACTAAAATAATATCTGTGTCATCAAAGACTCCTGGGTGTCTGCTACTAGGAATCACATTGCTGTGGTTTGAATGTGAAGTTCTCTGACAGGCTTACGTGTTCTACACTTGATCCCAGATAGTGACACAACTCTGGGAGGTTCTCAAAACTCAAGGAGGCATGACATAATTAAAGAAAGCACATCCATGGGAGCAGAAACCTGGAGTTCCTGGCACCTTCCTGTCTCTTCCTATCCCCATAGATTCTTGTCTGCAATAAAATAGCTTCTACCACATGGTCTTAGCTGTTCTGCCTCACTACAGAATCAATGGAAGTGGCTGTGATGGACTGAGTCCTCTTAACCCATGAGTAAAAACAAATCCTTCCTATTAAGCTGTTTATATCAGTGATTTTGTCACAGCAACTGAAAAATATTACAAACATATTATCTTCAGAATTCTGCAATTTTTAGACATTTGAATGGTCAATGAGCTGGACATGCCTACTGATGTAAAAGATAATACTTCAAAACACAAATTAAAATGGAAAATATGGTGTGTTTCTTTTTCTTCCCTACAATCACAATAGAGCAGTGTATTCATCCTGATTTGGCAGCTTCAGTAAGTATCAAAGTAATATATGTATAACCCACTGCCAATCTTTTTCTAGTCCTGTGTATGCCTGGATGCAGATGGCTTCAAGATCTGACTATGCCCCTTATGTTGAGTCTTCCTCCTCTGACTTGTTGAAAGACTTCCCACTATACAAACAAGACAGAAGTTCACATTCTATCAGGTGTGTATAGTGAGGACAATTTCTCCTTTGCAACTTCATCCTGACTCTCTTCACACTCTCCACCCAGAGAACAATGCTGCTTCTCACCTCAATCTTTACACACATTTGCAATACCCCAACTAAACTCCCTCATCCTCCTAGTTCATATATTCTTTAGATAACAACATAAATTACTTCCTTAGGAAAGCATTCCTGACCTCGTTATCAAGGAAAAATTACATGTTAATTTTATATGTATGGCATTTAATTTCAATATTTTGTGATTATTTGGTAAGAGTTCAAGTTCTTTAAGTACAAGAATCATGCTTTTTTCATCAATTTAATGTTAGCAAACAAGATAGATTTCAAGAAAGACCAGCTGATCCCTAAGAACTTAGGATATATACAGTTTTCTTGTAAGGACTGACCAGGACCATGATTATAACAGTGCAATATTGACTGTTTCACAACCATTACTCAGCAAAGGTTAGCTCTTTCTGTTGTTGATTTATAATCTCATCCACCATCCTTGAGTTTGCACACAGTTTGAAGCATTTGTACGTCTTAAATAATTTTACTAAATGAGACTTAAATGAAATTACTCATGTAATTTCTCTTAGTGATGTAGTTATGTAAGAATTGTACCTACCATGGAACTTCTTTTTCTTCACATCAGTTGTATCAACACTTTACTTAAATGAAAATGTAGGAAATGAAAACTTTTATTTTTGTAAACAGCAAATTTCTTTCAATAGAAGACTGAGTCAACAAAGGGTAAGTTTGCCCTTAGAAAGTTCAAGTCTTCAGTGGTTTGTGTGGGCTTGTGTTTTCTTAAGTTAAAGACAAGGAATGACAATAATTTAACTTTAAATTATTTGGAATTATTTGGTATAACTATATGATTTTGGGAGTATCAGAATTTCATTTTATTTATCTCAAGCCCCTAAAATATGTATTTACTTGCTCAAGAGTAAGTAAACTTCTGCTTCCCTTGTTATAAATTGTTTCATTAAAAAAAAACATTAGTGTATGTGTAAATACTGACAACATGCCTATCACTATTATGATTTTTGTGTACATTCCTATGTTTAATTGGAGTCTTAGATGACTAAATCAGGACCACCATACTTATTATCTATTAGAACAAGATAGGGCAATACAAAAGATGAAGACAAAAATTAGAGGACTGTAACATAAACTTGTCCAGCTGTCTATTATTTTGTCTTGCTTTTCACTTCCCAGAACTAAACAGCTTTTTGAATTAGGAATAAATAGAAAACTCTTGCTTTTGTAGTTCAAAACCAACCAACAAAATCTTAGAGTCATAAGCAACCTAAACTTCTCTCTCTCTCTCTCTCTCTCTCTCTCTCTCTCTCTCTCTCTCTGTGTGTGTGTGTGTGTGTGTGTGTGTTTGTGTGTGTGTGTGTGTGTGTGTGTGTGTGTGTGTGTGTGTGTGTGTCCATCCCTGGTGGGTGCCATTGTTGATATCAAACATTCCTCCTAATCCTTTTCCATATTTAACTAAAGCTAAATGTGTGTCCCTTTTGCAAATGATGCTATACTCAGCCATATAATTTATTTTGGTCAAGGTAATTTTACTGGATCTGATGAGAACAAGGCTTCATATTGGCTTACGTGGCTGGACCTACTCACTTGTCACTGGAAACATATTTGCAGTATGGAGTGTCTGAATAGCCAAGAGGAGCCAAATATCAAAGATTCTAAGAGATGTCAGCTCACATTCCACATCACTGCAATCCTATGAGCAAGAAAATACTAGAAATTTTCACCACTGGCTTTTAGAGTTTCTTGTATACCACTGATTGGATGATAACTTTTCATCTGTTCTGTACACTTAAGACATTATATGAACCGTGCTAAATACCCCAGATGCTAAATAATAATATTTTCTAGAATAGGCAATAAAGGAAAGAACAGACTGTTCTCGTAAATCATGTTGGAGTTCTAAAGCCAGTATACAAGAATATCTCTGGGCTTTCATCCTGTAGAAAGAAACTGGTCTTCTATCAGCATCTTTTCTCATCTCTAATTTGAGGATAGCCATAGCATGTAACCTAGACTGTGTAAAAGATTTAATGAGATTTTGTTTAACAGAAGTGTGGCAGAAAGCTTTCTATGCATGTTCTCACTGTAAGTGCTTTCATTTACATCATTACTGCATTCACTTTAAATATTCCAAATTACAATAATTATTATCAATGCTATTTCTCAAATTCCTTTAGTATAAAAACACTGGTCAATATATCAACTTTATAAAATTAACAAATCCCTTGAGGTGAGTGTGGGCTCTGCATGAGCCCAACACCCACCATCCATCTCTTGGAACTTCCCGGGCCTACTCAACACATAATAGACCCAAAGCCACAGGATAGACCACCCAGAGTCTGGCCACACCTCAGTCTTGGCCCTCCTCTGCCCTCTGCTCTCTGCCCTCTGCCCTCTGCTTGAGGTGAGTGTGGCCTCTGCTTGGGCCCAACTCCTGCCATCCCCTCTTGGAACTTCTAGGACTGCTTCAGGTATGGTGGAACCCCACAGCAGGATGGACCACACTGAATCTGGCCACACTTTAGTCTTGCCCTACCCCATGCCTTCCACTTGAGTAAGGAGGACACCAAGAGAGGTTACATCCAGAGTGCCAACAACACTGAAGTTTTGGCACACCTATGCCAAAAGGAGACAAGAGGATAGGGAGAGACCCCACCTGCACCCACATGAAGAAGGGATGGGAAGGCAATAGTATATAAAAACACACTCAACAACAGAAAGAGAAATATGACACCACCAGAATCTAGGGAATCTACACAAGCAAGACCTGAGCAACCCAACACAGATGAAGCAGAAGAGAAGGACCTTAAAAACTTCTTTATGAAGATGTTAGAGGAAAGGAGAAAATCCCTTAAAGAAATGGAAGAAAAATAAAAAAAATACAGGAAATGGAGGAAAAGACAAACCAAAAAAATCAAGAAATAAGCAAATCTCTTAAAGAAGCAAAGAAAGCCAAGAAAAATACAACTAAACCAGTGAAGGAAACAATTCAAACAGTTCAAGGTTGAAAGCTGTAATGCAAACAATAAAGAAAACACAGAATGAGGGGATGCTGGAAATAGAAAAGCTGGGTAAATGATCAGGAACTTCAGATGTAAGTATAACCAGTAGAATAAAAGATGGAAGAGAGAATCTCAGGTGTTGAAGACTCACTAGAGAAAATACAGATATTGACCAAAGGAAATCTCAAGTCCAACAAATCCCTAGCACAAAATGTACAGGAAATATGGGACACCATTGTAAGGCCAAACCTAAGAATAATAGGTATAGATGAAGGTGAAGAAATACAGATCAAGGGTACAGAAAACATATTCAACAAAATCATAGAAGAAAACTTCCACAACCTAAAGAAGAATATGCCTATGAAAGTACAGGAAGCTTACAGAACACCAAATAGACTGGACCACAAAAAGAAATCCCATCACTACATAATATTCAAAACATAAAACTTACAGAATAAAGAAAAAATATTGAGAGCAGCAAAGGAAAAAGGCCAATTAACATATAAAGGCAGACCTATCAGAATTAAACCTGAATTCTCAATGGAAATTCTGAAAGCCAAAATGTCCTGGATAGATGTTCTACAAATGCTAAGGGAACATGGATGCCAGCCCAAACTGCTAAAGCCAGCAAAGTTTTCAATCACTATAGATGGAAAAAACAAGACATTCCATGACAAAACCAGATTTAAACAATACATATCCACAAATCCAGCCCTACAGAAAGTACTGGGAGGAAAACTCCACAAAAGGAAGATAACTAAACTCACAAAAAATATAGGAAATAGATAATCCAACTTCACCAAACACCAAAAGAAAAGGAGGGAAATCCACAACTATACAGCCACAATCAACAAATCCAAAACAAACAAGAAGTAACAATCAATGGTCATCAATATCCCCAAATGTCAATGATCTTAACTTGCCTATAAAAGATACATGCTAACAGGCTGGATATGAAGACAGAATCCAAACTTCTGCTGCATACAAGAAATACATCTGAATGTCAAAGAAAAATATTACATCAGAGTTCAAGTTTGGTAAAAGATTTTCCAATTAAATGAACTGAAGAAACAAGCAGGGGTAGCAATCCTAATATCTCACAAATTAGACATCAAACCAAAAGTAATAAAAAGAGAAAGGAAGGTCATTTCATATTCACCACAGGAAAAGTCCATCAAGATGAAGTCTCAAATTAGAACATCTATGCCCCAAATATGAAGGACCCATGTTCATAAAAGAAACATTAATGAAGCTCAAATCACACATAAAACCTCATACACTTCTCTTAGTGGGAGACTTGAACACTCTCCCACTCTCACCAATAGATAGGACCACCAGACAGAAACTTAAAAAGAATCAAAGTTACTAACAGAAGTTATGACCCAATTGGGATTAATAGACATCTATAGAACATTGCATCCAAACACAAAATAACATACTTTATTCTCAGCACCATATGGAACCTTCTATAAAATAAACCATCAATGTAATCCACCATATAAACAAACTGAAATCCATCAGCACTTCATGATAAAGGTCTTGGAGAGATCAGGAATAATAGGAACAAATCTAAACACAAAAAAGCAATATACAGCAATCCAACGGCCAACATCAAACTAAATAGAGAGAAACTCACTTTGATTCATCTAAAATCAGTAACAAGACAAGGCTATCCACTCTCTTCATATGTTTTCAATATTGTACTTGAAGTTCTGGCTAGAGCAATATGGCAACAAAAGGAGATCAAGGGGATACAAATTGGAAAGAAAGAAGTCAAACTTTCACTATTTGCAGATGACATGATAGTTTACATAAGTGACCAAAAAAACTCTACCTGGGAACTCCTAAAGCTGATAAACACCTTCATCAAACTGGCAGTATACAAGATTAACTAAAAAAAAAGTCAGTAGCCCTACTATAGATACACAATAAATGGGCTGAGAAAGAAATCAGAGAAACATCACCCTTTACAATAGTCACAAACAACATAAAATATCCTGGGGTAATGCTATCCAAATAAGTGAAAGACTTATATTGCAAAAACTTTGAGTCTTTAAAGAAAGAAATAAAAGAAGATACAAGAAAATGGAAAGGTCTCCCATGCTCTTTGATAGGTAGGATCAATGTAGTAAAAATGGCAATCTTGCCAAAAGCAATCTACAGATTCAATGAAATCCCCATCAAAATCCCAACACAATTCTTCACAGACCTTGAAATAACAATACTCAACTTTATATGGAACAAAAAAAAAAGCCAAGGATAGCCTAAATCTCCCTGTACAATAAAGGAACTCCTGAAGGCATCACCATCCTTGACTTTAATCTCTATTATAGAGCTATAGTCCTGAAAACAGCTTGGTACTGTTTACACGGGTAGACCAGTGGTATCAAATTGAAAACCATAATATTAACCCACACACCTATGAACACTTGAATTTTGAGAAATAAGCAAAAGTTATACAACGGAAAAAGAAAGCATCTTCAACAAATAGTGCTGACATAACAGGATTTGGACATGTAGAAGATTGCAGATGTATCCATATGTATCACCATGCACAAAACTTAAGTCCAAATGGATCAAAGACCTCAACATAAATCCAGCCACACTGAACCTGTTAGAAGAGAAAGTGGAAAGTACCCTTGAACAAATTGGTACAGTAGACCACTTCCAGAACATGACTAGTAGCACAGACACTGTTACAAGCAATCAATAAATGGGAAACTGACAAGCTTCTGTAAGGCAAAGGACACAGTCAACAAGACAAAACATCCATCCACAGAATAGGAAAAGATCTTCACCAATCCCGCATCTGACAGGGGGCTGATTTCTAAAAGTACACAATGAACTCAAGAAGCTAGCCACCAAACAATATAATTAAAAAGTGGAGTACAGAACTAAACAGAGAATTCTGAATAGAGAATATAAAAGGGCTGAAAGACACTCAAGAAATTGCTCAACATCCTTGGCCATCAGGGAAATGCAACTCAAAACAACTCTGAGATACCATCTTACACTGGCCAGAATAGTAAAATCAAAAACACCAATGACAGTCTATGTTGGAAAGGATGTAGAGAAAAGGGAACACTCTTCCATTGCTGGTGGGAGTGCAAACTTATATGACCACTTTGGAAATCAGAATGGTGGTTTCTCAGGAAAATGGCAATCAGTCTACCACAAGATCTAGCCATTCCACTCTTGGGCATATAACCAAAGAACACACTGTCATACAATATGGACATATGTTCAACTATGTGCATAGCAGCATTGTTTGTATTAGCCAGAACCTTGAAGCAACTTAGATGCCCCTCAACCAAAGAATGGATGGAGAAAATGTGGTACATTTATACAATGGAGTATTACTCAGCAGACAAAAACAATGAAATCTTGAAATTCATAGGCAAATAAATGGAACTGGAAGAAAACATCTTGAGTGAAATAGCCCAATCACAGAAGGAAAAGCATGGGATGTACTCACTCATATATGTATATTACACATAGAACAATGACAACCAGCCTACAATCCACACCTCCAGAGAAACTATGAAACAAGTAGGACCCCAGGAGGGAAATCTGTGGTCCCCCGAAGAAAGGGAAAGAGACAAGAACCCCTGAGTAAATTGGGAGCACTGGGGGAGAGGGGAAGTAAATAGGAAAAAGAGAAGGGAAGAAGATGAGGAGGGAGGAGAACAAGAGGGATCAGGAAGTCTGAGACAGGGGAGAAATAGAAGAGACCAAGAAAGGAGATAATAGACGGAGCCAGTATTAGTTCAGAGAGAAGACTGGCACTAGGGAAATGTCCAGGGATCCACAGGGATGACCTCAACTAAGAGGCAGTAGTTGAGAGACTGCCTTTGATGTCCTTCCCCTATAATGAGACTGATGACTACCTGGGTTACCATCCAACAGCCTTCTTCCAATTGCTGATCAGAAACAGAAGCAGGTACCCACAGCTAAACACTGAGACATACTCCTGGAATCTAGCTGTAGATGAGCAAAGGATCCAAGACCATGCTGGAGAAACCCACAGAAACCATTGGCGTGATCTAGTGAGAGCACAGTGACCCTAGTAGTAAAGCTGAGCAGCCAGCATTGCTCCAAACCAAGCCCTCTGAATGTGGGTGCCATATAGGAGGCCTGAGCAGTCTATGGGACCTCTAACAATGGAGCCAGTGTTTATCCCTAGTGCACAAATGGACTTTGGGAGCCCATTCCCCATGGAGGGATACTATTGCAGCCCAGATACAAGAAAGAGGGCCTAGGTCCTCCCCCAAATCCGTGACAGACTTTGATGAGCCCCCATGGAAAGCCTCACTATCCTTCGGGAGGGGGCGGTGGGATTTTTGGAGGGGTCCTTGGGGCCACGAGAGGATGGGAGGGTGAGGGAATGGGGGGATTGATGTGTGAAATATATTATAATAAAAAATTCAAAAATAAGTTTAACAAATCAAAAGTAAATAATATTGTATATGTCCATTTTATCTATTATTCATCATGTTAATTTTTGATAAAGATTTCAAAATTGACAGTGTTTAAAACTCTGGCTGGTCTGATTTCTCTTGTGCCCTACAACACAAGTGTTGCTTCCTTAGTCACAAGACATCTCTTAGGATCATCTCATCCTATCATCTGAGATTGTCAATTCTTCCAGTCAGGGAAAAAAAAAACACTTTTGCTAAAAGAGTAAGGTCAGTTTAAAGATGAATAAATAAATAAATAAATCCTAAAATATTTTCAAGTCTTTCTCACTATACACTCCTTATGGGAGCAAATATTGTCTGGTTTTCAGTGCTTGTGTCCCCAGAGCGTAGAAAACTACTTAGTATATTCACAAACGAATTAATCAATTTATAGAGTTAAAGGAGTTAAAAGATCAAGCATTTTCACACAAATCACTCCCTTTCATTAGTGTAATACCCTTAATAATTGTCTCTGATTCCCAAGAAATAAGTTGTACATTTTCAAGTAAGTTGTAGAAACTCTTACCTAATACTTCTTGATTACACACTGCCTATAATTATTACCTACATAGCTCAAGAAATCATTTCCTTATTATTTGTTCTTCCTCTTGAATTAGACACATTCTCAAAGTAATAAAAGCAAAAAACATTATTATACACAAAGAAAACTCGTCAACTGTAACTCTTTATTGAGAGCAAGATTTTGGAGTCAGCTATAGAGAAAAAGATTTGACTATTCATCTTGGGTGTTTAAATTTTTCCTTCTGGTGAAGGCTTATTTATTTCTCTGTGTTTATCAATTTGTTTCGTATACTCAGGAGTTTTCCAAAGGAAAATATTTCTGAAAGTTAGGATCTTTAATAGCCATGTATTGCGTTGTTTGTTTTGAAGTTTCTCAGTGTGGAATGGAAATTGGATTTCCCTGGATCACTGAAAAAGGCACACCTGAAACTTGGGACCTGTGACTGAAAAGTATGATGTATTTGAAGAAGTTGAGAGAGTAAACCACATTTAGTGTGTTTGTGGACTTATTTCAATACAGAAATATACACTGAAAAATAAAACTTCCCCAAGGAAGTAATTAATTTCCTTTCTTTGGCTCCTTGGTCAGACCATGCTGCAACCTATAGGATGTCACACTTAAATAAGCAGAATTGAACAAATTAGTAAGGGTGACTGCTGGAGAAATACTTTTGGCCAAGGCATGTGATTATATATCTTAAGAAATTTTTTCAAAGTCCATAGAAGTGCTTCAGAGTGTGCTGAATTAATTTTGAGATGAAATTTTTCACTGTCCAGTTGATGTGTTGTGCTGCTTAAGGGACCCAGAAACAGCTTCCCAGAACATCTTTTGGAAAAGTAGCCCTAGAGCTAGTCAAAAAGATTCCTGGAGAAGCTAGACATCTCATCTTAGGCAAATGGGCCATGATGACTGCTTCCTCTAGAACTAGGAGTATCAGGGCTTTTACTCATAGGGAGCATGATCCAAACCCCCCCACCCACCCCACTAGATGCCTGACATCATGGGAAACACCAAACCCTACATAGTTACTAGGTGGCAATGGGCAGGGGTTGTCTAAAGTGTTGGTGTACTAACATGTGGAAAAAAGCGTGATTCATATCTTCCCTGGAAGAATGGAGTAGAACAGTATAAGATTTTCTCACAGTAATTAGTACAGACCTGCAACTCAAAACTTACAGATTGTACTTGGCCATGAAACAGAATTTTGGAAAAGACGATGTATATATATCGTATATATATATGATATATATATATATATATATATCATATATGATGAGGGAAGTGCTTCTGTGGATGTGTTTGTCTTATTGGATGATAAACAAAGTACTGTTTGGCCAATGAGGCAGCAAGTTAGGCTGGACTAGGAGACAAGGAGGATTCTGGGAAATGTAGTAAAAAGTGGTGATCCAGGCAGAAAGCGACATAGCAGGGAGCCTCATATATAAGCAAGGGATAGAAGGAAGCGCCCCTTTTTCTCTTGCTCTTCCTTTTCCTCCTCTGAGCTGCCATGTGAGCCCAGGAAGAAGATGCCAGAAGAAGACATCCTCCATAAGATAAGTCTTTATGGTTGATAATTAAGACTGAGCTAGAAGATGAGAAATCCTAGCCATTGGCCAAGTGGCATTTTGTTTCGATAAATCTTTCCGCCAAAAGCTGCCTGAGCCCCACCGCCACGTGTGAGCTTTACTCCAGCCGCCTGCCTGAGTTAGAGCCCAAATGAATACACAGAAACTTATATTAGGTACAATGCTACTTGGCCAATGACTAGAATTCCTCATCTGTTAGCTCAGTCTTAACTATCATAAACCTCTATATTTTATAAGACTTATCCGATGCCTTATTGGTGTCCCTCCTTGCCAGTGGATCACATTGTACTGATGCAGCAGGAGCGGAGGGGAAAAGAGACACATTTCCTGTTTCCTCACTTAGATATGAGTCTCCTTGCCATGTAACTTCCTGCCTGGATCATCACTTCTCTCTACTACATTTCCCAGAATCCTCTTTGACTCCTAACCCTTGTTTGCCATTGGCCAAACAGTATTTTATTCAGCAATCAATAAGATAAACATACAAAGAAGTACATTCCCAATCAGCATTTGTACCTAATATAAGTCTCTCTGTGTTATTTGGGACCTTAACGTGGCAGTGGGCAGAACTTGGGTGGCCTGGCAGAAAGCCCCCATGTGGCAGGGCTTGAACAGCTTTGAAGTAAAGACTTATTGTTACACATATATACGCATATGCATAATTTTATGAATAACTCACCACCTGAATTGATCACTCATCTTTGGTTTTGAGTGAAATAAACTCCAAACTTCCTAGAATGAATCTGAGCAAAGTGAGAAAATCTCATGAGGTCAGTAGTTCACAGGCATTACGAACATGGAGTTTACTGAATATAACAAAGTCTTGGGTTGTGTTGTGAGCTTTATAAACAATCAATAAAATGTGCAATTCTTAACTTTCCAAGGACCAGCAATTCTTCCAGTTGGCCACTCCTCAAAATGATTCTAAGATTCAGAATGCAAGTTTACTTTTGGCAGCCAAACATTGTTGTTTTTGTCTTGCTTTGCTTTAAGACAGGGTGTCATGCAAAACAACTTGGAACTTGCAGTACAGCCAAGACAGGCTTTGAACTCCTGACCTCCTCCAAGCCTGGTTTGATGTTGTTTGCCTCAGTTTGTGTCTTTGAAGCTCCTCTGAAATGTACTATGGACACAGGAAACTAGATCGTGTGTTCTGACAACTAATGAGAACATTTTCTCTCACTCCCATAACCTGGAGAAACCATAATATTTGCTTGCTTTGGATTGTGTGTAGTGGTTTTTCTGTCTAAATGGATTGTTTAACTCTGTCATCCTTACCTTCAAAACAAGGAAAGGTAAGCAGCTTCCATCCAGAACAGCAGATCCTGAGTGCAGCAGGTCTCAAACGTAACTCGGGTCAAATCCATTATTTCCTTCCTTTTAAAGTGAGTGCTATTTGCCCTGTCTTCAATTATTCCAGACTGACATTTTAGGTATGTTGAAAAAGATTAAGAAAAACAATAAATTCAAATCTTGTAAAGGAATAGTGTACATAAGCATCCAGGTAATGCCAATGAAATCTTAAAAAGCTGTTGAATCATTTATGAGATGTTGAACTCACCCTGACAATCGATACTGATCCTTCAATAGGAAGCTAACCCACAATTAAATGATACAAGTGCTTCTATTACTGACCTCAGTGGAGATATCCATTTGTAAAACAGTGAATGCTAAGTATAAATCTTCTCACACATCACATATTCACTGAAGTCCCACAGGTGAATCCTGTCTGGAAAAAGTTTCCCCAAATTTCAACTGAGAGAATAAATTGTATGACTTAGAGGCTGATGAGTTCAATTCAGGAGGATATTTTAATTCTTAAATGGAAAGTATAAACACTTGGGTGAACTTTGACATGTTTTTAGAATCTATTAGTTTCATCCCTAAAGTGAAGGATATAAGACACACACACACCGAGGAATGATTATGAAGATCTGGCAGACAGTTCACACCATAAGTGAACAGAGTCAGACATACTATATTCAGTAAATATTCTGGTGTCTAGTGTTATTATTAATTACAAAGGGTGGTTGACAGATTGACTCTACACCATAGTATCTCGGAAGAACTAATTAAATTTCTATAAAAATACACATCCATTTGGTCATTGCAGATTTAAACTGATGGAAAATCTTGAAAATTATTTAGTATAAAGTTTCCCTGGCTTATTAATCTACAACATGAATATTGTAAATGAGTTATAGAAAGGAAAAATGAGAGGAAGAAAGGAATGGATGGAGGGTAAACGACACATAGAGAAAGAGAGAGAAAGAAGGAAAGAAAGAAAAAGTTCTCACTATACCTTGATCAAACTCAACTATGAAGCAATTTAGACTGTATGACTGTAATTTTTGCCTTTATTTTGTTGACTTAAAAGTTATTCCATTCTGATTTTTTTTTATAAAATTCATGTTAGTTCGGTTTTCACCACTGTGATAAAATACCTCAGATATTTTGTAAAGGGAAAGGATGCTCAGAGATGGTGTGTGTGTGTGTGTGTGTGTGTGTGCGTGCGTGCGTGCGTGCATGCGTGCGTGTCTGTGTGTGTTTGTGTGTGTGTGTGTGTTTTTGTGTGTGTGTGTGTGTGTGTGTGTGTGTGTGTGTGTGTGTGTGTGTGTGTGTTGGGGGCAGAGTGTGTTATCTTGGCTCTGGCTTCCGGGCCAAAGTGTATTTCTTTCATTGGCCCTTTTTAACCTTTGGCTTTGGTTTAAGGGACAGAGTGTGTTTCACTAGCTCTGATTTAAGGGCCAATGTGTTTTTCTTTGGCTCTGGTTTTGGGGTCAAGGTGTATTTCTTTGACTCTGGTTACAGGGTTAGGGTTTATTTCTTTGGGTGGCCTTTTTATCCTACACTGGTTATCATAGTCAATTAGGGGCCAACGTGGTTTATAAAGTGTGTTAGTGACCAGCCTAGGTTGCATAACAAGATTCTGTTCTAAATAAACTAAATAAAATAAAGACTTGAGAAATGTATGTACACATATCCCTGTACTTTATAAAATCTAAGTGTACAACTGAAAGTAGACTTAGCTAGAATACATATGTTAACTAAGTGGCATCTTAAAGTTAGAAGGATGAAGGGAAAATCTTAGACAAATGTAACATGAATAATGAAACACCCAGAGACAGAGATTGGGCATCAAGCTTCAAACTGAAAACCAGAGAAGCAAAGCAGTCAATCCACTAGCTCTTACCTCTACCTCAGGCTGAAAGGGCTGATCCTGTCTCCAAGAGCACTCCACCAAGCCTCAGATTGATGCCTCTCCTTAGTGTGGCTGGAGAATCAATCTCCATAGAAGATCCTTTGCTTTTTATATCTCCCTAGTGCTTGGATTAAAAACATGTGATCCCAAGTTCTGAGATCATCTTTGTGTGAGCTGTTTCTCTTTAGGACTGGATCAATTTTGCATAGCTCAGTATGGCCTTGAACTAACAGTGATCCGTCTACCTCTACCTCCAAAATGGTGGAATTAAAGGTGTGTACCACCACCACCTGACTTCTATAGCTAACTAGTGAGGCTGGATTTGCTTTTTGTAATCTCAGACACTTAATAAATAATATATAATATGTCACTATAGACAGAAACAGTGTGAATACATCTGAGCAATGCTGTGCTGTGTGTAAGAAATGTCCCCCACAGGCGAACTGTGTTTGACCATGTGGTCCCCAGTTGGTGACACTCTTTGGAAGGCTCTGGCATTTTTAAGAAATGCCTTGCTGGAAGAAGTGAGTTGTTAAAGGGTGAGCATTGAGGTTTTATAACCTGTCTCTACTTTCTGTTTATTCCATGCATCCTGACCACAGATTCAATGTAACCAGCAGCCTGAGAGTCTTCTTCCATGCTTTCTCTGCCACAATGGACTGCTTCCTTCTCAAATTATAAATCAAAAGAAATCCTCCTGTAAGCTGCTTATGTTTATTTGGTCACCACAACAAGAAGAGGAACACTTATTCCACACGTTCTCATCCTCTCAAGGTCACAGTGGAGCACTGGAACCATTAAGACAAATGTTGTATGGGGGAATGATGGGCATGTTTGGTCAGGTTATGCTGCACTGAGACCACCACTAAAGTAAAAACATAGTTTTTGATGGTGGGGACAGGGGTAATTGTAATTTCCTAACAAGGTAATGACATGAGATAATAATATGAACAAGCTGCGCCTAAATTACATGTCTTGCAGATAGTCTGACCTCAGTGATTGCAGCATGGTGACTGTGGAGACATGGAGTGTTGGAGAGTCAAGAGACAGAACTGCTCTGGGCTACTTAGCCTCTTTAGCAGCCATGTACCTTAAGTCTTATATCTGCCCTAACCCAACAGTCTACTGGCTAATTGATAAAGTCCTAGCAATATGTCATCAAGCTTAATAGATCTGTACCTCCTCCAACCTTGAAACTGAGAAGACTGTAGCAATATCAAGGCTGTGGAAAGATTTCCTGCTTTGGATGTAGTTGTCCACCCAGTGACCTCAACAATGAAGCTGATGCACATGTGGATTTATGAATCTTTTGTTCCATGAATATACAATTATGTGTAACACTTTCCATGGTGGGCTATGTCAGTTAAGGTAACTTGAATTCAAGTTCTTGGACCATAGTAACTAATATTTGGCTTAAAATAGCCTTTAAATGTTTTCCTACAAAGCACATTTGCTATTTTACAACAATAATAACATAGAAAATTTGTTCTGCAGTGTTCAAATTTTTTAAAATTGTAGGCTGACTGATAATTAGGAAGTCTTATGCTGACAGCTAGTAGGTGTGGGTTTCGATCCAAGCCTCCACACTAGCAAAACAAACTTCAGCAAGATTTTCAATATCTCTCCATCTTATATTTGCTCAGCACTCTGTCTTCTGGACTCAGGATCATAACTCCCACACAGCAGGTCCTGTATTCAGTGTGTTGTCAGTGTCTGACATACAAATGCCAGTAAATGGTGATGGCCATCATCACCATCTTCATTATTGACAACAATAGAAGACAGACAGAGAGAGGGGGGGTGTTAGAGGATACTTAAATGATCTATGTAAGTGTTGTTAGGTGTCTGAATTTTTTCCTTTCTCATATAAAACAGCAAGGCTTTCAGGTTAAGTCAAAGATGAACCAAGGGAACTTGAAACTTCATTATTGACAACAATAGAAGACAGACAGAGAGGGGGGGTGTTAGATGATACTTAAATGATCTATGTGAGTGTTGTTAGGTGTCTGAATTTTTTCCTTTCTCATATAAAAGAGCAAGGCTTTCAGGTTAAGTCAAAGATGAACCAAGGTAACAATTTTAAGTCATCATCTATACAAGTCTGACTGCTTGAAGAACTCTCAATATTACCTACCACCAGGAGACTTTGAAGCTTCGTCTTTCGAAGAACATTATCTATAAATGTTGCCTCAGCCAATTAGATTTTAAAGACATGAGCAAGGGCTACCCTGACAAATTTTTCTTTTGTCACAAGAAAGACATGTTTGGCTAGCTCACAATAGTTTGATAGAGCCGGTTTCTTTCATGTGCCCAAGCAGCCTCTAGAGCTTAAAGAAATTCCAGTTATGTTTAGAGGATTAGTTCCAAATGCAGGCACTTTCAACCTTCCTATTACACATCACCAAGATTTAGTGTTGTTACAAGGACTCAAAAAATATGTTCAGAGTCTTATCCTTGAGGAATTTAGTGGAGGCGGGGACTGAACGAGTCAATTTCCAATAGATACCCATAAACTTTCCAGGATCCATTATCATTTAAAGTTTTAAAATGCTATTTGTTATATAGCAACAAAGAAGGAAAGGTGAGATTTTTTATGACACCCCTTAATATTAGGTTTCTATATGTCTATAACTTTAAAAAAGGTTACCTTTCTTAAATTTTACAGATTGTCTTAAGGAGCCTATTTTATATAACAGGTATTAAAATAAGTTTATCTGAATAAGGAATACATCTTGAGAAGTCCTTATTTTCTTACCCTCATAGAAGGGCTTTGTTTCTATTTGCATAATGGACCCAAGCAGTCAATGATTGGTTAAATTGCTCATTCTGCCTCTTGCCTGAGGCTTTGGCTGTGAGCAAGCACCAAACACAAAATCTGACTGCATGGAACATTAAACAGGTATTCTCCTTTTTAAACTTTGTGATCTCAATTTCCTAGAGTTATCCAATAGAAAGCAGATGCAAATTAGGAGTTCAATTCACAGAAATAATAGGTGCATTTATACTGGCTTCCCATGGAGATGCCTCAAAAAGAAGTATGGAAGGCACAGTTAGCACTTCCAAATGGATGCTCATTCCTACAGTTTCATAAATACTCTGCTTGTTCTCTTTAAATATTGACCTTTCCACACAGGCCACAAGGTGAGTGCAGACTCAAACAGACTGGAATCCTAGCACAAGGCTAGCTTCTCTAGAGCATGAAAATGCATTGATGTGCTTCACTGTTGCTTTTTCAGACACCAAGTAGCTGGGACAGATTTGCACAATCTGACTTGTGCCTGCAGAGCAGTGAGTGGATGAGCCTGGAAGCTAGCAGTGTTCTGGCATTCTCCCAACATAACTGGCAAAGGAAGGTCAGTCACCACAGAGTCACTGGGAGAGTTTGTTTCATATGTCTGTGTTTATTTTTGTGTTATGTTTTCTTGTTCTTTCTCTTCAGTTTTTCTTTGTAAGAAAAAAGAAAACAAAAAGAGAAGTAAATAATCAGTCCTAATAGCTATATGGATTTAGGATGCTCTTTAGAAAGTTTAGATCATGCTGGAGAGATGGCTCAGCAGTGAAGAGCACTGGCTGTTCTTTCAAAGATCCTGAGTTCAATTCCCAGCAACCACATGATAGCTCACAACCATCTGTAATGATATCTGGAGCCCTTTTTTGGTGTGCAGGCATATATGCAGTCAGAACACTGTATACATATTAAATAAATATTTTTTTTAATTAGATCAGGACCAGGGAGATGGCTTCAAAACCATGAGGATCTTAGTTCAGGTCTCTAATATCCACTTAAAAATAAAAGCTGGACACCCTGGCATATGGCTGCAACCCAGGTGAGGGAGGCAAAAATGAATGGATACCTGGGGTTTGCTGGGTAGTCAAAATAGCTGAATCAGTGAGCTCTGGGCTCAGTGAAAGGCCCTGTATCAGTCAGTCAGTCAGTCAGTCAGTCAGTCAGTCAGTCAGTCAATCAATGTGGAAAGCCATAGAAGAAGACACACAGTGTTGGCCTGTGACCTCCACATGTTCAAACACACACCAGACACCTCCAGTAAACACTCAGTTTCCTCAAAACACTCATGCATTTCTTATAAAGAGAATAGATGGTGCCTGGGTCTTTCTTGAGATTATTTTTTTGTCACAGAAGTCATCAGTTAAAATGTGATGGCTTTTTAAAAGCTGCCCACTTTCACAGAGGTTTTAATTCTACCTTACTTGTTTGCTGGCACCTTATGCAAAGAAAATTCATTTGTAAATGGAAGAAGCAAACATCAAAATCTGTTTGGGGAACACCTCATGTCCATTTCCCCTTAAAAAGACTTTTAAAAAGATGTACTTATTCTTTTTATGTGTGTAAGTGTTTTGCCTACATGTTTGTCTGGCATCACATGTGTGTCGTGCCTGTGCAGTCCAGAAGGAGGTTCTGAACCCGCTAGAACTGGAGTTATGGATGGTTATGAGCCCCAATATGGGTGCTGGGAATCAAACTGGGATCCTCTATAAGAGTAGCCAATGCTCTTAACCACTGATACATCTCCCTTTTTTTATCTTCAACCCTTCTTTTTCTCCTTCATTCTTCAGGTCTTATGTTCCAGGTTCAGGATATTGCTGCAATTGAGACTTCTCTTGGCCATGCTGCTTTTATATAATTATTAAATTGGTAGACTAGATTTTGTACCTATTATAGCTAGATAGTGATGAGATTAGCTACCTCATTTATAACCCCATAACTGGCATCTCAGACTTTAGTAAAAGTAAATTCTGCAGCAAACTCAGCTATACACACAGACATGTCTTAGAAATCATGTATTTTAAAGGCCATGGCAATAGAGGTTCACCAGACTATTCTGTACTTTGATAGGCAATGGTTCCCTTGAGACATCTATGATGGTCTCTAGAAACTATGACAGTGGATTCAGGATTTGGTGAGCTTGCAGTGAACATCATAAAGTCACAGCTGGTGCCAGATCCCACATATCACAACTTCCTCTGGAAGAGAATCTTTCTATAATGAATTCTTATGAACAAGGAATACCTGAATCAACTGGGTCTGGATTACTAATTTACACACACACACACACACACACACACACACACACACACACACACACACACACACCACATTACCTTTTAGTTCAGAATGGATCATATATATATAATATATATATATATATATATATATATATATATATATGACAACTGTCAAAGGATCTTCTTTTCCTCTCCCTGTTCAGCTGTCACAAAGCTTGTCTACTTTGGCCAAGGAATTTTGAAATTCTATGTGGGAGATTTTGTACTTTGTAGTGCTGTGCCAGCATCCATATCACCATGATTACCTCTCCTCCAAAGCCTTCTCTAGCTTTCAGTTGCATGAGACCTTAAAGGAAATGTCTCTCCTGGGACTTGTTAAAGAGAAGAGGAGCTCACGGAGAGTATTTCTTCTTATTATGTTCAGAATGTTAAAAGTAGCAAGATGGCATGACATGGAATTTTATCATAAAGGGTAGTCAAACGAACATATACATTATTTTTGGTAGTTTTGTAGAGCATTTGCACATGTTGTCTGTGAATATATATATATATATATATATATATATATATATATATATATATATATATATGTTCTCATAGTTGGAGGTGCATCTGTTCACATAGAGGCCTGTGTCTGATACCAAGTTTTCTTCCATCATTCTCCACTTTATTCATTGTGACAAGGTCTCTTGGTTGCACCTAGAGCTTCTGGATTTGGCTATTACAGCTAAGCAGCTTGCTCAGAGAATTCCCTATCTTCACCATCCTAGCACTGGAATTACATGTGGCCTATCACACCTTCACATACTTTATGTGGAAGAATCTGACCTCCAGGCCTTGTGTCTTCACAACAAGTATTGTACATTCTGAGACATCTCATTCACTCCATGTAAAAGGTTTTGAATTGAGACTTCCTCCCATTTGTAACTTGACTCAATCATTTACTGCTGTATAACTTTGTCTATACATTGTTTAATATCATGGGTATTCCATTCCTTATCTGTAAATTTCCAGTAATTTCTTAAATGTTATAACATACAATTAGCTTAGACAGAGTATCTTACCCTGGTGAATAATAAGAGTAGGCACATAAAATTGTTTTTGTTGTTGATAATGATATTTTTGCTTACTCTCGGGATTTTTGTGAAGTTATGAAGAATCATTGAGGTCCAAAAAGTGATAAAGTTATTTTTTATTAAGTACATGGAATGAAGCCAGATTTGAACATTTATGGATTGACAGCAGATTGACCTAGCAGTCAATATAAATGAGAGCTTCTTTATGCACAACTTGCTCGCCATAGTTCAATTCATGCCTGAATTCTAGGATTGTCATCAGTATGCAACTCTCATTTATAAAAGACAATGATTTCATATATATAAGATACTGTATTATACATGTGTGCTGATCCCATTCAGAAAGGAGACAGAAGATTTTGGTGGAAATCTATATAATAATTCTAACAGAAAGCAATTGATTCTCACAGTGGGAATTCTAACAGTGTTACTGTACTAGCTTTAGGTTCCTACAATCCACCTCTGTTGAGGTTGCAATTCTAACTCTACCTTTTATAAGCTTTGAAACCTCCTTTGCAACCTCTGTGAATTAAGAGAAAGAGAAAATGAGTGGAGGTGGATGAAATAAAATCCAAGAAGCTTAGTCACATGCTGAATACTTTTGCCTAAGGGGTCCCAGAAGATCTCTGGTGATCTATTGATGAATTTAGCCCATTTTTTTATGTTACTCATACAACCCAATACTTTGCTCATAATAGGAAAGTTCTCTAGGACAAACAACATGTCTATCTCTGGCATTACAATGTATAATTTGACCCATCAGAAAATTTGCTTAATATTCCAGTCACTGGGGAAATATTTGAATAAAAACCTATATGCTCCCATCAGAAACAGTAAAGACTTACTCTTAGTCCTAGATCAGAGTGTAAGAAAGGCATAGTGGCACAATGTCTTGGTCCAGACTATCACAACAGAACTGACATAAATGACATCCGACTGTGCTTGGCCACAGCTCCCAATGTACACAGGAGTGTCACAGTGAGCCAAAGCTTACTTTCTCTTCTCAGGCAAGTCCTATGGACTGTTTCTGGAGAATGGTATGACTCTAGGATGCCTGCTGATACTGTGTGTTTGTTAATTTCTTCAGGACACTGAACTCTGGTCAAACCCAAGGCTGTACTACAGGAGCTCTCTAGAGCTCCAGGAACAGGTACTTGCCTCCCTTTGTCATGCAGACATTTTGCAAGTTTATGAGTAAGTATGCCTTACATGTTACTGAAGAAACTATGAAGTATGAAATCAGAGAAACGACATTAGAGTAATGAAAACAAACACATTTGCTTTTCCATATGTATTTGAGTCACTGAACTGAACATTGCTTTCACCCCTATAATTGCCATTAGAAATAGTCACCATTGTGCCCTTCCTTTTAAAAATGATTTAAAACTGTACAAAGTCACACAAATCACTGAGATATAGGTTCAGAAAACATGATTCCAGAAGACACTGTTAACCTTCCAACAGTAACACAGCTTTTTCACAGGTCTTCCTGATCCTTAGGCCACAAGCCAACACACCAAAACATGCAGAAAGCAGTCACTATTTAAGCCATGAAGAAATGTACAACCAGTGCTACTCTTGGTCAGAGTATCACTCTCTTGGCAGATAGTAAAGATAATCTGTTCCCCAATCTTTTTTAGATGGACCAGAATCTCTTCTTCACATTTTATCTTCTTGTCTGAATCTCTCTCTCTTTCCCTCTAACAACCCTCCATGCTTTTTCTCCCATTCTATATCCCAATTAGAATTTTGAATTACTTGCATACAGTTCTCATAGGACTCTATGCAGTCTTTCCACTGCCCAGAGCACTATCTACTCTTGTATAAAGGAAATAGTGATTCCTTCTAATAACCTAATCTTGATGTTTGACATTGAGAGACTCAAAAGTTTTTAAATCACATTTCCCATGATTTTGCATCATTTTGAAATAGCACATTTGTAAAGACAGAGAAAGGGCTGGTGCTCACAAACCTAGGTTTCCCAAATTTACGAACTGTAGAGGTTTGCCTCACACAGATCACAGAGTTTGGTATCTCTTGCTTTGTAGTACCATTCCTGTTTACTCAATGGTAAGATACACCTGTCAGCGTTTGTATTGAAGATCTCACAGTCAGAGACTGTATGGAGTGATAACATTTGAGACTTATTCACATTTTCTTTACAATATTTCTTGTGTATTTTGTGTGCCTGTCATCTTAGAAACTGCTTAGATGTCACCTGCTGCCAAGTGACCACTTTGGAGAGTCCAAAAGCAACTAAGAAAAGAAAGATAAAACTTTACCTTACCCTGTGAGTCACAGTGTGTCATTGCTTGTTTAATCATTTTTAATTGAGAATTACTTACCATATCATATGCAGCAGTGAACAAAAACCTGACAGCAAAAGTATCTTTCCATGTGACCTTTTACATTTTAATATACTGAATAAATTGTCCCATAGAAAATTTGCATATGCTCTTACATGTGGTCTCAGGCTTTAAAACTCGAGCCTCCAAAGCAGGATGTTATGATACACACATGGCATTATTCTAGTGCTAGAGAGGTGGAGAAAGGCAGATCAAGAGTCCAAGGTCATCTTAGTTACATACTGAATGTGAAACCAGCCTGGTGACATGATCTCATGCCTCAAGAAATAAATTAGCCCATTTTATGGGAAAATAATTCGTTTTATAATTAGGAAAGAGTTTTTCCAAGGCTTAATTTCCCCTTCCTACTGGACATTGTGTTCATGATTGCAATCATTGTTCTTAAAATAATAAAAGGCTTCAGAGATGGTGTGGGGTAGGGGAATACAGGTTAGGAACATTCCTGTTGGGGCTTGAATTTGCACTCGGCCTCCAGGAAGACATTGGTTCCAGTGTCTTGTTTCAAGTTTCCCTGGAAAGACCTTACTTTTCTTCCCACAAGCCAGATCTGTCTAATCTTTCACACTTCAGTCTGAATTTTCTTTTCTTCTCTCCATCTTTTCAAAGAACCTACTTCTTGTCTCAGAGATAAGATTACAAGATTTGCACCTTTTTTACTTCTGACACTGATATGAGCCCCAGCTGTCCCAGCTGGTGATCAAGATAGCAATCTTTATATACACACAATACCTCTGTTCCCTGAGTGGGAGGGAGGCTTCTTGTCGGTCTGGAATGAGGTAAGCTTTACTAGCCAAGCTTCTTTACTTCTTTATACAAAAAGGCATTGATGCTTACCCTAAATGGATAATTCCAATCAGATTTGCAAAGCAGAATGAACTGTAGTGCCCAACCTTGTATCAAACTCCCATTGCCCTACTAGTAGTATTGTAACAATTGCCTTGCAATGGGCATCCCTGCTTCTTTTCAAAGAGTTTTTCTCAACATTGGCCAATAGAATGATCTTTCTGTGGTGTAAATTTCTTCGTGCTCTTTTCCTATTTAAAACATTTCAGTCTTCTAGTGGCTTTTAGGATTAGAGCTCACAATCTGAAGATTGTATGTTAGGCCTTCCATGAGTTGTCTCTAGTTCCTTCCTTTTCCTCCCAGTCTCCACCCATCCTAAAGTGTATCTCATAGTTTACTAAGTGTGAAAAGAGCTTTCCTGACTTGGGTTTTGCACAAGATGTACTATTGCTCAGGATATTGTACATCTCCCTGACCACTAACTCCATGGACCAGGCATCACCTTTGATCATGAAAACACTCTGTGCATGGAGTAAGACTTTTTGGCTGCACCTAGCCAATACAATGATGACCTAGGAATTTCTCAGTTAACTTGAGGGTCATTATTTACCTTTTTGTCTGGTTCCTTGTTTTGAGCAGCAATATGCATACACTGTTGGTGTTTATAACTGGAGGTTTAGTGAAGTTAGAAATTCTATTTGAAGCTGACTCTCCAAGCTGCTGTTCAAGTCTATATTTTAGTAACCTCCCTAAAAATCATAATTTCAGAATCCCTATTAGGTATTAGCATTTTTCCTATGTGCAGAGGGAAAAAAAGGTAAAACTCCTTTCTCCTGGAATGGACAATGTGTTAACAAAGAACATCCAAACAACAACAAAGTGAAGCAGATTGAAGCAAGAGAGCCAAATTTTACAAAGCTTTCCAGTAGGGGATTTCTGGCAAGGGGGCTATTTGAGGAATTAGAATGGTAAGCAGAGTGGTTTTTTTATTTGTTTATTTGGTTGATTTTTGGAAAAAGAACTATTAAAACAGAGGAAACAGCAAGAATAAGCAAGTGGAATATGCTCCTGTTTGGTATGATGCACAAAGAGAAGATTGCCATGCTGTAGTGTCAAGAAGTGGTAAAAAATGTCAATCATTCTTACCACTCCCAGTAACTATCAAGCACTATAATTGAAAAGGGGATGAGAAGAATTTAAGAACCAGGTGATAGGGAAAAGTGCTGTCAAACTTGGTATTTACTGGTTGCCTCCTATATGGAATTGACACTGAGAGTGAAGCAAAGAGACCAGTAAAGAGCATCTGATTCCTGACAACATGGAAACCATGTTAGGGTGTAGGGACTCAGATGTGTTATGCTGGATTGAATCTGAGAGGCTTTGGGAGAACAATCATAAAAGACTGAGTATCAGGCTAATAGCTGAGATGGGGAGTAGGCCAAGAAGAGCAGACTCTCATAGTATGAGGAATTACAAAACAGAGTCAAGACTCATGATATCAAAGCTAAAGTAAAACATAATTAGTCCTTGCCATGATGAGAATAGATAATAAGATGTAGCAATGGGTTCCTGCACTTTCTTCTTACTTTCCTGTCTTTTTCAGTTTTGTTTTTGTTTTTATTCATAAAGAAAAATCTGACACCATCCATGTTATAAATTTAAGAATGAAACACTTTTACAGTACACAGTTAAGTAATTGAGTTGTGCTTTCTTATGATAAATCTTTCCACCAAAAGCCACCAAGCCCCACCGCCACTTGTGTGCTTTATGCCACCGCCCGCCCAGGTTAGGGCCCCCATTAATACACAGAAACTTGTATTAGGTTCAAATGCTGCTTGGCCAATGATTAGGATTTCCCATCTGTTAGCTCAGTCTTAATTATCATAAATGTATATATTTTATAAGACTTATCTTATAGAGGATGCCTTTCGCTGGGGCACTCTCTTGCTGGTGGCTCACATCCCGTCGCTGGAGGAGGCAAAGGGGAAAGGGACAGTGCTTTTCATTTAACTTTGCATTTTAAATTGCATTCCTTTTTATTTTTTGTTTTTCAGAAGACACACACTGGTCATAAGTAAAAAACATGACATTTTCTCACTGGGCAGAACATACCGCACTTGATATTTCAAGTGTGTACCTTTCATCATAGGAGCATGAGGAAGCACTGAATGAGACAGAGAGAGAGAGAGAGAGAGAGAGAGAGAGAGAGAGAGAGAGAGAGAGAGAGAGACAGAGACAGAGACAGAGACAGAGACAGAGACAGAGAGAAGTAGAAAAAATAGTCAATTACAATTTTGCACTATCTGTTCTCCTCTAGGAAGACAAAGTATTTTTTGGATACATGTATAGACCTTCAAAATTAAACTCAGTTAAGAACAACTAAACCAGTCTATATGTTGGAGATTTTTATGGCTTCAATGGGCACAAAGGTTTCCTGTCATAGGAATGGGATACTGATACTCATACTTGCCTCTCTATACACTCTGGGACACAGAGCAGATGCACTTACAGATACCAAATACACAAACTTGACAGAGGAGTGAAGAGCATGACAGCTTTAAGTTCTCCAAGAAAATAAGTTACTGTAATCAATGAATTGAAGGCTAATTATGAGGACTTCTTAGAGGGAAGGGATCTTGTTGACACAATTCTCCATAACTTTAAGACATTGCTGTTTAGATTATTTCTTAGTCAGATTCTATACTTAAAATCAATTTTTCTTCTCCAAATAGGTTCAGTATTTCTTCCTTCCTTAAAAACTAAATTTTAGTAGTTATGATAGAGAGAAAGTAAGATAAATGTTCTATTTATCCTAGGGCATTTCTGATGATTTAAAGGGAAATAACTGTTTTGCTGGTGGGTTCTAAGATGACATAACCTCTTGAATTCTTCCCTTTTTCCCTTGGGCAGGAGTTCAGCACTTTGGATATACTAACCAGAAAGACATTATTCATCATTTTAGAAGAAAAGTGAGCACCTACTAAGCCCAAATAAACAAGGTTCTATGGTCTCAGGACTAGAGACTTTTTCTACTAATACAGAGTCTCACCATGTGCTGTCCTTAAATGCCCAGTTCTGTTGTTGCAAAATGCATCTCTGAGCTAGCCCTCATCTAAATGCCTATAATAACTGGTTAATTCATAGTTGTAGAAGATTAAATAACATCCAATATAAGCATAGTTAAGCCATTTCTAACCATAACATGTTTATTAACTCATCTCAATTTTCAGCTGCTAAATTACTCAAGAACAGGGACACCCATCACTGAATCTCCACCACACAGTACTTTTTAAATATCAAGTTAGGGTATCTTAATATGAATTACTGTGACTCTTCTCATGGATTTCTTTCAGAGGCTCTTGCATTTTGAAGCCCCCAAAGGTCCCCAGGGTTGATGTATTATTTTGTCTTTTCTGCAGTGAGCCAACTTAAGGCCCTGGTGGAGTTACCCTTCATAGTTCATGCACTAGTATGACCACATGCACCCACAAGGTATTTGACCATGTGCACTATGAGACACTTGACTACATGTACCTAAGACATGTTTGATAATGTGTGTGCACAAGATGCTTGAAATGTGGCAAGTGCAACCAAGAAAAACAGATTAACTTTTTAAAGAATTTGAATTTCAAATTGAGTTTTGTTCAGTTAATGGAAATTTTAAGTATGTTGGGAATATGTTTGCCCTTCCCCTATAACAAGATTGATGACTACCTTAAATGCCATCCTAGAGCCTTCATCCAATAACTGATGGAAGCAGAAGCAGAGACCCACAGCTAAGCACTAAGCTGAACTCCTGGAATCAAGTTGTAGAGAGGGAGAAGTGATAAGCAAAGGGGTCAAGACCAGGCAGGGGAAACCCAGAGAAACAGCTGACCTGAGCAAGTGGTATTTCTTGGAACCAAGTATGACAGCTGGGGAACCAGCATAGTACCGAACCAGGCCCCCTGAACATGGGTGTCAGTTAGGAAGCCTGGGCAGTCTATGGGGCCTCTGGCAGTGGAGCAATTATTTATCCCTAGGGCACCAATGGACTTTGGGAGCCCATTCCCCCGTGGAGAGATACCCTGTCAGGCTAGATACACAGGGGAGGGCCTAGTCCCTGCACTAAATGATTTGACAGACTGTGATGATCCTCAATGGAAGGCCTCACTGTCCCCTGGACAGTGGATGGGGGATGGGATGGGGGGGTCATTGCTGGGGCATGAGAGGATGGGAGGGAGAGGGAACTGGGATTCATATGTAAAATAAGATTGTTTCTAATTTAAATAAAAATTTATATAGAATCAAAAAAGAAATGTCAAAAATAATAAATCAACATTTTCTTTCAATTTTATCAAATTAAAACTCACATCAAGTAATTATTTTTTAAGAAACAAGCAGAAACGGTTGACCTGACCTTCTGAGAGCATGGAGACCCTAGTCATAAAGTTGGGGAAACAGCATTGGACCAAACCAAGCCCTCTGAATGTGGGTGCCAGCAAGGAGGCCAAGACAGTCTATGGGACCTCTAACAGTGGAGCCAGTCTTAAACCCTAGATGATAAATGGACTTTGGGAGCCCATTCTCTGTGGAGGGATACTATTGCAGCCCAGATACAGCAAGGAGGGCCTACGCCCTCCCCCAAATGATATGATGGACTTTGAAGGTCCACCATGGAGGGCCTCACTATCCCTGGGGAGGAGTTAGGGGATGGGTTGGTGGGTTGGTGGGGAATATGGGAGGATGGAAGAGTAAGGGAATGGGGGGATGGATATGTAAATATGAGTAGAAATTAAAGAATTTGAAGAAAAAAAGAAAATTCTGCATAGTATTTGAGATATGCTGTAATTTTAGAGTTATAGTTTCAAAAAGTTAAATCCTTGATAGTGATATTTATAATGATTGCATGTTGAAATAATAATAATATGATCAATTATATAAAATACATAACTGAGTTAATTTAACCTGCTTTTGGTTTGTTTGTTTCCATTTTTCATTTTATAAATGTGGCTGCTAGAAAGTTAAACTTACTTGTTACCTTCTCTATATTCAGTCAGAGTGTGCTGTTATAGAGAGTCCCTATTCCTGGAAGGTTGTGTACTGCTGTTGTTCAATGTAAGTAAAGCTCAATTTGAGTCCACTTGAAATGATGAAGATGAACATGGTATCCATGATAAGACAAATATCATTAAATGATACTACTCAGGTGGGATTTTAGAGTTGGCATAGCATTCTTACCTAGAACATGATTTTGAATTCCATGACTACACAAAAATTCACCAGATCTAAATGATTTGCTCAGTCTCCGTGTCCATAAATTGCAAGAAGATGGATATCAGAACCCACACATTCTGTTCAAAACTGTTTCTACTTGCTTCCCATGTCCCATTTTATTTAAAGTCACGTCATTTTAATTACAATAGAGTGTTTGGTATAATTGGATACCCCCATTCGTTATAAGAGTGAACAATGGTTAGGTTTTAGGAATTTGTTTTAGAACTTTTCTATTGATTTATTTACTTTTCCCACAAAACTACAAGAAAATTCAGATCCAGTCCCATATAATATTGATAACTTTTTGAAGTGAATCTTCTACTTATGTTTTATGAACTCTCCTACATAGTAGAGATCTGAAATTCCTCTTGACTTATGACACATAGTTATACTTCCATCCTCTTGCCAGATTTGAACAAATGCACATTGCACGATCTGAGAATTCTTTTTGCAACTTGTTCAATAGTTCAAAGCAGGAGAATTTTCCTGACTGCTGTCCTAAAACCTTGATGGAAACAATTTGAAGACAATATTTGTAGTGGTCTTCTTATGACATTATGAGAGTAGAAAATAGAAAAGAATTGCTGACAATAGGGTAACAGATGATTGCAGCAGATTCATTAAGCTTATGAATAGTATCCTCCATGTTGTCATTATTCACTATGTTACTTAATTTTAATATCAAAGAGCCAATTGGGAGAAATATGACTGTTTTATAACTAGAGACCAAGAGTCTGGGAATAGCAAGTAGTGATGTAACATCAAACCTGAACTGTTATAGCATTTCCTTTCTTTCTATAATTTGACAAAGATGGTTCAGCAGTTAAGAGTGCTTGGAAAAAACTGGAGTTTAGATCCCAGAACTAGAGGAGTAGATTATAAACTGTAACTTTTATAGCCTGTAACTCCAACTCCAGGGGATCTGACATCATGCATTCTTCTGACCTCTTCAAGCAGTACACATATACACACCTACACACAAGTGTGCATGCACAAACACATACACACACATCAGTAAAAATAAAAACAAATCTTTCAAATGGACAGTTATGATTAACTGCAATAAGAGTTAATATTCTCTCTAGAATTATGGTATTATTAGAGAAAAATTAAGTAATAAGGTAGCAGAAAGTACATATAGTAATAGAGTAGATATAGTAATTAAGTATGTTACATCCATATATGAAAATGCCACCAATCCCCCATTAGTTTATATCATTCCTATGTATTAATAATAAGTATTACTTACAGTACTCAACATTCAAAATATTCAAAATTATCAGTATTTAAATTATAGGCATGACACTCAATCCCTGCTTAATAAAATTTTGCATTCATCCATTTATTTAACAAGTGTTGGCTATTGTGAAACTCTGTGTTCAACATGCCTTGGCATCTGAGAACATTTATTTCTCCTGAAGATGACTTTAGTTTGATTGCTTGTACCCACATGACAGCACATAATCACAGTCAGTATCCTTTCCTGGCTTCTGCAGGCACTAGGCCTACATATTGGGCATATACATATACATATGCATATACATATACATATACATATGCACTCACACATAAACATAAAATAAAGAAATCTATTTATTAAAGTCCTGCATGTTGAGATTAATGAATTAGATGTATGCTATTGATGAGAATTACTTGTTTTTTATTAGTAAAAATGTAATAATCTCTGTGGAGAGATACTATTATATATTCCTGGCTATGCAGATGACAGAAATTGACCTTCCTTGTTGGATTTTGTCATCTTGATACATACCTGCACATATCTGGGAAGAGAGAATCTTAACTGAGAAGTTTTCTTTCTAAGATTGGCCTGTAGGCAGTCTGTGGGATAATGCCATGGTTAATGATTGATGTGGGAAGGACTAACCCAGCGTGGGTTGTGCTATCCCTGGGCAGGTTATCCTAACTTGTATAAGACAGCAAGCTGAGCAAGCCATGGCAAACACCTCCATGGCTTCTGCTTCAGTTTCTGCCTCCAAGTTCATGGCCTGACTTCTCTCAGTGACAGTTATAAACTTAAAGTTTTTCTTTCCCAAGTTGTTGATCATGGTGTTTTATCACAGAAATGGAAATCCTTACTAAAACTTTGAGCACTCTTCTACCTAAAAGATCAGGTTAGGAGCTACAATGTCAGTCATGGATACTTCTCGATCTTTTGTGATCTGCTCTTTTAACTGCTAGACCTGACATCCTCTCTCCCCATAGCTGATGGCATGTTTTATTTGGTGATGTCTTTGAATGACAGTTGCAATGATCTTTTAACTTGTCCATGGACTTCAACCCGAACCTGTTCTTCACAGTAGTGCTGGGATCAGAACCCCACTGTGTAGACTCAATTATGATGAATGGCCTGCATAGCTGCTTCCCACCCCATGCCCCCAACCTTGAACTCCAACATCTAGAGTTGTTCACAGTGTCTCCAACAAGGCCAACTGACTGGGAGCTCCAGGCCCGAGGTTGTTTCTGCCTCTACCCAGAATTCATTTTCTCTGTTTCTGTACATAATAGTTGCCTACTAATCTTTCACAAGCTATTTCAACAGCTTCTGTTACCCTCCATTTCCACCTCTAAGACCAGCACTTAGATTAAAAGCGACTTCTCCCCATAAATAGCAGAAACATGTTACTGCAGTGCTACAAATGATTAGCATTATTTTTCATTTGCTTAGGAACCCATTTAGTCTATATTTGTATGAAGAGAGGAATGTACTATGCTCAGTTCAATGTCTAGAATGCAGCAGGCACTTCACAATTGTTTACTGTCAAAATCAACTAATAGTAATCACTTTTTCAGAACTTTTAGCTGATGCCCATGGAATGCAACACAAAGTGCAAGCTCTTCTTAGCTGCTTTTTATAACCTTCTCACCTAATGTAGACTCCCCACTCTTTCTATGTCCATGCATTTATTCATGTTCCTGTAAACTAGAATAAACTCTCCCCCAATGGGTCTCCACATTTCAGTCTTCTAGCCCTCAGCTTATCTGAGTTCACAGCTGAACTATTTCAGGACCTACTGAAGACCAAATGAGAACAGGCTTGTGGGAGCTCTTTGTTACCTATGGATGTAAAGAGAGTGGGTGTACTGAAATGTAGGGCAACTTAAAAAACAAAATCTAAAATATTCCAGAACCATTGTTTTATACCCTAGGTTGTGCAAATATTGTCTTTGCTGAAATCCTGAGGATACTTTGCCTTCTCTGACATGTTCCTTTGTGCTTCCAGCTTTTCTTTCTCTTTCCTTCCCCCATCTTTCTTCCCTTTATCATCCTTCCTCATTCTTTTTTCCTTTGGTGATACATTTTAACTCTGACTCCACCTCTAGGTACAACATGGGCTCCTGACCTCCTTTCCACCACTCATTCTAACTCCAGCTGATTTTCCTAACAGGCTGGAAAGAGCCTTGAGGATCAACCACCTCATTCCCCATGAAACCTTTGAGTCTTTTCTCACACATCTTCTCACAGAATTCTCCATGAAACTAGAAGCTGCATTAAAAAAAAAAAAAAAAAAGAGCTTTCTGTGTCTCCCTGGAAGGGAGTGAATTCACTGTGTGTAGGCTGTCTCAAGCAGATAGGAATGCCAGCACTTACTCTGCTGGTAGCATGTACTTAAATGCTTTGCTAAACATTTGGGGACATTTAGTTTCATGAAAAGAAATCACAGAAATGAAGTCTCTTTTTGCCTTTGTTCTTTTTTTTTTAGTTCAAATTAGGAACAAACTTGCTTCACATTTCAGTCCCTTCTCCCTCTCCCACTCCATCCCCTCCTCCCAACCCCCCACCAGCTCCCCACCCCAACCAACCTCAATTCCCCAGTGAGGGTAGGGCCCTCCACTTGGGCTCTCCAAAGTCCACCATATCATCCTGGTCTGGGCCTAGACCCTCTTTCATGTGTCCAGGCAAAGAGAGCATCCCTTCACATGGTATGGGCTCTCAAAGTCCCTTCTTACACCAGGGAAAAATACTGATCCACTACCAGGGGCCCAATAGAGTGCTGAGGCCTACTCATTGACATCCATGTTCAGGGGTCTGGATGAGTCATGTACTGGCCTCCCAGACAGCAGTCTGAAGTCCATGTCTTTGTTCAGGCTAGCTGTTTCTGTGGGTTTCACCAGCCTGGTCCCGAACCCTTTGATCTTCATTCCTCCCTCTCTGCAACTGGGTTACAGAGTTCAGGTCAGTGTATAGCTGTGGGTGTCTGCCTCTGTTTCCATCGGCCACTGGATGAGGGCTCCAGGATGGCATATAAAGTAGTCATCAGTCTTATTATAGGGGAAGGGCATTTAGGGTAGCCTCTCCACCATTGCCTAGATTGTCAGTTGGTGTCATCCTTGTAGATCTCTGGAAATCTCCCTAGTGCCAGATCTCTCCTTGGACCTATAATGGCTCCCTCTGAGTGGGGAACCAAAATATTTCCTCTATGGAATATTTTGAGATCTAGCCTTTGGTCTCATTAAACATGGAGCACTGGAAAGCTCCAGCCCATTATTGTATTTTTAATGCCAGTAGGGCTACTATTGTTTACCATGGCCTCAGGGTAATATGCCTCCTAATTTGCATCTCTATGCACCTGAGCATCTGAATAGGGCCTCACCTGGGCAGGGAGAGCAGAGGTGTGAGTAACTTGTGAGGACAGAAGGTTAGGAGTTAGGGGCAAGCAAAAAGAGAGCAGAGGAAAAAAAAGAGAGATGGTTCCCTTGTGGTGTTGGCAGGATGGTTAAGAAACACCAGAAAAGATGGCTAATAAAGAAATGACTCTAGTTCTACAATGTGGAATTGAGAGCTCTCTGAAGATGACAAGATGCCTGTGTTTGGTCTTTATCACCATTGGGTTGCTAAGAGCTTCCAGGTCCACACACCTCCACTCAGGTAGAACCTCATGGTCGTCGTGGGTTAAAGCTGAGACATGCTGGGCCATGACACCTCTGTTATGGTATCTCTCATCCTGCTCTTCTCTATTCTTCCACCAACTCAACCTTTTAGCTTGTCCATTCCCTCATGCCCCCTCCTTTTCTACTCCTCTCATTCTGCCAGCTCACTCTCCCCTACACTCATGGTCCCAAGTAGATCAGGAGATCCTGCCCCTTCCCATTCTCCGGTGTCCATGCATTTTTCTCTTAGAGTCCTTCTTGTTTCTTAGTTCCTTTGGTGATGAGGATTGTAGGGCTACTGATTTTTTTTAAATAATTTTCTATCCTACTACTTTGCTGAAGGTGTTTATTAGCTGTAGGAGTTTCCTGGTAGAGTTTTTCAGGTCCCTTACATATCATCTGCAAATAGTGAAAGTTTGACTTCTTCCTTTCCAATTTGTATCCCCTTGATCTCCTTTTCTTGTCTTTTGCTCTAGCTAGAACATCAAAAACAATATTGAAGAGATATGGAGACAGTGGACAGCCTTGTCTTGTTCCTGATTTTAGAGGAATCACTGAGTTTCTCTCCATTTAGTTGGATGATGGCTGTTGATTTGCTGTATATTGCTTTTATCATGTTTAGATGTGTTCCTATTATTCCTGTTCTCTCCAAGATCTTTATCATGAAGGGATGTTGGATTTTGCCAAAGGCTTTTCAGCATCTAGTGAGATGATCATGTTGTTTTTCTTTTCCAGTTTATTTATATGGTGGATTGCATTGCTGGATTTTTGTATGTTGAACCATCCTTGTATCCCTGTGATGAAGCCTACTTGAACATGGTGGATGGTTTTTCTGATGTGTTCTTGGATTGTGATTCGCCAATATATTGTTGAGTATTTTTGCATAGATGTTCAGGAAGGATATTTGTCTGTAGTTGTCTTTTTTATTTGTATCTTTGTGTGGTTTGGGTATCAAAGTAATTGTAGCCTCATAAAAAGAGTTTGGCAAAATCCTTTCTGCTTCTATTGTGTCAAACAATTTGAGGAGTACTGGTATTAGCTCTTGTTTGAATTTCTGGTAGAATTCTGAAGTGAAACCATCTGGCACTGGCCTTTTTTTGGTTGGCAGACTTTTGATGACTGTTTCTATTTCATTAAGGGTTATAGGTCTATTTAAACTGATTATCTGTTCTTGGTTTAATTTTGGTAACTGATATCTATCCAGAGAATTGTCCATTTCCTTTAGATTTTTGAATTTTGTGGAGTAAAGTTTTTCTAAGTATGACCTGATGATTCTCTGGGTTTCCTCAGTATCTGTTGTTATATAACCCCTTTCATTTCTGATTTTGTTAATTAGCATGCTCTCTCTTTGCCTTTTGGTTAGTTTGGATAGAGGTTTGTCTATCATGTTGATCTTCTCAAAGAACCAACTCTTTGTTTCATTGATTCTTTGTAATGTTTTCCTGGTTTCTACTTTATTGATTACAGGCCTCAGTTTGATTATTTCCTGGTGTCTACTCCTTTGTGGTGAGTTTGCTTTTGTTGTTGTTGTTGTTCTAAAGCTTTCAGTTGTTCTGTCAATTCTCTATTGTGACTATTCTCCAGTTTCTTCATGTGATCACTTAGTGCTATGAACTTTTCCTCCTAGCACTGCTTTCAGAGTTTCCCATAAGTTTGTGTATGTTGTGTCTACATACTCATTAAATTCTAGGAAGTATTTAATTTCTTTTTATTTCTTCCTAGACCCAGGAATGGTGCAATTGGGTATTATTCAATTTCCATGAGTTTGTAGGTTTTCTGCAATTTGTATTGTTGTTGAATTCTAACTTTAAAGCATGTTGATCTGATAAGACACAGGTTGTTATTTCAATTTTTTGTATCTGTGGAGGTTTGCTACGTTGCCAAATATGTAGTCAATTTTAGAGAAGGTTCCATGTTGCACTGAGAAGAAGGTATATTCTTTTGTGTTTCGAGGGAATTTTCAATAGATGTCTGTTAATCCCAGTTGGGTCATAACTTCTGTGAGATCCTTTGTTTCTTTGTTAAGTTTCTGTTTGGTGGTCCTGTCTAGTGGTGAAAGCTGGGTGTTGAAGTCTCCTACTATAAGTGTGTGTGGTTTTATATGTGCTTTCAGCTTTAGTAATGTTTCTTTTACAAATGTGGGTGCCTTTGTATTTGGGACATAGATATTCAGGATTGAGACTTCATCTTGATAGACTTTTCCTGTGATGAGTATAAAATGTCCTTCTTCATCTCTTTGATCCACACTACCCACTGAGTCACAGCAGTTGCTTACCATCCCACTGCCTCATGGGTCACATTTGGTTTTCCTTCTGAATTCTTGATCGCCTGGCACAGAAGATATACCTAAACACATTTTAGTTTGAAGTCTAATTTGTTAGATATTAGGATTAGTACACCAGCTTGTTTCTTGGGTTTGCCTTTGTTCTTTAAGGTAATGTGTTTTCCTTCATTCATTTAGGAATTTTCTCTTCAGGTACTTCTCAGGGACCTGTAGAAAGGATTACTAAATGTATGTAGGAAACCTCACTTTTAGCTTAGCCATTTTTCCTAATGTCCCTCTATTTCTCCATTTCTCTGAAAAGCAAAAGATGACAGAGTGAGAGACAATGATCATCATGTGCTTAAGCAGTTGGGAGTCTGTATAGTGCAGGGAGCATCCTCCTCCCATGCAATATCCAATGTGCTGTGACTGGACTCAGACAAGCCAGTGGCTTCTGGATCAATGTTTTCAGCTCCCTATCTTCTGCTGTTTGCTGAGACATTCATTTCTGGATGAAAAGCACATTCCCTTCTTCCATTGCTTTTTCTGCTCCCCTGATTGGACAACCATGCATCCTGGAACCTGTGGACACCATAAGGCTTCCACTAGTAGCTGCTCTCTGTAATTTTCTGTCAGGGGACTGTGAGGAGTAGAAATTACTTCCTGGGACACACTACTCACTGAGTCACAGCAGTTGCTTACCATCCCACCTCCTCATGGGTCACATTTGGTTTTCCTTCTGAATTCTTGATCGCCTGACACAGAAGATACACCTAAATACATCATCACCAGCTTGCTGACCAGGCATAGCCTCACAGAATTATGCCTATATCTGTCATCTCTTTGCTTCACTTTGTTATCCAAGATGCTGAGGCCTTCTATAGAGGCCAGCAGTTATGGTAGGTCTCATCATAGAATACCCACCTTTTTTTTTAATTTGGAGAATTTTTAAAATAGATAATCTTTGGAATTAAGATGCTACATGTACATTCCTAAGATGTTAACACCAGTACATATTTATACTTGCATTTTTATACAAAAATATTTTATTCATTGTCCATTATCTTTTTTATTATTTTTTGGCTCTATCATGTGCCTTTTCTTTCATCTATCTATCTATATATGGGCATACACATACATTCAAGGGTGTAATAAATATTTATTGATATGTCAGATATTTATCTGACATGTGATATATGTTATATTAACAGTATCACATTGGTAGCACACACAAGACTCTTCCCTTTAAGAGACCATAGTACAGGAATATAATTAAACACCTACAGATTAAATATATATCGGCCATCTTTCATAAAATTTAATATCTATATTTAACATTAATAATTTAATATAACTTCAATATTGGCCCAATTAAAGGTCTATGATATCTAAAATGCAACAGAAACATCGCATACTTGAAGCAGAAATCTCAGCCAACCATGTTCTAATAATTCAAAGAAAAGGAAGCTAAGGGGTCAGCTTTTGCTTTGTCACAAGAGGCACAAAAAAAGTTTGTGACAATGCTTAATTACATCCTTTACATCAACTCAGCCTAGATTACATATTGAGGGTGATGCTACCAACAGACAGTTTTATCTAAAGACACATTCTATCCCATTAGTTAGGAGATGCAATAGCTGCCTGCTCACAGAGGAGGGCAGAGGTGACTCTTCCCGGTGGCCTGTAATCAAGTGCCTGTTGCATTATGAGATCAGACTGGAAGGTTCCAAATGACACTTCAGGTTTCAGCTGTATTCTTAATGGTACATTATGTGTCATTTGATCCAGAAAGATGGTAATGCCCTATAAACACACTGGAAATGTAGTTAATAAGGGAGGATGAATCAAGTCATTATCTAGTGGCAGTTCATGGTCTAATGTTTCTTCTTTCCACATACATGTGCACACAGTTTCTCGTGCATGCATGCGAACACACACACACACACACACACACACACACACACACACACACACATATATATATATATATATATATATATATATATATGGTAAGGTATAAATTGTCATTCAGAGAGCATAATACTAAGGATGATGTGTACTATAAGACTCCTCTTAATTTTAGTTTTAACACCTGTAACAAGGGATACATAATACTCAAGTTGCCACTTGGCTATTATGAACAATAAATAAGATACTGCAAATGAAACACACCCTAGTAGAATTGTGAAAAGCATTAAAAAGTATGGTATGCCTTCCCATTCTCTTATACATGAAATTTGAGGGAAGTTTTTTTTTTTTAAAATACAAGTTTAGATGCATATCCCATGCCATGTCTTCCCTTCATCCATTTAAAATTGTTCCACTAAATATGATATTTTATAAAATGAGAATGAGAATGGCTTCTATTTGTTAATAATGTTTCATCATCTCTAATCCTAGGAGCTTTTCTTAACTGTGAGAATTTATTCCTTTCTTTTTGCAAGTACAAAGAATTGGGCACCATAAAAGGAGGAAACAAGTTTGATGGCTCCCATCTAGCAAGCATTAGAGCTGTTGATGTAGAGCACAGATGATTCTAAATAGTGTGAGAAGAAAGGATGGCTCACCCTAACTAATCATACAATTGTATGATTATATAATAATATAATACATAATGTAATTATACTTAGCTCAATAGATACCCACTTAGGTGCTACCACATAACTGTAAAATCTTGCTATAGAAACCCCATTCCAAATAAGAAGGTAATGAGAGGCCTAAATCACTTATCAGTTCCATGGTTTTGCCTCCATAGAATTTGTAATGTTATAAGGGACTCAAACATATAATACTAAGGCATTGTGAGACCAAATAATGATCTAGGCTTCATCCCAATGTTCAGAGTTGTGATCTGTTCTGATAGGGCTAATCAGAAGAGTATTTAGGGGTAGAAGTTATCTTCCTGTCCTGGACCCTGAATTAGAAGCAGAATTTCAGTAGATAACAATAGAGAAAATGACACATTTTGGGCAAAGAGTAGATATATTAACAAAATTAAAAGAACAATTTTCATGCTTTCTAAAGGTTATACTTAGAAATAATTTAGGCTGAGTGATGGACTTTCTAAAACTCCAGAAGTATCTTAAGTTTGCTTTTCTGAATCACAAAGAAACCATAGAGGTGAGAAATAGTAATTTATTTTCAATAAAAAAAATGTGGCCAACTTTCATTGAGTACCCATATTTATGTCCTTGCTAGCAAGGCAGAGAAAAGACGCTACTGTCCCTGATTTGTGTAGATGCAGCCCGGTCTGAATTACCCTTATTTTATTTGTAAGTGGGTATGTGTGGTATGCATGTGCCACAGCCTATGTATGAAGGTCAGAAGACAACTTGCAAAAGTCAATTCTCCTATTCTATCATGTGGGGCCTGGGGACTGAATTAAGGGCATTAGATGCAGAGACAGGAACATTTACCAAATGAACCATTCAGCCAGCTGTGAGTGTTAATTAAATGCACAAAGCACTAAAATACAATCCAAACAGAAATGAAAAGAAGGTTATCAAAGAAATTTGACATGTTTAGGATGTCAAATCAGTGGAAAAGAAATGCCATGAAGCTGAATGTGAGAGCGTCTCCTATAAATGGCACTGAATTCGGAATAGTAGAAGGTCAGCAGGTGGGCCTCTGAAAGATGAAAATTGCACATAAATTCAGGATACGATATAAAGGCATGTGATAAATTCAAAGAAAGATAAGCTATATCTGTAATTCAGAGATAAATTTTTACTCTGTGAGTAAAACAAATACAGTCAGGCCTCTAAAGAGATAATTAGAAACTAGATGACTCTCAAAATTCAGTAGAGAGTGGAACTTGTGGGAACAGAATTAGAAGGCCAGTATTTAGCCTAGGGAAGAATGGCAAGCAAAGGAAAGGATGGAATTCTGGGAGAATGTGTGCTGAAATCCATATAAGTCTGTAACTTGGATTGCACAGCATCCAGCAAGTTACTCAACCTCTTTGAGTCTCATTTCCACACAGTACAATTGCTGTAATTATGTCTTCAAGGGTACTATGGCTAACAACTCTGAAACTAGACTTCAGGGTTCAAATTCTAACTGTACACCTGGGTAAGACAATCATCGTTCCTCAAATTGTTAACATGTAAAATAATATTGTTGCTCAACTGCTACCATCCATCAGCATTTTTCTCTGGGGATACAAGCCCGACTGAGCAAAGCTTTTGATGGAAACACAGAATGTTATTATGATTCCGGGTTTGGTTAGTGTTATTTTTAATAAGACACAATTTTTTAAATTTCAAATATTGACAAATTTTACTAAAACTAATCATAATAGATGCAGTAGGAAATTGAAACATCATAAGATGGAGATGATAACAACAGTTATGTCACAAAACAAAAGATATCAATATTCATCATAAAAAAGCAATCAAGCATTCTAGAGGAAAGCATGAGTATACCTTTACGACAGTGGTTTGTTCTCTGAGCAGGAGAGGCATGAATTCATGTGCCAATTCTCCATGCAAGTAACAGACGGTGTCTATTTCATTACTGTTATGATATTATGCACTATTTTGTCAACTATGTGCATTTATTATGTTGTTAACTTTTAAAATTTATTGTTATTGTGTGTATAGATTTGAATGCCATTGCAAACGTAGTATTCAGAGATAACTTGGTGGAGTCAGCTCTCTCTGCCCCCTTGCATAGGGGCTGGGCCTCCAAGTCACATCACATGGCTTGTGTGGAAAGTGCCTTTACCCACTGATAGCACAAGCCCTCTCATGATAGTCTTAAAATGGAAATTCTGAGAAGTTTCTATTTCATAAGGTTGTTATATGAATAGTTACTCAGTGTGCCTACAATGCCATAAGATCTACATACATGTTAATTCTCATTGTTGATGTTACATAGACATATTAGAAAAATCATTGTTGGTCATAAAAGGTACCTATTATTTTAAAGTTTCACAGAAGGAGAAAAGGATTAGGAGACAACTCAGTTTGTACAGACAAGAGCAGAAAAGTATCTGAGAACAGAAGAGAACACTACCCAGTAGGATTTTTTCCTCAGTGGAAATTATTTAGCCCACTATCATAGATTTATCATGCCAGTGTTTTTGCTACCACTCTCATACCAAGTTTGCATAAACCATCTTACAGCTGTTCTCAAAAGAACAGAATGTGAAAGCCACAGAGCATATTATCCCACTCCTTAGGCCAATTCTGTTCACTTTCATTCTGTTATTTTCTCTGTTAGTAGAAAAACATTCTGCTTTGGGTCTGCATTGCTTTTTATTTCAATCACTGGAAACCTTGGAGTTCAATGTTCCAATTCAGAAAGAATTAATATGGGTAGAAAGATGACTTCTCAGTCAAGAGCATGTGCTACTCTTTCAGAGGACCTGAGTTCAGTTCTAGGACTTTTATCAAGAACCTCACAATTCCTTGTAATTCCATCTTCAGGGAATCTAACTTCTTCAGGCCTCCAAAGGCATGTGTACTCTTATGCACAGACACACAGACACATAAATATGGCTACATTCACACATGATTAAAAATAAAAAGAACAAGAAAGCATTAATAAAAAGTCTGTGTCTAAAGCAAAGGGGTAAAAGATCCAGTTCAAAACTCACATGAGAATGAAGCCAGGAAGAAGAAAAATGCCCTGATTAAAGACTGTGGTTGACAATGAACTACAGAGGGGCTGCTCTGGAGATCACAAAAGATACTAAAGCACTGTACAGAGAATGGAAATGTTAGCCACATAGTGCTAGCTGTATGAGTCACCAACATGCATGTTACATAACAAGAGTGATGCTACCAAGAGAACCACTGGTTCATCTACAAAGAATGTTCTGATTGTTAACCAGGGAAAGAAAAGCATGAGATGTCAAGATGATGGGTAAGCACTTGCAACAGGTTAAACAAGGCAGTGATTCTCGTTAGGTGTGTTTCAGACATAAAGTGCCAACATGAAATCCCAGCTAGTATTAAAGGATAACAATGACCAGGTATGTGAATAGATCTCACCTTTATAAATGCAGAGAGGCATTTCCAGAGACCATAACACTTGTTCCAGCTGCAGCTTAGAACGCTACATGTGGAAAATAAGTCCACCTACTTCTGGAGCCAGGTGAAGAAATAACAACAGCAAAAATGTTAAACCATACATTTAGGTGCAATCTGTACATGAGTGTGAATATCTGATTGTGTTCATAGGCTAGTGAGCATTATCAAGAGTTTGAAGTACTCACCAAGGGAATTGATAGGATTTATATAAATAGATATCATAACACAGTGAGAGACACCGTGTTTTCTGACTATAATATGATACTAGCTGAAATTAAACTTCTCAAAGCCAGAAAAACTTGACAGAGACAAATAGAATCACATCAAATTCCCATTAGAGCAGATAAGCTGTTGTTAATGGTAAGAAAGTTGATAAATAGGAGAGATTTCTCAACATACCCAAGAGTGGTAAGGTGCTTGGTAGTAAATGACATAAAAAGATCTTTCACCAGAAAGAATAAAGCCTGGAATTCTAAATGTGTATGTAGATATTGTAGGAGTCCTGTATAACATTTTCAAAATAAAGACACTGCAATAAAAGACAAATAAACAACCCAAAGTAAACGAGGCAAGTGTGATAGATAGCAGGGTGATAAGGCAAGGGAGAAGACAGGCAGACAGACATTAATTCAACCTTCTTAAGATATTCAAAAGAAAGAATATGCAAATTATATGTTAAAAGACAAGTAAGATATGACTAGTTCATTATAGAATAGTCTTAAGAGTAGGATAGAGCACAAGAAGGAACCATTTAGTCAGTAATTTATTCATTCAGTCAGTCAGTAATTTTTTCAGTCAGTAATGAATTCAATCAGTCAGTAATTCATTCATTCCTTTATTAAAGTAGTAATTCATTCAGTAATTTATTTATTCAATCAATCAACCAGTATCTCATTCATTCATCCATCCACTAATTCATTCATTCAGTCAGTCAAATCATTCATTCATTCACTAATTCAGTCAGTTAGCCATTACCATCTCCATTCAGAGTTACCTGGCTGAATAAAAAAGTGAACTGAACACCAGTGTTCATTTCCTCTGTTTCCTGTCTCTGAGACCAGTTACCCCATTGTAGTGAGAGCACTAACTAGCCTCACCTGTGGTGATCATGCCCTTTTGGGCATGGTAACAGGTGCTTACATAAGCATGTGGGATTTGCCCTACGGTCTGGGACAGGTTTGCTCTCTTTTGGTTTCAGTGGAGTCATGGAGAGCAGCTGGTTGTTGATCCTTTGAGCTGGAACTTGTGGGTCATCTGTTTCTCATGTAAGTGACTTCTCACCAAATAAAATTAACCTATATTTGTCCTAGTCCCATGTATCTTAATCTGTACATTTATACCCCATGTTCTTGTAACTATCACTTCCCAGCCATGATTGGCTAGTATCTTCCATAACTGTGATCCAAAATACAACCTTCTTTAAGTTGCTTTTGTCAGGTATTTGGGGGAAATAAGTGAGAAAAATAACGAATAACATCATCATTGTTAGAAGACCAATAAAATTAAGATTTAGTAACACTTGTAGTATAAATAAGTTCTCATACTTTATCTCAGCAATATTGGTTAACAAAAAATGTGTATTTGCCTTAGGAAAAGAATGTTAACTTAGGAACTCAAATCTCCATTAAGAAGGAGATAGAGGAAGCCCTCGGTGATACTGCCAGTGTAAATGAGATCTGTGCTCAGTTCTCTGAACCATCTCAGAATGGCCTTTATCTCTATTCTTGGCTGCACATTTAATGACATATTGACTGAAGATGTGATGGTCAGCATGATAAAACTAAAGCATTTAATAATGGCATTTATGCAAAAATGAAAAGAAGGGATTTGTGAAGTGGCCTCCTTGCTTGTCTGACAAGCAAGTATTTCAGCGAGACACCGTAACCACGCCTCCCAAGGGCTGGATACAGGTGTGTCCCTACACAGAAAAACAAACCAAAAATAAAAGGTGGCAAAATTAAGAGACAGCCTTAAACTTAATGCAAGAGCATATAAACATAAAGGAATAGAGTGCGAACAAGGAAGAAGTTGTATGTTTGTATTGAGTAAACTGTGGTAGAATATTATTTTAAGGTGTGTGATTTTGTTCATCCTGCATTTGTTTAACTCTGTGAAGCTGTGTTCCATTACCTATCTAAAAAACCTAATGGTCTAATAAAGAGCTGAATGACCAATAGCAAGGCAGGAGCAAGGATAGGCGGGGTTGACATGCAGAGGGTATAAATAGAAGGAGAAACGAGGGAAAAGAGGAGCAATCAGAGAACAAGGGGAGGAGAATATCAGGGGCCAGCCACACAGCCATGTAGTAAGAAGGAAAATAAGATAAATAGAAGTAAGAAAAATAAAGACCCAGAAGGAAAAGGTGGATGGGTTGATTTAAGATAATAAAAGTTGGCTAGAAACAAGCCTAACAAAGGCCATGCATTCATAAGTAAGAATAAGACTCTGTGTGTGGTTTACTTAATATCTGGGTGCTGGGCCCCCCAAAAGAGCCAAAAAGCCAAAAGAGTAAAAGATCACACTATAGTAAACTGTTTGCTTTCCTGCTGCAATTGTGGCATGCTGTTCAAGGGGAGATAATGGGACCCATGAAAGGTCACATTAAGATAGGTAGTATTTAAATCTACTGAGCATATAGACCAGTACCTTAGATTTTGCTAATAATACAACATTCATGCTAGCACTGGAACTTTGAGTAAGGGGCCATCAGATGTTTTTCTGCCCATTACATTTCCCTCCACATGCCAAGCTCCACATGCTTCCAAAACTGTCTCCTATAAATCTTTCTGCCAAAAGCCACCCGAGCCCTAACGCCACGTAGGTGATCTCCACCAGCCGCCTGGGTTCTGCCTGCCAAGTTAGGGCCCAAATTAATGCATAGAGACTTGTATTAGGTACAATGCTGCTTGGCCAATGACTAGGATTTCTCATCTGTTAGCTCAGTCTTAATTATCATAAATTTATATATTTTATAAGACTTATCTTATAGAGGATGCCTTCCACTGGTGCCCTCGCTTGCCAGTGTATCACATGGTGCCTCTGGAGGAAGTGAGAGGGGGGAAAAGGGCCACTTCCTGGTTGGCCCTCCTTAAATATGAGTCTCCCAGCTATGTCACTTCCTGCCTTAATCACCACTTCTTGCTACATTTCCCAGAATCTTCCTCAACTCCTAGTCCTGCCTAACTTGCTCCCTCATTGGCCAAACAGTGCTTTATTTATCATCCAGTAAGACAAACACATACACAGAAACACTTCCCCCATCAGTCTCCCAGGAGCAAAACTCACATTTTATTTCTCTCATGTATAAAAAACTGTCACCTATTTCCCTTATTACCTCCTATCAAATTGCTTCTGCTAGTCTGCCATTTCACTAATTGTCTCCCACAGTTTCCCATTACGTTGACCTCTTCTTCCTTTGATTTCTTTCAAACTTTCAGAAAATCTCTTCCTACAAAGCTCTTATTTTTCAAGACATGAAATTTGAAGCTTGTGATTTGTAGCTTATGAACCTGTGAGTTTTATTTTAATTCTAATGCTTTAGCAATGAACTCTACTATGTTGCTTTGCTAATTCTAGTAAGTAATGGAGATGTATCTCAGTTTACAGTGGAACTACCCCTGTAGCCTTCCATTAAAATGAAACTACCCTAAATTGAAAGTGGAATTGATGTTCTAGATATTGAACACAAAAGCTGGATAGCAGTGTGCAGATTTTGACATACTGTGGGTTACTTGCAGGATCATGGGCTGACCCAGGACTACAGTCCCTACTACTGCTCAGCAGTTCAATGGCATTGTGTTACAAATCACCAGTCCAGGGAGAGAGCAAATTTCAAATTTGAGGCACTGTTTCTGTGGGATTCATAACACTTTTGTACAGTCTAGAAGCTGAAAAGCTCAAGGTGATTTGTGCTTTCTTAGCAACAATTTTCCCACTCGTCCTACTAGGCAGAGGGTGACTGATTGGCATGACACTTCTAGCTTCCTCTTACTACTTTGATAACTGGTTGGTACTGGGTGAAGTGGAAAATGAAGGGCATGTTCAGCATCTCTCCCCAAAATCTGATTTCTGTTTCTACAAAGTATTATCTTTCCTGCTTCTGGATTTTGAACACTTTAAAATTCATAGTCCACTTTTTCCAACAGTGAATAAGTTCAGGGAAAAAATTCAGCACAAAATATTCATGTTTAGGAGTTCATCTAGAAGGTTTGCTTCTAGTAAAAGAGCAAAAATGGCTTAGAAGTGTTGCCAGATTACTGAAAAGATGCAATTACTGTATGAGAGTAACTAAAATCCAGAGGATATTGTTTATGTATCAGAAAATCCAGGTGTTGTATATGAGTTGTCTAATTTAATCCCTTTATCAGTCTCATGATGAAAAGGAGGTGCAGCTTGACTAAGAGCCATGTTCACCGTCAACCCCTGGCAAACCATGGGAATGACAGTGAAATGTGGGCTCTCTGACTCTGCAGCTGTTATGTTCAGCATTACCCTGCATACACAGGAAAATTTTGAAAGTGACCACAAATCTTTCTGTAATGAGAAGACATATAACCAACTGGGGGTGGGTAATCACTGAATTACAAGATGTTAACTATTAAGTTAGTGACACCTTAACTTCACATCCAAGAAAAAAACATAATTCCAAAAAGACTTTTTCTTATTTTTTCCCCACAAGTTCACCTAAGTTCCTTTATTTTATGAAATAAAAGAGAACAGTGATTTAGCTGTTTCTGCAATTGCTTAAAGCAAATTGGTGGCTTCTTAATCACATATTTTTCAAGTTTTTAAATTAATTTTCTTATATTTTCACTCATTATTTGGAAATTTCACATCATGATTCCTCATCACCCTCACTCTCAGGTCTTCCCCCTATTTTGTGACACCCCAAAAAAAACATGGAAGAAGAAAAAAAGCCCAATTTGTGTCACTCTTAGGACAAAACAGAAAAAAAAGAAGGCAAATGTATTTTTGCAGGGAACATAATCCTTTCATGTTTTAAGATTCCTAGGCTATCTTCAAAATCAAATACTAAAAATATATTTAGAAAATGTATAAGATCTAACTTAAAAGATATCAAGAACAAACAAAATACCAAAGGGACTAAACTTCAGTGTTGGAACAAAAATTCCCACTTGATTATTAAAAAAACTTTCCTAAATTTTGATATATTTTTAATTGTTATTTCAATCATATTCTCTATTAAGATCGAAATCTGGATAAGGTGAAAATATCCATGTTTGTGGAATGGAATGTTTTATTTCACATCCTGGGTGAGCTAAGTACAGGGCATGATCTCATACAAGATGGTCACTCACAAAGGAGTTCTCAGATAAGATATGAAGATCCTCTGAATGACATGAAGAGAAATTTAATGATTATTAATAATATTCTAAGATGGATGATGAACTTGTTAGCAGTAAGCATGGATGCTTAGATCATCCTAATGTTATAGTCTAACAGATTCCCCAAATGCCTTTCATGTTGGGATGAGATTCCTGTTTCTATGGCAACCTGCAGTGAGTTAAGAAGGGTACTGTTAAACTGTACTGCAATTTTGCTTAGTTTTCTGAAAGAAAAATGTCAGAGGAAACCATCTCTTTCCCCATGGTTATAATGGGAGCTCCTCCCTCCCCACCCACCAGCTTCTGTTCTGCTGCTAAAGAACATATGAGAATCAGCAAATCAGAAATCCCTTTAATAGTTGACTGTCTTTTATGTGAGCTGCGGACCACTTGGTGGGTGCAGGGGTCATGTTTCTAGCATGTGAGCATGGACAAATCTGTAGAAATGGATCAAAAGAGATGGTGGTGCCAAACAATGAGCAGAAGAAACAATAATGGAAACACCTGCAATGGCCTGTTTCCTAGAGACTGCTTTTAAATTTGCTAAAACTACTTCCTCCAGGGTGATGCATTGCTGTTCTGCTTATGAAGCTTCTTTATTCTTTGTATTTTGAAAGGAATGAAAATATAATGAACATTTCTGTTGTTCTGCAAGGAATCCAAATCAGAGCTCTGACAGGGGACATCCACCCACATGTTTGCTGCAGCTTTTCCTAATTCATTCATTATCCTGCCTCAAGCTCAAGACTGAGCTGTGTCACCCAGAATGACAGAGGCAGCTTGTCCACTGGCAGTGCTCCCAGATCATTGTGCTTAATGCTAGACAAATGAAGCAATTTAAAAACCCCATCCATTTGCATATGTCATGGAACACTGGCTGGTTATGTTAATTGAACACCTACTGTGTTCAAGGAATTAAGTGCTTATACGGATCTTCTAAGGGATGGCTGCACAATAACAAAACATGTGGAATATAGATTATACCCTATTTTATAAATTATTAGATTCCTAGGATCATCTTCTAGAGGAAAATATTCTAAATAATCAGAAATAGACTTGAAACTGTCTACTTCTCTTTAAACATTCTTCTGATGCCTAATATATATATACATATATATATATATATATATGTATATATATATTTGCATATGCCATCAGGAGTCACATGGACATTTGGTCCACATGAGATGGCAGTGACTTGTAGTTTCTGTTCTTGCTTGCCACATGGAAGTTGGAGATAAAGAAATACATATATTTCAACACATTCCAATAGTCACTGAAATACGCACATTTTTAAAAGGCTCAAATAAGAAGCTTGAGAAGCAAGAATTGGATTAGGTTGATAGTTGCCTGCCTACCCAACTGTTCTCCATTTCATAATTAATAATAGGGCTCAGTGTCTTTCTTTGGGAGATGATTTGAAGCCAAAGCAAATTACAAGTACATGTAATGGCCAATAAGATGGTAGAAAATGGGAAAGTTAAGGGGATCTAGGCATGAGGGCTCCTTTCCCTGACAGGATTATAAAAGTGACTTCATTCAGCCTTCATTTAGTTTATTTTTCATGTTCTTTTCTATGAAAACAAAGTATTTGTCCCATCTGGAGTGACTGTAACCAGGTTCCATTTTAGAAGCAAAGGACCAAGCCTTGATCATATAATCCAACCTGAAATCACCGTGTTATTGAACTTCTCAACCTATGTAGAGCTATAAGAAATCTTCTTATGGAATTTGGGTGTTATAACAGTGTTAAGTTTTCTATGGCTATAATAAATAGAGGTGGTAAGAATCTTATATGAAGGAAACACTTTGTCTTGTGACTTCCAAGGTATCAGTTATGAATGGTTGACACAGTTACTTTGGGACTTGAGGCATTTCATCGTGGTAGACACATGTGACAGAGTAGATCACCTAGGTCATGGAAGTTAGGAAACAGGAAAAGGATGGGGCTGAGTCCAGTGTCCACTTTCAATGACCTCACTTGACACCCAACTACAGATGTTTACAAAGTGGAGTCAGAAATAGGTTGGTAACTAGTAGTTTATTGGGGAAAAGTATTCACCCAAGGCAGTCAGTGACCAGGTTTGCACCTGAGCATAATGGACCCAGAAATGCTTGCCAGCCAGCCCAGCCAGGTGGAAAGAGAGCCAAGTGCATTCCTCCCACCTTCTTAAACCCTTGTAACTCTGACCACACACAAGTGGGTATAGTAAGTGGTACCTGTGACCAGGCACAAGAGGGCATGGTCAGTGGTACCTCTAATCAGGATTTCTCCCTACACACAACTGTACCTCTTGAGGATTTCTATCACATGCAATCCAGGTGCCACACATTTAGTATATTGACTTTTGGCAGTCATTTAAGATCCAGCCATATATAGTCTCTTTAACAATAAGTAAGAAAAAGAGAACTCATCTGATGGGGAATGTCCTTCTGTGTATGTTTATCTTATTGATTCTTGAATAAAGCACTGTTCAGCCAATGAGACAATAAGTTAGGCAGGACTAGGAGTTGAGGAGGATTCTGGGAAATGTAGTTAAAAGAAGTCTTGTGATATAGGCAGGAAATGACATAGCAGGCAGACTCATATATAAGTAGGGACAAACAGGAAGTCGCTCTTTCTCTTTCTCCTGCTTTCTGGTCTGGAGTCACCATGTAACCACCAGGAAGACAGGACACATTCCGCAGGCATCCACCATAAGTCTTATGATTATGGTTGATAATTAAGACTGAGCTAACATATAAGAAATCCTAGTCAATTGGCCAGCAACATTGTAAACTAATATGAGACTAAAGTGGGAAATTACCAATATGGAGCCAAATAGAAATATAAGGGTATTTAATAGGGAAAAGCCTTACTTACAGAGCAACCTAGCCAGCTGGCGTGGCAGCAGTCAGTAGAGCAAGCCGAAAGGGAAAAACGAAATTGAAAAGCAGCCAACTGAAACTCTTACTCTATGCCACCATGACCACAACCTCGAAAGCATGGTCAGGCAGACCTGTAGCCAGCCCCTAAGCAGGCATGACTACAGCTTCCCCTATACTTCCCCTTTTAGTCTAAAAGAGGATTAAAACTTAACAGTGTAAAGTATCCAAAATTAACAATCATAAAGGTGAAATATAAGAAGACACAACAATCTGCTTATATCACATCCTAACTATCTATGTTAACTAAACCCTAAAGTCATCTGAAAGAGGTGTCCAAGCCTGAACACCTCCTTCCAATTCCAACCATAAACAATAGGAAGCTATCCCTAACTAGGTATATACAGTATCATAAATGACAACAATGGGGAAAGGGGGCATAGCATCTCCAAGTTACTGCCTGCTAAAATGGGATGACAATAGCCTTGTGGGGTCCTGTAGGAAGAAAATGTTAATATAGTGAAAGTCTTGAATGGATTGTATCCAGTCCATGTTAGATGGGATTCACTTGATTGAAGATCTCGCTTGAACTCCTCAACTTGATTGAAGTCAGTACCCGAACCTCTGGTGGGAGTGTGAATTGAAATGGAGCAAGTTGGATCCAGTGCAGTCGAGGAGGTGTGGCCCATTTTCTTTCCAGGGTGTCCAGGGATTGCTTTCAGGCAGGTCTTCATTGGCTGTGTGGGACTCAAACATAAACAGTTAGCAGAGAAATGTTTGCTTGTGTATAATGGAAAAGGCAACCATGGGAGAATAACGATTATGAGAGGGTGTACACCTTGAAAGAAAGATCCAAGAAATGACAAAGACAGTCCCCAAATTCTTCTTTTATTCTGTATTACATCAATTGGCTTCTTGATACAATACAGAAACTCTAAAGTTCAGTTAAATGACGTGCTTGGATTTTAAAGGAGGAAAGCCAAATCCACCTCTAAATCCAGTATTGATTTAATTGAATAGGGACTAGGAAATAAGGAGAAATAGATTTCTCTGAGAGACAGCTGTAAAGTTTACCATATAGCACGTTCCTTTTGTTTGATGGTTTTAGCTACCTTCTCTTCTTAAGTATCTACCCATGCAGTGTCCTTTGCCTTCTGGAGATGAGTTTTCCTGTGAAGATAAAAGCAAAACATTTCATTTTCCTTTGGGATTTTTCTATTTAGTTTATAAGATATACCTTAGTAGAATTTACTTATGTCATTTACTTATGGGAGCAGAGAGCAGAATTGTGGCTATTAGGCTTCAATGTGGGTCTTTTAACAATGAGATGATTGGTTTAAGGATATAAAACTGCAGTTGGACAAGAGGCATGGACTCTGTGATGTCTTGAGGTCTACTGAGAGCATGATAAATATGGTTGATAACAATATGCTATATTTTAAAAGTTGTGAGATAGTATACTTTAAGTGTTCTCAAAACAAAAATGATGAATATGTGTGATATAACATGTTAATTGGTTTAATTTAGCCATGCCATTGTGAACATACTGTATTATGTATCATAATTGTTCATGACTTTATTTATGAGCTAAATAAATGAATTGAAAAAAAAAGAATACCTGTCATTTGTCCTCGTCGAGAGGTTTTTCCTTTTCAACGTGAATCTTGATTAACTTTGATGGTATCCAAAGTTTTTCTTCTCCTGTGGAAACCAATGCAAAACCCCTACCCCAACTTAACAAATGTCCTGGTTTCCATACAGAGGTTAGTCCATCTTTGAAGTATACCGGCTGATTCAGTTCAGCAGTTTTTTCTGTAGTCCAGTGTCTTTCCACAGCTGTTTGTCCTTTTTCATTGGCATTAAGAAAGTTTAGTGTTAAGAAAGCGTTATGCAACCTAAGTTTGGGGGGTTTAGTCTTCCAAGCTTGTTTGTTGATCATCTCCTTTAGTGTTCTATTAGATCTCTCAACCACTGCTTGTCCTGTAGGATTGTGTGGTATACCGGTAATATGTTTTATGTTATAATATTTGAAAAACTGTTCCAATTTTGTGGAGACATATACTGGAGCATTGTCAGTTTTTAATTTGTGCAGGTATACCCATAACTGCCATCACCTTTAGCAGGTGTGTAATAACAGAATCAGCTTTTTCAGAGTTAAGAGCAGTAGCCCATTGAAACCCTGAGAATGTGTTTCTATAGTATGATGCACATATTTCAAATTTCCAAATTTTGTAAAGTGAAAGACATCCATTTGCAAAACCTCATTTCTCTGAATGCCCTAGGATTACAACCTGCTGGCAATGGAGTTTGATTATAAAAGGAACAAGTAGGACAGTTTCTCACTATCTCCTTGGCTTGTTGTCAAGTGATGGAGAAGTCCTTTTTCAAACCTTTGCTATTTACATGATGTTTCTTATGAAATTCTGAGACTTCTAGCACACTTCCAATTAATAAACAATCAATCTCATCATTGCCTTGTGCTAGTGGGCCTGACAGACCTGTGTGGGATCTGATATGTGTAATGTATATAGGATTACTTCTGTTTCTGATTGTTTCCTGTAATTGTAAAAACAGAGAAGTTAATTCTGAATTATCAGGAACAAATTCTGCAGTCACAATGTGTAACATGACCCCCTCTGCATATTGAGAATCAGTAACTATATTAAGAGGTTCTGAAAAATCCATAAGTACCATGAGACTGGCATATAATTATGCCTTCTGTACAGATGTATATGAACTTTGAACTACTTTACTTACCTCACTTGCTTTATAACCTGCCTTACCCTATTTGTTGGCATCATTGTAGAAGGTAGGAACTCCAGAAATGGGAGTTTGTCCAGACTGTATTTTAAGAATTTAATTCTGTCAGTATTAGGATAATTGTTGCTAATGGTTACCCAAAAGTCAGTAAGAGGTATTTGACAATACTCATTATCCTTCCACAAGGAGGAAATTTCTCCATTAGTTAAAGGTACTATAATTTCTGCTGGATCTTTTCCAGTCGGTTGATAAGTCTTAATTTGCCCTTTAAAATCAAATCAGAAATCTTTTCTATATATGCTTTAACTTTTGATTCTGTTTATGTGGCAGAAATATCCACTCCGATATGGTATCTTCCCTCTGCATCAGAATCCCAGAAGGGTAATCTTTGGATGGGAAGATAACCAGGATACAGTCTAATTTAAGGTTTATCTAAACTACATGTGTATCTAATATTCTGTTTTCTACCCATTGTAATTCTTTTTCTGCATCAGCAGATTATATTCTAGGACTGTTTAGATCCTTATCACCTTTAAGGGCCATTTTCAAATGCTTTAAGTCATGTCCTTCTACCCCAATAATCGTCTGTAGTTGAGAAATTTCCCCTAATAATTTCTGAAGAGAATTAAGAGTTTGATAACGATCCCTTCTAATTTGTACCTTTTGAGGTCTGATCCTTTGTAAGTCTATCTTGTAAACTAAATAGCTAATAGAATCTCCTCTTTGTATTTTTTCTGGGAAAATTTGTAACCCCCAACAAGGCAGAACTTCCTTCACCATGTCAAATATACGTTCCAAAATTTCCTTATTAGAATCTAATAAAAGAATGTCATCCATGTAATGATAAACAAGAGATTGCGAAAATTTCTCACCAATTATTTCCAAAGATTGCTGTTCAAAGTGTTGACACAAAGTAGGACTATTTAGCATTCCTTGTGGCAAAACCCTCCACTGATATCTCCTAACTGGCTGGGAATTATTAAGAGTTGGTACAGTAAATGCAAATTTTTCTCTATCATTTTCCTGTAATGGTATTGTGAAAAAACAGTCTTACAGATCAATGATTATGATAGGCCATCATTTAGGTATTAAGGAAGGCAATGGCATTCCAGGTTGCAGAGAGCCCATTGGTTGAATTACCTTATTTATGGCTCTCATGCCTGTCAACATTCTCCACTTTTCTGACTTCTTTTTGATAACAAATACAGGAGAATTCCAAGGACTAGTAGATTCCTCTATATGTCCTGCATCCAGCTGTTCCTGTTCTAACTTTTCTAAAGCCTCTAGCTTCTCAGAGGCCATAGGCCATTGTCCTAACCAAACTGGTTCATCTGTAAGCCACTTCAATGGAAGGGCCTTTGGCTCCTCTGAAGGTCCATCATTTGTACCTAGTTTCTGTACCACATGGATGGTTGGTAACCGTTTTCCATAGCATCTTACCAGATCTTTTCTACTATATAAAGATTGTACATAATTTGTATCCAACATTAGAGGAATATTAATCTGAGTATTTCATTGCTATAAGAGATCATGACCACAGAGATTTATAGCTATATCTGCCATGTATGGTTTCATTATCCCTTTCATTATCTGTCCTTCCGGTCCAATGCAGACCACCGAATTAACACTCTGTTGAACTCTAGATAGAGTTCCAATTCCTAAAAATTGTACATTTGCCTCTCTAAGAGGCCATTTCTGAGGCCAAGACTTTGGGGTAATAATAGTTACATCTGCTCCAGTGTCTAGTAAGCCATTAATAACTTTATTATTAATTTTCATTTTCAACTGAGGCCTTTTATCTTTAATAGAAGTTTGCCAAAATATGCATTTCTTATTTTGTCCATTCACACTTGATTCTTCATCACTATTCAAACTACCATCTAGAGCAGTATCATTTTTCAAAATAGGCAAAGAACTATCTATTCATCCTGTGAGAGATTGTCTGCCACTGTTACTGGGAATGACTGGACCTTTCTCGAAGTGGGGGCCTTCTTGAGGCGCCCCTTGGGAGTTTCCCGCCTTAACGGGTTTCCTTGTATATCCCTGGTCGATCTACATTCATTGGTCCAGTGTCTGCCCTTACCACATCTTCTGCACAATCCAGAAGGCAGTGGCCTTCCTTATGAGGCATTGTTAGAATTCGTTTGTCTACAATTTCTCTTAGTTGTAGGGAGCTGCAGAATACCGCACCCAAAAGATGATGCCGGTTTCCGCCCTCCGCCAGCCTGACGGCGAGCGCTCTCTGTGGTAAACAACTCCAAATTTGGTTAAGGTCATGTATCCTCTTAATTCTGTTTGGAGACAACCTATCCTGGCACGCCACGTAGGGTTAGGTGATTGGTAGATATAGACTGTATCATGCCCCATCTCCCTCGACCCGGGGCTGCCACCATTATACACTGTAAAAGCAAAGAGGTTCCCAATTAAACTGTGTTGAAGAGATTCCTCTGTGTGGCGTCGTTCTTGCTGGTCAAGGGTGGATGCCGCACTTAGTAAGTCCCATTTTACCACAGTTGAAACATCTAGGTTCCTGGTTCCTTCGTGGTCTCCAGGGGAAGGATCTTCCTACCCAAGGTTCTGGTTCATAGCAGTAGTAACCTCTAGCCTCTTGGTACCTATGCTGACCTCTGTAAGGTGCTTCTCTTTCCTAAGCCCTTGTGTCCTCACCTCTAGAACTTTTAATTTCCTGTTGCCCTATTAAACCTGTCGAAATAGCTTCTCCTACCCAAGCTCCAGTGTTTTGCACATGATAGTCAATGTTGGCTGCATGCAAACCCCATTCTTCTAGTGGAGCTGATCTGATCTTTAAAGGCAAAAGTATTGTTTTGCATATTGGGTTTGCATTTTCATAAGCTATTGTATATATAATTGATTGTCTTGTTTCTGGATCTGTTACCTGTAATTCTACTGCCCTAGTTAACCTTTGTAAGAAATCCTGGAACTGTTCTGTATGTCCCTGTTCTATTCTGGTATAAGCTACTAGGCGTTCTCCTGGCTCACGAACCTTATCCCAGACATTTAACGCTGCTTTCCTGCATAGGGGCAGTATATCATCATCATATTCAGCCTGAGACTCTGGGTTAGCATAAATACCCTGATCAAGACTTTTATCTAGGGGGGCTTCCAAACCTTCCTTTATGCCCTGATGCTCAAGGAGCTTTGCCTCTTCCCTCAGCAATGCCTTCCACTGGATTTGGCATGAAATCTCAAGTAAAGCCACTACCAATCATTCCCAATCTGTGGTGTCACCCTGTTGAAGGTTGCCCATGAATGTAATAGCTGTTTTACGTATGAGCTATGGAGACCATACAAGACAACTGATTCTTATTATTCTTAAGATCCTTCAGCTGTATAGGTTGTCATTCATAAGCCATCCTTCCATGAGGGTGTTTCTTAGAAGCTGGCATTTCTACCATGGTAGCTGGGTACACTAATGGTGTACGAGTAACAAACTTAGAGGAATAGTCTTGATACCTGGGTGGAGTAGGTACCTCATATTGGAGTGATTCTGCCTCTGAGGCATCCCAAGGATCTCGAAGCCTTGTAATGATATCCTTATGAAGTTTCAATCTCCTTAATCATGAAAGATTCCAAGCATGTTAGTGAATCTGTAAATTGCTCTAACTGCTCCTCTACACGTTTTTTCTAGGTCTTTAATACGATTATCCTTAGGCAGCATCTGGATGGTATGGAAACTGCCTTGTAGATATTGGAGTCTAGATTCGAGGTCATGATTTGCTGATTTTGAGTCCTCAGCAATCGACTGTATGGACCTATATAATCTGTCAGCCCTGTACATTATCTTCCAAACATTCAAATCTAGACTCAAATTTGTGATATGCTACCTCAGATGCTTCAATAATTGACGAATGGCATTGTCCAATTCTTCAACCCTATCCTTGGTACTTTGCACATTTGCATCTAGTTGCTGGGTAACATTGACTATCTGAGCTTCTATCTGGCTACAGATATTCCTAGGTTGTCACGGTCTTCTGACAGCCTAGCCTCTAAGGCCTCAGACATGGAGGATCTCTCTGTGTTCATCTTATCATAAATATGCTGCATCTCATCTTGGGTAACAGCTCTGTCTTTAGCGTATTGGACACAGAGCCAAGCTTATCATCCAATTTCTGTTCCACTTGCTGCACAATTGTGGTCTGACCTAATCTGTTCTCCAAAACCTCATTGTGTAAAGCTGTTATTTCCTGTAAGTAGGTGGTGAGGTTATCCTTATCCCTATTCCTGAGTCCTCTGGCTAGTAATATTATTTATACCAGCAAGCTAACTGCCATTATGGCATATATGCCAGTAATTGGCAAATTAGCATCCTCCTCAAACATTGAATTCATGTAATAAGCAAAAATATTACCAATTTTAGCAAATGATAAATATTCCACCATAATTTTACCTGATTTCTACTCCAGATGCAGTAACTATCTTTGATCAGCAGGTGGCAAAGGCGTTTAGCTACTCAGAGCATTGTTTGGCAGTGGTCAGTGGCAGAGTGGAGAGAGGTCACAAAGCAGCTGTGCTTATCTTAGAGAGTATATGGCCTTGTGGCCTCAACCACTGAAAGAGATGCAGCTTTACTGCAGCAGTGGCCAGGGGAAGCCTCTTCTGTAAGCCGAGGCCTACTCGACTTTAGGCAGCTAGAAACTGTCTCCAAGCTGGGCAGATGGTTCTGAGTAGCTCAGCGGCAGTGGGTTGGCTGCTAGCTGGGAGCACCTGTGGATAGAGGGCACTTTCCTGTCCTAGCTGCCATTGGGGGGAGCAGAAGGGGGACCAGCAGGCTGTCCCAAATTGGGCCAGGGTCCCACTCCTGACACCAGATAAAGTGGGAAATTACCAATACAGAGCCAAGTAGAAATATAAGGGTATTTAATTTGAGTAAGAAACACCTTACTTACAGAGCGACCTAGCAAGCCAGTGTGGCAGCAGTCTGTACAGCAAGCCGAAAGGGAAAAACAAAAGTGAAACGCAGCCAACTCAAACTCTTACTCTACATCACCATAACCATGCCCTCACAGGTATGGTCAGGAAGACCTGTAGCCAGCCTCTAAGCAGGGGTGGCTACAGGTTCCCCTACATAAGACTCTGTATGTTTTTCTGAGTGCCTACATGGCTGAAAAGCACCCACATTGTGGCAGGGCTCAGGTAGCTTTGGAGTAAAGACTTATCATTACACTCATCTGAGCATCACTTTGGTGCTCAGGAATGAGCTTAGTCATGTATCGCTATGTAGGTGGAGTCCAGCCTGGTCTACATCGAGGTTTCAAGGCTAGCAAAAGACCTTGTCTCCAAAGCATAAAGATGAAGATTACAATGAAAAATATATGCTACTATACTTTTGATATATTAATTTCTGAATAGAGAACCAATTGTATGGCTATTTCTATAAACAGGAAATAAAAACACTCTGGTTCCCTGCTCTAGCTTAACCATCTCATTAACATGCAAAAGAACAATGAAACTTTCTTGGGGAGAGGTTATGGACACATGTCTTTTCAACAAATTGTTTGGAAGTTTTCTAAAGCAATGTTAACATTACATTAAATATCAATAAATCATTTTGTTGCAATAATGTTAGGACATTCCTCATTTTACTGCATTCATTTACTGACTAAAGGAAAGGCCCAAGGTTGCTTAAAAGTGAACTTGGTCATAAGAATAAATTCCAGTGATCATACTCCAGAAACACATTTAATCACTCATGGATATGTCCCTGACAATGACATTTCAGGGATTGCTTGTTCTAACTTAGCAAAACTGAAAGACTGCTGCACCAAGCCCCAGAAGCAGTTTGCATTGGTAGCAGTTGATCAGACACAGTGGGTATTGGAAATGTAGGCACACATGGCTAGAAGTAATCGTTTGCTTTCCTTGGAGTCTAAATATGAGGTGGAAGATCAGAACCAAAACATCAGTCTCCGTTTTATTTTGATTACACACCGTATGTCCCATGGTGTATTGTTTTTAACAATGATAGTGAGGATAGACAATAATACAAAGTTTTTACCACAAGTAGATACTCCTGTATGTTTAATTACTCCATTTTATGTTGAAAGTATCATAAGTCAAATTAAATTTAATACACCCAATATACCATGTACCAGGCTGAGCAACACAGTACACTATGAAGTGTTTCTTAACTCATCATCCTCATAACTGACTCAAAGCCCTGGTGTTGGTCCTGTCTATAATCAGGAGAGTTTTTCTTTCTGTAGTTTCCACCATGAAGACAGAGTATCTTTCCACATACCACTAGCTTACAAGAAGATAAGATTCAAAATTCTTAGAGGGATCTTGCATAATGCATATTTCTTGATACATGGCTAATTGAAAAATAATTACTAAATTTGAGTGCTTTAAGTTCAGAATTATCTATAATGTCAGTGTTTCAGCCAATTAAAGTGTATTTAAGTGACAATAACAGTATTCTATTTTCATATGATTGAACACAAACCATGGACAGATATATAAGTAGATAAAAATCAATATACATATTTGAGATGTTAGTGGCATTGAGAAAGGTTAGGTTTAGAAATATCGGCTCTCCTTGTACCCTAGTTTGAATTTCTAAATAGGGGAGAAAAGGGAAACTTGAGTGTGCAGAGGGCTCCCTTACTTCTCATGAGCAGTGGTCAGGTCTGTGAAAAGAATGGAAAGAAAGAGAACCCTTTACGTTCAGACGTTTTGATTAGATTGACTCCATTTGACAGAAAATAATGTCCCTAAGACTCACTACCAGCTCTTGATGGAGAGGTGATGAAATCTGAGACTGGAAGGTTTGTGTATGTGCTCGCTTAGTGCAAATAAGAGTGGAAGGCAATGAACACCTTGAAATAGCAAGCTAATTATCATTTGAGAATTTGCTGGAAGTCATGAATTAACAGAGACCCAATAAAAATAAATAAAAAGACTGAACTCTCATTAAAACAAATAAAACTACTGTAATAAAAATTTTCCTAAAGACAAAACTTCCCCAACTGACCTGTAATGTTTTATCCTTGAAGTCTTTATCAAATAACCATTCTGAAATTTCTTGTGCATGTTTTAATGCAACTTTCCATGTACATTTTCTATTCTCTGAGTATAGTTAAGAAGCATCAGTATCCTTGAAAAGTATCCTCATCAGTAAGCATGAACAGAAGCCCAATTTTACTGAGAACCCCTTAAGATTGTTTATTGAGCTGGGAACAAAGACACGTTTATAACCCTAGCACTTGAAATGCTGATGCAGGAGGATTACTGTGAATTTAAGGATAGGCTGAGATAAATGGAAAAAGCCTGAATCAAAAACACTGAAACAAATTATGTGACTGAAAATGATAGTGGCCATTCTGAATTTGGTCCTTTTCTTTCTAAGGCTATTTCCCCAGTTGTCTCCCCAGACACACAATTACTCTACTGTTACCTACCATATTGTACACTAGCCATTCCTCAGAACCCCAAACTCTTGGACACATCCATTGTATTTCAATTCCCTTCAGCAAATGTACCATAATGTGTTTTCATTGAATAATTCTCCTGTTCATTTACCAAGATGAAGATAAGGATTAGTCCATCCAAGAAGTTCTTAGCACTCACAGTCAGAGTGGCCTCTCGTTTTCTCTCAACCACTTTGTCTATTTTTCCTATAATAGCATTTCCTATGTGGCACATATGCCTCAATGTCTTAACAGACTGTATTTGTATTACTAACTAGTTAATGGATACATTGCCTATTTTACAGAAGACATTGTGTTTAGATTAAAGGAAAGGGGATGTATCTTGTTTTTTCACACATTAAGAAACAAGCACAAACAATGAGTCTGATTCCTTGTATAATAAGAAATTGGATATTTGGAGAGAGACACTAGGATCTTGGATATAGGATTTCTCAGTGTCTCTAGACCCTGAACATTATTAGTGTTTCTGGTTCGAAAAACACAAGAGACCAAAAACAATTTAAATCAAAACTGCAGCAATCTTTCCACTGTGGTTCAAGAAAGACAAGTGTCTTGGGACCTGTAATCAAAGCCTATAGTAAAATTCACCTAAACAATTTTATAAGAGCAGGCCAAAGCTCTCCCTTTTCTCTTGTGCCTCCCATTATCAGTATATTTGCATTATAATCTCTGAAGCACAGAGAGAAGTCTGTACCAGAGCCAGTATCAGCTGGGTACCTCTAGAAAACTTCATATAGTTTAAAGGAAGCATGGCAATGTTAAGTGAGCTTTCCAGAAAGAGCACAGTTCAGAATCTTTTGTAAGACACTGCATATTACATTTTTCATTGAGTGTTTAGTATTCATTGGTTGCCTTCCATTACAAAGCTGATTAGCCATCATAATTGTTTCATTGCATGCGTTCTTATAGGCTGCACATTTCTGAGGTAGAACAAGTCACTTATAATCAAATTTATAGCATCTTATACAATAGGGCTCCAAGCATGTTTGTCAGAAGAAAAAAAATGAGTGAGTATAGATTAAATAACAGCACAGTACCAATAGTTGATATGAATAAGTATGGGTTCACAATAACCCATACTCTTTATGAATAATGGATGTATATAAAGTTATCTAGTTTCATTGTACAGCAAAAGAAGTGTGAGTGTGTGTGTGTGTGTGTGTGTGTGTGTGTGTGTGTGTGTGTGTGCGTGCGTGTGCAGAAATGTTTGTGTGGGTACACATATGTGTGAATGCTTAGGCTAGATAGAAATCAGCCTTGGCTGTCATTTGTCAGGATCTGTCCATCTTATATTTTTCTGAGAACCTTTCATTGGGACCTGAGCTAGACTGGCTGGCCAGTAGGTTCCAGGGATCTAACTGTCTTGACCTCCCTAGCTCTGGGACAAGCATGAATGACCATTCCTAGCTTTTTATGTAAATTCTTGGGACTGAATTCAATGTTCTTATTTGTGTAGCAAACACTTCATTGACTAAGCCATCTCCTTAGCCCCACAGGGAAATCTGAAACTGACAGGCTTGAATATCTTACCAAAGCCAAATAACTTAAGCTAATTAGCATTCATGTTTTTCAGGACACATAAATGTGCTCCACTATCAAAAATTTTTCATCTCTGGAAGAAGAGGAGTGCAGTGGTAAAAAGTATAGCTTTAGAGTCCTGTTGCCTGTGATGGCTGTTTAATAACACACTTGCAAGCTATATGATCTTAGATCACAGCTATATGACCTGGACCTCTGCATTTCAATCTTCTCATTTCAAAATGGTAAGAATGAGTGTAATCACATCCAAAAGAATTATGTAAAATAATTCTAAAGTGTTGAGAACAAATTATAGACATGGAAAATATTCATCAAATATTAGCTATGATATTTTATATACTATACTTATATTACACTTAGTATGATCTTGGCTTGACCCCAAAGGAAGTGATTCTTGTCATTTTTGGGCTCATACTCGATTCAATTTTTATACTTCAGTATCACTTTAATGACATTGTGGCCAGTGTTGAAATGGAATGGAAATTCTGGGCATTGGCAATGACAAAACTTGATGGAAAGGTGGTTATAAGATTACCTGTCCTTGGTGGGGCATGGTGGTATATACTCTTAATCCCAGCACTCTTGAAACAGAGGCAAGCAGATCTTTGTGAGTTTGAGGTTAGCCTGGCCTACAAAGTGAGTTCCAGGACATCAAGGGCTACATAGAGAAATCATGTCCTGCAAAACAGTCAAACAAAAACAAAATTTCCTGTCATGTGCTGCATGCAGCCCCATTCCCAGTATTATGTGGTTGGGGGTAGGAGGATGTCAAATAACTTTTTAACACTTTATCCTTTGCCTTTTCTTCTCCATTTCCCTGCCACTCCTTATCCCTGACCTCCTATAGGGAGACTGATGTTCTGCAAGCTCATAAACTAACTGATCACCATTCCTATACTATATATGACTATGTCTAGAATTCCAGCAACAGCTGTAAAGAGAATTACTACAGAAGGGTGACCAACAAGAGGCAGAGATACTTGGGAGACACTTGGAGACATAATTAAAACTTGGATTTGAGCTTATCAAATGGGTTTTAAATTTAGACAATAGTTTCCAGTCACTGGCAACATGAACATTTCTTTTGCAGCTGGCCCTGAAGGCTTTGCTCTTCTGACAGATCATGTTTTAGAAATCACAGCATCAGTCTGTTCAAAGTACCTTGCTGTGAACAGAGTGAGGTAGCCACAAACTCAGCAATCACCATGTTCTAAAAAGCCAGACACAGTAAACACAGGCTCAGGAGAAAGTTGAAAGAAAGATTTCAATGGAGATAAAAGGAGTATTCTCAGTTTTGTAAGTGAAATCGCTCTGTTGATTTTTTTTTCCTCTGCAGATCCAGAATGCCAAAAGAAAGAATCCATGTTTCCACATTTGTTGTAAATCAGTCTTGCTTGCTTTGTGGCTGAAATTGGTTTATCATCATCAAGCTTTATTTACAAGTGGTAGGATACAAGCTCTCTTTATTGCAAGCTACATTGAAAGGATGTTTCTCAGAAACTAACACATTTGCAAAGAGACATTTGTAATATGTTTCATGACTAACTTTCCTTCCCTTTAATTTATGAACATAATCCATAATCACATTAAAGTTTTCAAATCTTCAGTGGTTTTTCCATTTATGTTATATAGTTGGAAGATAAACTATAGAAGGTCTCATTCAATTTGAACTTCAGATAAACAAATAGTTCTTTTTCCTTAAGTATGCCTCATGTATTATACATATTGCATAAGAAATATTTGTACTAAGAAGAGTCCTCTGCCATTCAGATTAAACTTGGAGTTTTATACATCTATTTGCTTAATCAGAGAATCATGCCTTAACCAAAACATCTGAAACCAGAGCCAAGTTCCCTTTGGTATTTCTATGTATCACACAAACTTATTGAATGCCACACACCTTTGATCTCACTTGCTGCTCTCTCCCTACTAGCTGCAGCCCTTTGTTGTGTCTTCACACCATCCTCTCTCAGCCTAAGCATCATTGATCACACCAAAACAATGTTTCTGCCTCACCAATCAATACTTGTTCAAGTCTCAAAATTTTACTAGAAAGACCTGTTTTAATTTTATTGGGGTTTCAGTGTTGGCAACATATAAAATCCCTGCTAGTGGGTTGAATTTGGGGTCAATTGAGAGAAAAATACTTGGAAGACAGGCATAAAGGAAGCAAAGCTGACTAAAGAATATAATCACAAACTGTATCCAGATAGGATTCTATTATTCTTGAATTGACTCTAATTGCCCAAATTGCAGGCACCTTGAAAAAGATGATGCTGGCAGGGTTGAACATCCTTTTTCTAACTAATGAGTCAGGCTTACCTCTCCCCCACATGAATCTGAAGATCAACTGAGAAGGCTCCTTCTAAAACATTCTTTTTGGTAGATTAAGTAGAAATTCTCTATCCTATCCAATCTCTATTGAATGTGAAATTAAGGTCAGTTCATAATGTCTCAAGATTTTCTTTTAGTTCATAGAGTTAGCTCATAAAGTCCATGGTCCCATTATGTGTTTGTCAAGATCACTAACAGAAAAAAGTCAGGATGGTCATGCTGTTCCTCTCTGTAGGATACTTCACAACACTAAACACAATGATGCTGTGAGATCCTCCTATACAGACTGGCCTCTCCATCTTTGCCTCTGACAGGTTCAGAAATGGTCCAGAATTGAACAAAATGTAAAGTACTTTCTGAATCCAGGATGGACATTCATTATTTGGTTAATTTTCAGTCATGGTTTATAAGAGTCCTCACATAAGGACAATTGTGAGGATATTGGATTTAAGCAAAAATCATTTACTATGGAGATTATGGGCAAAAAGTAAAGTCTAAAAGTTGGATTTTAAAATAAAGATTGGAGTTATTCAGTTATAATTGGCTAATTTTGTCCTGCCCACTGGTTTTATTTGCTAAAATAGGTCATTCTGTTTAAGATTAAGTACATAAAAAGGGGGAAATCTCATGGGGCTTCAACCCCAGACAAAGAACTATAACCAAATATAAGATGCTGAAAGCAGAAGTAGCCTTCCCCAAGGAAGAGATCCCTCCCTCCAATACCAACTGAAATCACATACATGCAAGTAACATCATATGAGTGTAATGTTGTATTTATGTTTCAGAATATATATACATATATTACATATGTGTAAGTATATGCCAATAATTAAATAAAAAGAAACCATGAATTTGAGAGAAAGCAGACACATGGGAAGATTTAGAGGAAGGAAAGGTAAGGGTGAAATGGTTTAATTATATTTAGTTTCAAGAAATAAATATGTAAAATATGTTTTAATCTTTAATTTATTATTAAATTATATTTATTTATTCATATGTAGTGAAACTGGGACTTTGAACCCAGGGCCATGACTGCATTATATCTAGCCAGAATGGTTTTCTAAGACACAGACAAATGTAATCTGTTCAACTCAAAACCTCCTATAAGTCATTATTTTTCTAATTCCAGAGTGTTGCCAGCCACTGCCTATGAAACTGAGATTTTAAAAAAGAAAAAGAAAAAAACCCTCATATGTTCAAGTACATTATGATACTTTCCACTTAATGTGGATAAGTGGCATAACTTCAGGATCTATTTCCACACAGCACCTGAACTCCCAACACTAAATAGCCTTTGAAATATCTCTACCCTTTCTCAAAGATATTAGTGCTGAACATTAGTCTCTAGATCTTGTTGGACCTGCTTTGCTTTCCTATCTGGCCTTTGGAGAAGGCATTTTAGTTCTGATCATCTTTCTATAGTGGTTCTTTGTTATTCAAAGACATCAAAATATTTTCTTATGGCAGAGAACAAACATTGTGTCCTGCATTATAAATGTTCATGTTTCTGAATTTGCATTGTTCCAGTCCAGTGAACATCAATACAGACTGCATGGTGGTCAATACCTTGCCTGCAGTTTAAAGAAATTGCACATCCTTCTCTGTAACCACATAATTTTTGACTGTCTTTGTTTTCAATGAAGTTTAGCTAGGAATTTATAAACCTTCATAATTTAGTTGTAGGTATACAGGTAGTCTCATTTTATTACATACAGCATGTATGTAGTTTGCATTCAGCTCTCTTTTATTAAGACTATAAATATATTTGTCCTGTTTCTTTTATTAAAAGACAACTGTTTTTCTCACAGAAAATATCCTGATTAGTGTTTGCCCTTCCCATACTCCCAGATTCTTACTACTTCACCTCCAATTTGGATTCACCCCCCTTCTGTCCCTCATTAGAAAACAAACAGGTGTTCACCTGGGACAAATAAATTCTCCTTCTATTATATGAGTGATTATTTATGCCATCTTCAATCAGGTCAAGGTCTGTGATACAGACTCATACACTTAGTGCCATAACACCCCCACAGTTCACTGATCTTAGTTCCCACAAGAAATGCCCCTATTGTTAAATTTATCTGAACACAGTAAAATGTTTATATTAACTTGCCTTAGTTGGGGTTTGTATTGCTGTAAAAAGACACCATGACCTTAGCAAGTCTTAAAAGGGGGAAAAATAATTGGAGTTAATTTATTGTTTCAGAAGTTTAGTTCTTTATGGCATAAAACATGTGTGAAACATAGCTGTAGTGATATATTATTTATGATTTATTAAAACTTGACTGATGATTCAGAAAGCAAAGTTAGCTGCAAACCATAGAAGCCAGGAACACACCTTAAACCCCAGCAGCCAGAATCTAGGAGGTGGTGGTGGTATACACCTTTAATTCTAGGACTCGGGATTAGAGGTAAATGTATCTCTGTGAGTCTAAGGCCACCCAGATCTACACAAGAGTGAATCAGTCTACAAGAGAATTATAGCTCATACCTTTAATCCTAACATTAGGGAAGTATATAAGACAGAAGCAAGGTCTCAGAGAGGCATTCATTCTCCACTTATGCTGAGGAGAGGTTACAGTCTGAGGTTTGGTGAGAGCCTGTGGGGACAGAATCAACCCATTCAGCCTGAGATAGATGTAAGAAGCTGGTGGCCAGCTGCTTTGCTTTTCTGATATTCAGCTTGAAGCTTTAACTCCCAAATCAGTCTCTGGGTCATTATTTATTCATGCTACACATGCTAGTACACAGGCAGTCATGGTGCTATAGAGGTACCTAAGACCTCTACTTTTGGATCTGTAGGCAACAAGAAGAGAATACTACACTGGGCCTGGCTTGAGCACATGAGTCCCCTAAGCCCAACCCCAGTGACACACTTCCTCCCACAATGCCACAGCTACTCCAACAAGACCATATCTCTTAATAGTGCCATTCCCTATGAAGCTATGGTAATCATTTCTTTCAAACCACCACATTTCACTCCATGCCCCCCATAAGCTTGTAGCCATATCATAATGCAAAAATTCATTAAATCGAACTTTCTAGTACCCATAGGCTACAATAGTCCCAATTGTAATGTAAGACTCCCAGAAGCTCAGGCCTCCAGAATCCCACTCACCCCACTCACCATGAGGAGGCAGAAACTTGATGCAAACAGGAAGAGGCTTTAATGAAAGGTGGACGTTTGTACAAATGGGCTCTCTCAGAATGCAGGCTAGAGAGCAGCCCTATGCCCCAGGAACAGGCATTTTTAAAGGCAAAAACCATAAGCTTAGGGAGGGGCCTCGACTCTCTGTCCATTGAATACATGACCAGAGTCATGGGTTCCTAGGAAGCCCTTTGTCTTGAGGGGAGGCCTGGGAATCAGATAGCCTCCTGACCCAACCAGTTGTAAAACCTGCAGACCTCAGGATGTGCTAACTAATGGTAGCTATCTCTTTGTTTCATAGGGACCCTTAATTGTTAATTATTGACACATTGGCTGGTGGGGCAATCTGTTTCCTTCATGAGCCCCTCGGGGAGGGTGGCCATCTGGGAATTCTTGGTACCCAGTTATCTTATGGCCTTGTAAGGGAGTAATTGCTGGTGGCTGGTAAATTCCAGGCACTAAGTCATAGTAGTAGCCTTGGTCAGTTTCTGGGCTATATTTTTTTTGCTAATTTTTAAGTCTTTCACCTATGGTAATCATTTCTTTCAAACCACTACATTTCACTCCATGGCCCCCATAAGCTTGTAGCCATATCATAATGTAGAAATTCATTAAATCGAACTTTCTAGTACTCATAGGCTACAATAGTCCCAATTGTAAAAGTCCAAAGTCTAAAGTCTTTTCTGAGGCTCATGGCATTCTCTTAACTGTAATCCCCTATAAAATCAAAAAGCAGAGCACATGTAATGTCACAAGGTAGACATTGCCATTCCCTAAGGGAGGAAATGGGACATAATGAGGAATTACTGGATGAAAGCAAAACTGAAACCAACTGGAAAAACTCTAAACTCTGTATCTCCATGTTTGATGTCAAAATGTTCTACAGGTCTCCATTTTTTTTTCTCTTGAACTCTCAGCAGTTTTAAAAACTTGTACAAGATCTGCATAAAAAATTAAAGTCCAGAATGGTTTCTTCTAGTTCCATCCATTTGCCTGCGAATTTCAAGAAAACCCAGTCACAAAAAGACAAACATGGTATGTACTCACTCATATGTGGATTTTAGACATAGAGTAAAGAATTACCAGCCTACAATCCACACTGCCAGGGAAACTAGTAAACAAGGAATACCCTAAGAGAGACATACATGGTCCCCTGGAGAAGGGGAAAGGGACAAGATCTCCTGAGCAAATTGGGAGCACTGGGGTGGAGGAGGGAACTAGGAGAATGAGAGGGGGAGAAGAGGAGGGGTGAGGAAGACATGATGGGGCAGGGAGGTTGAGTTGAGGGAAGAACAGAAGAGAGCAAGATAAGACATAATATAATAGAGGGAGATATCATAGGTTTGAAGAGAAATCAGGCACTAGGGAAATTCTGGAGAGCTACAAAGATGACACCAACTAACAATCTAATCAACAGAGGAGAGGCTACCTTTGTCGTGGCCCAGGCCATTTCAGCCCTAAGCCACCGCAGCCATGAGGTTCTGCCTGAGTGGGGGAGCATGGGCTTGGAACCTCCTAGCAACCCAGCGATGATAAAGACCAAACACAGGCATCTTGTTATCTTTAGAGAGCTCTCAATTCCATGCTGTAAAACTAGAGTCGCTTATTTATTTAGCATCTTTTTGGCTATTTCTTAACCATGCTTCTATGGCTACGAGGAGGCCATTTCTGTCCTTCTGTTCACTCTTCTCTCCTCCATGGCTCCTAACACTCTCTTCTCTACTCACATACCTAACACCTCTGCCAGGTGCAGGACTATTCAGATGCTTAGGCCTGTAGAGATGCAAACTAGGAGGCATTCTACACTGAGGCCATGGTAAACAATAGTAGACCTGCTGGCATTAGCAATACAACAGCTAAACCTTGAACTGAACTAGAATCCAGTTGCAGAGAAGGTTTCTTTCTTTCTTCTTTCCTTTCTTTCTTTTTTTGGTTTTTTGTTTGTTTTGTTTTTCAAGTCAGGGTTTCTCTGTGCAACTACTGTGGCTGTCCTGGAACTCACTCTCTAGACCAGGCTGGTGTCAAACTCACAGAGATTCACCTGCCTCTGCCTCCCTCGAGCTGGGATTAAAGGTGTGCTCCACCACCGCCCAGACAGACAGACCTTGAAGACCCCCTATGTAAGGCCTCACCCTCCCTTGGGATCAGAAAGGGTATGGGATAGGTAGGGTGTTAGTTGAGGGGGCAGGGGAGGAGAGGAGGGAAAGGGACCAGGGATTAATATGTAAAATAATTTTCTGTCTAATAAAAAACAACGCTCCTGCTGCAATGAGCAACTATATACAGAAAAAAAAATTAAAGTCCATTAAATTTTTGTCATAGAGGTAGGGATAGACTCACTGTTCCCTTGGGTAAAAATAATCCCAAGTATTTTTAAAAAGTTAACAGTTGCTGAGTAGAGAGATTGTTTTCCCTCCAGTGTGTAGCTACCTAAAAGTTCTCCATGCTTCTGAATATAACCCTTCATCCAGGCTCCTGTAAGTTATCCCAGTTAAACTCATTAGTTCACCAGGCCACAGGTATGTTTCTTTGTTTATATCAGAGATGCCTTACTGGAGTGAAAAGACATGGATGGTTCTCATCTCATCAAAAGTTCACAAAATATGGCATTGCCAGAAAGATTTAACTAAGGATTAAATGCTTATCCTAAATGTGGGTGGCACCATCCCATGAGTTGAGATCCTAGAATGAAAAGGAAAAAGAAGGAGGAGGAGGAGGAGACTGAGGAGGAGGTGGAGAAGGAGAAGAAGGAGAAGGAGAAGGAGAAGAAGAAGGAGAAGGTGAAGAGGTATGCTCTCTTTGCTTCATGACTTTGGATGCTATGTGACCATCTGCCTCTTCTCCCTTCCACCATGTCTTTTCAGCCATGATGGATGGAGCACTGCAACTGGGAGCCAAAATTAACCCTTCCTCTTTTAAGTTGCTCTTGTCAGGTACTTTATCGTAGCAACAAGAAAACTAACACAAAGTTTAGAGCCACAGTCTGTCTGTTTGCCAGTGGACTAATTTGGTTTTTAAATTCCACTTCTTTGAATCTGTTCTATTATCTGTCAAGATATCACCTTGAAGGAGTAAACAGGACTCTGCTAAGAGTATTTGTAAATCAACTGGTATTAGATGATGAATATCAAAATAGAAATTCAGTTTTGCTCCATCCAGCATATTGGAGAGCATAGCTATCTCTAATGTTCAATCCTGGAACACACATTTTGGCAAAGGGAAGATCACTCTGCTGATGGAGATTGTCCTTCTGTATATATGCTTCTCTTATTGGTTAATGAATAAAACTCTGTTTGACCAATGAAGCAGGAAGATTGGTATGTCTAGGAAACAAGCATTCTTGGAAACATAGGCAGAGTGTGCCCGCCACACAGAGTCACGTTGATGTGGAAGGAGTAACAATATGCCGGGGTATTACCAGGTAAGCCACAGCCTCATGGCAATACATAGATGGATAGAAATGCATTAATAATTAAGACAGAGCTGGCCAATAAGAAGCCCTACTCATTGGCCAACAGATTTATAATTAATATAGCGTCTGTATGCTTCTTTGGGGCCCAAGGGTAGCTGGATCAGGTGGGTGGGATATAACTTCCAAAACACACTGCACCCTCCATTTTGGCCCTTTCTTCAAAGGCCAAAGTCAGAGAAGCTAGCTTATAGTCCATCTGTATTCCTTTGTTAGGGAAGACATGAGTTGGGTGGTGAAGAATACATACTATTGGAAAGCATGGAGAATTAAGGTCCCTATTATTATTTCTAAATATCACTATTCTCTGACATGAGCTAACAGTCCTGTTGACTTCTGAGATAGAACAGACTTGAAGTCAAGAGTTCCTTTGGCCTTGATTCCCAGTCCATTCTCAGAAATTGGTGTAGTGCTGACCGTGGTTAAATACTTATAGAATAAATACATGACTGCATGGTATCATTAGTGTAGAATTCTGGGAAAGCACATTGAACACTAAACTTGGGTCACAGCAACAATGATATCACCTGAAGGTTCATACATGAAAGAATCCTTCCACTGCTCTTCCACAATATAAAAGGAAACACCATGGCTCTGATATAGAAATTCTCCCTTCCTTACCATCCCTGTTGCATCCTATTTCTAGTAATGTGGAATATTAGCCCTAGGGACTCATCAGTTATTCTTCCTTCTCTCCCTCTGCAGAAGCACAGGATAATATTGTAGTTATCTGTCCCAGGGGACTACTAAAGATTTCACAGAAATATGCTACCTCACAGAATGAATGACAAATTAAATAGATAGCATAAATTAGAGAATGTTGTATTCAATGTGTGTTTATTTTATTTTTTCATAATAATTCCAGAGTGAAGTTCAACAGTTTAGTCATCATTAAATAGAATATGTTTGAACTGTATGTTTGGGTAATTTTATGGCTAATTCACATCCAATTTATGTATATAAAGAGAAGTATCTATATTTCAAAAGATACATTGTTAAATATTTTGGCTATAAAAAGTGGGAGTCTTATTGCATGGTTTAAAAAAGTAAAATGTGCCCAGGACTGGAAATTACCAGGAATTTTTTTCCTAGCAGAAAATATGGGAATAAATAGTATTATGATAAAAGAAGGAACCAGTGACATGATAGGATTTCTGGTAGAGAAGGAGCAATGAAGGAAAAAATTGGGGGGTAAACAAGTAAAGAAATTTCATGGACAAGCTTGGCTAGTTCATATTAGAGTTACTTTCAGTATTTAAGTGTAAATATAACTAAATTATTCTAAAAATTCAAAAAGGTATACCATTCATTCATACAGATGGCTGAATGAGGGGAAAAAATCAGAAAGAGGAGGGCTACAGGAAGTGAGATGCAACACAGACCTTAAAAGAAGCAAGGTCTTGGAATTAAAGGTATCTAGGAAATGGGTGCCTACTGGATATGCAGGTATATCAGAATAGCACTGCGTATGGAATACCATTGGTGGATGTAGGTAATGTTGTTAAAATTTAAGCAACAGCTGTGGTCACATATGAAGAATGACTGTCAATTAAACGTCTTTGATATGTCACATTTCTATGTGTATGCCTATGATGAACATTATGACCTATTTAAATACCTTGCAAATAATGTTAGATTTTATGACAATAAATCAACTCTTTAGACATTTTTGTAATTAAGATAGTCTTTCATTTCACATAATTTATGACTTTTTGTGAAATGATGTTATTAAAATGTGGGTGTCTTATACTTTGAAATTTTTAATACTAAACTTAGAGAAATGTAGCACACTATCAGTTAATAAGTGACAAAACTGAGGTTCAAAGATTAATTAAATAGTAGGGTTTCCACAGATGACTGAGCCCAGGGGTTAAACATGAGTCTCTGAGACTTCACATTTCTGTTTTCTTGTATAAATTGTTTGTTTCCACTACAGTTCAGAATCAGCTCTGATCCAACCTCACAAGCCAAATTCCATGTGCATACCCAGGAATGCATGCTCCTGTCACCAAAGAAGACATTTTCACTGAGCTGCATTTCACCAGACACAGAAAACCTGTCAGTGGTAGACAAAAACAAGCCATGTAGCTACCTGGTTTATTTTTAAAAAGATAAGCAGAAGGGTCACAACAAATAAAATAATTCTGAAAGATGGAAAGAAATCTTGTTTTCTTAGTGAAGCAGGAAGATGACAAAAAATCACCCAGAAATAACTTTTGCATTTGAAACAGAAAAGTAAAACAACCAATTATAAAAATAAAACAAACTTCAATTCAACCACAATATGGTTGTTCCATGTAGCTGTATAATTCATATATATATATATGATATATATATATATATATATGTATATATATATATATATATATCCATTAAGTCCCTCATCATACAACCTAACAAGACTCTCAAGAAATCAAGGAATATTTACATGGGCATAGTCCATGAAAGCCAGCCTGAGATGTTCATTTCCCAAAAGTATATTTTACATAGTGGTTGGGTCTTTGACCTAAAATCTGATGGTTTAGGTCCAAAACTGTGTCTTGAAAACATAAAGACCTGGGTTTAAGCCCCAAATTCATATAAAAAACTAAAACTATCCAGGCATAGTGGTATATGCTTGGAATCGTAACATCAGGAGGCAGAGACAAGCAGATCCCTAGAGATTATTGGACAGGCAGCCTAAATGATAGGTGAACTAAAGACCATTGAGGCATCCTGTTAGAAACAAAAGGCATGATGGATGGGTGCTGAGGAACAACACCAGTGGTTGACCTCTGGCCTTCATATGCACCCCATACAGGAATACAAACAAGCACACGTCTACATGTACACATGTGTGTGTGCCCCGTCACATACCCACAACATATAAAAGGAATACAAATTCAGGTTTATCTTGAAATAAAGAGTCTGATGACTACACAATAGCAAAGGATACACATAGTTATCTGGTTATTATTTTAAACTATTTGCCTCCTAGGTTCTTTGTTATGACATGACATATCTGTTAAAGTGGTCATCTTTAGGAATTCTCACTACATCTGTGATTTAATTACTTGGATATTACAATTTTTTAAAGATTTATTTATCATGTATACAGTGCATACCAGAAGAAGGTACCAGATCCCATTACAGATGTCTGTGAGCCACCATGTGGTTGCTGGGAATTGAACTCAGGACCTTTGGAAGAGCAGTCAGTGCTCTTAGCAGCTGAGCCATCTCTCCAGCCTCAGATGTTATACATTTTTAACACTCCATTTCCCAAGCAATTTTCAACTGTTTTGGTAGCAGCTTAATTTGCATCCCAAGCAGCTTTGTCCAAATCAATGTCAAGACCACCTGGACTCACCCACTTGAATACAATACTACACATAATTTTTACTGCCTAATGACAGTAAAATGACTTGCTTCATGCAAAATACTCCATGTTATTCACAAAGGGCTTTGGTGTTAAAAGCTAATTTGAAAGTATTAGTACTATTAAGAAATAAGAATTTTGAGTCTCTAAAGAAGGAAATTAAAGAAGATACTAAAAAATGGAAGGATCTCCCATGTTCTTGGATAGGTAGGATCAACATAGTAAGAATGGCAATCTTACCAAAAACAATCTACAGATTCAATGCAATCCCCATCAAAATCCCAACACAATTCTTTACAGAACTTGAAAGAACATCTCTCAACTTCATATGGAAAAACGAAAGACCCCGGATATCCAAAACAACCTTTTACAATAAATGGAGGCATCACCATCCCTGACTTCAAGCTCTTACAGAGCTATAGTCCTGAAAACAGCTTGGTATTGGCACAAAAATAGACAGGTAGACCAATGGAATAGACTTGAAACCCCTGATATTAACCCACACACCTATGAACACCTGATTTTTTACAATGAAGCTAAATTTATACAATGGAATAAAGAAAGCATCTTCAACAAATGGTGCTGGCATAACTGCATGCTGGAATGTAGAAGACTGCAGATAGATCCATGTCTATTGCCATGAACAAAATTAAGTCCCAATGGATTAAAGACCTCAACATAAATCCAGCCACACTGAACCTATTAGAAGACAAAGTGGGAAATACCCTTGAATTAATTGGTACAGGAACTGTAATTCCTGAACATTACACCAGTAGCACAGACACTGATATCAACAATAGATAAATGGGACCTCCTAAAACTGAGAAGATTCTGTAAGGCAAAGAACACAGTCAACAAGACAAAACCACAGTCCACAGACTGAGAAAAGATATTCACCAACCCCACATCTGACAGAGGGCTGATCTCCAAAATATACAAAGAACTCAAGAAACTAGTCCATAAAACACCAAACAATCCAATTAAAAACATGATATGTACTCACTCATATGTGGACCTGCTTTATGATACATAGTAGTGACTGTGCTTTATCAGAGCTGTTTTTCATGATGTTGCTCAGAATGGTTTCCTTCCAGATGATGATTGAGAAGCTAATTTAAAAAAAATGGTGCCAGGTAACACAAGAGTAACAGAACTGTGCTGTTTTTCTGGGATTTTGTTTTTTACTTATTTTTTAAATGGAGAGTGCTGGATGTCTCTACAATTTTGTACAGATGACTGCAGAACCTGGAAAAACTGTTGCTGCTATTGATGCATAACATACTGCCATTCTTGATATATATATATATATATATATATATATATATATATATATATTGAATTTTTGAAAACTTTACCTGTGCTGTCAACTTTGGAAAAAGTATCCCAGTTTACCAAGTTGAGTTGGCATTTTACAAAAATTAACAGCCATATTGGTTTAAGAAATGTTGAACTTAATTTTTTCCATTTGTACAAGGGTAATGCACTGTATTAAATATGTACGGTCTTAAAAATTAAAAGAAGGGATTTTGAGAGTGCATCCCATGTGAAGGGATGCTCTCTTGGCCTGGACACATGGGGAAGGGCCTAGGCCTGGCCCAGGATGATGTGGTAGACTTTGAGGGCCTAACCCTGCCTGGGGAGTGGAGGGGGGATGGTTAGGGGCAGGTGGGATGCTGGGGGGAGGGGAGGGAGAGGGAGAAGGGATTGCCATCTGAAGCAAGCTTGTTCCTAATTTGTACTGATAAAATAAAAAAGTGGGGTACAGAACTAAATAGATAATCCTCTATAGACGAATATAAAATGGCTGAAAGACATATAAGAAAGTGTTCAACATCCTTAGCCATCAGGGAAATGCAAACCAAAACAACTCTGAGATACCATCTTATACATGTCAGAATGGCTAAAATCAAAAACACCAATGACAGTTTATGCTGGAGAGGATGTGGAGAAAAGGGAACACTCCTCCACTGCTGGTGGGAGTGTAAACTAGTACAGCCACTTTGGAAATCAGTATGGCTACTCCTCAGGAAAATGGGAATGAGTCTACCACAAGATCCAGCAATTCCACTCCTAGGCATATAGCCAAAAGAAGCACATTCATACAACAAGGACATCTGTTCAATGATGTTCATAGCAACACTATTTGTAATAGTCAGAACCTGGAAGCAACCCAGATGCCCCTCCACTGAAGAATGGATAGAGAAAATGTGGTACATTTACACAATGGAGTATTACTCAGAAAAAAAAAATGGAATCTTGAAATTTACAGGAATATGGATGGAACTAGAAGAAACCATTCTGAGCGAGGTAACCCAATCACAAAAAGACAAACATTGTATTACTCACTCCTATGTGGACTTTAGACATAAAGTAAATGATTACCAGCCTACAATCCACACTGCCAGAGAAGGTAGTAAACAAGGAGGACCCTAAGAGAGACATACATTGTCCCCTAGAGAAGGGGAAAGGGACAAGATCTCCTGAGAAAATTGGGAGCACATGAGGAGGGGTAAGGGACCTAGGAGAATGAGTAGGGGAGAAGTGGAGCGGTGAGGAGGACCTGAGGGAGCAGAAAGTTTGAGTCAGTGAAGGAATACAAGAAAATAAGAAAGGAGATACCACATTAGAGGGAGACATTTTAGGTTTACAGAGAAATCAGGCACTAGGGAAATGTCTGGAGATCTACAAAGATAACACCAGCCCACAATCTAAGTAACAGAGGAGAGGCTACCTTAAATGCCCTCCCCTGATAATGAGATTGATGACTGACTTATATGCCATCCTATAGCCTTCATCCAGCAGTTGGAAGTAGAAGCAGACACCCACAGCTAAACCTTGAACTGAACTGGAATCCAGTTTCAGAGAAGGACGAGTGATGAGCAAAGGGGTCCAGACAAGGCTGGTGAAACCCACAGAAACAGCTGACCTGAACAATGGGGAGCTTTTGCTCCCCAGGCTCATAGCTGGGATACCGGCATGGGACTGATCCAGACACCATGAACGTGTGTTTCAGTGAGGAGCCCTCGGAAATCTACAGGACCTCCTGTAGTAGTTCAGTACTTATCCCCAGCATAAGTGTGGACTATGGGGTCCCATTCCACATAGAGGGATACTCCCTCAGCCAAGACACACTGGGGTGGGCCTAGGCCCTATCCCAAAGGCTATGATAGATTCTTATGATCCCCTATAGAAGGTCTCACCATTCCTGGGAAGCAGAAAGGATATGTGCTAGGTAGGGTTTTTGTTGGGGGAGTGGTAGAGGAGGTGGGGAGGGAGAAGGAACTGGGATTCACTTGTAAAACAATCTTGTTTGTAATTCAAATTTTAAAAAACATTGAAAAACAAAGAAGTTATTGGATCATTTAGTTATATTGGCCTTTACCTAACATGACATGGTGTTATTTGAATCTGCATTTGTCTGTTTCTTTAAACTCTTTACACATTTCCTTACAAACTTGGTATTCTGTTACCTTTCTCTTCTGCTTTTTATTCTCTCTTTCTGTATACACTGAGGATAAGCTTTGAAATGATGGATTAGTTTATCTGGCAGAGAATTTTTAGGGCATCAAGATATTCAGACTTTGTCACAAGAATTATCAATTCTTTTTAATAATATTAATAATGAAAAATACCATCCAAAAGAATAAAACAAGAAGGTTTCAAACTTTAGAAGTTAGAGATCACTCAAAATAATCCTAAATGTAAAACTACCATGTGATCAACTATATCACTTGTAGAGAAATACTGGAAGGATGTCAGATCAGCCTACACAGACACATGTACATCCATGTTTACTGCTGCAGTATTCACAATAGCCAGAAAATCCAACCAGCCTAGATGTCCGACAACACATAAATGAAGAAAGAAAATGTGGTAAGTGTACATACTGGAATTTATGCAGCCATGCAGAAAAATGAAACCTTGACATTTGCAACAAAATGAGTAGAACTGGAAAGCATTACACCAAAAAAAAAAAAAAAAAAAAATGAACCACACTCTAGCACTCTAGGTAACTACTTCATGTTTTCTATTAAATGCAGAATCTAGATCCTGTGTGTGTGTGTGTGTGTGTGTGTGTGTGTGTGTGTGTGTGTGAGAGAGAGAGAGAGAGAGAGAGAGAGAGAGAGAGAGAGAGAGAGAGAGGAAGAGAGAGAGAGAGAGAGGAGAAAGGGTAATAAACTAGAAAGGGGATGAAGATATCTTAAGAAAAGTTGTAAATAGAGAGGCCAATGAAATACTAGTGGTAAGAAACAAAAAGGGACTAACTGGTGAAAGGAGGGAGCTGCCAAGGAATGGCAGTTGAGGCATGCAAACCATCTAATTAGATGCCTATGTGAAAATACCAAGATTAAATCTGTTACTTTTTCTGGCAACCTATTTTTATTTTAAATTTTCAGGTTGGCAAGAAAATGAGCTCCTATATAGTTTTACCCAAGGGTGTCATGATTAGCATTGATTTTTTTGTTAGAGCCAGATGCTTTCCATCAGCAAAATAGAAAAGATGCCATGAGAGTATCTCAGGGAATTATTTCAAGTGCTTCCAAGGGTAAAGCCTTTGAGTAAGCAGTGCTGTGGTGTAATGACTACCTAAAACAACATAGGAATTCCATTTCCCCATGGTTTCTTTCCTGTGTACAGCAATCATGGGTTCTCAATGTGGTTGCAGCCCTGGGTCAGTTGAGCTACTGGGAATTCATGTCCTCACAATGTGCACAGATGCTGATTGAGCTTTGGCATTGAAGTTTCCTTTAATTGGATTGGTCTTGATTTGAACCAATCATACTTTTTGACTCTCCTACTCACCCCTGTTAAATGCAAATGTCCACCACATGTGACTCGGAATTTTATTTCAGAAGAATGGAACTCTAATTATTATAAGGGTGCACAACTGAACTTGATTTTGTGTGTGTGTGTGTGTGTGCGTGTGTGCGTGCGTGCGTGCGTGCGTGCGTGCGTGCGTGCGTGCGGTGCGTGTGTGTGTGTGTGTGTGTGTGTGTGTGTGTGTGTGTCTGTGTCTGTGTGTGTGTTTGTGTGTTTTATGGGGATTTATTTATATATTTTTTTGGTAGAGGGTGTCAAATTCAGGGTCTGGCACATGCTAGGTAAGTACTCTACAGCTGATTTACAGTCTCAGTCATTACTTTGACTCTTAGAGTCTTTGAATTGGAATTTTGAGCATTGCTAGAAAATACTGGAATTCTAGAGATCCTGGCCCCTCTTTCATCCTTCCTTGTAATTCCTGACTATAAGTATAGCTCCTTCTCTCTGTCATATAATTCTATAAAAATGTACTTGCTGCAGGGTAGCAAGTAAGAGGGACAACCAACCAGGAAATTGTTTAGCTCCAAAACTATGAGCAAAAATAAAACTTTTCTTTTAATACATTGATTATCTTGGGAATTCCTAACAGTGTTGGAAGCTGACTGAAAAACTAGTTCATAAACAATCCAGGTTTGTTTCTCACAGTTATGAAGTCTGGTTTCATACTGGATGCTAATAGTTTGAAAGGCTGGAGGATACTCTATCAAATTGCTACCTGGTGGCTTTTACCTTTTCTTCTCTTTAAAATTGGTAAAGAACAGATTATTTTGTTCATATCTTAGGAGTTCTAGTCATGAAACATTAGCTTGGAATGGAGAATGATAATGGCAGATTATCATGAAGTTAGGAGGGCATTCAGACAAGATCACTTCACTAGATGGATGTCAGAAAGCAAGTTTGAATTTAGACTCTCTGAAGAATCATTCATGAGAACAAATTCTGGGTCCCATATCTTAGGGGTTCCCATCATGAATCATCATTTGCTTGCCCATGGAGAAGGAATCATGGCAGATTATCATGATGTTAGGAGGGTACTCAGACAAGATTCACTAGACTCAAGTGTCAGAGCCAGTTTGAGGGCAGGCTTTCTGAGGATTCATCTCAAGAACTAATTCTGGGTGCCTGAGGAGCTACCTTAATCTCCAGTGACCAAAGCCCTCCAAGTGGGCATCACCTCTTAAAGTCCACACCAACTCTTGTCTTAACATTGCCACAACAGGGACCATACTCTCTATACATATGACACTAGTGCAAACTCAACCCATATCCAAACACGACAGGCACTAATGCCACTGATGAAGACTTCACTCAGATGACACAATAATCTCCTATGGATATGCTTCTTTCAAACTTTAATTTGAAACATCTTCACATACAATCATAGGGAAAATAGGTATTTAACTAATTGAGTTCTGTTTCCAGTTGCCCCAATATGTTTTCTTCTCCCACACAAAATACAACCATTAAACTAGTCCCAATAATTCACTCACTTCTGTACAAATGAAAGTTTCAATTCTGGTGTCATTTAAATATCAACTAAATTAGAAATGGATACAACTGAAGCTGAAGTAAAATGCTTCCTGAGTATAAATTTGTGAAACCGTGCTATAAGCTCACAATATCTAGTAGACATCCCCATTCTAAATGAAGGAGAAATAAAATAGAAAGTGGTAACAGATTTCACTTAAGTCTAATACCTTAACTGAGTAATCAATATGAATCTTAAGTTTGGAGAATAATCTTCCTTGATTTTATCCTTGCCTTCTAGACACATTGGGGGGATGGCGTGACTCTAAGTACTCTGTGGGGTCCTGATCACCATGTTCTCATTGGAAACAGGTCATACTAAAGTTCTCATACATTGTATGGAATGACTGTATTACCAGGATAGCACTGTACCTGGTTAATCCACCCCTTATGCCTATTGGGCACTGCCATAGGGAGGAGTGCCAGCAATGCCCTTTCCCTCAGACTGTGTGTCTAAGCTGTGCATTCATCACTTCCTATTTTGGTCTCTACATCTATATGATTAGGCCTTCATAGCTTGTGAATTCTATGTTCATGCAGAATTTACTGTGAGATGATTTTGGACATTTTTACTGTCTATGGCTTCAGGAGAAGTGATGGTAGTTTGAAATAACTTCCTTAGTTTCTGGGCCATTATTAATAACTCTACCACTATGAACTGCAAAATTTGAGTCCTTCTTCCATTGTTTTGACAAAGAGCACCCAGCTATCGGAGATGGCTGATCTGTGTTAAATTTTTTATTGTGTGGTGGCTTAACAATGCCTATTGTCTTCCAGACAGATTTTTCTCCTGTTTCCTAATTGCAATAGTAGAGAATTTTTCAAAAGGAGTAAAAATTCTGTTTGTGTTTTAAATAATAGTGTTGTTAAGCCATTTTCATTTTCTTTCTGTTACTATAATCACTCTAGAGAAATCAAGTAATATATGACAATGCTTGGAAAAATTTCTCAGGTGGTTCTCCAAATACCTGTTTCTCCATAACACTGGAAAATGAACATGAGTCAAGTTCTTTGCTACTATTTATACAAAGAAGATGTATTAGTTATTTTTCATGTTGCTATGACAAAATAGATTTTAAAAAAGCAATTTAGAGAAGGAAGAGTTTATCTTGACTCATGGTTCAAGTGTAAAGTTCATCATAGAGAAAGCATGGTTGCAGGGGAATCTCCCTCCACACACAGGAATCAGACACAGATGAATTGTGGTATTTAGCTCACTCTGTCCTTTTTACTCAGTCCAGAATCTCAATCCATGGGATGGTGCTGCCACAATTAAAGTTGGTCTCTTGCTTCAAATATCCTATCTAAAACTCTATCACAGACATGTCCACAGTTTTTTTCTTCTGGTTGATTTAGATTCTACCAAGTTGACCCTCAACATTAATAAAGTGGCCTTTCTTCTGTAGTTCAACACAATTTTTATTTCTACCTCTGATACCATCAGGGTAGTTTTTATTTTTTATAGTCCTTACTAGAGTTCTGTTCTTGACCACTTAAAGTATTCTTTGGAAAAACTTATAGTCTCTTCAGAGTGCTACAATTTCTTGAACTCTAAGCACCTTGCCAAATCCATACTTCCTAAAGCATACCACTGTAAACATTGTGATTTCAGCCTGTGAATATTTATTGTCCCTCAATATTCAGTCTATTGTGTCCAGTAATCAACTACATTATATGTGTAAAGTTTGCTTAGTATTCTTTAAAAAGATAACTTTTTTCTTTGGCAAAGAATGTTGTTTGTGATAACTTTGGATTATATAGACCATATTTATTTAGTCTAAAGGTGTAATATTAGGGGGTAAAAAAGATTTGTTTCCTGTTTTGTGAAAGTCGTAAACAAGACATACATTAAAACAGTAGACATAAATCCAAATAAGAATTGGGAGATTCTGCAGACTGGGAGAACAGATGGAAGAGAAACAAAGGTGACTGAATATTAGAAAAGTCTCCATGGACAAAAATGAGTCAATAACACCAGTGGGTAGATAAAAGCTAAAAATGAGAACAATTTCCAAAACTCATGCTTTTAGAATAAGTAGGTAAACTAAAAATGTTCATTTTCATAAAGTAAAATTCAGGAATTAGATGGCATTAACAGTCACCATATATCTTTTGAAAGAATAAATAAAATATTGAAATAATAAATTATGGAAACCATGATCTTCACATGTTTATTCAACAAGATTTTATAAAGAACTATTCTTAATAGAGGAAAGGTTTATGTTAACTTACAGCTCAAAGTTATAGTTCATCATAGCATGGAATTCAAGGTGGCAGGAACCTAAAACAGGTACTTAGATCACACCCACATACCAATGCTCAGCTCAATCCCTCTGTCTTAAAAATATTTTTATATATTTATTTCTTTGTTTATTCTCTCTGTGTATGTGTATATGTGTTTGTGAGAGAGAAACAGAGAGAGAGAGAGAGAGAGAGAGAGAGAGAGAGAGGGAGAGAGAGAGAGAGAGAGAGAGAGAGAGAGAGAGAGAGAGAGAGAGAGAGAGCAGACAAGAGGGCATCATATTCCTAGGAACTGGAGTTACAGGCAGTTGTGAGTTGCCTGATTTAGGGGACAGAAACTGAACTCAGATTCTCTGGAAGAGCAACAAATGCTTTTCACCACTGAATCATCTCTTCAGCCCCAAGTTTCTCATTTTTTTATGTAATCTAAGAGAAAAATCTTAGATTATGGTATCACCCATTTAGTCTGGCCCAGAGGTCAACCGATCTAGATAATCCCTCATTAAGACTCTATTTCCATGTGATTCTCAATTGCATCAAATTGACAATTAAAACCATCTCAGCCTTTCACTGGAGAAAACTCGTTATTTCCATTTTCTCCTTATAAAATCTGCCTTGCCTTATGGAGTGAAAACGTGTCATAGCTCTGTTGTCATCATGTTAAGACCTATCCTCAGGAAAATCCTTTTTATCACTCAACTCAGCAACTTTTCTGATTTAAAGAATGCAAATGGAGTTAAAGGGGTCACTATTTTCTACTGTTCTTAAGAAATAACTTGCTGGTGTGTGGGTACCCTTTCCAGAAAGCAAGACTGATCTTGACATCCACAGAGCAGACAACAGCTGTAGAGTTCTCACTCACTCAAAGCTTCATCGCTATGAAATGCTTCTTTAACCTTTTCATGTTTAAATAAAAGCTCATAGGGAAATATGGTCCTTTGAATATTGAATAAGTCAAAACAAAATTACACTTAAGTGCTTCTTAAATTCTGCACAAAGAGGATAATGAAAATAACCAAAACTACTCTACTCACTTGATGAAAGACAGGTCCACAGGAGCTTGGTTAGATGCTGGCAAAGATCTTTTTTTTTCTATCCTTTTGATTGAGCTGGCCTTTCCTTGACTTCTCAGAACATTGACAAACATCTCAATCAGTATTTCTTAGCATTTATTTAATGGGGCCTAAGGAGAGTGAGAAGCTTTCACTAGGCTTGGTATATTGATGTTCTGAAATACCTATCTGATTGAAGCCAGAGAAATCAAAATACACTTTAAAACACACAGAGGCGTCATCATTAAGAAGGTACTAAAGTATGTATAAAGTTCCTTGTATATTTTGGAAATCAGCCCTCTGTCAGATGTGGGATTGGTGAAGATCTTTTCCAATTCTGTGGGCTGTCCTTTTGTCTTATTGACTGTGTCCTTTGCCTTACAGGAGCTTCTCAGATTCAGGAGGTCCCATTTACTAATTGCAGATCTCAATGTCTGTGCTACTGGTGTAATGTTCAGGAAGCTGTCTCCTATGCCAATTCATTCAAGGGTATCTCCCACTTTCTCTTCTAGAAGATTCAGTGTAGCTGGATTTATGTTGAGATCTTTGATCCATTTGCACTTAAGTTTTGTGCATGGTGACAGATATGGATCTATCTGCAATCTTCTGCATGACCAAATCCAGTTGTGCCAGCACCATTTGTTGAAGATGCTATCTTTTTTCCATTGTATAGATTTAGCATCTTTGTCAAAAATAAGGTGAACATGGATGTCAATGAGGAGGCTTCAGCACTTTAGGGGGCCCCTGGTAGTGGATTAGTATTTTCCCCTGGTGTAAGAAGGGACTTTGAGAGCCCATCCCATGTGAAGGGATGCACTCTTGGCCTGGACACATGGGGGAGGGCCTAGGCTTGGCCCAGGAAGATGCTGTGGACTTTGGGAAGCCCTGTCTAGGGCCCTACCCTGTCTGGGGAATAGAGGGTAGATGGAGTGGGGGCAGTTAGGGGATTGGGGGAAGGGTTGGGGTGGAGGGGAGGGAGAAGGTATTGACATGTGAAGCAAGCTTGTTCTGAATTTAAACTAATAAAAATTAAAAAATAAAAAAATGCATGTATAAAGACATATCTAGAGGCCAAGTATCATGGATGGTTACTGATTCTGAGGTCTCAGGAAAACCAAGACTGGAGAGGTCAGGGAGGCACTGAATGTAAAGGGAGGAGGAAAAAATGGGAAGAACATGTATGAAGGGAGAAGACAGGAGAATGACTATCCTATAGTTTAACTGAGGCCAATTCTAGAGCCACTGAGAAGACAGGGCTCTGTGGAGGAAGATTTAGATGAGCAACATAAACTGAGTATCTCAAAGAAACAAGACTTTCTTTTTGAGGAAGGGGAGAGAGTGAAATTTATTAGATGGTGATGACAGTGGGAAGACTAGGACAAGGTACAACCTCATGGCTTCTGTGTGGAACATGTCCACAAACATTCCAGCTTTGAAGAATGAGAGAAGGAACAGGTATCTTTAGTGACTATCTTTTTTGTTTGTTTGTTTTTTGTTTTTTGAGACAGGGTTTCTCTATATTGTTTTGGAGCCTGTCCTGAAACTCACTTGGTAGACCAGGCTGGCCTGGAACTCACAGAGATCTGCCTGTCTGCCTCCCAAGTGCTGGGATTAAAGGTGTGTGCCACCAACACCCGGCTTTTTAAAGTTTTTTTGTGACTATCTTTTGATAGAGTGATACACTGTGAGGCAATGAATGAAGTGTGCAGAGTCAAATAGTTCAGAAATTTTTATCAGACTTACAGGACCACAGCATCATTCTGAGGCATAATTTCTGAACTTAGTCTAGCTTGCTGTAGTAGGGAGAATGACAAAAATACCCCATGATGGAGATTCTGTGCCTCTTCCCTTGTGGAGAATCTGTTACTAAGTTTTCAGTATTTCAAGTAGAGAATAGAAATTAAATACTCAAGGTCAGTACAGTTTAGTCATTCAGGTTAATCCTTTTAATTCAGATATATTATAGAGACAGGTGACACTTATGTCCCATCATTTTTCAAGTCCAGTTAGTTTTTAATCCTAATTATGCCTGACCTGATTTAAAGTGAACAGAAATTCATCCTTCACTGAGTAAACAGGAACTACAGAGCTTTTGTTATTCATTAGAACAAGCCTCTGTCTCCATTCTAATTATTGCTTGGGGTTTTAAGGGTCCAGGTTAAGTGGAGTTGTCAGAGTTCTCTTTGTTGGATAATGAAGTAAGAAACATGAATTAATAACAACAGCCCAGGTTTGGGACATGTTCTGAAATCTGCTGATATGTCCATTAGTCCATTTAAAACCAATAATGCTGGGCAAGATGTACACCTGACTCCTTGTCCTTTTAGTAGGAGAATTGTCCCTTCCACACTGAGTTAATAAATCTAATGAGCTTGATGCGATGCCAGGAGCATAACAAGTGCTAAATAAATGCTCTGTTTTTGTTGATACTGTTATTATGAGAGGAGAGGGAATGAGGAGAGGCAGGAAGGATAGGGAGTAAAGTGAAAAGAGGAAGAAGAGGTTTATATCAGGCTCATGACTGAGAGTTTCTGAATCTTGTCTATTTGAAAAGGTTGTTCAGGGTTGTGCTGTATCATTAAGCAAAGGGCATTGAAGCAGATATATTAGACCAGCCTTGATTAACTTTGTAAATATACACTCTGTGAGTCAGCAAGGGAGATCACTTAAACTACAAATATGAATAAACAGGTTTCAGGAGAGAAAAAGTCAAAAGACTAAGAAGCACAGACTACCTACATGAGGTTGTGTGTGAGTGTGTTTTCACTTAATCTCTCCAGACCCAGACTACCCTCTCTGCAATGTGGAACTGAAGAATACATTCTTGTGTGTATTTTATAATGAGGCTGATAATGTCGGAAGACATTTAAGAGTCTTTCATGCAGGCTGAAAACATTAAGGAAGAAGTTCAACAAATTGCTCTGTCATCTTACTCATATTTATTTGTTTGGTTTTCTTTGCTTATTATCATGTTGTTCAGATACATGGATATTTACTCAGCTTCTGAATTTAATTCATCTTCTCAGTTCATCTGCCATGATATATCACACACACACACACACACACACACACACACACACACACACACATACCTCCTCAAGTTCATTTTGCTGTTATTACTTTCCTCCCATTAGTGGACCAAGATTTGAGGTACTGTTCTTCTTCCTTCTTTTCTTGTGTGTGTTGGGAGCAGGGAATCAAACTCATTGTATAGCCCAGGTAGGTCTCAAAGTCATGGCTGATCTTCCTGCTTCAGTTTCTCGATTGCTAGGATTTTAGGTATATATTAGCATATCCATCAGGATCCCAAAGTAAACACTGCTTTTAAGCACTAGAATTTGAACTCATAAGCTTCCGTTCCCAGGACCAGATAGGTTACTTTCGGATTATACCACTTTGGATGTGTCAACTATAGTCAGTAGTCACTAAGTCTTTTTTTTTTTTAATCAAAACATATGTGACTGCACAGGAGGGCTATCTGTGACTACTGAAATGGTGAGATTAAAAAAATACATGAAAGTTCTCAGAAAACCTTTCTAAACACCTTTATGAATATAGTTAGCACTGAGATAATTCTCATCCAATAAAGATCCATCTGCATCATAGACATAAAGAGTAAACACAAAAGACATTTATGATGACTCTACCAAACTGACTTAAAAAAATTAGGTAGGGTTGATGACAGCCTATACTAAGCTGAGTCTCACATATGGGTGGTATCTTTGTTAGGGTTTCTATTGCTGTGAGGAGACACCATGACCACAGCAAGTCTTTTAAAGGAAAACACTTAGTTGTGGTGGCTTGCTTATAGTTCAGAGGTTTAGTCCATTATCATCATGGTGGGAAACAAGGCAGCATGCAGGCAGACACAGTTTTGGAGAAGTATCTGAGAGTTGTACATCTCTCAGGCAAGAGGAAGTGGTTTGTGATACTGGGAGTAACTTGAGCATAGGAGAACTCAAAGTCTATCCCCCATGCCCCCAGTGACATACTTCTTCCAACAAGGCCACACCTACTCCAACAAGGTCACATGTCCAAATAGTGCCATTCCCTTTGGGGGCCATTTTCTTTCAAACCACCACAGAGAGTTTGTTCCACATCAGCTAAGCCTGAAATCTACCAAGGGATAAAGCAATGAAATGCCTTTGGTCCTCAGCACCTTGTAAGACATTCCTGCTAAACAGTTTCTGAGGACAAAGACATAGAAAATAGGGGGAAAGGAAAACTATCCCTCACTAGAAAACAACCGATCCAGCTTTTCTAACCAAAGAGGTATCATATCCTTCTTCCTCAGCCATCAAGAGTTCCAAGAGATAAAAATAAATCAGCTTTATTCAAAGGTGATGAAATAGAAAGGACATCCATGCCAATCCTTGGAGATTCCAGATTTCAGAAGTTTATACTCATTGAAAACAATTTGCAAAGTATGATAATTTAGTTGATTCATTTGGACAGAAGTAAATTGTAGATAACAACAACAATAATAATAATATAACTGGTAACCATCAGGCCAAATGCTTTGAGTTCTTACCCAAGAAAGCTGAAATCCAAGGCAGAGTGAATGACCAGTCTTGGAAAACATAAGAAAAGCTTAGTTGTTGAGAAACCACTGTCTCCCCAACAACTGAATTTTGCTAGTCAAAACCAACTAACCTACAGCCAGTAAACTCCTGCTTTACCAATCAGGAACCACTATTTCATCTCTACATGAAGACTTTCCACTTCAAAAATAAAATGTCTTCTCTCTCTTACTTCTTGGAATGCCTTCTAGAAGTTTCCACTCACAACTTTTGCTGAATTTCTGCTTAGTTTTGGGTATGCTGATCCTGGATTCTCAAATGGCTGTTAGGTCAAAGAACTCTTTGAAATTTTAAGTTTATTATTTTTGCAAAGTGAACTTATATAATTTCACAAGGAAATATTTCTGTGTTTAGTTATAGCTCTCATTTTTCCATGGGATGTCCACCCACTTAAATAACAAAATCTGTGACCCACTCAAATCAAAAGTAAGACACATGATCCCTTTGATATGAATAAATACAAAGATTTTGCTCATTTTACTTCATAAATTCATATTTACTTCATGTATGTTTGACCAAAAATATGTGACCACAGGATTCCAGAACACTATATATTAATCTCACTTGTAGGAGATTAAAGATCATAATTGAACAATGGCCCCCATTTTACATAATTATTTTTTCAAAAGATATGCCAACACATTCCCTCGTGATCCAATTATTACTCTAAATGCAGTTATGAAAACTATAAAGAAATGGTAGCTATGAATGGAAATATTTCTTTAAAAAGTACATTATTTTTATGAATACAACTTACATTTGCTTCAATCAGTTTCACAAACATCTAATGAGTGGATGTCCTTATGTCATTAAAAACACAAGTTTGCTGAGAGCAGTAGAGTTCTTCCAACATACAATATAAAAAACCTTGGCAAAACTTGGCACTCCCCCCCCAAACAATTAATGAACATGGTAAATGTCTCATTAGCACTCCATTCTTAGCTTTATAATCTGATAGAAGCCTATGTTTAAAGACTCATCCATTGACTTTGTTATTTTAATAAAATATGCCATATACATGAAACAGGAACATTGAGATTATGAAATCTGATTCCATTAAAATATTATGTTTTGTATTTTCTGAAGATGAATGAGATGGGAGGAAGTGGAATGAATGAGTCATAATTGTGCACTGTGAAATGTTAGTTATTCCAATGACTAGCAGCATACCTTGTCCTTGCAAGCTTGTTGAGTAGAGTTACCAGATCTTTGCCAAACTTGCTCCTGTGTAGGAAAATCTGTGGCAGCTTATTCTCAAAACACCAGTTTTCAAAAGCTTAGGGGGAGATCCTCCTAGATTATGATAAAGCTTTGTGAATCTTACAGTATGCAAGAATATCAGGGGATAAATATGGATCACAATATTAGGGTCACAGCACCAGCTGTACCTGCCACTCTACTTCTAGTTTGTAATGCAGAAGAGAGGATTTTCCTGTCATCATCTTTGTCTGCTACACCTCCCTTGTCAATAGGGTACTGTCAAACTGAAAGACCCCTAGACCCCTAAGGGCCTCAGGATCCTGAGGACCCCCCAAGACTCAGAAACCAGACCAAGAGCTGCAAAAGCAAGAGGGTTTATTGAACAAATGTGCATTCAGGTGTCAGCAATATCAGGGAGGCTGCACACCCCAGCATGGGGTACAAGCTCCTTATTTAGGAAAAAACCACAGATCAGCATACAGGAAAGGGGCACAAAGTGATTGATTACAAAGTATGATCTCATGTTAGAGTGGTCACCCAGGTGTGAGCTGCTTTTCTACAAAGGAAAAATCACAGAACATACCCTGGAAAGTCCTTAATTGTCTGTTGGCCAGCCAGGTATGACCCAAAAGAGGGTTGTTTTGGTGATTGCCCCCATCTAAACCATAGGATGTGCCCAGGTTTGGGGCCAACATCCTTGTAATGGGCCAAGGCCTATGGGAAACTTTTTCTCTCTGTGAACTAAAATCTTTTAAAATTTTTCTCTCAGCAAACTAAAATCTTTCAAAACCAGTGTGGCTTGGACATCATAATGACTGATATCTAAGGCTAACAGTATTGGTAATTTTTCCAAGATGCCTACAGAATCATGAAATTCCTGAGATATTTTGACTTTTAAATTATGGATTGAAAAGGATTATAGGCTTATATAAGTATCACATTATTAAAAATTCAGCCTCTTTCCTGATCTTAGAACATCAACAAGATTTGAACAGAGACTATTTCTGACTTCTGTATTGTCCCTTTTAACATAATTTTGGTGACAATAGTGTTAGCAACTTATATTACTATTCATATTTTTACACAACGCTGTATACTTAATTACTGCAACCAGCTGATAGTGTTAAGAAAGTTAATGTGCATTCTATCATATCCTTTAGAGGTTTTTCTTTATCTGGGTCTGTCTTTACGGTAAATGTTTACCTTTTTTATGGCCACAAGTCTATTAACTGTTAAACAACAACACCAAAATTAAAATGGTGGCTTTCTTAGCCGCTGATTTCCAAGATGTCAGAGGTAGTTTACCATCAGCTCTGAGAGCTGTGCTCACTGCCTTGGTCTATACTGCCATCAAGGAACAAGCTCCCGACTTAGAGATGTGGTCACTGCCAGCCACTGCCAGCTGCGTGGGGCACATACCCATAACTCTGAGATTAAGAGTCTCATGCTCTACCCACTGAGCTAGCCAAGCATTTTAGAAGAGCCCTACGTTTTTTTTTTCCACTTAGGCTGAGTCAGGAAACCTCTCTTAAAGAAACTGAGTCTCTGCTTGTCTCTAGCAAAACAGAGACCACCTGAGAAAATGCTGATACCAAGAAGTCATGCTTGTCTATTCTAAAATCCCCTTTTAAACTTTTGTGAAGTTTACATGGAAGTTCATTACACTACCACCAGCTGTCCAGGTTCTGCCGCTGTTTGACTAGTCAAGGGAAGGCAACTTGCCTCTAAAGGTTTACAATGATTTCAAAATATATGTAGGCTTGTGAGAGAAAAAGAGGAAGAAAAAAACAGAGTAGCTGGGCCGTGGTGTTACACGCCTTTAATCCCAGCACTTGGAAGGCAGAGGCCAGCAGATCTCTGTGACTTCAAGGCCAGCCTGGTGTACAGAGTGAATTCAAGGGCAGCCAAAGTTACACAGAGAAACTGTGTCCATAAAAAGAAAAAAATAAAAGTAAAAGAAATAGAATAATAAAAAAGCCACATAAAGATGGAAAATACACAGAGTCTGGATAATATATGCTATATTGTTGTCTTTAAATTTTTGATTGCCTAGGAAAGAGTTACTGATGATAAAATACATTTGATTATATATGCTGCTGAATTATTCCACCTTATACATTTTAAAATTGCCTTGACTTCAAAATTTAAGTATAAGGACGGGTTACTTTGGAAAAGAGGTTTTGTTTGTGTTTCTACAGACAATGAAAAGTTATGGATTCCTTCCAGACTAATATGGTTTGATCAAGCAAGACCCCCTGAAGCAACAGCCCAACCAATCTTACATCCAAAACAGCTGAGATGATGCAGTCATAGACCACTACAGCCAGATTTTCTGGGTTTTCTCAGGATCCCCATGACATCATCCCCAATGAGCAGGAAACAGTTTGGAATGAATAATGCCCAAATTTGTTTATAAATGTTTGTTTTAATTTAAATGGGGTCAGTTATAAATGGTAATGATCACAGTCAATCTCTTTTTAACAGAAAAAAAAAGGGGAATAGGATATAGTAATGAATACTTTGCAATGGTATGGATTTTCATTTATTGATACAACGTTAAGGTCAATTTGTGATATGTATATCTCTCCTCTTGTTTACGTATTGTGTTTATACAGATCTTTTAAAATGTAATGCATAATTAAATGCAGATTATGTAGTCACCTATAATAGTCAAAAATTATAACTAGGTTAATTAGGATTTCTAGATATACAGAGATGTATTTGAGATGGATAGGTATTCTTCAAACATTTCAAAGACCTACAGAATACATGACATTTAAATGGTTTAGCGTTTTTCTTGACAGTGAGACACAACTGCTCCTGGCACATCAATTACCTCAGAAAGGAGGAAACTCATTAAAGAAACTCATTATGGAGTTTGCCTTCAACAGGGCAAGATTAGATATTTGGGCAAGAAACTGCTCTTGCCTGGACTGTTTGTTGCTGTATAAACTGGACATGCAACACCCACAAAAAAGTGACTGCTAAACTTACAAACCAGATGAACAGTACTGAAGGGTTCCTGTTGAAATGGAGAAGTGTGCCAGACACAGTGTGGCCTATGGGCTGAATATGGATGCCCCAACATTACAGAGAAACTTTGGGTGACTTTCCAGGTAGTGAGATGTCTCTGTCAATTTTAGAATTCATATATTATCCCTCTGTGGTCTTTGATGGAGTTGAAGACAGATAGTTATGGTTATAGCTTTCTTCAGTTATTACAAAAGATAAGTTACCCTTCTTTTTATTAGACAGAGAAGAGGAGATGATAGGGGAAGTTCTTCTGTGTGTGTGTTTGTGTTATTGGAAAATAAATAAAGTACTGTTTGATCAATTAAGCAGCAAGTTAGGCCAGACTAGGAGTCAAGGAGGATTCTGAGAAATGTAGTAAGGAAGTGGTGATCCAGGCAGGAAGTGACATAGCAGGGAGACTCATATATAAGCAAGGGCAAGAAGGAAGTTGCCCTTTTTCTCTTGCTCTTCTTCCTGCTCTCTGCTCTGAGCTGCCATGTGATCCCAGGATGAGGAAGCCAGTGGAAGGCATCCTCCATAAGATAAGTCTTATAAAATATATAGATTTATGATAATTAAGATTGAGCTAGTAGATGAGAAATCCTAGTCATTGCCCAAGCAGCATTTGTACCTAATATAAGTCTCTGTGTTACTTGGGACCTTAACATGGTGACAGGCAGGACTTGGGCAGCCTGGCAGAAAGCACCCTAATGGTGGCAGGGTGGCTTGGCGGAAAGACTTATTGCTACAACTTCCTTTCAACTCATTGCTTGTTCTACCTCTTGACCTATGGTTGATTATATTTAACCCTGTTTACAATAAATAGAAAACTCTTGGATTAAGGTGTGTACTAGAGTTGGGCTACACCTCAGCTAGAAGTGCATTTTTCCAATAAATAATACAATCCTGAGGTTCACACTGTGATCAAATATCATGCAACAAAATCTAGTGTGTCCGTATTTTTTTTTATTTCAACAATAGGAACAACTGAGAAGAAAACACTCTTGATCTACAAACTGCATCAACAACAAAGCTATAAAATATGCTTGTTTCAGGCTGGAGAGACGGCTCAGAGGTTAAGAGCACTAGCTGCTCTTTGAGAGGTCCTGATTTCAATTCCCAGCAACCACATGGTGGCTCACAGCCATCTGTTATGAGATCTGGTGCCCTCTTCTGGTGTGCAGATATACATGGAAGCAGGATGTTGTATACATAATAAATAAATAAAATCTTTTTTAAAAAGTATGCTTGTTTCATAGAGTTGTGGGTATGAACTTAAGTTCCCAGAAAAGGAGCCCCACCTATATTATACATTATTTAATACTGATTAGTTTTGCAGTGCTAGAACATTACAGATTAGGATCCAAAATTATTTTAGTCTGTCTTTATTCTCTTGATGGGCAATCATTGTGACCTAACATCCTTGTGAATATGAGGTAATTCCTTTTGAAGTGTACAAACAGACCCCTAGCTTCCACTAATCCAAAGGTTAGTAATGTCATCAAGAACTATGAAAATGTATTAAAAGTGTGTATTACAGCCAATTGCATAAAACTTTTGGCACTAGGTAGCAAAATATTTTAGAATAAGGAGCTTGTTCTCCCTCCAGTACCTGAAATCCCTGTCTGGCCTTTCCCTTGACTTGGGACCATTTTATTGATATTTAATCACTCTTGTAAGTAAAAACTTCCCAGAGGGTTAATTGTAGGATCCATTAGAAGTAAGGATTATCAGAGTAAATGTGGCATACCTTTTAGGCATTCTTGCCACTTTTTGGACAGTCTTTAAATAGACACAGTCTTCCCCACCTTCCTCAAGTTTAGTCAATCAATTCTGCCTAAAGTTTTAAGTAGTATCTCTCTATGCAAATTAGAGGTCATGCCAGAGGTGATTAAATTAGAAGAGGCTCTACATAGAGACTTTAATGAGAACTATTGATCTGCTCATTACTTGGCCTTGAGTTTTTTAGATATTGTTAGCAGAAGATAGAACTTAACTGAAAAGTTTCATTAATCCTGAGATGTGCTGGCATGAAGAATATATTGAAGTCAGTTTTCAGACCTCTTTAGCCATCTATGAAGCTGAATTTCTGACTACATCAGGAGAGTAAATTTATTTACATCTTCATGATTTTAGTACTATACCACGTCATTTAATTAATCATTTATTTTCAACATCACAGTAAGATACACTGGATATTTCTCCTGTCAGAAAGACTCACAAATTTTCATGAGAATGTCACTCTCAGCATTTTACAATATTGTATGTAGAATAAATTTAATTTTATAAAAACATGTACATCTTCATATTAATATAGCAGTAGTCAGGGAAACTAGATTTCTAGAAAATATAATGTATAAATGTCTGTTGACACAGATTAGCAATCCTGTTTTAAAGAATGTGAGAATGTATTTTATTCTGAACAGAAGCCGAATGCTTCTGGCCTGGGCACTTGGGTTCAAATTACACCGAGTGATATATTCTACTGTGAGAATGATCATAAGAGCCAAAGAACAAATGGAGTGGGCCAGGAGACAAGTTGGCTTGGAAAACTATTGCCACATAAGCATGAGGACTTGAGTTTACCAAGTCCTCATCACCAGTAGTCTGCAAAATGTTTGGCATGGTAACACATGCTTGTCATGCTAGCATTGGGGGCAGGTATAGGTGGGATTGGTGAGGCTACCAAACAAGCCAGCCTAGACCTCTACATTATTTCAAAGTCAATGAAATACTCAATCTCACAAAAGGAGGAGGACTAGGTAGATGGCTCAGTGGGTTGGAGTGCTTGCTGAAACAGCATATGGACCTGAGTCTGGATTCCTAATAGGCACATAAACATCCAGGTAAGACTCAGGTACTTGTGACCAAGTGTAGACAGAGTTTCCAGGTCCATGGCACCACCAAGAATCATGCTGCTGGCTGCTTGTAAACACCATTTAATTGTTTGGTAGCAGGGCCTCTTAAAAGAGCCACATGATTTTTGCTACTAATGCGGAGTCAGGAAGCCTGTCTTAAAGGAGTCCCAGGTCACTGCTTGCCTCTAGAAAGCAGAGCCCACCTGAGAAAATGCTGCTACCAAGAAGCCATGCTTGCCTCTGTTCTTTTGTGTTTAGAATCATTTCCCAAGATTTCTCAGGATTCATGTGGATAAAGTTGCTGAAAGTTGGCCACCATTTTAAGACAGAATTTTTGTCCCTCCTTTTTTTTTTTTGAGGAAAATATTGAGGGATCAGAGAGAAGGAGCAAACCACAGAATACCTTACCTCCACGAATCTCATCAGACAAGAGAGTGATTTCCTGTTTTTCCCTGCTTATACCCTATTTCTGCCCAGCCACCTCACTTCCTGTCTATCTGTACAGACCTCCAGACCCCTATGGTTAGCTAGTGGAAAGCTCCATTCTCTGACCCTCAGACAGGCTTTATTTTTACAAGCAAGATATCAATATATGTCCCCCTTTTTGTGTAAAATTTTAAAAAAGGTTATAACTAATACAAGGAAGTACAAGTTTATAGAATTTATACAGGCAGTAAATACATTAACAATGTCTAGTCCATTATCATTAGATGCCATGTAGCTGCCAAAAGAGTATCATGCTAGAACATTATGGGGTAAGCCACAGCCTTATAGAAATACATAGTTTAACAGCTATGGGCTAATAATTAAGAAAGAGCTAGCCAATAAGAAGCCTTAGCCGTTGGACAAACAGTTTATAATTAATATAAGCTTCTGTGTGTTTATTTGGGACTAAACTGGGCTTCAGGGGAAACAGAAACTCCCTCTTAAACCAAATGCTTGGGAACAGGATGGAGAAAAGAATCCAAGTTCCATGAGAAACCCTACCTCAAGGTAGGTGGCCAGTAAGGACCAAGAGTGTAGAAGGGGATCTTCCAGGAAAGGAAAAATAAAACTTAAGTGTTATGAGAAGATAAATAGGAAACTAAAATAGGTGGATTAAATAAGAATGGGGGTTGTAAAACAGGGTAAAGGAAGAAATATTGGGAGGGATAATTAACACCAAAGGCCTTTTGAAGTCATATGGATAACTTCTACCATAGAAGTTCCCTAAAATATAAACATATATGAAAGGAATTTAAATGAAATCATGGGATAATGGGTGGAGACAATACCCCAAGTAGACATCTTAGGTCATCCAGTAAAACCTACTGTGGTAGGAATGGGCTATACCTTGTTGAGTCATTGACCAACAGTATTCTATATAACCTACCCCAAGCATCATAGGCAATTGGTTGTCCTTCATAACCTAATGGTAAGGCACACTTGAAGGAAACACAACTTATTTATGTCATTGAGCATAGAGAAATCAAGCTGGTGTCCAACTAGAAACTCTACTCCTACAAATTCACAGCCATGATTCTAGAAGGTATGCTACCAGTTTAAAAAGTAGTCATCACTGTCACATAGCCATGATGCCTGAAACCTACAACAGAGACCAGCCTTCAAGATATATTGGTGCACTTGTGGCACAAATGTTATGAGGATAATCAACAAACTTTTAATTGGATTTAACCCCAATCCATGAGATAGAACCCATATCAAACATTGCCAAACTAGCCAAGAACCTGAGACAGTATAGGTCATGGGGCCTAGGGGAAAATATACTTTAATTATTCTACAAAATGAACATAGCAATAAACTCACTTTTAATGGCATATTGCTATACCCACAGATTAGAATGCCACTCAAACTCATCAGAGAAATGTCTTCTTGTTGTAGATGGCAATCAACACAAAGGCCCACAACTGAACAATGTGCAGAAATTACAGACTTTGGAGTACCCAGGCATAAATGGGATGTCTATATCAAACTCCTTCCCTCAAGGCTCAGGGAACTCTATGGACAAATATGCAGAAAAAAAAAACAAAACTTTAAGCCAGAGATAATTAATGACTCCAGGGAAAATGTGTCTTCCAGCATTAATACACATACTCCCTCACAGAGATTGGAACAGCATTCACACAGCCTCCACAAGTTCAAACCTTACAAAAGTGAAAGACCTGTACAGTAAGAACTTTGAGTCTTTAAAGAAAGAAATTAAAGAAGATACCAAAAAAGGAAAGATCTCCTATGCTCTTGGATAGGTAGAATCAACTTAGTAAAAATGGCAATCTTGCCAAAAGTATTCTACAGATTGAATGCAATCCCCATCAAAATCCCAACACAGTTCTTCACAGACCATGAAAGCATTGTTTGTGATAGCCAGAACCTGGAAGCAACCTAGATGCCCCTCAACTGAAGAATGGATAGAGAAAATGTGGTACATTTATACAATGGAGTACTACTCAGCAGAAAAAAAGGAATGGAATCTTGAAATTCACAGGTAAATGGATGGAACTAGAAGAAGCCATCCTGAGTGAGGTAACCCAGTCACAGAAAGACAAACATGGTATGTACTTACTCATATATGGATTTTAGAATAGAGCAAAGGATTACCAGCCTACAGTCCTCTTCACCAAAGAAACTAGGAAACAAGAAGCACTGTAAGGGAAGAATGCATGGACCCCAGGAATGGGAAGGGGGCAGGACCTTCTGAGCTGATTGGGAGTATGAGGGCAGGGGAGAGGGAGCTGCCAGAATGAGAGAAGAGGATGGGGAGAGGAGGAAATGGAGGAGAAGAAATATTGAGTTTGGGGAAGAAGAGGAGAGCAGGATGAGAGATACCATATTAGAGGGAGCCATTATAGGTCTGAGGAGAGATCTGGCACTAGGGAGTTTTCTAGAGACCTACAACAATGACAGGAACTGACAATCTAAACAATGGTGGAGAGGATAACCTAAATGCCCTTTCCCTATAATGAGACTGATTACTACTGTTTATGCCATCCTAGAGCCCTCATCCAGTGGATGATGGAAGCAGAGGCAGACACCACTGAATTGAACTCTGGAACCTAGTTGCAGAGAGGGAGGAATGAAGATCAAAGGGGTCAGTACCAGGCTGGTGAAACCCACAGAAACAGCTGGCCTAAACAAGGTGGAGCACATGGACCCCAGACTGCTGTCTGGGAGGCCAGCACAGGACTGATCCAGACCCCTGAACATGGATGTCAATGAGGAAGCCTCTGCACTCTAGAGGGCCCTGGGTAGTGGATTGGTATTTTTCCCTGGTGTAAGAAGGGATGCACTCTGGGCCTGGACACATGGGGGAGGGCCTAGGCCAGGCCCAGGATGATGTGGTGGACTTTGGGGAGCCCTGTAGTGGGCTTTACCCTGCCTGGGGAGTGGAAAGTGGATAGGGTGGGGAGTAGCCAGGGAGGAGGGGAAGGGGAGAGGGAGGGGGAGGGGAGGGAGAGGGAGAAGGGATTGACATGTGAAACAAGCTTGTTCTTAATTTGACCTAATAAAAAAATTAAAAAAAATATTTCCAAGCCCTTTGAAATTTCTCTATTTGGAATTCTGTGTTTAGATTTGGTCTTCATTTTTAAATTGGATTATTTGGTTTTTTCTTTTTTGTTATCAAGTTCCTTGAGTTCTTTATATATTTTGGATCTTAGTCCTCTATTGGTAAGTGAAGTTGGTAAAGATCTTTGAAAAAAAAAAGAATGAAAGAAAGAAACTTATGGCCAATAGTTGAGCAGGTAGAAGTTCAGCGGGACTTGTAGACAAAGAGAGAGCACCAAGAAGGGGAGAGACACAGAGAGAAGGAAACCAAATTGCCGTCCTGAGAGAAGTAGCCAAGCCACTACAGAGCCTAGATAAGAAATATGGGTTATTTTAAAATGTAAGAGTTAGCTAGTAAAAAGCCTGAACTATTGGCCAAACATTTATAAATAATATTAAGTGTTTATAATTAATATGTGGTTATTTGGGAGCTGGCCAGTGGTCCTGAAGAAAAAAAATCTGCCTATAATATGTAGTAGGAAAAACACTTTTAAATAATAATAAAAAATAAACAATAAAGTTTATTTTAAATGTGCAGTGAGATTATAGTTTGCTTTCTATTTCTATGATGAATATCATGAACAAAACTAAATTGTGGGGAAAAGGTTTTATTTCATCTGATTCTTATGCATCAAAAATGCGTCATTGAGGAAAACCAAGGTAGAAACTCAAAGCAAGAACCTGAAGTCAGGAGCTTAGGGCAGAATCTGTGGAGTAATGCTGTTGACTATCTCATGCTGTGTTTTTTCTCATGCTTAGTTAGCTTGCTTACATAGCTCAGAACCACCTGCTTAGGGACAGTGCTGCCTATAGAGAACTGCACCATCCAGCAATCAAGACGACCTCTCACAACGTGTCCTATCTGGCCTTCTCCTTCAGTTGAGGTTCCCTCTTCCCTTCAGACAACTCTAGGTTGTCTTAAGCTGATAATTAAGAACTAAACAGGAAAAGAGGTTTTCCATTTGGATTCCACTGAGTCCTAGGCTACCTCTTAACGGTCTTCAAATAAAAATAGAAACCAGGCTGCCCTCCATTTTCTTGTTCACAAATTTCATTTTCGGTTTCATATTTTTAAAAAGATGATTATTTAAAACATGAAAGTATAAAAGAGACCCTGTTATTTGAGACTTTTTCTAGCTCTGCATCTCTATCATGCTAGAAGGCTGGTGTTCTTATCTATCTCACCCTTTAGGAGCTTCTTGTCAGAAGAAATCTGAGTTAAAAGTAGAAATAAAAGAATAAGGAAGAAGTCTTACATTTTTTTTCCAGTGACAGAATATCTTAGTGAGGTCTCACACTGTGCCAGGGTATGTTGAGATCACCCCAGTGGTAGGATTTTTTTCTGTTAGAATCAGCAGACAAAATGTGGGGGCCAAAACCACATCTTGTCCCCTCCTCTTTCTCCTCTTTCCATCCCCTCTCCCCACGCCCATGCTACTATATCTTGTAGTTGCACCTACTCAGTCAAGAAGTTTGGCACAAGGTCTTACCAGTTGCTTCAATTCTGGGCTCTGGGGATAAAAATCATATGATTAGAATTCATGGGTTTCCTAGAACTTTACAGGAGCCACAGACAATAAAGAAATGTGGGGAAAAATCTTAAAATACCTTCACTCTCTTTCTAGATTTTATTTTATTATAAAATACATTTGTATTTTTATCTGTGATACTGAGAAAGGCCCAGTATTCACCTACATATAACTGCTGTTGTGTGGGACTGAAATGTCCCTCAAAGATTCATGTGTTTGAACAGTTGATGTTGCACTGGTGGAACTGTTTATGAAAGTTCTGGAACATTTAGTAAGTGAAGCCTTGCTGGATGAAATATGTCCCTGGGGACAGACATCGGGGCCTGGCCCCATTTCCTTTATTCTCTCTGCTTCCTGAGTGCAGGTTCAGCATGATCAGCCTACTTCTTGCTCCTGCTGCTGCACCTTCCCTGCCTGTTTTCTTGTCTTTCCAAGCATGATAGACTATATCTTTCTGGAACAATAATCCAAGAGCCCTTTTCCCCTTAAGTTGTTTTTGTCGGGGTTTTCTCAGAACTTAAGAGGATTGATATAATAACGTTAGGCATTTGTTAAAATTGGCATTCATCTTTGTAAATACTACTCATGAAACTGGGGACTGTATTTATATTTTTCCAGTGATCTCACTAACGTCTTTTCTGTGTTTCAAATCTAATCTAGGATATGACCTTGCTCTGAGAAAGCCGATCTTGTCCCTAACATATTCTATCTTTTCATCTTTGAGGATTTCTCAATTTTTCAACACTTCCAATAGCCTTGCCATAATTGAACAGTACTGATAATGATCTCTTGTGGTATAGTAATCACTTTGTTTTGTCAGATATTTTTGTTTTGATTGCACTGTTGGGAGAAATATATCAGATCCTACTTTGGGAATCTGACACCCAAGTGACATCATGAGATACAGTGCATTCCAGTGCCAAACCAAATCCAGTAGATTCTGTGTGACAAGTTCCACAGACTGAGGCAATAACTTCAAAAGAAGGTGGTTTCCTGGAAATGGTTGTGGAACTCTCAGCCAAAGAAAAATATTGGGCTGTGATTCTCATGGCAATTTCTCTTTGTTCTTCTATTCCTTTTTTTTTTCCAATATAACAAAATGTTCCTAAAAGCCTATGCTGACATTTTAAACAAAAGAAATAGATAAGAAATCATCCCTTGAGATGGGGTCACTAGCCATGACCTCATCTCAGGAAAAACCAGCGCTTTCCAAATCATACACACCATTCACATAAGTACAAATAGTAAAAACTTTCCCATCAATAAAATTTCATATGGTTGTACATGTGTCATCAAAAGTGGGCTTAAGTGTCTGGTAATGAAAGCTTTTAATAAGAAAGAGTTAAAATAGCTAAAATAGCTCAATACTTCAAAAACTCACAAGAACTAGGTAATAGATGTTAAACAATCACTGACCATAAAATATATTAATTTGATTTAACAAATATGTAGTTAGACTTGGATGATCCCATGTTAGTCAAGGATGGTTTTGACCAATCAAGGACAAATTTTATGTTTTGATTAACACTGGATGATTCTGTTTTGGATTTCTGCGTCACTGTGCCAAGTAACAATAATGTTATATGTTTGGGCTTTTTAATAAAAACATCCCTAAGAAAATATCTCTATAAAAAACCTTGTTTGAAATCTGAAAAATACTCTCAGATTCAAACTGCCTCTGTGTTTATTCCTGTTTGTCACTGCCGAATCCTTACCCACCTATTCTTCGAGGACCTTCATTCCAGTGACTCCCATGCCTGGCTGTGGTGGTTTGCAGCATTCCAGTAACATTTTCTTCTGTTCTTTAGAAAGGGGTCTGTAAGTCCATTTACACTCAAGGTAAGACAGTGAAACTTAACCATCTGGAGGAAGCAGTGTTTAATATCTAAAATTCTTCTCAAACAATATATTGTCTCTTTTACTCCAGTCATAATAAACTGCTTTGTAAGTGATAAGAGCATTATATAGGAAAACAAAAGGAAGATGAGATATGGAAAGGTGGAAAGATATCCCTGCTCTCTGTCTCTGTCTCTGTCCCTCTCTCTCTCTCTCTCTCTCTCTCTCTCTCTCTCTCTCTCTCTGTGTGTGTGTGTGTGTGTGTGTGTGTGTGTGTGTACATGTATGTATACAGAAGCTTGAGGTCAACTTCGGGAATTGGCCATCTGCTATTTTGAGACAGGGTCTCTTGCTGGCATGGAATGTGCCCATTTGTTAGGCTGGTGCTCAGCAATGCCAGCTATGCTCCTGTCTCCACCTTTCCAGTGTAAAGAATACAGTCTCACACTGTTATCTAGGGTTTTTATTTGGGTTCTGTCAGTTTAATTCAGGTCCTCATGCTTTTGTAGAATCACTTTACAGACGGAGTATCTCCTCAGTCCCAGAAGACATCTGTTAAGGAAGCTCTCTAAGCACAGTATCAGCAAAAAAAACTGTGGTCATGAGAAAAACAACACAGAAAATGATGGAAGAGAAAAGTATGCCTACTTACTTATTTTTTTTTCCACCACCCATAGCAGAGACCAGTTACTACCTATTTTGAATGGGTGGCCCTAGGAGATAGCATCAAGAAAAAATAGAAAAGGAAAGGAAATGACAGAAAAGAAAGATTCTGTTTAGGATATTGATAGAGTTCAAATACTGAAGTGATAGTTACCATTCAAAGACAGAATGTCTTGAAGAAATTGTTACAGCAATACTTTGAGGGGCAAACAAAGCACAATGTTCCCAAATAGATTTTGTTATTGCAATGTTTCTAGGATGATTGTGTCTCTGTTCTTTCTCTTCTTTGTGCTTATTAAACCCAGTTGCCATAAAACAGCAGGATTGACAGCATGACATGTTGCATACAGTCCCTCAAAGTAATATCTTGGATATGTATATGTAAGCAAGCTGCCGGAGAAAGTAGAAGGAAACAGGATGAGTTGTTCCCTTACATCTGATGGGAATAGAATGTGAAACTTCAAAATCCTTGTGAACTTGCTAGCACTACTCAGAAATGAAATACAAATGTAAGCAAACTAATGAAATATAAAGCCATAGGAGAATTCAGTATTTTTTTTAGTTTAAGAATTAAGACTAATGCATTAAGAGATCAAACAGAAAATGGATTGATTAGGTAACTGGTACCTACATGCAGCAGGGAAGTAGATGAAATAAGTAGATGAAAGTGCTCTCTTTATAAGTGCCTGCCCTTATTTTGTGTGCTGTTAACTTTTTCCACATTTCTCAAGCCTGTGCCCTATTTCAGAATCTTTTCCCCCACTCATCTTCTGAACCTCAGGACACTGAGGGAATTTGATGTTCAGACATTTTATTTTTAGGATATCACATTATGTAATATCTTGGGTTGGTGTCATTCATTTCCAAAACTGCTGTTTTGAACAAGAACTGAGAAAAATGTACCCAGTAGATATCAATCTTTACATCTAAGCCTTAAAATCACCTCAAAAAAAACCCCCAGCAATCCTCCTGGAAGCATTTTTCTTTTATCTATTAACAAATACATATGTGACTCTGGGTTCATTTTCAAAGACAGAGTCCTGCACCTTTGTTCCTGGCAGCCATTTTCAATTAATTAACATTCCTGAGAGAACAGTTAGGTACAATATTCAACAAAAAGAACTTTTATTTATTTTGTTTCCCCACTGTGTAAAAGAAAAAATATATTCCAACTGCTGTATACTTTATCTTTAGAAAACTGGCCTCTCTTTTCTCTCATCAAGAATAGCCATGAAAGCAGGTTTAGAAAAGAAAACAGAAAATTTAACTAATGCCAAGAACAATGAACATTGCTTCCTATATGCTGAGGCTCCAATATCAACAAACTATACAGTATAAGTGCACACAAATTCACTCCACATGCAAATGTTCTGTGATATCACTGACAAAAATCAATGTCAATTTTATTTCTTTTGTATGAAAAACAGTAGTGAGCTTCTGATCAGCACTTATCACACATCCCAATGTCTCCTGGTTTCACACTGACTGAAATGATAGTGTTTGACTTATCTCTGTGAATTATTTGCTACTGTAACCAGTCTGTAGTTAGGCAGAACTCTTAGAGGTAAAGTGGAACAGCCGTTCTAGAGCACAGTAGAGATGCTGGTGAACAAGCTGCCCGGTCATTAACTTCATCATTAACAAAGAGGAAAACCATGTGTGTAATTACATGGATTGCAAAGCCAGCAACAACCACTGGCATCAGGGACTGGTTTCCTGCCTCCATTATTTCATCAGGACCAGAAGCTGCCTACAAGCTTTCAAAGGAGGCGGTTTGGGTAGGAGAAAATAAACACAACACACATTCTCTCTCCTTCCACTGTTGCTTAATGTTTCCCCTTAAACCAGCTTCTCTCTCTAGTTTCTGCCAGTTCAACTAATTTTAGAAGTTAGTGAATTCATCTAGTCTGTGATTTTAGGCTTCTTGTGACTACTGTAATGCTAATACACTAGCAATGGATGAAAGTAACAATAATACTTGCAAGAATATAAACTAGAAAGTGAGGTTAGAGGAATCTACATAGCTAAAGTCATGAAGCTAGCATGTGTGTGCTGCTCATTATCACAGAGGAGATGCACAACTTAGTGGATCAGTCAGTAGACAATCACTAAGGATCAGGACTTGGGAGTCCTACAAGTTGGCCTTCTTTGGGGAATTCTGAATTTTATTTTTCCTGGTTTCCTTGTGTTATATTACATCTCTTTCTTCTCCTGGGTGTTTGCCTGGAACAATCAGCATAATTTGCCAGCACAGCTCCTGATTAAAGCAAACATCCTCCTTGCTGTGGATATGCCCTTGTTTTCTTCTGGCACAGTAGAAGGGTTTACACTTTATAATCTAAAGGACCCTGACCAACAATAATTTGAGCCATTTAGATTTCACTCTATAACGTGTAGTCAATCTGATGCCCACTCTACTTTCTCCAAACCACAGATACTGAATGTCAGTTGGTATATGAAAATAAAGTTTTGACTGGTGGGGTGATTTTGCTCTGGAGTTCTGCAGAATTTTCTTTAAGTACTCTTCCTTCCTTTCTCTTTGAAAGAATAATAGTTTATTCTAGAACAATTTTGAGTGATTATGACCCACAAAAATAGATTTAGGTTACCCCAAATTAAGGTTCCAATGTGGAACCTGTCGCGTCTATCTCGACCAGCAAGCAGGACAGGACCATGACTCTTCTTCAAGCAGTTTATTCAGGAACCTTGTACATCAGCTTCCATTAGCTTCTCCATCCACTTCTTCTCTCTCTCCCAGCCCCCCTGGCAAGCCCTTAAAAGCAAGCTCATTACCCAATTAACTCACGCCACCTGGCAATCCCAGATAGGTCACAGCTGGAGGTGGCACACCGGATCCACTAAGCGCTTCCAAATAAGGCTTGTTTACAGCTAAGCTTGGTCTCCCTGGCATCCAGCCAGGCGCCATCTTGGGGCTGTGGCTCCCCACAGAATTGGTTTCATGAACTCACATAGCTTTATAGAACCAAGAAAGTCATAAATAAAATCAAGTTTTGAATACATTGGTGGATATATGAGAATAGTAGTTCATGGGACGACGGGGAAGCTTTTCTACAGGGCCAAGATGGTATCTGATCTTTGGGGTTAGTTGCAGTTAGAGGTCTGCTAAGTTGATAGACTAAAGTTGCTGGTTTTCTTAATTAGTCACAAGATGTTAATTCCAAACACAAGTTGGTAAGAAATGGCTGTCCAGAGGGTCAGAACTAAGTTAAGTCGGTTAGACTCTTGAAGTTACTATGGTTTCTTTCCTCCAGGAAATCAGATTTTGTTACCATCTTTGATTTTTCTTGGAAAATCAAAATATTGACTGATCCTAAAAATCCTTTTCAGTGAATCTGGTGCAAAAATGTATAAGCCAAGAAGGAACAGTCCCTGGAATCACTGTCCATCTGGGATGTTGATGAAATGAAATACGGGCATGCAGAATAATGATATCACAGCTCCAAACAGAGTTGGGGTTGGAGGACTCCACATGACCCAGTGCAACTCAAGGGTGCTTCTGAAGCCTATAGCCCCCAAGGATGGATAAGCACTGTGAGCTATTCCATTATTGACAGAAGCTGATATACATAGAATGTAGGTCGATGCATTCTATTTAATGCCACATTTATCTTCAGAACATGGGGCATGATAATGTTGTTCCAGCATTAAAAAAGGAAAGTGATAAATGAATAGACTCTTAGACACTATTTAGGAGACTACATTCAGTTTCTAAATTATCACTGAAATGTGAATTCCACAAGGTAGACAATCTAAGTGTTTTTTTTTTTTTTTTAACTGTTATCTGTCATTCTTAGAACAGAGTTTGCCTCAATAGATCTTACTTTCAGATACATATAGATTTGATCATTTAGTTACTGATTAAGATCTGTAATTTTGCATGAATTTATTTATTATTATTTTTCTCTACTAAATTAATTTTACAATATGGGGGAGGGCTATAGCATGTATTTGAACTTATTCTGTGCATAGGTGAACAGACAGTGAACAAATAGTGAAGGGATCCATGTACTGTGGGGTGCTTCCCTCAGGACTCCAGATAGGCACAGATTGCACCCAAACACCAGTTTCCAAGCACAAACCAGACACAAAGAAATCCTTTATTAAGCAAGGCAAAGAGAGAAGGTTGCTGAATCTGAATCAGGCAGAAACAGAAGCAAATCGCTTTTCTGGTGTTAATTTTAAGAGGGAAATGGGGGAGGTCTTGATTGAATGAGCTAGGGCATGTTGGAAAATACTAATTGGGTATTTTAATTAGGTAGGACAAAATAATTAATTTTGATTACTAGACCTTGGTGACAGTCTCAGGAATGAGTCAGTGACCAAATACGGGATTAGACCTTGGTGGCTAGCTTTAGGAATGTAATCTACAGGTTTAGCAAGGGGGAAAGGTAAAAGGGAAAACCATGTTTGTTTGCCATGGCCCAGCCTGTGTTTGCCATGGCCTAGTTGCGGGAGCCTTTCATTTAGAATGACATAAGTAAAAGATACTGTTTAAACTTGGAGATGTGTTTGTAACCCTAGAACTCAGCAGGCTGAGGCAGTAGGATTTTGTGTTTCTGGTCATCCTGGGCTAAATAGAAGGGAGGCACATTTTACCCTGGGCCATAAACATACAAAGTAAGGAAATGAAAGATTTCTATCTGGGAAATGTTTCCAAAGATTAAGCCAGTAAGATGACTCTGTTTTTCCTTTTTCTTCTTTTCAAAGTGGTTTGAGTTGTAGTATTATTTTTTATGAGGAGGCCAAACTTTGAAAGTATTCACCCAATATATTTTAATCACTTTACTTGTAGAAGAATGAATTTTATCTCTGAATTTGGATTAGTTATGTATCCAAGTGCCCTTGTCTACACATCTGTATGTATAGTAATTCAAAGCAATACAGACACTCTCATAGATAATTCATAGCATATAAAAGGGAAGGCAGAGTTTGTTCTGGACACAAAATGATAGGCACAGTAGACATAATGCAACATTGGAACAAGAAGAGATATTAAAGATTTAAATACTTCATGAAATCAGGGAAAGCAGCAGAAATTGAATTAACACAGAATTTTGCTTTATAAATGTCATAATACAAAATTTTAAAGATACATTTCAACAGTAAGAATTTAAAAGAAAGAGCATGGTTGATAATTGGAGGATTACTCACTAGGAGCATCATACAGTTATAACAGGCCATGACAGTCAGTGCACATTGCTGGAAATCCTGGGTTAAAGATGAGGGGAGCAATTTTTAGCTGAGTGAGTGAGTTCAGAGAGCTAGTAATGACTGCAAACCTACTGTACATAGAATTTGCTGTTCCTGTCTGTAAGACTCAGACATTCCATTTGCTGTTTCAGTTAAAATGATGTGGCCAGTGCTTTCATGAAAATTCATCATAAGTTCTATTGCATTACTTCAGTATTCAGGGATGTATCAGGAAGCAGTTGCCTTTTATACAAACAATTCTCATTATATTTCACTCTTTCTTGTAAGACAAATTTTTAACTATTTAGCTGCTATCAAAATGATTTATTTGGTTATTGTAAATTATATTCATCCTTAATTTTGAATTTTGTGGGTGTATATGTAATTGTCACCTGACAGAAAGCAAACAAGTGACTCAATTACTTGCCACATTGGATTAGGTAGAAATGTTTAAAGTCAATAGCTGACTACTATGTTAAGTGAATATTAATAATTGCTGTTATAGTGAAGTTTACATGCACAACAGCAATTTCTCCCCTTTAGTTAAACTAAAATAATGATTAGAACAAATAACAAATAAAAAACATAAACCATCCAACATTTTATATGTATTAATAATTTGTTATTATTTATTATTAATTTGTACAGTATTATTAATTAATGTCTTCATGCTTAGGATCTTTTATAGGAATATGAGATATCCAGCTACTATTATTGCTGCTGTTAATGCTGTTCATAGTTCACATGTAGAAGCAGATCTTGGTGTAGCAAGTTAGCAAGAAAACCAGAGTGGGGAACATTTACCATCTAACTAACATTAAAGTCAGGAGTTAATATTGATCTTGATTCAAGTCTGAGTCAGGCAATTGTGGCACATGCCTTTAATGCCAGCATTTGGGAGAAAGAAGCAGGCAGATCTCTGAGTTTGAGGCCAGCCTGGACAACAGAGAGAGTTGCAAGACATCCAGGCCTACACAGAAAAACCCTGCCTTGAAAAATAAATATAATATATATTTTGATCTTAATTCAAGTCTAAGAAGTGTACTATACACATAAAATCTAGATGAAAGCTGTATAAATATAACCAAATTCAGAGATTAAAGTTGATTCTTCCATAAGTAAAATTGTTTTGACAGATGGTTTCAAAGTTTCAACTCCTTATAAAGAACAATATCACTCTGAGAAGAAGAGAAAGAACAAGAGTCAAATATAAAGAAACACAGACAATAGATTGAGAGAAAAAAGAGAAATCTCTGGAGCACACTTCTATTTTGGGATGAGTTTTCATCACTCTTCAACTTTCTAAGTTCTATATTTTAAGCACAGAACAATTGTTGCATGGCCACAAGGAATGAAGTTGTTTAAATTGTCAATTTACTTATGTGCAACAATGAAATCAAAATACCATTGTAAGAAAATAACTGATTTTGAGTTTTGAGAAAATAAGTTTGTATTTGAAGTGTGTGCATTTTGCCACTGAACTACATGTCCAGCCACAGAAACTAACCTTCATACTGCTTATCTGCTATCTTTGTGTTCTCTGTGGCCACATGAGTCTTTATATAGTCTTAGTAGTGTAAATACCCACATGCTAGGCTATTGTCAGTGACCAAATTTATGAACACTCTAACTCAATATTTTACCAAATTTTTTGAGATACACACATAGAACTTGAGTAGAGCAAAGCATCCCTTTACCTTTCCAGACAGTCTATATCGTGGAGTAAGGTCACTGAACAGTTAAAAGCAGAAGGTCTGTTTTAAAAGCCATGGAGGCCCCCAGCTTGACTTTTTCTGAGTTGTTGCCTGAAGTGATGGTGATGATGCTACCACCAAACACCCATATAGTAAGAGAAAGCCTTGTACAATTTTGTTGAGTACAAGATTAGTGTAGACTAATGAACTAACAATGGGTTAAATATAAGGATAATACAAAGAAGGAAGCAAGATACAGGTAACCAGAGAGCAGACAACCACAGTGGGAGTATTGAGCTCAGTCTTTAGACTTCAGGTACCCCCTAAAGAGATATTTTATCATAGGACAGGAAAGAGGTTATCAAGAAAATGATAACACCAAACAGTCTGGTCTTATTTAAGAATACTTCAAATGGAAGCTATTGCTAGGAACTTGAAAATGTTTTTAAAGTGACCCTAAGAGAAAGCATCAGTTTCTCAATGAGCATGTCCTCTTATGGGGGGAAGTCAAACTACTAACTAATATGTAGGAGCTCATACAAGGTGGTTAAGTCATCAAGAGATTCATCCTTGTCTCATTTCTAAGGACTGCTCTGTCTCTGGTTTGTTATTACATGAAAGTGACTTTTCTTATTACAGATGTAGGTCTTGATGGCTGAAGACAAGTCACAATAAACAATATATACAAAATGTTACAGATAAAAAGGAATTATTCTGAAATAACCTTAAACCACCTACAAATAACAACATGATGAATGATCAAAGTGATAGTGACTATTTAAATAAAATATACCATATTTAAACAAATTTTCTATTTACAAATCAGTACATCATAGAAACCATCTGTAACTTTAGAGTTATTTTACATTTTAATCTTTATATAACAGTTTATTCTCTGGGAATGTAATTTATTTAATAGCAAATTTTCAAATGCATATATTCTTTCCAAAGTTAGCTGGCATACAGAGTTTAAGCATGCTCAAGAAATATTTTATTAACACATATCTTGACTTTTGATTTCTTTTGGTTCTTTTTTGTCTTTGCATAATATATTTTTAATTGAGTCTATAATGTAAGAAATTGTATTATAGCCAGACGTTGGTGGCACACGCCTTTAATCCCAGCACTCAGGAGGCAGAGGCAGAGGCAGGTGGATCTCTGTGAGTTCGAGGCCAGCCTGGTCTATAGAGTGAGTGCCTGGATAGGCTCCAAAGCTACACAGAGAAACCCTGTCTCCAAAAACCAAAAAAAAAAAAAAAAAAAAAAAGAAAAGAAAAGAAATTGTATTATAAATTGAGAAGGGAAAACAATCCCAAGATCTAGCTATCAGGCCACAAGCATATGTATTTCTGAAACTGGTTTATGTGAGTGTTTACTTTTTCCTAATAGGAGTTTCAGAACCTGACCTGGGATGGAAACAATTTCCAACTTATTTTAATTTGAGTTTTACCTCATATGCTGCTGAAAATTATTTCTACAACTGATGGGAAGTGTTCTTCTGTGTATATGTTTCTCTTATTTGTTAATGAATAAAACACTGCTTGGCTGATTGGCCAGACAGGAAGTGACATAGCTGGGTAGAATCAGGATATAGGCAGGAGCAAACAGGAAATCACTCTCTTCTCTGTGGAGACACTTAACAGTAGTGATGTAGCAGGCAAAGGAGTTGCAGGTCCAGCATTCTCTGGTAAGCCAAGACCACATGGAAATACATAGATTAGTAGTTATGGGTTAATAATTAAAACAGAGCTAGCCAATAGAAACCATAGCCAACCGTCAACAGTTTCATAATTAATGTAGCATCTGTGTGTTTATTTGGGGGATGAAGGGCCAGAAAGTTCACATTACATACAATATATTTAAACGCACTAGTGTCTTTCTATATGTCAGAACCTTTGTTTACATTCTTGCCAAAGAACTTCATTTTGTTCAAATCTATAAAACACACACAAAAATATACAAGCACATGTGAACTCACATATACATTCTTCGATTGCTCTCCATGTTTTAAATGTCATATTATTTTATTTTACAAATCCTTGTACACATTTAGGTAAAATATGCATATATTTATAACATTTATTAAAAGCCCAACTACACAAAGAAATGGGTATATTATGTACAAGATAGTAAGTCCTCTAGAAAGGAATAACAGTAATAGGTGTCAAGAGTGCCTGAGTCAGGGTTAGCTGTGGTCAGGGGTGAGCTTTATGCAGAAAGTCACATCTGAGAAAACTCATGAAAGCACTGAGGGTGTTAGTAATAACAATACTTTAGGACTTCCTTAAAAGCATTGCAAAAAAAAAAAGTTAGCATAGCTGCCTCCAAGTCAGATCATGCATAAGGTATTCGGCAGAAACCAAGGCAATGGTTTGGGTTGGAGAAGAATAGTGAAAAAGAGGGAAACTGACTATTGAGACAGAATGTGGACAGAGTCCCAAGTGTAAGTCAGTGCAGGAAGATTTATAGTCTGTCTGTTGCACTGAGATTAGATTGAAAGGGAGCAGAATGGAGACAGGTCCAGGAGGGATTCCCAGTTACTGCTGAGCAAGACAAGTACAGGGCTGGTAAGTGGATCTACTCTTCAAGTATTTTGAAGGATCAGCCAGTAGAATTCTGGAAAAGACAAATAAATATTCTTAAAGGTCCATTTTTCTTCATATTGAGGAAAATTCAATTTAATACTACATCAAGTCACATAAGAACAAGAGCGAGGAAGGTGTTCTCAACTATAAATTAAGATATGACACTACTTGGATTCATATACACAGCTGGAGTGCAAATTTACATGACCATTTGGGAAATAATTTAAGGTATTTACTGGGCACTGTCTACAGCCCAGTAGTTTTACTTCTAGCTACATGCTTAACAGAGTCATGTATTCAGGCTCACTGAAAAGACATGTTTAAGTATTCATAAAAGCATGCTTCTGGAAAAACTGGTGATGTGTCAATTGCCTGGGGTGGCTTCTGATCCATCATCCTTACTGTACAACCCAGAGGTGCTTAGTCTCCATTGATGGCAGGATGCTTTGGCAGAAGTGGATTTCATGATGGCTTACAACTTCTCCCATGGAGACTGATAGCTGTACTGAATAAAACAGGCTGAAATGCAGAATCCATTAGTAAAGCAAAAAGGCTTTCAACTCTCAGTGTGGTATTTTTCTTTTGAAATAGTTATTCTGGTATGTTCCTTAATATTAAAGTAAATACTTATTGAGTTTGTAATTAGCAGTCATTAAATAGGAAAACTAGAGACGTACAATTAAATACAATTTAGAAAAATTAATATATTCATGGTACATTTAATATAACTGCATAGTTAATTTTATACTATAGCCATCAAACATCAATGTGGTTTTCTTTATACACACCACTTTAATGAGAAACTTCTTACAGCCTACTTGGCAGCTTGTCCATTTTCAAATGCCAGATATTATTTGCTGAAGCAATTTAATTCCTAGGTGTGACATTTTTCTTTCCAAATAAAGAATATGGATATGAATGTAGCCTAAAATCATGATTTTAAATAATGTTTTACTCAAAAATCTCACTCAGGAAGATTCTTCTTCTACTGTACTTGGTTCTATGCTTTAATGACAGGTAATGTTCCATACTTTAAGACCAGTGAAGTCTTTCACTAAAATGTGTTCATTGTGAGCTGACTATACAGTGTAGTGATAAAGACTGGAGATACTTGAAAATTGTTGTTTGCAGGGATTTCCTTGTTCAATGGTAAGCAACAATGTATACAAACTAGTTTTTGCAATACTTATATATTAAGAATGAAAATATGGGCTATACAAACAGAGGAAATTACTAGCTTCAATTTGATATAAAACTTCATATGGTGACATAGCCCCACCTGTATGGAGAGGCTATTTCATACAAACAGGGAATAGGCCCTTCTATGAAGAAGGGAAAGCATGCCATGTCTGTAGCTATAGCCTGGGAGAAGAGTGTACTAAAAGTGTGACTGAAGCACAGAGTGTATGTGGACAAGCAACTCAGTGATGCTATGGGAGCAGGAGTGACTTTGGGGAAACTGAGTAAGATTGGGGGTGGAGAGGAATTATGGACCCAGGGGCTTTGAGGTATGCATGCATCATGGATTATGGGATACATAGAGAACAGCTGCGCCCATTAAATGAAACCAAATTCCCCAGTATGGTGGTGAAGGCAAGAATGAATTTAAAAGAGGTGAAGAGTTACACCAATGCTGCTGAAAGCTGTGGCAGTCTAGATTGAAGCAGTTATCACAACGCCGTTGGAGCAGAGTTGACAGAAGTATTTGAACATAAAACTGAAATGATTTCTAGTTAGCAACAAGTAGTTAAACAATGTGCCTTTGTCTATTCATTAAATCATTCATTCATTCATTTTACACATGACTGTTGACCATTATTCATAAGAATTATCAGGATGAATCAGCTATAGCTTCTGCTCTTAGCCCAGTAATGGCTTACAAGCAAGGAAGCAAGCAGAATTTAAGTACTTTAAAGGGAGAATAAAAGTTGATTAAGGTATCACCCATGAGTAATTTGAAACATAATATGTGTAAAAGAAACAGATTACTGTAAATATGACAAACTGATTCCTACATAGAATGTGACACTAATTTCATAAATTGGTATGGTCCACAGGCTTCTAAGTGATAAGAGTACTGGTAAAAGGTTACAAATAGTAAACTATTTTATTGCTTTCTTGGAAACAATGTCTGTAATCATTTTTCAATATTAAAAGTTCCCTATTTTGAGGTGGTTCATACTGGTACAGGAAGAAATTAATTTATATTGGAAAGCAAATATGAGCAACTAAAGGAGTAAATGAGACAGTGTGTGAGAGTTGAATTTTTTAGGATAGAGTTGCTCATATACAACATGGGTCTTGGTGCTATGTGTGGAGTCTTTTTTATAAGACATATATCATCAGCAGAAACAGAAGAAGAAGTAGGAAGAAGCAAATGTAAGCATTTAGACTTATTAAAAGGCAATAAAGTGTTAGGCACTAATACATGGTTTCCTACATGCTGATCGCAAAGGAGGCTTGTATGCCTAAGCTTAATGGGAAATATAGAAACAATAATTTTTACCTTCCATGTTTATTAATATATGTAAATTACTCGATACAAAGCCTCACACAGAGTGAATATTATGGGTGTTTCAGATCACTGACAGCAATGTAACAAGTAACTTCATATGGTGAAAATCTCATAGCGCATATTACATTCTTGATTCTCAGAAAATATTTGATGGAAAGAAATTAACTAAGACTGAAAAGAAAAAATAAAATTAGAACCTCACTTTTTACAAGTTACAGATCAATGTGTTGATGTCTCTGCACTCTACTTTTTATTTATCAAAAATATAGTTAGTCATAGTAATTAACACCTGTCATCCCAGCATCTGGGAGACTATTGAAGGATAGTAGGGAGTTGATTCATAGATGGATAGTTGATAAATGATGACAGATAATAGATGATGATATATGATAGATATATATATAGAGAGAGACAGACTAATGGAATACCTCTTTTGTGCTAAAAAATAAAAATAAAAGTTTTATAACCTGTCCTGGAACTCACTCAGTATATGAAACTAGCCTTGAACTCACAGAGATCTGCTTGTCTCTGTGCTGGGATTAAAGGTGTGTGCTTCTACCACCATCATCTGGCCTCGGGAATCATTTTTATGAGTAAGGAAAACCATAAGCAGGTTATACAAAAATATTGTTTTGTATTAAATTCTTTGTAAGTAGAAATTTACAACATATACATTACAAACTTATAACAATGAAATAGAAGATATGCATGCAAACATCTTCCTGCAATGAAATGTAGCAAATTATCTCAGTAGCTTATTGACAGATTCAATATGACATGTCAGAATCCTAGAAGCCTCTGGTCTCAATATCAAGCTTAGTGTAAAACCTTAGGGGTGGTGGATTATTTGTGAGTGTTTTGTTTTGGGGGTTTTGTTTTTGTTTACAAAGAAAGGATTGTTAAAAATAAAGATTTTATAATTAATTTCTACTGTTAAGTTGTCCTACTTATATGTTAAGAGTTCTACAGACACTTTCTTACATCATAGGTAGAAAACTAAGCAGTTATAACAAAGGCTGCATGTCTCCAGTGACCCTTCTATCTAACCTTTGAGTAAGTTTCCTAACCAGTGGTCACCTTAATACTTTGGATCAGTCACATATTTGATTCAATCATAGATGGGCACCAATCTTGTATATTCAAAAGGAAAGTGCCCTCCCAGCTGAAGTTCACCAGACATTTTCCTTGGAAGAAATCACTATACACAGACCCTGGAGAGTTTTAGCTAGACATGGTGGGGCACAACTGCCATTCCAGGACTTTGAAGGCTGAGGCAGAGGTTTATCAGGTTCTAGTCCAAACTGTAATACATAGCAAGGTTCCATTTCAATAAATCATCACCAGCTACAATTGGTGACAATTAAAAAACAAAGTTTGGGACAGGATGCTGTTGGAAAGGTGTACCAGGCAAAATTCTTCATGAAGTGGGCTCAGTAAAAGTATAGCAGATAAGATGAACAACCGAGGAAGGCTGCTGTGTGTAAGGCTAGGAAACACAGAGGGCAACACACGAAAAAGAGCTTCAAGATTCAGACCAGTGTGATTCACTGAATGAGATGTGAAAGAGAGAGTGACTCACATTTTTCAAGCATGAAAATAACATTGTAACTGTGCTTAAGGTATTCATTTGTCATAGGTACGTACGCAACATGAATTGAAACAAAGAGATAATGAAAAGATATTGACATTCAATATGTGAATGAGAAACTATTCTAGGAAGGGGTAATGTGGTTAGCATTAGGATGATAGATGGGAAAGTGGAGATGACCACATGTATTTCCATAATTACTCTAAGAGTACATAGAGAATTCAGGGAAGAATAAACACTGGTATGAGCTGTCCACATCAATGATAGTGAGAACTCGGGAAAATGATAACCTGTCAGCACCATGTCAGAAATGAAGACAGATGTGGCTGAGCTGACGCCATGGGCTTTGGTTAGTTAGTCCTCTGAGAAATGGTAGATCTGAAATCTCAGAGGAGGAACAGTTCTTCCATATTGTTCTGTGAATCTTTCCCAAAGTCCAACTTGAAGTCCACAGGAGTTCCAGGTATTCTAATGATTTTTGTCAACACCAATTTACCTCTGTTAAAGCCCCTTCTACCCTACTTGGCTTTGTGCAATTTCTGTTACAGGAATATTGACTATGCTGATTAGTTCCAACTTTCAATTTCTTACTCACAGGCTTCAATGACTTGTAAAGAGTTTTAATGAAGAGTTATTTAGATCATGTAAGGTTGTGGACATGACTGAAGGGCATTGTCTTGGCTGTTAATTGATGTAGAAAAACCCAAGCCACTGTGTGCAGCACCATTCCCTAGGCAGTAGCTCCTGAATATTATAAGACAGAAGTATTCAGGCAAGGCTGCATTCCTCTCCTTGCTCTTGTCTGTGGATGCAATGCTTTAAGTTTCTGCCTTTCTGTCCAACCTACCCACAATAATGGATGGTAAGCTCATATTATAAACAAACAAACAAAAACACTTCCCCACAATTGTCTTTTGTCAATATTTTATTGCAGGAATAGAAGTGAAACTGAGGTGCTAATTTATCTCATAATATACTAAAGTAATGAAAGGAATTATCAAGACAAGTTTGGTAACACTGGAGTTCCAAAAACTTTCCTAAAAAACTTTTCTGAAACTTCTCTGCCACACGACAGGATGCATATCCAAGCAGGCTAGATTGAAAGACATGTTTTAAGTCAAATGAGTAGAGAAAAATGCCATTGGTCCATAGACAAAGTTTCTCAAGTTTAAGATTTTTGTTTTAGGATATTGTTGCTTTTTTATGGAGTTTACCAGAACCAAATAGTTTTTATGCTGTGTTGGACATATATGATGATGTCCAACATATATGATGATGCCAAAATTCACCCATTTACATGTAAATCACATTCTTCTCTCTCTCTCTCTCTCTCTCTCTCTCTCTCTCTCTCTCTCTCTCTCTCTGATCACTGTCTGATCAGCACTGTCTGATCAGCAAGCTTCATAGTCTCCACCTTCTTTGAACTTGGATTACATGACTAGGTGGCCATGATCACCTCCTTACATGGGATCTGGGGGTCAAACTTAGGTACATGTGCTTGCAAGAAAAGTACTTTACTGACCAAGTTATGGCTCTAGCCATGGTCCCATTTCTTTGTCACATGGGGTATATTACCATCTACATGTCAACAGAGACAAGTGTGCACACCACAGTCCTTATTTACACAGTTTGGGATTTTTCACTGCTTTCTATTTTTACTCCACTTGAATTATCATCTAATAAAGCAGCCTTGTGCTAGTTCAAATTTGGAATTAAATGAGTTTTTTGCATTTTAGCTTAAATACATCTTTATAACTATTCATAACTGTCGGTACCTTTCTTTGCTACATTTACCCATAGGGATATATTTACTCACCTTAATTAAAGATGTCTGAAATCTATAACAGATCTTTCTTTGGACTGCCAGCTCCCAAATAATGATATGGAGACTTCTTATTAATTATGAAAGCTTGGTCTTATGCTGGTTCCCAACTAGCTCTTAAAACTTGAATTAACCTGTTTGTATTAATCTTTATCCTGCCAGTTGGCCCATTATGTCTCCTCAGTACAATACATCTGACTTCCTCCTGATCTGGCTGGTGACTGCCCCTCCTCTCAGATTTTTCTCCTAAGTTCCTCCCTCTTCCCACAAGTCCCAACTATCCTCTCCTGCATAGCTGTTAACTTAGAGACACTGATAATGATTTTAAGGACTGTAGTAGTGAGAGATCTACCAGACTCACCTGTGGTTCTGACCATGGAGTATTAAAGTTAAAATATTTAAATATTAAAATATTTTTGTCATAATCTAAGGTCTATGGAGTGTTTGAAAATCAAATATCTATGTCTGACTAATCACACAGATAAGAAACATGGGTGATAATAGTCTGTAATTCTCAGAAACATAGTTGTATAATGGCTGAAGCTTCCCAAAATAATTTAACCAGGAAAATAACCTCAAAAAATGTGACTATATACATATATATGTATAATTCTCAATAACAGAGATAGAAGTGAAATGTCTTGACTGGAGGTAGAAGTGTAGAGTGAAAGTTGGTAAAAAATATATCCTAAGTTGTATCAATATACAAAATGTATATACATCAAGATAGTTTGTGTGCAAAACATCCTAAACAGAAAGAAGACCCTAAACAGTCAACATATAATAATCTAACAATTTAAGGTATCTATAGCTAACAGTTGCTAAAGTTAGTTCACTAGAAAATATATTAATCTACCTTTATCCCATTTTAACCATACCTATCCCATCCATACCCTTAAACTTACCTAAAAGAGATTCCTGAGTATGAGCATCAACTTCCATACCCAACCCTAAATGACTAAAACCAACCCTATGAAGATGAATACTATCCCTTAAAACCAACAGTAGGGAAAAGGGGTACTGTTTTCTTAGGATTACTTCCTGCTGAAATGGGATGACCATAACAACATGGGATCCTGTAAGCAAAAGAAAATTTTAGAGCAACAAAAGTCTCAAGAGGACTAGCTGTAACATTTGTAGTTAGTCTCTGCATTGAACAAGATGACTGAAGTTCTTCTCTGAAGCTCTGGCCAGAGTGTAATAAGAAGGCACACGATTTCTGCTAGCTAGTCTGGAGTTGTCTCCAGCCTTATAGTCCCAAACTGGTTTTAGGGCTGTCTTTGTTAGTTCAGAGGCATCAAGTTGAATCAAGTGGATTCCGTGGAGCCCATCTTTTTTCCTGAGAGTTCAAAGATTGCTGTTAGGAAATTTTTTGTTCACTCTGAAGGACCTAAACATTAATACCAGTACAGAAATTTTACCTTCCATAGGTAAACATACAGGGAAAGGTAACAATGAATATGAAATTAAGAATGAGGAAAATTAGGATTTTAGAGAATAAAGAATTAAGACAATAGTAGTCCTAGATATTGTTTTCTTCTGTCTTACACCAATGGCCTTTTGATATGAGACAGAAACTCTGAATTTTATATAAACTGCATATTTGAATTTAGAGAGGGAGGGCCAAGTCCAACTCCAAAACCAGGTTTGATTTTTATGTGAATAGGGAATTACAATAGTGCTGGTAAGCAGGGAACCAGAAGACAAGTGTTTAGTATGAATATTTAACCATACATCATATTCTTTGTTGTATGATGGTTCTTTCTGGATAGTTATCATCCCTTCTTTAGGTATCTACATGTTCAGTGTTGTTTTGCTTTTTGAAGTTGGGCTTTCCTGTAAAGACAAGAACAAAACACTACCCCTACCTTTGTGCGGTCTCCATAAATTCACGGAATATACCTTGGTGTATTACCTACCATTTCTCCTCATCCAGAGGTTTCTCCTGTTCAAACCAGATCTTGATCAACTTTGATGGTTTCCACAGCTTATCTTCTCCTGTAGAAACAAAGATGAAACTCCTACCCCAATGTAACACATATCCTGGTTTCCATACTGAGGTCAATACATCCTTGAAGTACACCGGCTGAATTAGTTCAGAAGTTTTTTTCTATTTTCCAGTGTCTTTCTTGTAGCTGTTTTTTATAGGGAGAAACCCTGATTAGATGCACCACTGACCATGCCCAATAGAGCATGGTCACAGTTACGCAACAAAGGTTTAAGAAGCAGGGAGGCACCGGGCGTTTGTGGCGCATGCCTTTAATCCCAACACTCGGATGGCAGAGGCAGGCGGATCTCTGTGAGTTCGAGACTAGCCTGGTCTACAAGAGCTAGTTCCAGGACAGCCTCCAAAGCCACAGAGAAACCCTGTCTCAAAAAAAAAAAAAAAAAAAAAAAAAAAAAAAAAAGAAGAAGCAGGGAGGCAAGCAGCTGGCTCTCTCTCTTGTTTGGCTGAGCTGACTGGGAAGCATTTCTGGGTCCCTCCTGCTCAGGTGCAAACCTGGTCACTGGTTCCCTGGTGTGAGTATTTTCCCCTAATAAACTCCTAGTTATTAACCAATCTCTGACTGCACTTTCTAATCATCAATAGTTTTTCCTTTCTCATTAGAACTAAGAAACTTTAATTTTAGTAGAGCATTATGTAATCTCTGTTTGGGAGTCCTTGTTCTCCCTGCCTGTTTATAGAGCATTTCATTTAAAGTGTGATTAGATCTCTCAACTACTCCTTGTCCTATAGGATTGTGAGGTAAACCAGTTATATGCTTCATGTTATAATATTTTAAAAAAATCTGTTTCAATTTGGTGGAGACTGAAATAGGCTGGAGCATTGTCAGTTTTTATTTGTGCAGGTATACCTGTAATAGCCATTACTTCTAATAGGTATGTAAACAGAATCAGTCTTTTCAGAGTTCAGATCAGAGGTCCATTGAAACCCTGAAAATGTGTCTATTGTATGATGCACATATTTTAATTTTCCAAATTTTGCAAAGTGAAATGTGTCCATTTGCCAAATTTCATTTCTACGTATACCTTTAGGGTTACTACCTGCTGGTAAAGAAATTTTGTTATAGAAGGAACAAGCAGGGCATTTCTTTACTGTTTCCTTAGCTTGTTGCCAAGTGAAGGGACAAAACCTTTTTAAAACTTTGCTATTCATATGGTGCTTCTTATGAAATTTTGTGGCCTCCAGCACACTTCCTATTAATAAATGATCAATTTCATCATTGCCTTGAGCTAGAGGACCTGGCAGACCCGTATGGAATCTGATGTGTGTTATATATGTAGCATGAGCCGTATTACTGATTGTTTCTTATAATTGTATAAACAATGAAATTAATTATGTGTCGTTAGGAATAAATTCAGCATTCTCAATGTGTAAGACAACTCTCTCTACATATTGAGAGTCAGTAACTATATTGAGAGGTTCTGTAAAATCCATAACTACCATAAGAATGTCATACAATTCTGCCTTTTGTACACAGAGTCATAAGGGCTTTGAACTACTTTACTTATATTTCCTGATTGATATCCTGCCTTACCTGATTTGTTTGCATCAGTGTAGAATGTAGGGACTCCAGATATTGGTATTTTACTTACAATGCATGGAAGGACCCAAATCACTTACTTTATGAATTTTATTCTCTCACTTTTGGGATAATTGTTGCTAATTATTCCTCAAAAGTTACTGCAAACACTTTGCTACTATTCATTATCTTTCCACGAGGAAGAAATTTCTCATTAGTTAAAGATACTATAATTTCTGCTGGGTCCCTTCCTAACAGTTGAGAAAGTCTTAATTTACCTTTTAAAATAAAATCAGAAATCTTTTCTATATATGTTTTTAGTTTTTTATTCTGTTTATGTGGTAAAAATATCCATTCTAATATGATGTCCTCCCTCTGCATCAAAATTCCTGAAGGGTATTCCCTAGATGGTAGTATAACCAGAATACACTCTAGTTTTGGATCCACGTGGTCCACATGTGCTTCTAATATTCTGTTTTCTACCCATTCCAATTCTTTTTCAGCTTCAGCTGATAATATTTGTGGACTATTTAAGTCCTTGTCTCCTTTTAGGGTCATATGCAAGTCTTTCAAATCATGCCCTTCTACTCCAATAATGGTCCATAGTTGAGAAATCTCTCCTAATAATTTTTGAAGATTATGGAGAGTCTGGTATGGATCTCTCCTGATCTGTATTTTTGTGATCTAATTTTCTGTACACCTATTTTATATCCTAAGTAATTGATAGAATCTCCTCTTTGTATTTTTTTGGGGGGGAGGTAATTTGTAATCACCAGCAAGATAAAATTTTCTTTACTTCCTCAAACATTTTTCCTAATGTTTCTGCCTTAGAATCATGCAACAATATATTATTCATATAATGGTAAATTATGGATTGTGAAAACTGTTTATGAATTATTTCCAAAGGTTTTTGCACAAAATATTGGCACAGGGTGGGACTATTTAACAGTCTCTGTGGAAAAACCTTCCATTGATATCTATTGATCAGCTAAGATTTGTTGTAAGTAGACACAGAGAAGGTAAAATTTCCCTTATCTTTTTCTTGTACACATATAGTGAAGAAACAATCTTTTAAATCAGTTACTATAATAGGCCTTTCTTTAGGTATCAGAGAAAGCAAGAACATTCTAGGCTGCAGAGAGCCCATTGGCTGAATTACTTTATTGATAGCCCTCAGGTCTGTAAGCATTCTCCATTTTCCAGATTTCTTTTTGATAACAAATACAGAATCCCAAGGGCTGGTAGATTCTTAAATATGTCCAGCATTTAGCTGGTCCTGAACCAGCTTTTCTAGAGCCTCAGGCTTCTCAGGGATCATAGGCCTTTGTCCCACCCAGACAGTTTCATCTGTTAGTCACCTTAAGGTAGGGCTTTTGGTTCCTCTGTTAGTTTGGCACTTGTATTCTGTTTTTGTACAGCCTGGATGTTTGGCATCTGTCTTATATAGTGCTTTACAATATTTTTTTCTACAACCATTAAATTGTTTTTGGTTCATATCTAATACTGGAAGAATGTTAATCTGGTTATTCCATTGCTGCAATAGATAACAACCCCATAGATTTATTGCTATATCAGCCACATATGGTCTCAGGCTTCCTCTTTGTCCTTCTGGCACTATTCATTCAACCCATCTCATGCTTTGGTTTACTTGAGATAGGGTTCCAACCTCTAAGAATTGTATATTTGCCTCCTGCAAGGGCCATCTTGGAGGCCAAGATTTTTGAGTTATAATAGTAACATCTGCCCCTGTGTCTACCAAGCCTATTAGCATAATGTTATTTATTTGTACTCTTAATTGAGGTCATAGATCATTTATAGAAGTTTACTACAATGCATGTTTGTTGTTTCCTCCATGTACGTTTGATTCATTCTCTGTAGCTAATCTACCGACTAGAGTAGTAGGCACTAGATTTTCTAATCGTCCTTGGGAGGATTGTCCTCCACAGTGACTGGAAATAATCAAAACACTTTCGACATTGGGACTTTGATGCCCCCCCCAAGAAGTTTCCTGATTGTAAAGGGTTTCCTTGCTTGTCCCTGGTTGATCTACATTCATTGACCCATTGTAGGCCTTTGCTGCATCTTCTACACAATCCAGAAAGTGGAGACCTGTTTGATTCATTCCTAGAAGAAGCATTATTTCTATGAATATGTTGTCTACAATTTCTTCTTAGATGTCCTATTCTACCACAATTAAAACATCTTGTATTTTGATGTCTTTTCAAACCTTTGGAGATTGCTTCTTCTACCCAAGATTCAGTGTCCCCACAATTAAGACATCTGGTATTTTGATGTCTTTTCAAACCTTTGGAGATCACTTTTCCTACCCAAGCTTCAGTGTCATAGATCATTATATTCAATATTGCTTGTGTGTGGGATCCATTCATCCAGTGGTGCTGATCTGATCTTTAAGGGCCAAATCACCTTTTTGCATTGTGGATTTGAATTTTCATAAGCTAAAGATTCTATGAGTATTTACCTAGTTTCTGGATCTGCTACCCCTATTTGTACTGCTATAGCCAATCTTTGCAAAATTCATTAAAACGTCCCCTCAATTCCTGCAACACCTTGGTATAGGGTCCATTTCTCTGCCCTGGTTCAGGAACATTATTCCAAACATTCAAAGTTGCCATATGGCATAGAGACAAGGGTCATAGGTTCATGTCCTACATTGGCTACCATTATGTTATGTTTACTCTCCCCACAGCTGCTTGGGTTCCCTCACCACTTCAATGCCAAAATAGCACATGAGACATTTTATTAATTATGAAACTGTTGGCCAACTTCTAGGGCTTCTTATTGGAAATCTCTGGCTTAATTTCTAAACCATAACTAATAATCTTTGTATTTTCATGTGGTCTTATCTTACTAGAGAAAGGTCCAGAGATATGTTACTCCTCTCATGTCCTACATCATGACTCACTGTGCCTATGTTTCTTGGAATCCTCCTCATCTCCTAGACCTGCCTATTGTGCTGCCCTAATGGTCACAGTGTTTTATTCATCAACCAATATGAGAAACATATGTACAGAAGACTTCCCCCCTCAGTTGACCATTCAGCTCTTTTGTAAACCAGTCAGAAGGTACTTTAGGCAGGTGAGGTAAAACAGAGACTTTTTCACACAATGTGATCAAATATCCCACAACAAAAATATATTCTGTTTTACTTATCTTTATTTGTGCACTGTAGCAAGAATGAAAGTGATGTGTTTTGCACTGATTTCTCTCGGTCTCTCATGTACTTCCTAAAGGCTTGACTTTAGCATTATGATAATATGATATTTAAGAATATAAAATGACTATGTTTTTATTATGGATTTGAAAATTATAATTATATAGCTGCTGTCTGTGTCATTTCATTTATCTCACACTTCTAAAAAGTAAAAGCTTAAAAGAAAACACCCTCTTTGTCTGATGGAAGAATCATGATATTTAGAAGCCAGTCAGTAGACAGTAAAAATTACTCACCCACCAATTAGTCCTTTCTAGTAATCCTGATAAGTTCCCTGTTAGAAAAGTGGCCATGCTAGGTTCATAAACTGTTTGTTCATTTTGTCATTAATAGGTACATAATTTGAGGATTAAAATTCATTTTGTGAGCCTTAATTCCCAACATTTAATGCCTTCAAAAACTGATATTTCATGAAGCATTTTCTTCCATTTAATCAACTTGATAGATTCAAGCATTTTACTTGGGCTTTTAATCCAGAAAACTGTTATTTTTCATCATCACATACTTAAGAACCTCATAATGGACTTCTTATAGTTTTGCTGAGTGTTTTCCTCAGTCTCATTGGGAATTAAAAAAGATTAATTTTATCATCCTTAATGCTACCTTAACAGTTCATAGAGGTCTTAATAAACTACAGGAAGGGACAGTGCTATGGGTGGTAAGGGAGGATGACCTGATTGGGCGTTTTCCATGATCAATGTTTGTGAAGTCACTCAGGTCAAATATCACCTTCTGTGCATGGCTTAATGACTCCATCTTCAGGCACATGCACTTAGCAATCAGGTTAGAAGTGTTTGGGATTTTTGTTATAGTTTGTATTTGAAGAGCAACTCTTACCTCTGAAGAGCATCGTTTTACAAATACAAAAGCATCTTCAGGTTCTGCTTCAATCCTAATGAGGAACAAATGCATATAAAGAAATGTGTAATAAGACTAAGAGAAGTTATACTTCCTATTTTCTTTTAAATGCATTTGTAATTTATCAAGTCAATTGCTTTTCTTGTCTATGAATTAGTTTTTATTACATTCTTAATGTTCATTGTTTCATAGCAAATTCCCTACTCAAAATTTTAGTAATATTTAAATCTCAGTGGTGAGCTTTTGCAGTGATGAGCCCTTTCCAGAGTGCTTGGTTCCAGCTTGTACCTCTTCCTCCAGCATGTGAACATGTAGTCAACCCAGGCAAAACTTCACTCTCTGTGCTCTCTGGTAAGTCATTCCAGAATCTATCCATCGGATTCTCATGTATCAATCCCTTCTATGGTTCTTCTTTTGCCATATTACTTCACTTACCATTATGTGTTTCCATATCATCTTAACCTACTGGCTTGTTCTTCTTGCTGGACTCTGATAGCCTATGGCCAATTATTTTCAACACTTCTCCTCTTCATTCATGATTGCTATCACAATAACAATCACTGTAAAGATCAGCTGTGAAGTGTGTAGGATCATCCTTCCTATCATAGTTACTCAGTAAAGTATGGCATTTTCAAAAGCATAGTGTGAAAAAATAATGCTGAAAGCCTCCTTTTTCTGAACACCCTGGATATCCAGTTGGACTCAGCTTCCATATATAGTAGCCACCCTGCTACACAATATAGGATTCTATCCTTACGTTTTCAACATCTGATTTTCAATAACTGACACTCCTAATTAATTCCATTGTCATCCTGCTCCATGTTGCTCTCTTCTTGATTATAAGTAGGCCACAGTCTTAGGGCCTCTCACATATCCTCCTGGCCTTCCTGATTGTTTATGTCTCACATAAATATTTCACATATATAATCTCAGAGACACTTAGATTGATATAGGTAAGCTGCTTGGGGGACACTAAATATTGTCTCATGTAGGGAAATGATGAATGCAATTTTTTTAATTAAAAAGTCACTTTATATACAATATTCAGCATTCTAACTCATTAACATTTTAGGCCTCAATCTCTTGGCTTGTCATTGGCAACCAGATATGAATTTTATAAAAGCAGAAATTATGTCTTTTTATATAACATTCAAAAGAATAAGAACAAGACTTACTAAATAATTTTTTAAATAGGTTGGAAATCGTGTCAGGCTGTTATCATGTTTTATCCCCCATGAGGTTCTAGAGTAATGATAATTTGAGACAAATCTCTAATTTGATCAGCTCCACAAGACCAACTGTCAAACAGTCTCTGAATGCAAATGTCCTCCTCCCCCCAGGTTCCTCTCTGTGCTAAGTCATAGTCTCATAGATCTTAAAGGAAAATTGGAAACAACAAAGTCTGGTTGGTTCACAGGTATTTTGGAAATTTTTGAGGTGTTAGAAGTTATAATATTCCAATTCAAATTAAATTGCAGGAAAAGATGTCATCACATACTTTGGGTTTCAGAATTAGAGTTTCTCCACAGCACTACTCTCATTCTTTTTCTTCCTATTATGTCCACAATAGCTGCAGAGAAAATGCCAAGTCTGCCTGTTCCTGTCTTCTAGCCATGATCACATGATTAATTTCTTATACTCTAGTATGAAGCCCTGTCATGTGATGTTATGTAATGTTATGTAATGTGGTGTGGTGTATCTCTCTCTCTCTCTCTCTCTCTCTCTCTCTCTCTCTCTCTCTCTTTTCTCTCTCTCTCTCTCTCTCTCTCTCTCTCTCTCTTTGTATGTGGTTACATATATGAAGGAGGTATATGTTATTCCTATCTTTGCATGCATATGAAAGCCAGTGATTGTTACAGGGTGTTTTCCTTTTTTGTTCTCTGCCTTGGATTTTGAAGCAGGATCTCTTTTCTCACTAAACCTAGTGCTCACTGATTTGTCTAGCCTGGCTGATCAACAAGGACAAAGGCTCTCTCTCCCCACAACCCCAGAGCAGGGATCTTCATTATTGCTTTGCTTCTGTTGTTGCCATTTGATCTTAATATGATTCTGAGGGGTTGGATTCAGGTGTACACAATTGTGAATGTAGAATGTTACTTAACTGAGCTAATTCCCTAGTTCGCCTCCATATCCTTTATATTTCAAATATAAATTTAAATGTCTGAGTTTTTCTCAAGGAACTGTAAAATATTATAGGTAAGAAACAGGAGCCTTTGTTTTAAATAACTGGCATGATTATTACACACTGGCATTAAGAATGCCATTTTGGTTATAAACTCAAAATTATTTCCAGTTTTTCTTCTTAGTACTGTCAAGAGAAAGGAAGAAAGCTCAGAAATGAAGGGGAAAGCTGCTGAATGTCTTTTTGATGCTACACATGGGGCACACAGAATTATTTCTTATTTTAGGAGATTGTAACACTCTGTTATTTAAAACAGAGTTAAGACTATAAATTTACATGTGAACTTAAGAAATTTTATTGGAAGAGGTGCAAATAATTTCTTCAGTAGAAAGGCAAATTCAAGGTTTACTATAGGATATTAACTGTTTCTTGAATCCATCTAATCCTTTTTTTCTTAGCTTAAAAATTGTTGTTGTTTTTTGAGGCAGGATCTCTCTTAACAGCTCAGTTTGGCCCATAATTCAAAATCCTCCTGCCTTTGCCTCCCAAATGCTTAAAAAGCCTGCACCTCCATGCTGGGCCTGAACACTAATCACAGGATGTGTTGTAACTGATCTATTTCCTAAGAGTCTTTGCACCAATCCTCATAGGTAAACTGCACACATTGTTCCTATGAGGTTCAGGATAGGCATCTTGTGGTGATCCTTCTTTGTGAATGTAAAGTTTGCTTATATTCTAGAATTCTTTTGCAAGTGATCCTAAGTCTCTATGGAATATGCCTCTGCAAACTTAGATCATTAACTCTCTGCAGTTGATACAACTGAGTTTTTCAAAATGGAGGAAAGAATACCCCCACCTGTGAACTGTGGGTACTCCTTATCCCAGTGTGGACACAGACCTAGTCTGGGCTCCCTCACAGAGATGTTGTCTATGTAGAACAAATGCGGGTAGTGGGCAGACATGACTGGGAAGCTTCAAATGGAATGGTGATTAATGTGGTCTCCAGGCTGCCTCTGACCACCAGCTTCCTGCTACTTTTATTTGAGTATGCTATTTTGAATACTGTTATGTTAACATTTCTTTCCTAAGCAGACACTTTGATTTTGTATTCTGGATTTTATATTAGCTCCCTCTGTGCAAACACTTTGCTGTCACTGTTGGCCAATTAACTCAGGTGCCAACTGAAACTCAAAATATCATAACATAGTTGCTAGACTCTATTTTGTGAATTGAAAATATTCAATAGAACACAAAACAAAGTCACTTAAGGAAAGAAATAGCAGGTGAATACAAGTGACTGGTGGAAGTGGTTTTAGAACTAAGCAGATGAATTTATTACTGCTTCTAAGATTTTAACAAAAAGTTTGACAATAAATCAAAGTGCCAACATCATCATTAAAAAGGCTCCAATGGGTCAGGCATGATGTTATAGGCACCTTGTACCCACAGCAGTGACTTCAAAGAGCACACAGGGTTTGAAAAATGCTAAAGTGGCTGTGTTGTTAAGTCCTAAAAACAAATTCTCATTGTGCTTTGTAGAACTCCAGGGAAATTATTAACATAAAATAGAAATAAATCATTTTTCAGTGTGTCTATGTGATACATTCCATTTATATCTTTTCATCATGAAAGAGAGGCAGTTAATTTGTTTCTCAAGAATATACTTCAGGCATTATATAAACATTGTGTGTTTAAAAACAAGCCCATATGATAGAATTCCAAAGCTTATTCAGGAAATCTGACTTTAGCAAATGTAGTCATCTCTCCAAGGAGACATGACAGGCATCCCAGCATCTGCTCAGTGGCAGCAGAAATCCCTGGGTTCCCAACCTGCCTCTGTCTTAATTTCCTGTCCTCCTTTTTGTTAGATTATTTAATGTGCAATTTTGTAATTAAAGTACATTGCTTTCAGATTCTTGAAAACTGTTTCAATCAATCTCATTCAACTCACCTGGGTCTTTAGCCCCAGCAGATTTGAAACAACTTATAGTAACACATCTGTGCCTTAATATTCTGAGGTTCTACACCACTCAGATTTGCAAATGGAAAGCCTGGGATAAAAGGGGGCAAGATGTACATGATCCATGGTGCTTAGACCAAATGACTTGTGTTTGATTCCTTGAATCAATTAACCAACCCCCCAAAGACAATACCATGATACTGCTTGGTATAGCATTCCAACTTGACCACGCCAGGCCTGGTACAGATGTGGCCATGATCATTCTCCATAATGTAGAAGACTGAATTCCAGAACGGAGTCCATGGTAAGGTTCTAATGGATTCCTGTTTTTAATTCTTATTCCTTACATTTTGATAGCTAGATTTAATTATTACAAAACACTTTTTTTTCTGATTTCAGGAGTTCTATGAAAACCATAAGTTCACTCACAGATGTCAGTAGCATCATCTCTGTGCCTTTTCCTTTGAAATTCTATTTTTTCTGCTTAAAGTGTTTCCATTCATAGTAATCATAAAATACTTGTTGACATATTCAGAAACTTTTAGATTTGAACAATACAAATTTTAAAAAGTTCAAGTAAAAAGAAAGTCATAAAGAAGATTGATAGCTGGGAAACCAGCATAGGACCGAACTAGGCCCCCTGAACGTGGGTGTCAGTTAGGAGGTTTGGGAAGTCTATGGGGCCTCTGGTGGTGGAACAGTATTTATCTCTAGTGTACAAATGGACTTTGGGAACCCATTCCTCACAGAGGGATACTCTCTCAGCCTAGACACATGGGAGGGCCTAGGCCCTGCCCCAAATCATCTGACAAACTGATGATCCCCCATGAAAGGCCTCACCATCCCTGGGGGAGCAGAAGGGGGATGAGATGGGGAGTGGGTGGGAGGGAGGGCATGGGAGAGGGACCTGGGATTAATATGTAAAATAAGATTTTTTATAATTTAAATAAAAAATAAAGGAGAGAAAAAAAGAAAAGTCTAGATTTTGTTGGATGGCAACCTTCTCCTCTCCCATCTAAGATCCTCACACCCCTTTTCCTTGCCAGGAAGTGTCTTTTACTGTCCAATCAAGCAGGCTACCCTTCTGTTGACACATATAAATCAAACTTGATGTGTTCTTCCAGTTGGTAATGCTATTTTAAGAGGCTGTCAAACTTTGGAGACATGAGACCTACCTGGCAGCTATTGGCACTAGTGGTGAGGCTTGGAGGTTATAACCTGGCACCAATTGTGGCCCATTTTTGTTTTGTTTTGTTTTCTTGTCCCTGGAGATGTGAGGAAATTTCACCACAAGTTTATACCAATGTAGACAGAGATTATTTGCAATAACAATCCTCTCCTCCTTTGAATTGCCATGTCAAATCTCTCCCAGCAATGAGAAGAGAAACTAATGTGTTACTCACCACTTCTTAGAACCACAAAACATGGAACTTTGTGTGCAGTAGCTACACTGTGTAGGGAGACACCCTAGCCCCACCCAATAGTCCTGGGACAGGTACCAGGTGGACCCGGGACTCGCCCATAAGGGAGTGGTGAAGGAAAGCTGGGGTGACGTAAGGGAGCTTTTTTAGGGTGGCTCATGGGGACCCTAGACCCTTTTCTGGCAGTGCTTGCTGGGTTCCTGTAACCTCTCTCTGGCCTGTGTTTTGCCCTGGTGTTTTCTTGAATAATGAGACTTTACCATCCCGGATTACAGTTCATCTTTTCGTGCATGCTTCAACCTTTATTCATCAACACTGTTCTGTGTTTATTGAGGATTTGTGATTTTCCCAGCTAGACTTTGGTCTTTGATTCCTCCTTTGAACTGATATATAAATTTAGAATCAATCCTATCATTGACACTGGAACTAATGTCAAAGAAATACATATTCAAAGTAAATAATGTATTCACCAAACAAGAGGGAGTACAGAAAAGTGGCCATAGAAGCAAAATACCTACATAAACCATTGTCAATCTCTTCATTGCACACACTCCAATTTTGACTCCTACCTGCAATGGTACTTATAAATAGTATAGTGCAGTGGCCTCTCCTATAACCAGAATGAATTGTTCTTTTTTTTTCCTAAGGAGATGACTAAAGGCTCGGGTTATTGTAACATCCTATCATCAGTTCACGATCACTGAATGATGAGGGTCACACTTGTGAGAACTTTGATCCAGAGCCTCATGTTCAATGCTTAACATAATCTACAAACACTGAAGGATAAACACCAATAAAATGTTCCTATTTGAGGAACTAGGAAGATGTCTCTGTCAATAAAGTGACTGCTACATAAGCCTGGGGACTTCAGCTGGATTCCTACCATACACATAAAAGGCTAGGTACAGAGGTATGTGTGCATCCGCAGTTCTAGCACTGGGGAGATAAAAAAGGGGGATTCCTGGATCTAAATACCCAGCCAGATAGTAAAACTGATAAGATTCAGGTTTATTTAGAGGCCCTTGTCAAAAAAAATGAAATTGAGAGTGGCTGGGGAAGATATCCAGATATCAAACTCTGCACTGCATATGCATGTCCATAAGTGTATGGGCACCATTAGGCACACATACATACCCACAGAAACAAAAATGTATTTGAAAAGAGGCAAATGGAAATAATAATGAATAGTATACATGAACTCATCACTTATATTGCCCAAGATATGTTCATGAACATTTGGGAACCAGAAAATATTATTGTCCTACTGGCAAAATAATGTTTTCTTTGTGTGTGTATGTGTGTATATTCATGTGCATACACACATGCCTGTTCTATATGTGGATTCACATGCATGCATCTGTGTGTTATATGTACTTGCATGTGTATATATGCTTGAAGGTGTGGTTTATATGAGTTCACCAGACCCAAGATAAATGATAAATAGGTCTTTTATTGGAGATGAATTTACATAGATAACAGTAACTGTCGCGGCGTCCCTGCTCAAAGGATTCAGACCTCTCAGATGCTCTCCAAGACCCAAAGGGGGCTTCTGTCCCCAGCTCCTCCACCTTAAATGGGTCACATCCACACCTGAAATCATGCCCAAAGGGCATGGCCACTGCTACATATGCTTGTACATGTATATGTGTAGTGTGTGTGTGTGTGTGTGTGTGTGTGTGTGTGTGTGTGTGTGTGTGTGATGTTGATATAACCTCAGGCCTCACACATGCTAGGAAAGTAATTCTACCATTACACCACATCCCCAGCTCCCTAGCACTATTTCTCTATTTTTAAAGAAAAAAAAAAAACAAATTTACCTTACAACTTTAGGTAGAGGAGAGGGTCTATAAATAACCCTGTACCAATACCTTGTTTTAAATTGATCTTCTCACTGAGAAAAGCTGTAATACTTGGGAAAGTATTTTTAAATGAAATGCATTGTCACCATCCAGAGAGCCAGCAAGACAGACTTATGAGATTAATGTTTTGAAAGAAAACCTTGAGAGTTTGTGTAGTGAAAGGTAGCAGAACCTTCACCAATCTCATACACCAGGAAAAAGCACTGCTAAAAATTCTTTTCCCAGGATTAAAATAGGGAGGGTGGATAATTACCACTATTGCAAATGACACTTACCTTGGTATCAGGCAGCAATGTTCATATTGCTTTGGTTTGAACTTCTGTATCCTCAAATGATAAATTGCTCATAATGATTCAGTTTCTGAAAGACAAACAAAACCACGACAGAAGATTTATAGTCTGTATATTAAGACAATATGTACACGTGGTTTGGAAAGTCTCTCCACTTACTTGATTGGGAATGTACTGTGTGTGTTTATCTTATTGACTGTTAAATAAAATACTGTTTGGCCAATGAAACAGCAAGTTAGGCAGGACTAGGAGTCAAAGAGGATTCTGGGAAATGTGGTAGAGAAGTGATGATCCAGACAGGAAATGACATAGCAAGGAGACTCATATTTAAGCAAAGGAGAAACAGATAGGGTCCCTTTTTCCCCTTCCTCCTCCAGCGGCAGGATGTGATCCATCAGCAAGGAGGGATGCCAATAAGGCGTCCGATAAGTCTTATAATATATATAGATTTATGATAGTTAAGACTGAGCTAGCAGATGAGAAGTCCTAGTCATTGGCCAAGCAGCTTTGAACCTAATACGAGTTTCTGTGTATTCATTTGGGCCTAACTCGGTCGGGTGACTGGCATAAAGCTCACACGGGTTGGTGGGGCTCAGGCAGCTTTTGGCAGAAAGATTTATCGTAACACTTACTCAATACTTTCTGGTAATGTCACCAAGGAGCTAAGGGTACAGGCATGAAGCAGATTGCTGAGATGGTTTCCTGGCTCAGGGGTCTCAGCTGCACCAGACTAAGCATGCTAACTGCCTGTAGGAGCTTGGCCTCCACATTATGTAGTGACCATAAAATGGGCCAAATATGGGGCCAGGTAGATAGATCAGCAGTTAAGAGTGTGTTCTGCCCTTTCTGCTACTGCAAAGGATCCTAGTTCTGCATGCAGTTCCCATACCCATTATCCTCTAACTACCTGTGACTCTAGCTCCTGAAAACTGGATGTCTCTGACCTCTGTAAGCACCAGCACCCATGTGCACATATTCACATGCACACACAGGCACACATAACAGTGGAAACATAAACATTTTAAATGGCGCTAACCTTATAGATGTTTTAAGGAATGAAATAATTAAAATGTAAAACTAATGAGTCTATAAATCAATGCTTGTTTTCTGCCATTTCTCTTCTTCTGTCACTTCTTCTGCTTTTCCCTGTTTCCCCCAATAACTCTAATCTATAGCCTCTAGGCTTTCAAAGCAGATGTCATTTGAAGGTAATCACTCTATTTCAGAAAGCTATGGATTTTTTTTCCTCCAAGCAGCATCCTTGATTAGCTGGTTTTTTTTTTTTTTTTTTTAAGTTTACTTGTCATTTAGTTCTGGCCATAAGTCCATTTATGAAGTAGATACAGACACTTGATTCGATGTAGAAAGAAACTGGCCATAGCCAAACTGATCTGGCTTTTAAGACAACTGTGTTACTAGTCACTGAAAGGATTTCTGTGTATTGAGTAAGAGTTCCTACTTCTATTCCTTTTACTTATTTCCACATCCCTCCCAGAGTGTCACAGCTGTGTTCATGGTAGCAGAACTACTCTTGAGATGTCCTCATGATAACTTCTAGGGAAACTAAGAACTCCCCACTCACAGAAAGATCAAAGGAGATGTAGAGAGGCTTAAAATGTGCATGAAGCAAGCAGAGGCTCAGGATTCTTCTACAACAGGAAACAAAATCTGGTCTAGAGGAAGCCACAGCTCAGCCTGCTGATTAGGTACTAATATTGTAATGTTGCCCCTTGATTTTGATATGTTATTTTCCAACTAACCCTGAGTGCCATTAAAGTCAAAGTCATTTGTGTATTTATGATGATTCAGGAATTTTTTTTTCTGATTTGAGTCACAAAATTCTTTATAATTCAAAGCAATGTCTCTCTGATTACTCTCAGCCCTAGGGATTGTCAATGATATGAGACTCCAAATATACTCATTCTTTCATATCTCACAGAGTTTCATCTTGATTATGTCAAGCCCTTAGACATCTCTTGAGTCTTGAGAGCTTGAGTCTTAAAATTCTAGGAAAGTTATTACAGCTTCCTACCAGTTCTTGAATTTCAGATTTATTTTCTTTGTCAGTTTTGGGATACTTTACCTATTCATATTGATTAATGAATGCTGAAGTAGGTTTATGCTAATGTTGAGCTTGGGATGTGGCATTTCTTTGACATTTATTATTTTATTTAGAAACAATCTTTTTTATTGTTATGAGTTTTTTTTATTAGTTCAAGTTAGGGAGCAAGCTTGTTTCACATGTAAGTCCCTTCTCCCTCTCCCTCTCCCTCCCCTTACCCCCATCCCTCCTCCCCCACCCCATCCACCCACTACTCCCCAGGCAGGGTAGGGCCCTCAAAGGGGGCTCTGCAAAGTGTGCCAAATCTTTCTGTGCTGGGCCTGGGCCCTTCCCCCTGTGTCCAGGGCCAGAGAGTATCCCTTCACACGGGATGGGCTCTCAAAGTCCCTTCTTGCACCAGGGAAAAATACTAATCCACTACCAGAGGCTTCCTGGAGTTCAGAGGCCTCCTTATTGACATCCATGTTCAGGGGTCTGAATCAGTCTTGTACAGGCCTCCCAGACATCAGGGTTGTGGCAGACTTCATGATTTTGGATTTCTGTTGGCTTGTAGGCTCCTTGGCATAAAATCCTCTTGGCCTTTATATTGATGAATCAGTCTTTGTAAAGAGGCCCTGTGTCCGTCCACGTCAGAGCTCTAGGAAATTTTTTTTTAATTTAATTAGTACACATTTACTGTATCTTTTTACAGACAATAGTAAGCTTTATACATACCTTTCTCAGACCTTGAGGTCTCTTCCATGCTAACTGTATTTCATAGCAGTAAACTTACCTCCGTCTGTTCTCATCTGAGTTGATGTTTTGTGGGATTGGGGTATTACGCTTTATCAGAGTAAGTGCTTGCTAGCTGGGGTTACTCATGTTCTCCCGTAGGATCCAAGCCTGCAGCCTTTAAGAAACTGCATTTTTTTCCATATGCTGCATATCCCAAATGCTTTTGTCTACCCGTGGTGTCAGGTTTATCAACCTTTTATCCATTAGGATGGAATGCATGTGGGGAAAAATAAATAGCTTAGAAGCTATGGGCTTGCCATTTCTTTGTGAAATATACTGTTTATTTTCTTTGTCTTGGTGGTGGGTTTTTACAAATTATCTTGTTCTTGGTCAAATTTGTTTATAGACAACTATTTGAAATTACCTGTTTGTCTATAGGTTTGAGAGTTGCTGATATAGATTCTTGAATCTTAGTATGTAGCCATTACAGCGCTAAGTGGTGTGTCTAATTGGACACATGCTTTGTACGTTTCTTACTGATGGGCATGTAAACTAAAGAACTCATTACCAAAAGGGGACATTATTGGAAAAACAAAATGACACAAAATGAACCATCTGAAACATTCACAGTTGTTGTGTTCGAAGGACTAATAAATTATAAAATAACTTATAATACAAGCCATCTAAATGGAGGAAGAGGAAGCAATAGTCATATCAGAGGTTCTACACTGCAGGGACTTGGGGTATCCCTAAAATGTTTGTGAAGCACTCTCTTACTAGATTGCATCAGTGAAGAGTCCCTGTCTACATTTTTGCTTTCATGGACACTTTCTCATATATAGGGTTGTCCCTTTCCAATTGTGTTCCTTGTTTGGCTGATGAACTGTCTTTTTTCTCTGAAGACAATGCATTTACTGGGTGAAACTCAGACTTGCATGAGTACTTTACAATGTTCCATTTACTTTTGATCTTGGACAGAGTGGATGACAATAAACGAAATTGGAGTTTTCTTGGAGGGTGAGCCATTGTTGTTTGATTAACTGTGTATGATGTATGTAAACCGTCCTCCCTCAGTCTCCTGAACACAATCACAGGTGTACTACCACCCACTATGGAGCTTAACTGAGCCGTTAATCTGAAATGGTAACAAATAAACAATCTTATTTTACATATCAATCTCCCTGTTTTCCATTCCATCCTCCTATGCCCCCCTACTGACCCCCTAACCCACCCCTACCCTCGCTCCAAGGATTGTGAGGCCTTCCATGGGGGAGGCATCAAAGTCTGTCACATCATTTAGGGAAGGGCCTAGGCTCTCCTCTGTGTATGTGGGCTAAAACAGTATCCTTCCATAGGGAATGGGCTCCCAAAGTCTATTTGTGCACTAGATATAAACACTGGTTTCACAGTTAGAGGTCCCATAAACTGCCTAGGCCTCCTAATTGGCACCCACATTCAGAGGGCTTTATTCAGTCCAAGGCTGGTTGCCCAGCTTTACGACTAGGGTCCCTGTGCTCTCACTGCATTAGGACAGCTGTTTCTGTAGGTTTCTCCAGCGCAGTCTTGACTGCTTTGCTCATCCCCCCTCCCTCTCTACAACTGGATTCCAGGAGTATGCCTCAGTGCTTAGCTGTGGGTGTCTGCTTCTGCTTCCATCAGCTTTTGGATGAAGACTCTAGGATGGCATATAAGGTAGTCATCAATCTCATTATAGGGGAAGGGCCTCAATGGTGGCCTCTCTTTCCTGCCTAGATTCTTAGTTGGTATTATCTTTGTGACAGATTTCTCTTTAAAACTATACTGGCTCCCTCTATTAAGGTATCCCTTTACTTGCTCTCCTCTATTCCTCCCCTGACTCAGTCTTCCTGATCCCTCTTGTTCTCCTCCCTCCTTCTCTTCTCCCTTGCTCTATTTCCTCCCTCCCTTCCATCCCTCCCCCCATGCTCCCAGTTTGTTCAGGAGGTCTTGTCCCTTTCTCCTTCTTTAGGGGACCACATATTTCTCTCCTAAGCTACTCCTTGTTTCCTAGTTTTTCTCGTGGTGTGGATTGTAAGCTGGTATCCTTTGCTCTATATCTAATAACCTTTGTCTAATATCCATATATAAGTGAGTACATACCATGCTTGTCTTTCTGTGACTGGATTATTTCACTCAGAATGGTTTCTTCCAGTTCCATCCATTTGCCTGTGAATTTCAAGATTTCATTGTTTTTTTTCTGCTGAGTAATACTCCATTGTGTAGATATACCACATTTTCTCCATCCATTCTTCAGATGAGGAGTATCTAGTTTGCTCCCAGGTCCTGTCTATTACAAACAACACTGCTATGAACATAGTTGAACATGCTAACATGTAAAAGACTGCAGATAGATCCATATCTATTTCCATGCACAAAACTCCAAATGGATCAAAGACTTCAATGCAAACCCAGACACACTGAACCTCTTAGAGGAGAAAGTGGGCAGAACCCTTGAATAAATTGTTACAGAAGATCACTTCCTGAACATGCTAGTACTACAGACACTGAGATAAACAATTATTAAATGAACCTGAAACTGAAAATCTGTTTTGAGGCAAAGGTCACAGTCAACAAGACAAAACAGCAGCCCACAGAATGGGAAAAGATATCCACCAACCCCACATCTGACAGAGGGTTGATTTCCAAAATATACAAAGAACTCAAGAAGCTAGTCACCAAAATACCAAACAATCCAATGAAAAAGTAGAGTACAGAGCTAAATAGAGAATTATCAATGGAGGAATCTAAAATGGCTGAAGGACACTTTAGAAAGTGCTCAACATCCTTAGCCATCAGGGAAATGCAAATCAAAACAACTCTGAGATACCATCTTACACCAGCCAGAATGACTAAAATAAAAAACTCCAGTGACAGTTTATACTGGAGAGGTTTTGGAGAAAGGGGAACAAACACTCTCCCATTGCTGGTGGAAGTACAAACTTGTGTGGCCACTTTGGAAATCAGTATGGCAGTTTCTCAGGAAAATGGGAATCAGTCTACCTCAAGATCCACAAATTCCACTCTTGGGCCTAAACCTAAAGGATGCACATCCATACAACAAGGACATTTGTTCTTTGACATTTATTTGGACTACAGTATTGAATTGGTAAGTCTGTTTTTAATACTAATATCCAAGTTTAAATTCACTATGCAGAATGATACATTTTATTTCAAAATTTAACCCCAGACACCATGGGTCACTTAAACACAATAATTTTCACAAAATAGTATGTGAAACTATCTGAATTGTAACTTGTGTAACTTGTTTATAGAACAGGGATGGGAGACTTCATTTCTCTAGTCCATTCTTGAATCAAAAGTTTTAACAATTTACCAATATTTTGGTGAGTGTCTTTGTAAACAAATGAATCATTAAAGCATATAATTTATATACCATTTACATGATTTTTCTTACATTTTAAAATATTTTTATTAATGTATATGTGTGTCTATGTGTGTGTGTGTGCCATGCGTATACAGGTATAGCAGAAGAGGGCACTGTACCCCTGGAAATAAAGTCACAAGTGGTAGCCAATTTTTTAACACTGATGTTAGGAACTAAACTTAGTGTCCTCTAAAATTGTAGCAAGTGCTCTTAACTGCTGAGCCCCCCTCTCTAGTTCTCATTCACATCTGTAAGAGAGAAATTTCCTGTAATGAGATGAATATCAATGTTCTCAGAATACAAATAATGCCACATAATGGATTGTTTACAATTGTATCAGCCTTTGTTGTGAATAATCAAATAAAAATTAAGTTTGTTAGCATGAATAATGTTCACCAGTAATCATCTACTTAACAGTTTGCTTCAAAATTTCTGTCTTCTTCAGAGCCATTAATACTCACTGAACCCATCAGAGGGAAAATAGGTTTATATCAACTTCTTTTTTATACAACTTCTTTTATCTCACAATTTAACAATCTTTATTGTTCTTATAACATGAATTGCATTTACTTCTATACATGTTTCTTAATTTACTTATCTTTTGTAGATGTAAAGTTAATATATGTTCTATTCCAATAACTCATTTTCTCACTGGGTTTTTGTATATGAAATTGGTAAGAATCCAGTAATGTGTGTGATTTCATATATATACACCATAAGGTAAATACTTAGATTATATTTATTTCACATTTTAAAGATTTATTTATTTAACTGTGCATGTGTCTGAGTGAGTGCATGTATATGTGTATATGCAGGTATGCATACCTTTGAACACATGGAGACCAGAAGATGGTATAGGAACCTTCACAGGTACAGTTACAGACATTGTGAGTTTGCAGTCCCTTGCATGGCTTTATATCTGATCTCTCATCCTCATGAATGTGTAACCAGTTTTTTTAACCCCTGAGCCATATCTCAAGCACCCATTTTATTTTTAATTGAATATTTTACTTTATTTAGTGTTAAATATTTGGAGAGCATGACTATTAATGCCATATATTATTATAATTAATTTGGTAAATTAATTCCCCATTGCTGGACATTTTTTGTTATTGCTGAGATTTTTATATTAGCATGACTCTTATGTCATGACTTTGCTCTGAGTTATTATAGCTGGGCTCTGCTACCACAAAAATGTCACACAGCACAACAAACCCCATTCAAGAGATTTATTGGTAGGGAAAAATTCAGGAAGGTGACTGCCACTAGGGTGAGAAGCAGCAGCACACTGAACAAGGTTAGGGGGGTGGAGCTTTCCAGGTTGTCTTGGGACAAGCCCAATTTTGGGACAAGCTCAGGAATTGGCGGGATTTCAAGCCCTGGTCCTGGGGTCAAGTCAGGCTGCAGGTGTTTTCCCTTGGCCCTTTTCACCGTACACACCCCACCTCTGTCATTAATACACCAAAGAGACCCGAGGTAAAAACATACATGTGTCCAGTGACACACATTTAAATGCAAATGAATATGTGTCCTCATCTGTATACACATTCCTCACCCGGCACATGCACACCAACCTCTCCACCATCTCATCTCACATGAGGATATATACATATCCTCAAACATATTGTCACATACTCAAAAGCCAAATGCACAGAAAATAAGAGTTTCCCCTATACATGTGTGTTCCTTGGGGCCCTGAGCAGGCTGAGGAAACCCTGAGGAAACCCTCCCCTGATGGAGCAGAGTTATTGCACTGGGGAAACCTTTCCCTGGAGCAGAGCTGTAAGCTTTGATGCTTATGGTGGCTCTGTGGTATCCCTGCCAGGACACTTTTCCATCTAAGCTGCAATGCTTACAGGGTGGAAGTAAGTAATGAGCTGTGATATGTAGTTGCAGTGTCTGAAGTGAATCCACAGGCTTGTCTAAGATCAGAGCTTTGGTGCATATTCTTTGTCTAATTTCAGGGAACCTTGGACAAAGAACCCTTGCACTTGTATTCTTCAGAGCTCCAGGGGAAGTTCTCTGTAATACCTTGAATAGTTTGTTATTCTGTCAACCACCACTCCAACTCTCCTCCTAACCCTCTGTCCACTCAATATGGACCAACCTACCACTGTCTCCCAAGAAATGATTTCTCCAGAATCTCTCCACAGCCTACAACTATCACCAGAACAGCTTTGTAGTAGTCAGTCTTAGCTGACAATTTGATCTGCCATCAACTAACAGGTCTGTGTACAACTGTGAGGAATTTCTCGATCTGTGTAATTGAAATGAGAAAATCCTCCTAAATTTGACAGCACCTTCCTGTGAAGCCCAGATAAAAGGATGTCTGAGAAAGAAAAGCTTCTCTTCTTGCCTACTTGTTTGCCTTTGTGATGTACTGGCAAGTTGATCTTTGCTGTGACTGCTGCTACTGCTGCAGTCACTGCCACTCTAATTCACTGGCATTAGAAGAACATGAGGGAACAGGAAGACTGAGTCAGTAGAAGAATAGAGGAAAGCAAGAAAAGATTTACCTTAATAGAGGGAGCCATTATAGGTTTAAAAATAAATCTGGCGCTAAGGAAATCTCCAGAGATCTACAAGGTTGACCCCCAACTAACAATCTAAGCAATAGTGGAGAGACTACCTTAAACGCCCTTCCCCAATAATGAGATTGATGACTACCTTAAACGCCATCATAGAGCCTTCTTCATTCAGTAGCTGATGGAAGCAGAAGCAGACACCCACAGCTAAACACTGAACTGAACTCTGGAATCCAGTTATAGAGAGGGAGGAGTGATGATCAAAGGGGTCAAGACCAGGCTGGGGAAAACCACAGAAACAGCTGACTTGAACAAAGGGGAGCTCATGGACCCAAGACTGACAGCTGGAAACCAGCATAGGACCGAACTAGGCCCCCTGAACATGGATGCCAATTAGGAGGCCTGGACACTCTATGGGGCCTTGGGTAGTGGAACAGTATTTATCCCTAGTGCAGGAGTGGACTCTGAGAGCCCATTCCCCACAGAGGGATACTCTCTCAGCCTAGACACATGGGGGAGGGCCTAGAAGCCTTCCCCAAATGATGTGACAGACTTTGATGATCCCCTATGGAAGGCCTCACCCTCCCTGGGGAGCAGAAGTGGAATTGGATGGGGGGTCAGTAGGGCAATGGGGAGGGAACTGGGATTGATATGTAAAATAAATTATTTCTAACTTAAATTTAAAAAAAGAAAAAGGAAAAAATAAGAAGAACCCAGCCTCTTCAGCCTTCCAGTATGGAATGAAGACCATTTTCTCTCTAGGAATCCCCCAGGCCTTTAACCCCAGACAGGAACTGCTGAGATATCTAGTCTGTGGACTGATCAGCTTCCTGATTCTCATCCTGAAATGGTTACATTACTTAGGTAGCATCATATAAGCCAAACCAATAAATTCTGTTTAAAACAAACACATCAGCTTCAACACACTATTAGAAATTATAGGGTACATATACTTTTTTTCTAAAAGTACCTATGATGGTCCTGTCTTAATATTTTTCTTCTGATATCTTCATTCCTTCTCTTGAACATCTTTCCCATGTCCTCAGCTTAAGCTATTGCCTATTTCCCCCTTGTCATGGACAGCTTGGCATGGATGACCCATACCCCTCATTTCCATAATAATACGACTGGAACTGGTTTCATCTCTTCTTCTAGATGTTTACTCTTCTCACATGTACCCACCCTCATTAAAAGGTATGCTTTATTCCCAACCCTGGACCTCAGATCATAAAGCAGATCTTCTCCACAAGAGATGTGTTCTTCTAAAGAAGCACTTTGACATTTGAAAGGATTTTTGAAATGTGTCTGCTACTCTGAGTAAGATGGCAAGAAACACTTGGTGTTGGGAGTCAATTTGTTTCCTGTATTGGGAGTCAATTTATTCCTCATATTTGGCCTTTGTTCTCCCTAAAGAATTTTTGTGCCTCTTTAATGAGCTATAAATGTCCAGCAGTCCCTTAGATGAGTTAAATGCCCTTTTGTTCAAATTCCTTTAGCTTGGAATGTAACTTAGTTTTACATCGAACATGAAGAATTTTTGGCAAAGTTTTACTATATAGTGAATTTCCAGAAATTCAAGCACTATGCAAATTGCCTTTTTCCCCTCGAACTTTGCCAAATTTTTTTGCAGCATTACAAAAAATTATGTCATCATTGGCAATGTAGCTCAGTGTTGGATAGTTATACTATCCCCATAGGTCTACAGTCATAGCTGCTCTAGGTTGTTGTATGAAATAACAGGGATTCACTTCACTCATTCACTCATTCACTCATTCATCCATGGAAGATGTATCACTTTCTCTCCCATTTCTGTTGTACTTATTTTGAGGGTTTATGTATTGGGGTGAATATTGCTACAATTTATTAATTTATTTCTTTGCTATTCAAAGGATTATACTGATTTTCTTGATATCTAGATTCTTCATTTCAAGATAAATAAAGGAGGAAATGATATGTATAAAGGGAGTTTGGGGTCTGATAAAAATGAGAACTATTGACTTGGAGTAATTCTAAATTCTCTTTTTCATAAAATACTGTTGAAGTTTACATATTTTATGTTCATATCTTATGTTTACCAACTTTACTACTATCCATTCATCAACTTATGTGATGTTTATATGAAATCTTTTATCTGAATTTTCTTTGAAAGGGAAGCTACATTGCATTAAAAACTATGGACTTTGGGGAAACCGATTAAGGTTAACATTTTATCTTTTTTTCTTATAAGGTGTATAAACCTTTATATACCTAAAAGAGGACGAATCACTTCTACATGCAGATACTCACATGCGCACACATTGTATAACAAAGATTAATAAAGCATAGATAATATGGCTAATCCATAACACAAGCATTCATTTAATATACTAATTCCTCATCATTTCTGTATGCTGCATAGCATGAATATAACTGTTCTACCTTTTGTTATAGAATCTTCCTTGCAATATAATGCAATATTGTCAAACCATGTGACATGACATTAGGCCAATAAAATATAGCCAAAGTGATTACCATGTTTTTTTTTTTTTGAGTATGTACTAAATAATGTGTCTCCACAGAAGTAATTGAAAACCCCTTTAGTAACAGTCCTTTCATGAACTCTGCAGGAAATTCTTCATCACTTCTCCAGTAATCTTTCAGATAAACTTGATGTTGGGTATAAACTAAAATTTTGCTTCTCATCTGAGTTGTCATTTCTACTGAACATCAAGATATTACTTATTTTTGGCTTACATTTTTTATGAACTGTGTTTCCATTCAATTTCTTTTCACCTGAAATGAAAATGTGAAGTATTTACTGAAAGTAAGACTATTCTTGCCTTGATATAAATAGAACATTTCTGAAAATTTATACAGAACTCTAAGTTAACAGCAGTAAATTTGATTCCTGCATGGGTACTGCAGATGGGACTTAGGGAGCTGAAGTCATTTTTGTTATTATTATTATTATTTTTAAAACTCAGTTCAGAAATTGCTTATTTCTTCCAGTTGGATTTCCTTGCCTAAAATATTCATCTATAAAGTAAATTTTCAAAAGGTTAATTTAAAACTGTTTTCCAAGGACAATGTTATTATACTGTTGGGGACTTTTCTGAGTTGTAGGTAATGTTCATCAGAAAGGGTCAGATACAACTGCAGAAAAGGAAATTAGTTTGGTATAGAAAGGATGGTGGGAAAGCTTACCTCTAGCTAATAATGAAGAGCTGGGCTCACCTGTAGAATCTACCAAAGAAGCATATGCCACATTCTGAGCTCACAGGCAAAACTTTAAGGTTCTGGGAGGGCAAAGCCTTGTGATGAGAAAGGGAGACATCAATCCAAACTTCTAAAAATTAGAAGCTTTGCCTTAAATGATCATGTCTAGTAATTTTTTAAAAAATGCCATTACATATATATGTATGTCTCTCTTAGGCTCCTCCTTATTTCCTAGCTTCTCTGGAGGTATGAATTTTAGGCTGGTTATCCTTTGCTCTATGTCTAATATCCACTTATGAGAGAGTACATGACATGTTTTTATTTCAGTGTCTGGGTTACAACACCCAGGATGATTTCTTCTAGTTCCATCCATTTGCCTGTGAATTTCCAGATTTCATTGATATTTTTCTGCTGAGTCGTACTCCATTGTGTGTAAGTACCACATTTTCTTCATCCATTCTTTAGTTGAGGGGCATCTAGGTTGCTTCCAGGCTATTACAAATAATGCTGCTATGAACATATTGGAACCAATGTCCTTGTGGTATGAATGCACATCCTTTGGATATATGCCTAAGAGTGAAACTGCAGCACTTTACAGATTCTATGCAATCCTATCAAAATCCCAGCACAATTCTTCACAGACTTTGAGAGAACAATATTCAACTTTATATGGAACCCCCCCAAAAAAAAATCCAGGATAGCCAAAACAACCCTGTACAATAAAGTAACATCCAAAGGCATCACCATCCCTGATTTCAAGCTCTACTATAGAGCTACAGTAATAAAGACAACTTGGTATTGGCAGAAAAACAGACAGGTAGACCAATGGAATCAAATTGAAAACCCTGATATTAATCCACACACCTATGAACACGTGATTTTTGACAAAGAAGCTAAAATTATACAATGGAAAAAAGAAAGCATCTTCAACAAATGTTGCTGGAATAGCTGAATGCTGGCATGTAGAAGACTGCAGATATATCCATACCTATCACCATGCGCAAAACTTAAGTCCTAATGGATCAAAGACCTCAGCAAAAATTCAGCCACAGTGAACCTCTTAGAAGAGGTTAGCCTTTAACAAATTGGCACAGGAGACTACTTCCTGAACATAACACCAATAGCACAGACACTGAGATCGACAATTAATAAATGAGACCCCCTGAAACTGAGAAGCTTCTGTAAGGCAAAGGACACAGTCAACAAGACAAAATGGTAGCCCACATAATGGGAAAAGATCTTCACCAACCCCACATTTGGCAGATAGCTGATCTCCAAAATACACAAAAATACTCAAAACACCAAATAATCCAATTTAAAAATGGAGTGTAGATCTAAATTCTCAATAGAGCAATCTCAAATGGCCAAAAGGCACTTAAGGAATTGCTCAACATCCTTACCCATTAGGGAGATGCAAATCAAAACAACTCTGAGATACCATCTTACTCTTGTCAGAATGGCTAAAATCAGAAACACCAATGACAGCTTATGCTGGAGAGGATGTGGAGAAGGGGGAACACTCCCCCACTACTGGTGGGAGTGCAAACTCAAACAACCACTTTGGAAATCAATACGGTGGTTTCTCATGAAAATGGGAATCAGTCTACCTGAAGAAATAATTTTTGATTTTTCTATTTCCAATTCAAAAAAGTGTACTCCCAGAGACAGTAAATGACGTGCTCCCTCCTAAAGGGCACTTCTCTAGAATACTCAAAAACCTTCAAAATTACTATATTAGTCAGTAACAACCACGTTGAGAATAACTGACTCATTTTATAAAATTTACACTGAACTACCAGAATGCTTTTTCTAAACTTAAAACTAATAACAGATCATTTAAAGTTTTTCTTTACAATGTTTTTATTCCATACATTCAACCAACAGATAAAAGATGAAAGAAGTAAGCCATTTCAAATAATGTAGTAAATAATTTACATGTAACACAGATTGAATTAACAAAGAAGGCTAAATAAAGCCAATTCTTTATTTCTTCTATTGATGGAAAAATCACTAGCCTACCACATACTGACATCAGTAAGCATATTTATTAACATCATTATATTTAAAACTAGATTGGTTGTTTGGAGGCATAATTTATAAAGCAAGACAAGCAAATTAGTGTGTTTTAACAAATATTGGCTTTTAGAATTTAGAAAATATCCAAAAGCCTCACTACCAAAGCCTGTATACTCCCTGTAGGCTTTAAGGTAATAGTGCAGGCACTGGTCCTAGAGCTTTCTGATGACAGAGTATCAGGCAGTCTTCTTTAATCAAGGAATGTGGTTGACTAGGTCATAGACTCTTGACTTGTTTATAACAAGAAGAAGAATTGAAAGCCAAGGTAAAGGACATGGTCAATTTAACTGGCATGCAGGCCCCATACCTGTCAAGTCATAGCTTAGGTTCAAGGTTTCCTTGTTCATAGCTTCTTTCTATGTCAGTTAAGGAGATATTGAGGACACAGTAACTGCTACTGCTTCCTCTCTGTTGTTTGAGACATTTAGAATACAGGTGAAGACTCTAAGATCCTCCATTGGGCAAGGAAGTCCATCCCTTGCCATGTGAGACATGAGGATCAATTCATCTCTCTTACAGATAAAGAGGATGTTTTGTTTTGCTTTTGTTTTCTGTTTTGTTTTGTTTTGTTTTGTTCCCTTTATGGTTTGGCCTATATGGTTGGAACTGGCCAGGCCTGCACAGCTGGAGACAGAAGCAGCAGACTTCTGGCAAATTTTATTTTCCTGTTATGAGGCTACCACGCAATACCATCTCTGGTGAGATGGTACTCCATATAAGGAAACTTGTCTTCCCTTCAAAAGAATGACATGGGCCAGGGGACATCCTGCCATGCAACTGTATTGTAAATTTAATCCATTTTATTCAAGCATTCAATTTTTCATAAACATGTTTAATATACCTGATTTTAGATATTATTTTACATAAATGAACTTTAAATTTCCTTTAAATTTGTTTTGAGTTACTGGATATAGGCTTAATTTTGACAACATATACAGAAGGCTATATAATGAGAGAAATGAACTAGCCCCACTCTCGTAGCTTGTCTCTGTAAATGAATTGCACTTGTACTTAGAATGACTACAAACATAATTCTGAGAACATTAAATGATTTGATGGTATATAAGTTGACTGACCATTGTAAATCTTAATTATTTTCAAGCTTGCAATAAGTTAGTAAATTTTATAGGATTAGGATTTTATAATTTTATTCCTATTAAGTTTGAACCTTAAAAATTTATAATTTTTTGAATTAAAGATCCTTTAATATCAAAACTTTAAACCATGAATACATTCCATGGAAAAACCAGGAATCTCATTTAACAAAACACCATAATTTGGTTTTGGTTTTATTTGTATACAACTCAATTCCACAAATAGTTAAATCTTAACAAAGTCAGCAATGATTAGACATACATCTTTATGTCAGTTTCTTTTTGCCTGCATAGACCATTATAACTTTAGGAATGTATACCTTAATTATCAAATTAATATATACCTTAATTTATATCTTAACTGTCAAACATGTTGCTCCTATGTCCCATTTTCCACGAATCTTGTTCATGGTTTTGTCCTCATCTGTTATTTTTCACTCTCAGGACAAAAAAATCACCTAGAAAATTCATCCTAATCCTAAATATTTTGGAGTTCTGCTGTTGCCTCCTTAACGTAGAAAAAATAAAATAAAACAAACCATCTTGGAGGCCTGATTTTCCCCCTTTGTCTAATAAAAGGAGATGATAAGAAGGGGACAGACTCAGTAGAATGAGTTTTATGGGTTCTGCCATAGTTGTCTTTTATCACGTGGTCATATTAACCAAGACAATGGTGAAGTCACATGGCCTTTCCTCTCTATAGCCTTAGTAAAGATGGTAGCCAAACACATAGTTGCTTTCAAACTGATGAGGTCATTAGACAAGATGGCGCCAAGCCATGCCACCTGGCTACTATATACTCATGCCCCATGTTTTCTTAACTTTTTCTTCAAAAACATCTATTTTGCCAAACAAGAGTTGAATCCAAGTTACATATATAGTATACTGCAGCAAATCAAGATTATCTTTTTCAAATTATCTATTATCCATTTTTAAAAATCAGCCCTTTTGTTACAAGTTCTAAACTGGCTATTTTTCTGCTTGGGATTTAATGGCTTTGTTCTGAATTCACATCCAACTGACTTACAACTCCTAAAATGCATAAAGTTAAAATTTACATTTCAACAAAAGTCTCAAGGATTGTAAAGGAACCAAGGAAAGAGGTGTAGTCAAAGACTCATCTGCATTACAAATGTTGCCATTTGTAACCTCTATAGAAAATAGTTCACCTCTTATCTGTTATCAAGTATCCTTTCCTGGGCTGTTTGGCAATGCTCTCCTCTATACCACAGAGTTAGATGGCCATCCAGACCCAAAATAGGCACTTTGGAGGAAACTTTTAAATAAAGATGATATGAAGTAAAAAAGCATGCCAAATCCCCTCTCAGTAGATTAGAAGAGCATGAAACAGTTTTTCATTATTATCCAAACACAAAAGGCATTTGAATCCTGTAAAACTGAACCTAGTGATCTATGTAACCAGTTTGTGCATCTGCAGTTAAGCCTGAAATGCTTAATGAATGTTTTAGAAATGGTAAAGACACAAGCAGGATTTTTCAGGCTTGGAGAGGCAGAAAAACTGTAGGTCAAAGTCATTGGACAAAAGACACATAAGATAAATGAGTCTTGTCCTTTCTCAAAACCGTAAAGATGCAAGTTTGGAAGCCCAGAACATTCAGGCTCTGAGCACAGTTGCAAGACAGAGCATTAGGAAAGTCTGAAGTGAACTTGGAGATTTATAGGGAGAGGGGCTCAGATCACGCTACAATTCTGTTTTATGGGATTATCTAAACCAGTTTAGATATTAACATCAAAAGTCCAAAATTTATGCCAGCAGTGTGTAGTCCGACTTTCTTTGGATTGCTGGCACCCAAATAATGACACAGAGGCTTATTATTAAGTATGAAGCTTGTCTGTAGTTTAGGATTACTCTCAACTAGCTCTTAAAACTTGAACTAACTCATTTTTATTAATCTATGTTCTGCTACATGACTTTTTACCTCTCCTCCATCTGACTTCCTCCACATCTTGCTGGTAAATCCCCTTTTCCTTCTACCTAATGCCAAAAAAATGAAGATGTGCGATGAAAAGAAAGAAAATGGGGACATAGGAATAATAGGATAAAATGGTAGATTATAGATTATTGAATCTGCTAAAAAGCAACTATTAGTCTCAAATATTTTACATTGGTATGACTTGAGAAGGATGGTAGGTGGGCAGGGCCCTTTCCAAAGAGAATATAGTGAAGGTGTCCAGGTGGTAGGTACTCTTCATGACTGTAGCTGAGGGTGTATCCTATCAGAACCCCAAGGACAGGCCAGTTCAGATGCCTGAATATTAACAGTCACATAGTTCATTATTTTTCCTCCATATTATACATCTGACTTCCTCTGCATCTTGCTGGCAAATCACACGTGTCTCCCTCCGATTCTTCCTAGAGTTCCTATCTCTTAAAGCTAGGTGTAAAGGGGACTCAATGTTGTCTAAGGAGAAACAAGTCAGTTGCCCTCTTTCTAGTCATCCTTGAAAAAAAAAATGGCAGGATTATTTTAAGGTACTCACTGCTAACATTGAGCCACTCCTTCCAACTGTCAGACTGCTTCCTTTCAGCCCTCAGGGTTTTCTTGCCTTTATTAGATGATTAAAACATCTCACTGCTTGTGGGGCTACCCCTTAGAACACCTCTGTGAACTCAAGCTTCAAATGCTCTCTGGTGAAAATTCTTCAAACTCAATGTACAAACAAGAGTATCAAGCCTTGAAATTATATCAGGGGCTTAACAGCTCTCTCTCTAAATTGTTTCATACCTGCAGAGTGACAGCTAAGGACATATTTTAGGTGGCAGATACTCCTATCAGTAATGATGAAGATACTCCTTCATCTTCAGATACTCCTACCTAGTAATGATGAAGGTATCATTGATAGAGAAGTAAAACTGAAATACTTAATAGTTGCCTTAAAATGTTTAATAATTATTTGATTAAGCATATTAAATTGAAAAAAAAACAGCTCTTTTGTATAGTAACATTTATTCTTCCAGGAACAGCTTTTCCCACTTCAAGGAAAACTCTGGTTGATTTAAAGATAGAAAGATAAATGAAAGAATCCTGCCTGGAAAGTTTCCCAATCTACTGGCAGGATAAAAGAGAAACATGGGTTCACGTAGAGAATCCAGGTGATAGTGGCTCAAGCAGAAACTGGCAGAGCATGATAGAACAACTGGAGGAGGCAGCAGCTTTACAGGCCATTTCAGGATCAATTCAGAGAAAATGTGATGCTTGGGTTGAGTCCCCAAAGAACAAATGGGAAATCTGTCAAGATAGGAAGCATGTGAGGAAGGAGAGGCATCACCCAGAGATAAAGTACAACCTCTGCATTGTGAGCCTGTTTGCTCAATCCCACAACCAGTAACCCCCCCCCCCCCGTGTCTTGTATACCTCTCTGGTGCTGGGATTAAAGGTGTGGGCCACCACCACCCAGCTTCTATGGCTAACTAGTATGGCTGCTGGGATTAAAGTTGTGTACATAGAGGCCACTGCCTGGCCTCTATGGCTATAGCTAGTTTTGCATTCTGATCCCCACACAAGCATTATTATATCATAAACAATATATCACCACACTTAATACAATGGTTTATTGTCAGCACCAACCCTTTTAAAGTTATTTCCCTCCATCCAAAACATGAAGTTACATGTTTTTATTGTAGTAATCAGGTTTAAATGCCCAGCTTTGTTAATGAGCTCTTAAAGTTACAAGGAATGAGAATGAAAGAACAGAGAAAGAAATAATGAAAACAGGAAAGAAATGAATGGGGAAGGTTATAAAATTATTTAAATTTTAATTTCAGCAATTTTAGTTGAATTATCTAGAAAATCAAAAGGTTGGCTTTCCTTCTCTGTAGATTAATGGACTAACCTGTACCTTTTTCTGACAATTGCCCTGAAAAGCATCAGCAGGTTTTTACATATTTCTGGGTATCAATTCCTTCATACCACCTACAGATTATTTTCAAATAAGATCTAAGCACTTCATTTCATTATTCATAGGTTTAAAAATAAGCTAGATGAGGCCGGGTGTTGGTGGCGCACGCCTTTAATCTCAGCACTTGGGAGGCAGAGGCAGATGGATCTCTGTGAGTTCAAGGCCAGCCTGGTCTCCAGAGGGAGTGCCAGGATAGGCTCCAAAGCTACACAGAGAAACGCTGTCTCGAAAAACAAAACAAACAAACAAAAATAAGCTAGATGTATGACATGGAAATACATGTTCACTACTTCTACAATAAAAGCCTTTTGATTTTTATAAGCAAAATATCACTGATCTGGTGGAGAGAGTTCTCAGGGAATAGTGCAGGGGCTTGTTTATCAAATTATTCTTGCTTGTAAATTAAGATGCTGTTAAAGCACAGTAATTATTAACATAGCTGCTCCAAGGAGTGGGAGAGATGTGCTCATCTGTTTTTGAAGTAACCATCGTTGAAAGCAAATGCTTTCCCCAGAAAGCAAGAGGACTTCCACGCAAATCATCTTCTAGTCACTGAATTAGTAATAGGAGGAATAACTCTACAACATTCCTTATTGTCACTAGTCATCACCTACATGCTCAGTCACAATGCCAAGTAGACTGTCTTAAGCATTAGATATTGACAGAGGAGACAGAGAGTTGTATCATAGTAAAAATTGTTTGTTTAGGACATTATCTAAAGTTTTTCCATGCATAAATAAATTTGGAAATTTCTGAGGTCCAGGACATACATGGCTATAACTGAAGTTTCAAAAAACTCAGTAGAAGCAGAAGACTAAACATCAATTAAAAACAAGAAAAAAATAACCCTACAATTTTTAAGTCGGGTAATAATTTTAGAAATCTTGCTTGTTCCTCAATATAGCAAATCTAGCATTTTTAGTCAGGGGCATTGTGTCTGGGGGACATGGCTGGAGCCTAACAATCCCAGAGTCCTTGTGGGCTGGCTGTGCATTGTGGGAAGAGCTTGAGTGTCTGAATGTTAGATGAGGTGTTAATTCTCTCATGGACTCCCTCATATTAGTGGATTGCTGTGCAGAAATTATCGAATCATCTTGAGATTGCTTCCCAATTAAAAGTGATGAAGGATCCATCCCCAGCCCTGGAGCATAGCTGAGATATTATCCATAAATCACCTGGTGAGGTGTTGGGGTGTCTCTGGGGGCCCTCGGGGTCGAGGCCAGAGAGGGTGGAGTGTGTTTTTTGCCAGTCCCACAGTCTCCTGAAACCCTGAGAAAATCAGGTGCAACAGGGAGTCAAGTAGAGCAAGATCTCGTTTATTGTTTAACAGTGAGCCTTCAAAGTAAAAAACCGCAGAGTGGGAAAAGTATTGCCCAATACTTTTAAAGATATTCCTGTGATGTATCTAGTGTCCTATCCCCTCTTGGGCACGCTCTTCGAGAGTGACGACCTCATCGGTGTGAGTTTGGGCAGCCAGTTGTTTTTTCTTAGTAAACACTTAAGCCTAGCCTCAGTAGCTTCCTCCCATCACCATCTTGTAATGGTGCTTGTGATCAGCTTTGGGCCACTCCCCCTCCTTCAGGGACATGATTTGTGCTCCTCCACAGTGGGGTCTCATGTGAAGACTTAGAAGTTCTTCATATGTAAGGAGAGCTTTAGACTGAAATAGCTCACACCAACAACATGAAATCTGTGCAATAAAATTCCTTTCATTTGACATTTCTTCTAACAGATAACATGCATGGTCTTCTTAGCAACATCATGTTTTTGAAAATTGGATTTATCTAATCAATAACTGAAGTAATTCATTTCCACTGCAGAGTACAATTTCAGTACACGATAATAACACAGGTATTTATTTATACTACAATCAGTCAGCATCTAAAACATTGGCTTATGTTCCATTATGTTCCAGATGCTATTGCCTTCAATTGCCCTCTGTGCACAGCTGAGAGTGGAATTGCACAATTTCAGGAGTCAGTGCAATCTCTTCATAAACACTGCAACATCTGTCAAGTCATGCTCCTAGGATGAGCCTTGTCAGCACAATGTGCATGACACCCATTGAGTCCTAAGCAGTACCTTCCTGAGGCATTCATGTGTCTCCATGATGCTGCTGGGCTGAAACATCTTCAAGATGTTTTCAAAGTCATTGGTGTGCCAGGAGTGTGCTTTCTCTATTTAAATTTGCTCATTTCTCAATTTTTTGCTGCTGTTGATTGGTTGGGAGGCCACTATCCATGTTGGTTGGATATGTTGTGCCATTTACTCAGTTATTAGCCTGGATGTGTGCTTTTTATGTTGTCTTTTGAAGTTCTTAATTTGACCTCAAAAAAACTTTCATCAGTAATTTGTTTTCTGGTTTGCATGTTTTGTTAAAGCTCTTCTTTTCCCTGGGATTAAAAAAAAGTACTATCATATGAATAGGTTTCCATTTCTATTTATTAACTTATGGTTAAGTTTACAATGGTAGAAGAAGTTCTTTTAACATATCTTTTTCCTTAAGTGAGCAAACAATGATCCCAAACAAGCACTGAAAATATATTCCTCTGTAATGATCCACAGGGCCAACATGATAGATTCTCTTCACTGTGCACTGTCTTCACTCTGTTCCCTTTCCTAGAATCCTATTCTCAGTCCAATTCCAGTCCATTAAAGTCTTTATAGCTTCATAGCCATTTTTACCATAGTGAAGGAAATATTATTTTTATGGCTATTTTGGCTCTGTGCTCCCTTAAATAATATTAAAAAATGAGTTTGTAAAGCTTCACAGAGATTCAGTGGAGCTAGAATTTAGAACTGTTCTAGGGAGAGGTTTTTAAAATTAACACTACTAGCTAAGAACATGGATACTCTAAATATCTCATTCCTCTGTAACACTTTTTAAAAATTACAATATTTTTTTCACAAAGGTTATAAAATTCCTTTTTGGCTTTATTCTTGGATATCATGTCTTTTCCCCTCCCATTCATACTGCTGTTTATGTAAAATTACCTTTAAAAATAAATCTTTTTATTTTTTTATCAATTTTTATTTTATTTTTTATCAACATTTTTATTTTTTATACCTTTTAAATTAAAATAAATTATACCACTTAGCCACTTTCCCTTTTTCTCTTCAGCCCCTTCTAGGCTTCCTGCACTCTCAAATTGATAGTCTTTGTCTTTGATTATTATTGCTGCATTCACACAATGGTGATTTTTAATAGCAATAATCTCATTGTATACCAGACGAGTTGTTTAATTTTTTTCTCTCATCATCTCATGACTGCTATTGCTTTGAGTCTTTGCAGGCAGACCTTCAGCACAATATTGAAGTGGTAAAGGCTGTGTGTCCTTAACTTGTCCTTGATGGTAAACAGAAAGATGTCAACCTTTTACTTTATATGTAGTGTGTGCTACAGATAGGTGTTTAGACACCCACAGTTTAAGGTGTTTCTTTTCTCTTTTGATCTGTATTTTTTTTTTTTTGCAAAGTCTTTGCTTGGTGTTTTTAAATTCCTAGTCTTTAGAAATGGCCAGGGAGAGGCCTGTCCTTGTGTGGCCCCTTATGTCCCCTCCTGTGACATTTCCTTACTCAGCTTTAGTCACTTTGGATCTTTCTTGAGACTTCTCCATGCTACAGACATGCCTCTGCCTCATGCTTCTGCTCTGCTGTCTCATGTTGTCTCCCCCAGATATCTGTGGAGCTGCCATGCTTCCAAGCTTTGGGACATTAGTAGAAAGTCTCATTCCCAAGATGTGCCAAAGTCACTCTTTTCACCCTCACCTTGATATCTTCCATTTCCCTCCTCACTTCCACTTTGTCATTTCAACTTATTATTGCTGTGTGATATATTTTATCATGCTAGTGTCTCGTTAAGAATTTTCTCTTGAAGGTATCCATTGATACCTTCACAAATAAATCAATTAAGAATATGCCTAAGAGCCGGGCGTTGGTGGTGCATGCTGTTAGTCCCAGCACTCGGGAGGGACTCTGTGAGTTCGAGACCAGCCTGGTCTACAAGAGCTTGTTCCAGGAGAGGCTCCAAAGTCACAGAGAAATCCTGTCTTGAAGCCCCCACCCCCCAAAAAGAATATGCCTAAGAGACAGATTCCATTTTGTTTCTTCCATTAAATGTTCACTGTGAACTACATATACAGATTACTCTTATCAGAAAGGAAAACTACATGTAGATACCATTTACTGATATGCACAAGTCCAGAATTAGGTATCTGTGGCCTTTTGGAGTGACATTTTCAACTGATCGTGTGTATTTGCCCACTAATCACAACAGCTAAATTGGGGGGTTAGCTTTGTTTTGTAATTTTTATATATTTCTTCTTATAAATAATGACTGTCTCAATTATACGAGAATATAGTACCTTTTCTGATTAAAATGATGCAGCGTACCAAGAAGTTATTTTTAATATGGAGCAGATTGACTACAGCTATGTTTCTATGGCTACTAAGATCCTTGAACAAAAGATGAATTAACAAACACATTACTGCATGCTATGGTCTCCATGAATTTTGCTTTATGAGCTTGTATATCATCCAAGAAATAGCAATTGTTTTTATTTTAAATGGAGAAAAAATGAATGAATTTTCTATTCTTATGGGGAAATTTCACTGTAGTAGACAAAACACACTAGCACATTTTTGTGATGCTGTCTTGTTTGCAGTTTCACCACATAGAGAAAAAAGAGCAGGGTCAATATTGAGCAGACATAGGTTAAACCCAGCCACATCTAAAGGCTGTCTTGCCAAATTACTTCCAGCTCACTCTGTGGAAGCGGCTGAAAATTCTCCTCCTCAGATTTCCCCATGGTTCCACAGGTGGCCCAAACTTCCTGAGATCTTATACCAGAGAGACATGGAAACAAGGTATTCAGACACTGGGCCTGCAGAACTTGGTAAATAAACAACAAATCAACAAATGTCTTTTTTTCTTAAGTGTGAGGTTCTGACACAAATTCCTGAAACTACCAACAGCAACTAGAGTATAGCTGGAGATACCTATTCCACCCAGATGTGAGGAAGTAAAAACTGGAGTGTCACACTGCCATCTTCTTCTAGTTATAAGAAGAGCAGGTACCATGAAGCAAGGACTTGGAGACAGTCTTAAGGAGAAGGAACAGCTAGATCTGGAGTGCTGAGATGTAGTCAGGATGCCATGGTGGGCATGGGGCATATTGAAATTTAATTGAGCATTTCAGGGTACAATAAAGGATTTGAAATAGTCTTTTGATGTTTGTAGTGCATGGTTATTAACTGTTTAACATCCTCATCTGTCAATCTTCACTGTTTGTCATTACAAGTAGGACATATTTGAATCTTGCTCTTATCAGCTTTGCCCCATGATTCAGTGGTTGGTCCATATATTTCCAGTCATCAAGAGAGAATGCAAAGAAACCACAAATATCAGTTCTGTTGCCATTAAAATCTCAACAAAGATGAGTTCCTGAAGCTGGTAGATGGGATGTTGTATTCCCTACACCAGGTCAGAGATGAGATGGTAGAATGTCAGCACTATCATACCTCTACTGTCCAGCAGGGACTAGATCACTCTCCACCCAGAAAAGGGAGCAGCAGTTTGCTAACTCCATCATCTACTTATATGATGGTGTTCTAGACACAATAACGCATGATCAAACTCTAAAGAACCTGCAACTATTGTTCAAGAAGATATAAAAAGTACAAAGACTTTGGATAAATTATTAATTACGGAAAAAAAGAACACATCTGAGACTCATTTTGAGAAAACATCCATTCTGTGTTCACTGACTGAATGGATTTGTCGTGAAAACCTGTGCTAGGAAAACACATTTTCCAGCTATGCTTCTGCCCTATCAGTTACTTCTTGCACATTTTCACAACCATCTTCAAAACTGCTGTTTTATACACTGACACCACCCTTAGCTACAGTCAATTAATGTAGTTCATGGCCCAATTTAGGTCAGTGACAGTCTCATCCTCCTTGGTGTCACTGGGACATAGTCCATCATTCTAGCTGACCACATGTACCACCACAGGCTCTCATAGCTTAGAAAGTTTTTTCTTTAACTTTTAAATAAAAATACAGTCCTTGGTCCCCAGACTGATAGCTGGGAAACCAGCATGGGACTGATACAGACCCCCTGAATGTGGGTGTCAGTGAGGAGACCTTGGAAATCTATGGGGCCTCTTGTAGTAGATCAGTACTTATTGCTACCATAGGAATGGACTTTAGGAGCCCATCCCACATGGAGGGATACTCCCTGAGCCTAGATACAAGGGTGTTGGCCTAGGCCCTATCCCAAAGGATATGACAGACTTTGAAGACCCCACTATGGAAGGCCTCACCCTCCCTGGGGATCAAAAAGGGTATGGGATAGGTAGGGCCTTAGTTGAGGGGGGACAGGGGATGAGGGGAGGGGGAGGAACCTGGGACTGACATGTAAAATAATTTTCTTTCTAATAAAAAAGGGAAAAAATAAAAATACAATCCTAATATTACAGCACATATTTTAAGTATGCTTTCTATCTAAGTAGTCACATCTCTAAACAGCAATGATTGCTAGAAAGTGGACATTTAATAAATGTTTATGGAGTGAACCAACAAAGAATGAACAAATGTACCTAGAGGATGTGACCAAGAATTTTATTGAAGCTACCATACATAAAATGCACAGAAAACAGATAAATTTAGGGTGAATATGATAAAATATAAGTTATAAACTGTACTTGGACAGAGTAAAATTAAATAAGAAAATACGATGAAGAATTTTAAATTTCATATTGCTACCAGCCTCCAATCATTTTAAATATTGAAGTAGCACTCTTAACATCTTTTCATAGTTGCTTACTTGTGAGATGTGATCTTTTGGGAGACACAGAACAATAAAATATCACCATAGCAGCAAACATGCCCACAACACATGAGCGAGAATCAAATCACAGGAGCAGCCTTTGAACCTTCCCACAAACATGTGTAGTACACTAATTTGTTCCTTCCTAGACAGAGTATGTCAGCACTCTAGTTAATACCCTTGGCACCTTTACATGTAATTAAATACCCATATGAATAGAATATGGAGAGTGCTTTCTTTGTTTTCCATGCAGCCCTCACTGAATGCATAAGTACTGTCAGGTTCTGAAATACAGAACTAATCAATGCAAGAACTAATCCTTGAGAAGTTAACAATTCTGAGTGAGACAAAAATAAAAATTAATTTCTAATGTGCTTTAAGAGTTCTAAATAAAATGCAAGAGGGATATCCTCAAAACTCACAAAAGAAAACGCTCAAGTTCAGTGACAAGACCAAAAAAGAGGAGCTTCCAAAGTTTCCTTCTCTGCAGCTGAGCTCACCATGGTGATGGATAGAGTGTTTGTTTGGTTTTCCATCCTGCAGTTGACCATGTGTGTTATCTACAAGAGAGTATTGGAAAGAAAAAGAAAACCACCAGGTGACATCGAATAAGAGCTGGAGGATGGCTCAGACTCTACTTGACTGCCATAATAAATATCTGGGATGCCTATCATGGTGTGTGATCATCTACAAGGAGATAATTAATTCTTGTAAACTAAAGGGTTCAAGTGCCCAACTCATTATCTTCTTTGTGTGTGAGATTCATTTGATAATTAGGGATATAGGGTGAACTCTATGAACAGAGGTAACTATTTATTTAATGACTTCAACTTTAATCAGATCTTACCTGATTAAAAAAAATACATCACATTCTACTGGGATACCTTTGTGAAGTTTCTTATGACACCAGCCACATTTTTTAAATTAAGTCATTTTTTTCAGAACGTCAATTATACTGTGCACATGCTCCTACTGGAAAGGAAGGCTCATTGTCAGGCTGGTGATGGCTTATGTAGTAATATGCCAATCTGTGCTCTGTCCTAGGAAGGATATGGAGGAACAATGACATAATTGTTAGTTTTCTTCCTAGAAAAGAGGGGAAAGAAATTTTTTCTAAGTATAAGAAACATTTTGGGAAATGAAAACTGTATTTTCTTTTAGAAGAAAGATACCAAGTTCAGAAAACAGTGACACTGAAGCCATTGTGTTAACCCAATGTGTTTCATTGTAACTACCATCCTAATGGCAACATTATTCATGTAATTTTAGTCTCCATTTAAATAAACATACATCAACTTGAAGGACTACTGTATTTCCCAGACAGCATTCTAGGGGGGACAATGTAAGAATACAGATCTCTGAACCAAAATGAGCTTACAGTTGAATGGGAGGCATAAGTAAATTAATAAAATAAATTCTGTGAGAGGATATCAACTACTCACTGAAGTAAAGTTCATGTAAAATGAGGTCTCTAAGGTGAAATGTTGAGAATGGCTTACAAAAAGTGATTTTTAAGCCAAGATAAGCTGTAAAGGAAACAATATTTGGCTGAGCATAGGAAAGATGAGAAGAATTCAGAGAAACCTGTGTAGACACTTAGCAAAAGCAAAGGGAGCTTCTGATTCATAGATATAGGTGATACTATCTCTACAGCTCAGAGGATAAAATGAAAATGTTGGCAGTGTATAGGTTTTGGATGTTTTTGGAGCAAGACACAGGAACACTAAACTGTTACAAATTAAGGGAGAGTTGTTATAAATCTGATGTGTGGCTAATGAGTGCAGGATTTTCTTTGACTTCCCAGGTAAAAGGATAATGGTGGCTTCTAATCCCCCTTTCATTGATCACTGAACTCTATTCTCCAGTCTGGATATACTGAATGCCATCACTAACAATGTTTCCACTCAGCACACTGCAATTTTATGCTCCCTTGCTTCTCACAGTGGACAAACAGGAAGCTATTGGTTTAGCCCTGCTTTGTAATAAAAGATCTCTTAACCAACCATCATGGCAGCCTCCAGAACCAACATGTACCCAAGTAAATGTTGCAAAAAGAAAAAGGGAAAAAAGGGTTTTCAGGGACCCAATAGACTTGTAGGAAGATAAGAAAATGGTTGCTGTATGTTCTTCAAAACTATCAAACCCACTGTAGTCTACTTAAGTGATTTCCAAACCTTTGCCAAACAGTGCTTTATTGAATATTTCAAAATAGCAAGAAAAAAAGATTTTTGGATGCTCTGACATGAAACACAAATGTTTGAGATAACACATTTAATAAATAAATAACTGATGTACTTACTACCTTATATGTACAAATATTGAAATCTATGGCTACCCCATAAATATGTACAACAATCTTGTACTAATAAAAATTAAAACTTATAAAATTAAAAAACGGGCAACTGACCTAAGATGAGATAATGAGAAGACATTTTCCTGGTTGGCAGCTTGAACAGAGACAAATAAGGCTTGGATGATAAAGGAACAATATATCATGGGGCATTGAATTGAGTGCTCTCCATACTAGAAAAGGGGTTGAGCAAGCACATGCATGGGTATTCAATGAAAATAGGATTGTGAATAAGGTTTCAGTATGTATAAATTGGATTCAGGCTGACAACATTCTTCATTTTATTAAAACAAGAGATATTCTTGAACTAGTTTGTTCCAGTGTATTCAGCATTTGCAAGTTTCCCATGTGCTTGCAACTCAGCGGGAGCAAAGGCAATCATGACTTAAGGTGAGTCTCACCATAGTTGATTCCCCTAGGTGCCCTGGAGCTCCTGCCTCTTCATCTGAAAATGAGAAACTCTCACCAAGGACCACATCTGTCTCCACAGGGCTCCCTGTGAGCTTTCCAGTCTTCACGGGCAGTATGAGTGACAGTGGTGGGTGGGAACAGATGATGTTCCAGTGTTTGCTTTTGGCATTTGGGTTCTTATATAATGAGATTTTCCTATATTTATTTTGGATGTTATCTTTTTCTCTGTATAAGGCAACATTATTTGCATCTCACCAATAGCAAAGTGAGAGTTAATTTTGATCATGGAGCAGATCACATATCATAGATCATACCGTGTGCTGACATGCCAGTAAGTAAAGGTTTATAACACGTACAATTGCACAGACTGGCTTTTATCATATTCAGAAGCAAAAAGAAATTGCATTTATTATACTATTATAAGTAGTAATGGTATAACTGCTTTTTATTAAATGCCCATTGTATTCTGGGTGCTTTGTATAATGTTGCATCCATGGGAGTCTTTCTTACTCACCTTCGGTTGGTATCCCAAAGCTAGGATCTGGCTGGAGGTTATGATAGGTTACAACTAATACTGAGCAAAATCTTAACCCAAAATCCTTGAAGCTTCCAACAGCATTTGTATTGCATATATCAGTGTATGCTTATAATTCTAATGCTTAGGAGGCTGAGTCAGGATGATCACACGTTTGAAGCCACACTGGCCTACATAGTGTGATCCTGTCTGAAACCAGAAAGCCAAAACAAACTCAAGAGAAATGCCTACTATGTTGACAAATGCCATGGGCAAATAAATCAGGTACACTATCTGTGTCTTTAGCTATCTCCAAGGCCGGGGGTGACTCAAAATGTAGGCCCAAGTTGTATGTCTGGCCCTGTGAGAAACAAACCCAAAGCTTGAAAGTGACATCTGGAGTTTTGCATACAGCTTCTCCACTTAGTTAGGCTCACCACATCATGGTCATCTTTCCTGTCTTCTTTCAAGATATGGGTTCTGGGATTCCAGGACAAATGCTTCAGAAAACAAGACATAGCTGTGCCACTTTAATGTGACCTCTGTTAAGTCACACAGAGTAACCGCCCTTCCTTTTGTTGATGCCTTACCCACTTTAAGGCAATATAAGCTCTCCTACCAATGAACACCCAAATGTTAATACCAATTTTTTTGTCGTGTTAGTTTTGCTTGTGTGTGTTGTTGTTGTTGCTGTTGCTGTTGTTTTGGTTTTTGTTTGCTTGTTTTGTCAAAACATCTGCCCTTAGAAGAAAGAAAATTGTTAGTTTAAGTTGGTATAAGAGAATACCACAGACAGACTAGGTGATTTAAACAGTACTCTTTCATCTCTTGAAATTCTGGAAGTATGAGACTCTGCAGATCCAATGCCTAATGAGGACACTTTTCTGGGTTGTGTTGTATTCTCACCTTACACAATAGAGGGTCGAGAGCTTGGTATGAGATATTTTTAATATCCATTTATGGGCTCTTAGCCCAATGATTTAATTATCTCCCAAAGTTTCAACCTCCTAGACACACTGCATCAATGACTAATATTTCAACATATAGATTTCAGAGATAACTAGTCCATAATTGAGTGTGCATTAAAATCTGAAAACAGCAAATGGAATGCATTACTTATCACTCAGGATGATAAAGGAAATACATGAGTTGAGTGGTTGGAGAAAGCAGCTTTTGAAGAAATAGTCATTGTGGCTCTATTCCTTAACTCTGCAAAACAGAATTATAAAGGGGGATAGGAGAATCTTAACTTGGTTCTCATTTGACAGGAAGAGATACTTGCAAAGTTTGGAGAACATACTTGGATAGACATATCTTGATATTTGTGGGATAGAGTGAATAAGTCAGACTCATAGCTATAAAGTCTAAAGCTGAGTTGCAATTAAGTAGCCAGAGTATCCTAGATGGTGCAAAAAAGTCTGAAGCAAGACCTTCCAGAGCCAGGCTGATTAGGGACATTTATGCCATCAAGAAGGACCAGCTGTGAGTTGTCTTAGAAATTGCTGCAATAAACTCCTCCATTCAGAACTAAAGATGCCTTTTCATAAATGAGGCAGAAGTATTGGATGGAAAAGCCAAAGGAAATTGGGTAAACCAGGTATATACTGTCACTGTTGCCATGAATTTGATATCAAATTTATACTAAGCAAGTAAATAAATAGCAGCAGGTATCTACCATACCTAAGCCACAGCAGCATAAGACTATAAATAAGTATTCCTTTGTCTCCAAATTTCTTTCCCTCCCATTGTGTCACAAAATGACTATCTGGAGAAGAAATGTCTTACAAAAATGGAAATGCCATCCACTAGAGGATATGGAAAATCAGTCTTTAATTGAATGAGAACACGAGTTTAGAATGGCTGTGGACTAATATGCTATTAAAACCTGGGGAAAAGAAAGTATTCTTGAAATCCCCTAGAATGGCTAATATTATATGGTATGTGTCAGAGATTTTAATTCATGGTTAGAGGTTTAAAATCTCTAAGGAATTGCAGTCTTTGAGAAAGCATCAAGTATGTTTGCTTTCTAAGTTTGCCAAATATTTCAAATAAACATGACTTGTGAACATTAATTTTTTTCTTAATGATTGGAGATATAGAAAATATTCTGTGAAGCAGGTAAAGTAAGCCTTCATCTGTGGCATTCCTGCAGTAAGGCCTAGTATCTGTGTCCTTACATTGTATACAGGTCATTTGTGTGATTCCAGGCCACAGCAGTGAGTCTTAAGCATCCTTTGTCTTAGTAAACCTTCTCCAAGATCTGGATCTACAGTGATGTCCAGTTACCTGAGACTGTCATGCCCAACTGCTAGAGCCAGCTGAGCCTAAACTCACTCCAGACAGGTGTCAGACCAGAAGGTAAGTCATAGAATATGTCCAACTAGCTCCATCTCCAAAAAGAATTCTACCAAGTAACCTCAGCTGACACTTTGCAAAAGGGAGAAACGGCCCAACTAAACCCTGTCCAAATTAGTAACTCACAAAAGGATGATCCATAGTACACATTGATGGTTATTATTTAAAGCCACGAGAAATGTTTTACATATTAAAAAAATATACCAAAGACCCCCCATCTTATGGATAAGGAAACAGACAATAAAAGAATTTCTCAAGAAAATCTCTTTAACCAATAATAAAAGATATTTAAAACTACATTTTTTCAACTGCACATTATTTTCACTGTGAATGATAACATTGTAACTCAGATTTCCTATAACAAAATACCTGAGATGAATGTATAAAATGTAAATGTTTATTTTGCTTTATGATTTAAAGGTTTCAGTCTGTGTAAAACTGGTCCCAAGACTTTTGAGGTAAGAGTGAACCATCAAATCATGTTAGGGTGTGTTTTAGAGCAATACTACTCACCATATTGTGGCAGGGAATCACAGAGGAGCTCAGGTCCCAATACAAGATCATAGTCCTAGTTACATAACTTACTTCCATTAGACTGTGCTTTTTCTCTCACTCCCCAGTAGTGCCAATGTGTATACAGTTCTTTCGGAGACATTCACCTCAACTCACAGAGACAAATGTTCATCTCACAATGCAACCTGTATTCTGCGCACTACCAAGACTCTTCAATCTTCACCATTCCTGAGCTGCTGAAAAGGCCAAATTTAATGCTACCTCAAAGACTCAACACAGACCCTGTAAAATGAAAAAAAAAAAAAAAAAAGGAAGTTACATACTTGTTCCAGCATACAATGGTAAGAAAGGGACAGTTTGTTTTTGCAAAGGAGAAAAACTAGGACCAAAGCAAAAATGAAACCTAGCAAGGTAAACACTAAAATCTATCTCCGTGTCTTACCTGAGACAAAAAGCAGAATTTGGGACCCAAATGAATGGGCAGAGTTGCTGCTAGAACCTTCCTGGACACAGTACTTCGGCAATTCTGGTCACTTTGAAACTCTGCTCCTAGTCTCCAGCTTTGCTCGGTAGATACTCTATACTCATGGAAGATCTAACCTTCTAGAGTCTTCAATGAAGCTCCAATTCATACTACAGAACTCAAGTGCCACCACTGAGGAGTTTCTTACAGGGGATATGAACATACACTGTTCATCTCGTCACCACAGGGTTCTTTGAAATCTAGATGGAAGTTTCCAAAACGCTATAGTTCCTCCCCTCTTCATTTCTGAAAAGCCAGTATAGCTGGGGCAATGCTTATTTATTTATTTATTTATTTATTTATTTATGGTTTTTCAAGACAGAGTTTCTCTGTGTAGCTTTGGAGCCTATCCTGGCACTCGCTCTGGAGACCAGGCTGGCCTCCAACTCATAGCAATCCACCTGCCTCTGCCTCCAAGTGCTGGGATTAAAGGCATGTGCCACCAACGCCGGGCTGCAATGCCAATCTAAACTGATGTTCTGAGCTGTTCCTGGATGCTTAAGCCATGGGTGCATAGTTTGTGGGTGCTTTTATTACTAACACAGTGAATGAATACAATGGAAAGAAACCTCTTAGGTGATTCTCTGCAAACATGTTCCTTGGGGCCCTGTTCTCAAATGGGAAGTTTATATTTTTGTATCTTTGAGTCTGTGTAATGTCTTGCCAGTTCTGTGTTCCCCTTGAGGTATTTTCATACTGTCATGGTGCAAAGACTTGATCAGTTTTTAAAAGTTAATCTCTTTTACAATTGTACTCTTCTGGGAGACATCTTCAAAAGAGTTGTTTGTTTTGTTTTTCTGGTCAAACATTAAATTTTCCTAAATGGTTCTATCCTTCTTGTAGTCATTCTATATTCTAATAGTTCAGATTAAAGCAGGAAGTAACAGTTATTCCAGCTTATGAATGTTGTGCTACTTTGAAATTCCCTCAGCAGGAAATTAGTATAGCATCTTATCTCAGGGCATGAATGTAATGAGTGCATATTTTTTTCTGAAATATCATGGGATAGTCTATGGTAAATTTCCAACAAAGTTCATTTTTCATGATCCTCATGAGTATGACTTTTAATGTTTGCATTATTTTCATAATATTATGCTTGGATACCACCCAAATCTCCCATTCATCTCCACTTAAAGCATTCTAGTCTTCTTGTACAATCCTTTCCAAACCCCTGCCCTCAGCAAGCTAACCATGAAGACTTTTATGTCTCAGGTTATAGCAAGAAGGACATCTCTATACCAATTTCCTATATTGGTTGGCAGCATTCCTGAGAAGATCAGCTTAAACACAGAAAGGTTGTTTGATAATTTGGCTCATTATTTTAGGATTACATGAGGGAACATGTGCCTAGGAAGCTGCTCAGTTGGTTGCAGCCAAGAATCAGGAGGAGAAGAGGCAGTTCAGAGCCTTAACATTTCTTTCAAAGAATGTACCCAGTGAAATACCTCTTTAAAGTTCTACCATATCCCTTTAGCACCAAACTGAAAATCAAGCAATTAACACTTGTGCCTTAGGAGGTATCACAGGTTCAAACTGTGATCTACCCCAAAGCCAAATAGTGGGCTGATTATTAGAAGGTCTTTGTTGTTGTCACACCCCCTTATTTATTCCTCACATAGCAACACATAAACAAAATCAGATTACTGAAGCTGAGGACATAAAATAGACTTCAAGTATTTTGTAGGTTATACTTAGTTTTCTATAAATTATTTGAGAATTTCATACAATGAATTTGGAACATAATCCCCTCCTCAGCTACTCCCTTATCTCCCACTCAATGCCCCCAATGCTTTCCGTCCAACCTTAGACATAAAAGGTTCCTATTTTTCTTCTTTCCCTATCAAATTTAGCATGTGTTGCCCAGGTAGTCTTGGGACTGAGGATTGCTTGGTCTGTAATCAGGCTATCAGGAATCAAATCTTAAAAATAAAAATATAAAAGCAATCTGACTTTCATCTCTGGATAACTTCAAAGAATCAGTGTTCTCCAGACACCACAGGGCAGAAGTCCATGTGAATTTATAAATTAGAACAGCGTACACAAGACCTACAAGCTCCATCCAGACAAAACCCAAGCATATTGGGGAGGAATGTAGATGCACCATCCCACCACTAGCTGAGGGTATACTTTCATTTAAGGTTGAATATTGACACTGGAATCATCTCCTCTGTGAGGCAATTTACCTAACCCATGACCTTTTTTTCATTTTGGGTAATTATTAACTAATTATTAGCATATATTGTATATTACCTCACTTACCTATGAGCTACACATTACTCTGTAGAAGTTTTATTCATATGTGCATGTTGATGAGAAATAATGACCTCAAAGGAATTGGCAGAACAAGTCATACATGTTCCAGAAAAAAAAAGAAGGCAACAAAAAGCAAAAACCAGAAGCACTAAGAATAACACTTTTAAGTAAACTTTATCTGATTTTTCTTCCCATCTTCAAAGATTATCACAAAGACTGTTAGTAAAGTCCAGCAGAGAATTAAAGCAAAGGTGAATAGGATCACAGGTGGTTGAGCAGATGCTGTTGAGAGATGCAAACGTTCTTAGGGGAAAACCAGCTGGGTTTACTGACATATGAGATAAGTTGTGAGAGAGTGAACTGGGAATCAAGACTGATCTCAGCATTCTTACCTAAATAGATGCCAATGGGAGTGGCCAGTACCAGAGACAGTAAGGATGGAGCTAGGACAGGGCTACCCCATGAGAAGAGTACAATTAAGAGAACTCAGGTAGCTGTATATACAAAAAGTGCTGTAGCTATATAATGTAAAACAAAACATAATTTATCAGCAAGGGAACCCAACTGTGGATACGCATGCACTGTTAAAATAGCTGATGTGTATTTGCAGCCTTGGTCAGAGTCCCACTGGATAAACAAACTATTTATGTCAGCGTTTGCATGGAAGGTGTTTTATGTAAAGGATAAGTTACAGTTGTAATTACAGTTCTAAGGAGAATGGGAAAAACTGTTAAGGCCCAAAATATTTCAAATATATTGATGAAACATATCCCAAAGAGCTGTGTTGTACTTTGAGTTTTCTGCATAGCTGAATTCCCATGTTTATATATTGGTCAAAGTATAGTGGGGAGGTATTTCATAGGAGCAATTAACATTGATAACCACATAGGAAGATTTTCTTAGATATTTGCATGGTGATGATTCAATTAGGTATAAGTCTCTGAAACGTGTATATATATATATGTGATAAAGTAAAAACAAGTAACCCAAAAAGCTCTACCAGGGAACTCCTACAGGTGATAAACACCTTTAGCAAAGTGGCAGGATATAAGATTAACTCAAAACAAATCTTTAGCCCTACTATATACATATGATAAATGGGCTGAGAAAGAAATCAGAGAAGCATCACCTTTATAATAGCCACAAACAACATAATGCTAACCAAATAAGTGAAAGACCTGTATAGCAAGAATTTTGATGCTGTAAAGAAAAAAATTAAAGAAGGTACCAGAAAATGGAAAGATCTCCCATGATAGTGGACAGGTAGGATCAACATAGTAAAAATGGCAATCTTGCCAAAAGCAATCTACAGATTCAATGCAATCCCCATCAAAATCCCAGCACAATTCTTCACAGAACTTGAAAGAATAATAATCAACTTTATATGGAAAAACAAAAGAGCCAGGATAGCCAAAACAACCCTGTACAATAAAGGAACTTCTGGAGGCATCGCCATCGCTGACTTCAAGATCTATTATAGAGCTATAGTCATGAAAACAGCTTAGTATTGGCACAAAAATAGACAGGTAGACCAACAGAATTGAAAACCTTGATATGGACTCACACACCTATGAACACCTGATTTTTGACAAAGAAGTTAAATTTATACAATGGAAAAAACAAAACATCTTCAAGAAATGGTGCTGGTATAACTGGATGAGGGCATGTAGAAAATTTCAGATAGATACATATCTACCACCATGGACAAAACTTAAGTCCAAATTGAGCAAGAACCTCAACATAAATTCAGCCACACTGAAACTCTTAGAAGAGAAAGTGGGAAATACCCTTGAACAAATTGGTACAGGAGATTGCTTCCTGAACATAACAACAGTAGCACAGACACTGAGATCCACAATTAATAAATGGGACCTCCTGAAACTGAGAAGCTTTTGTAAGGCAAAGGACACAGACAACAAGACAAATTGGCAGCCCACAGAATGGGAAAAGATCTTCACTAACCCCACATCTGACAGATGGCTGATTTCCAAAATATACAAAGAACTCAAGAAGCTAGTCACTCAAACATCAAATAATCCAATTAAAGAGTGAGGAACAGACCTAAACAGAGAATTCTCAAGAGAGGAGTCTAAAATGGCTGATAGACACTTAAGAAAGTGTTCATCATCATTAGCAATCAGGGAAATGCAAATCAAAACACCTCTGAGATATTGTCTTACTCCTGTCAGAATTACTAAAATCAAAAACACCCATGACAGTTTATGCTGGAGAGGATGTGGAGAAAGGGGAACACTCTTCCACTTCTGGTGAGTGTGCCAACTTGTACAGCCACTTTGGAAATCAGTGTGGAGGTTCCTGAGGAAAAATGGCAATCAATCTACCACAAGATCCAGCAATTCCACTCTTAGGCATATACCCAAGAGAAGCACATGCATACAACAAGGACTCAACTATCTTTATAGCAGCATTATTTGTATTAGCCAGAACCTAGAAGCAACCTAGCTGTTCCTCGACTGAAGAATGATAGAGAAAATGTGGTACATTTACACAATGGAGTACTACTCAGCGGAAAAAGAAAAACAATGGAATCTTGAAATTCACAAGCAAATGGATGGAACTAAAAGAAACCATCCTGAGTGAGGTAACCAAGTCACAAAAAGTCAAATATGATATGTGCTCACTCATATATGGATTTTAGACATAGAACAAAGGATTACCAGCCTGCAGTCCACACTGCCAGAGAAGCTAGGAAACAATGAGGACATATATGGTCCCCTGGAGAAGGGGAAAGGGAAAAGATCTCCTGAGCTAATTGGGATCATGGAGGGAGAGGTCAGGGACTTAGGAGAAAGAAAAGAGGAGAAAAGGAGGAGAGAGGAGCACATGAGGGAGCAGGAAGTTTGAGTCCAGGGAAGAATAGAGGAGAGCAAGAAAAGAGATACCTTAATAGAGGGAGCCATTATAGGTTTAAAGAGAAATCTGGCACTAGGAAAAAATTCAGAAATTTACAAGAATGACCCCAACTAACAATCTAAGCAATAGTTGAGAGGTTACCTTAAATGCCCTTCCCCTATAATGAGACTGATGACTACATTATATGCCATCCTAGAGCCTTCATCCAGTAGCTGATGGAAGCAGAAGCAGACACCGGCAGTTAAACACTAAGCTGAACTCCTGGAATCCAGTTGCAGAGAGGGAGGAGTGATGAGCAAAGGGGTCAAGACCTTGCTGGAGAAACCCACAGAAACAGCTGTCTTGAACAAGGGGGAGCTCATGGACCCCAGACTGATAGCTGGGAAACCAGCATAGCACTGATCCAGACCCCCTGATCATGGGTGTCAGTTAGAAGGCCTGGGCAATCTATGGGGCCTCTGGCAGTGGATCAGTATTTATCCCTAGGATATGAATGGACTTTGGGAGCCCATTCCACATAGAGGGATGCTCTCTCAGCCTAGACACATGGGGGAGGGCCTAGGCCCTGTTCTAAATGATATGGCAGACTTTAAAGATTCCCCATGGAAGACTTACCCTCCCTGGGGAGCAAAAAGGGGATGGGATAGGGGATTAGTGAGGAGGGGGTCTAGGAAGGAAGGGAGGGAGAGGGACCTGGGATTGACAGGTAAAACAAGCTTGTTTCTCATTTAAATTAGAAAATCTGAGGAAAAAAAAACATAAATTTAAAAACATTTAAAAGTCTCTGAAAAATAGAGGGTCATTTCCCTGAGAAGTGCCTGTGGCAGATTCAATTCATTTCAGAGTACAAGCCTGTCCTTCCCTTGGCCTGCCTGTGAATACTGGCTGGGCTTGGTGTAAGGAACCAAAAGGAAAACTGCAACAGATCTTTTCTCTTTTCTGGCTGATCCCTCTGCCTGCTATAAAGCCCTCAAACCTTCCAAGTGCATACATTGGATGTGGCAGCCATTGATGTCTGGACCATGTTCACCCCTAATACTTCTGGCTTAAATTCAGCTAGCCAGGGCCCAGTGTCCCCGAATTCCTGTTGTCCTAAGTTAATCAGCATACACTCTCAAGTTACACTTTCTCTTTAGACCTCTACTGTCCCTCACATTTTCTTCCATATTAATAGACTCAGATGTCCTAAGAACTAGATGGCTAATAGATGTGCAGGCCTATTACTGGCCACCATGGCTCATTAATTTAGTTTCAAAATATGACTTTCAGATATGCAACAGAATTTTTACTTGATCCCCCTTTGTGCCACCCCAGTCCTCTGGGGGATTTTACTTATACTGAAAAAACTCCCCCCATGGCCTTTTCTCTTTACTTGTTTTAAACGATCATGTTTTATAAAATGGGGTCTCAGTGTATTAGAGAAAATGTAGTGAAAGTATTAAATGTATCTAGATTCAAATGAACAAGGGTTTTTAGCTGTTGGGATAATCATAGGTAATATGGGACTTCTTCATTTTTTTTTTTTGATTGCTTGTGAAAGTGAAATGGTGAATACCTTATGAGTAAATTCAAACTTGTAGGATACAGAGGTATCAATGGTGTTCATTATTTTTGAATGTTGTTTCAAAGTTACCAGTACCACCAGCAAAGATACCCCAAATTCCACAACAATCAGTAAATCTCAGGTAGGAAATGCCTTTGTCTCTTTCCATGTGGAGGGGAACTCTGGAGTAGATTTGGTGAACTTCACCTCTGAGTTGCGTGATGGAATCATCCATCAAAGTCTGTTACAAGGACAGTTTCTTTACTCCTGGTAAGCCTTCCATATCCTTTCTTCACGGCTTGGCTTTTATACATAGAGCCTCTATGTAAGCTGTGTGGTGCCTGCACAAGATGGGGTCCTCTGAAAACTAAAAGCCAGTGTGTGGTGGATGTTGCTGTGGTACACATCATAGCGATGACTCACAGAGCAAATTCTCAACCTTTGATCTCCGCAACTTAAAGATACATGTGAACAAAACAGATTTTTCCAAGCAGAGATTCTGTTAAAAGGACTGGTCTGATATAGTGAAACAAACATTGTCCTTGGCACCAGGACACTCACTTCCATTTGAAAATACTTTTGCCCCAATGGTTTGCTTCAGTTTCCAATTGGAAAATTAGAAGGCAAGATCAAGAAGTCTTTACTTGCTTCAAATGTCATGACTAGAGAAACCTGAGATGGGTAATGCTTGTGACCAGACTTCCTATTTTAAATATTCGTGTATATGTGAATCATATTTGCCAGAATACATTGAAATGCTCATGATGGGGCCTCTTCTGGAATATGCAGCTAGACCTACAAATCTAAATATTGATCATATGTTTAGAAACCTTCAAGAAATATGTAGGCAGTCCTTTTACAACTCTTGTAACTTTTATATATATATATATACTTTGAGTTCTACCAATGGTTATAAAATAGTAAATGTAACAAATTCTTTTCTCTGGTGTTTGAAAATATAAGATATGAAAATTACATGGATTCACAATATCTCTTGCTGTTTTTTACATATTGACAAGTAAAGACATATCCTCATTCACTCCACGGCCTCATATTAGGCAATAGAAGTATTATATTACAATCAGAAAGCTTTGTTTCAAGTAATTCAAACCAGTTTGAAAAAAACTCTTTTGCCTAGAAAGGACAGAAATTTCAGGGAAACACACACACACACACACACACACACACACACACACACACACACTAAAATGAGACCTGAATATGCATGGACTGCTTCTAAGCAGACAAGATTGGTACACTAGGATTCCAGTAATGAAGGAAGTATAGGAATCTGATGCTCACACTTTGAACAATTTCAGTTTCCTAATTTGAAAGTGGTTGCTGACAAAGTAAGATAGTGGGTAGAACTTTTGGAAGAATCAAGTGAGAAGAACAGAAACTAGAGATGGAAGTCCATGAAAAATGAGGAGACCCAAACTGGAATGCTGTGAGAATGAGAGTCAATCAAACTACACCATCACTTCTAGAGTTTCAGTTCTTCACAGGCTGTTTCTACTAAGATAATCGACTTCACTGAGCACTTATCAGAAGCAAGTCCACACGATGTGCTAAGATCACTTACACTCAAATTATCACTATATGTTTTTCATAAAAACTTTCCAACAAGTGGCATCAAGCTAATTGGATTTATAGAAAAAAATGGCTGGAAATACACTTTACTCCCACATACACAATAGCCCAGATATTCAATAAAACTAAAAATGAAATACAAATGAGTTAAGGTTCTGAATATTAATAGAAGCAATAACTGACTAATCAAACAACATTGAACATATTAAATTTAGTATTTCTTTAAGAAATGAAACTCCAAAATCACCAAAATCACTAACCTTAAAGCTAGGATACACTAAGGGGATTTGTGGTAGACGACAGAGCTTCCACAAATCAGAAGCAAAGCTCAGGTAAACAAACAGAACAAAAATAGACAAAATAATTGAACAGATGCTGTCCTTTGTATATTTACAAAAGGATGTTTTAGTATATTGTCTGAAATGTTCTGGCCATCCTAAGAAAACTACTTCCAACTTGTCTATAACACCTGAAATAAAACTTTCAGAATATAACTCAAATAATTGTATTGCCTACCAAACATCCTGAAAGATTAAAAAAAAAAGTCAGTTCATATTTTTCTGGCTCCAGCTAATATGGAATAAAACATACATTTAATTAAATCATCAGCTACGATATCTAGTATACCAGGACACTTAAGCAAGGTGTTTTGTTTGTTTGGTTGGTTGGTTGGTTGGTTGTTTTTTTTTTGTTTTTTTTTTTGTTTTTTTGTTTTTTTTGTTTTTTTCTTACACAAATCCTCCCTACCTCTAGGGGCAACATTTTCCCCTCCCGGACATGGTGCAGGACCCCTTTTGAAGAAAGGTACTCAGTAACTTGGGACCAAATGATACCAAAACAGAAAATTTCTTTGACATCAGCACAAAACAGAAAAATAGGTAAAGATGAGACTTTCCCTGATGTACCTTGGTAAAGAAAATCCTAGCTTCAATGGTAAGTCCTGAGTATGGAGTTATGAGCCAGGGACTAAAGGACACGTGTGTGTGTGTGTGTGTGTGTGTGTGTGTGTGTGTGTGTGTGTGTGTGTGTGTGAAAATATCTAAGTTTCTATTATTAGGACAATGGAATGAAACAAAAATATGCCATCATTAGACCATTGGATATTTAAAATGAAAAAGAAACTGAAAAAAATTACTATTGAATTGGTAAAAGTTGAGGAATGAGAAAAAACTGGAAACCCATTTACATGTACTATTGAATAAGCATACTGGCTATATGAGACTTGCCTAGAAACATACATTTAATATATAACAAAAGACAGATTTATGGGGGAAATTAATTGGAGTGCCATTATCCATAATTGCCCCAAACGTGGAAATTTTTGAAATGTCCACTAACAGACTAGGAAGTTGTCATGTTTAAATATCTGAGGAAAGGGCTGGGGAGATGCTCAAAGGTTAAGAGCACCAACTGCTCTTCCAAGGGTCCTGAGTTCAATTCCCAGCAACCACATGGTGGCTCACAACCATCCGTTATGAGATCTGGTGCCCTCTTCTGGTGTGCAGATATACATGGAGGCAGAATGTATAATACATAATAAATAAATAAAATCTTTAAGAAAATATCTGAGGAAATATATAGCATGCAAAGAAGCAGGCCACTGCTACATACAGAGACTGGGGTTAATCTTGCATACAAAATTTTGAGTAAAAAATAATCCCAGCTTTGGTCTGGGCAGATATCTCAATAGATAAGATCTTGCAGCACAAGTGCGAGAACTGGAGTGCAGATCTCTAGAACTGGTATAAAAATGGGTAAATATGATGGCCACCTATAAACTCAAGAGAGAGAACCAAAGGATCCCCTGGTCAGACTAGCCAGAATAAGTGAATACAAGTTCAGCAAAGACCCTGTCTCAAAAAAGAAAATAGAGAATGGTAAAGGAACACATCCAATCATAACTTCAGGTTTCCCCACATATGTGTGAACATGTACAAGTGCATTCACACTCAAGAAACATGAATCATATAAGAACAAAGAATCTCAGCCTTCATGCTGGAGATGAGCACTTGTCAAGCATGCAAAAGGCTCTAGCTTTGACTTTCATTTCTGAAAAAGAGGAGAGAAAGGAAGATGTGGCGGTTTGAATAAGAATGGCTACAAGGCTTATATATTTAAATGCTTAGTCCTCAGCAAGTGGAACCATTTGAAAGGATTAGAGCATTAGAGGTTGTGTCCTTGTTGGAGTGGCTTGAACTTATTGGAGGAGGTGTGTCACGAGGGGTAAGCTTTGAGATTTCAAAAGTCCATGCGTGACCTAGACTCTCTCTGCTTACAGCTACTGCTCCCAGCACCTGCCTGCATGTCACCATGTTCCCAGCCACGATGATAATAAACTAAAACTCTGAATCAGTAAGTAAGCCCCAAACTAAATGTTTTCTCTCTTAAGAGTTGTTTGTGTCTTGGTCATAGTGTCTCTTCACAGCAATAGAACAGAGACTAAGTCAGAAGGAATGAAGAATTAAATTAAAGAAGGAAACAAGAAAAGAAGAGGGAATGGGGGGGATAGAAGAGAAGATAACCCCAACAATAAAACCCTTTTTTGTTTAATTTATGTAAAACATAAAAAAGAGAAAACTTGACCTCAGTGTTGAAATTCAAGAGCAAAGATTATTGGGGAGAAAGAGTTTAAAACTCTGCAGGGGACACTGGACGACCTGTTTCTTGTTACTACTCTGTTTCTTGACATGAGTTGGAGTTACAGGGTTGTTTTCCTTCTGATCATTCACAGAGTACCTGGGTATTTTCCTCTATTATAAACCTCAAGTTCAATACAGATAGCTGAATGTTACATGGAAAATTAACATTGCATCTTTCTTGCCAGTGGTTGATTTTTAAAACTCTTCAATTACTTTAGATCATAGCTCCCTCAACACCCTGGTTCATGTTAGCTACAAGATTAATTATAGCCTTGGTCTTCACTGAATGGAAAGCATTAGGACTGGGACCCAGGAGCAATATATATATATATATATATATATGTATATATATATATAATATTATATTTTTATTTATATATCCATCCATCCCTAGGTGCTTTTTGTGGCAGTCAACAATGGAAAGCACTTCACTGGGGTCTGCAAATCTTCCTCTTCTGCAGTTATACACAAGGGTGTTTTCCTTCCATTATTATATCTCATTTGTATTCATTAACATAAAATATGAATACAAGGTAAAACATGCTTCTGGTTCTCATTTCCATAAATATTACTATAAGCTTATTTCTGTAATGAAAGGTGATTGCTATTTTAGTAAAATTGAATTTCTTGTGTTTGAAAGAAAGTTTCTTAGTAAATCATTACATATAAAGTTAAAATCTGTTCTATTTGCAATACAGAATTTTGTTATCTCAACAAAAATTTCACTGGGATTTCATGAAAAATTAGTTAAAATAGTAATACTTAGAATACAATAATTCTGGTAAGCTTGTAACTATTACTGTGCCCTTGCTTTTATATGTGGAAACAAAAATTTCACCCAGTTTATGAGCTTCCAGAATTAGACATTGTGTATATCACAATATGTAGAATTTTAAGGTGTCCCCCAAGATTTCTGACATTCTAATGAGCATGCACTGTCTAAATCTATGGGCAGTAATGATGACTGATTCATAGCTGTCATTAGGTTCATAGGTAGTAGACTTTAAGAAAGATAGATCAAACATATGTGCCTTGAAACCCTTAGTGTCTTGTTTTGTTTTGTTTCTTCAACTGGTAGCAAGTATCCAAGAGATGAGCCTATCTAAACAGAGTAAGAGAAAGTATTCATTTCATAAACTGCCAAGAGAAAGGGGACACTGGAAGAAATTCAGAGCAGGTCCCCAGCTGACAGTCAACAATGAAATGAGGCAATAGCTCCACAATCCCTAGGAACTGACTTCTTCCAACAGCCAGTGTGCCTCAGTCCCAGCAGACAGTTGGACACCATCAGTATGTGTACCTTGAGTAGAAAACCTCACTGTGCCATACCCAGTCTTATGACTTACAAAAATGAGTAGGAGGATGGATCTTGTGTTTCAAATTGCTAAATTATGAAAGTGTATATTATACTACAATAAAAAGTGAACAAACTTCAGTGCCTAGGAGTAGAACATGACTGTCACAAATAACTAAAAATGGGACTGACCTAAGAACTGAGCAGAAGTAAGTTGGTTTTGGGAGAAGAATGGTGGGTATTATACTAGGAAAAGATTATGTTGTCTCAAACACTTTTAAGTGTTTTAAGTGTAAGTGTGAATACTGAAAATGCCACTGACACTGTTGCAAAGAGCTAAAGTTCAGATGCTTAGTGTGAGGTAGTAGAAATTGTGCCTGCAGACAGTGTGTGTGTGTGTGTGTGTGTGTGTGTGTGTGTGTGTGTGTGTGTGTGTGTATGTGTGTGTGTGTGTAAGGAAAGAAGAACTTACATAACTGATAAATATGGATACAATGGATATAAAGCTATAGAGATATTCAAGCAAGACATAGAATCGAGATTCAATCTGGTTCTTTTTGATGCTTATAATAAAATGTGATTGGATAACTATAAATGAGGACAGGGAAAGAGAAATGGGAAGATGAGATTTGATGAGGCAATGCTTTACACTCTACTATTCTCTGACTCTATAGGCCTGTGATGAGACTTGAGAAGATCACAAGGTCAGAATATCCATACAGAGGAAATTAAGGGGGTGTCAAGAGAATACTGTCAATAAAACCATATCCTCTGGGGAGGTTTCAAGGGCTGTCTTTTAGCCACCAACCAGAACCAGGATTGGAAAGATATTATTTCAAAAATCTGTGGCAATATGGCTTTTGTCTAACAGAATGAATCTCCCTTAACATCCATACAAGGTCCTTAAAATCATGTTAGTAGAAACACTTCCAGCCTAGACAAGATTTGAAAGGCTGAAAAACTAAAGAAGTTTCTGAGCCCCTAAAACTCTAATGAATACATACAAAAGCCATCAGCTGCAAAAGCTGTAATTTTTCATGGTTGACAGGACAGTCCTACAACCCTGAGTGGTTCTACCCCCCCAGAATCCAAAATGACTTTATGCTATTAACTGCTTTTTATTGTCTTTCTACCACTTTGGAATAGGAGTGCCTGTAACGATAAATCTTGCTGCCATCGGCCCAAGCCCAAAATAACACACAGAGACTTACATTATTTACAATGCTGTTGACCAATGACTAGGATTTCTTATCTGCTAGCTCAGTCTTAATTATCAACCATAATCATAATACTTATCCTATGGAGGATGCTGGTAGAATGCATCCTGTCTTGCTGGGATCACATGGCAGCTCCAGAGCAGAGAACAGGAGTAAGAGGAAAAGAGCCACTTCCTCTTTGTCCCTGCTATGTCACTTCCTGCCTGGATCACAAGATCTTTACTACATTTCCAGAAATCCTCAACTCCTGGTCCCACCTATCTTGCTTTCCTATTGGCCAACAGTACTTTATTTATCAACCAATAAGACAAACATATACACAGAAGAACATTCCCCCATCAAATGCCTTTAACTTTCCTATGTCCATCCCATTAATATAAGTTCATACTGTTGGAAACAGACAATAATGTTTGGAATGTTAAGCTGGTTATCATCTAATGAGACTCTTAGCTTGGAAGATGGCAGGAAACAAATAAACCAGAATGAGAGTGCAGCCCCTATAGGTTAGCATGCAAATTAAGGCAGTGAGGGGTGCTCACAAAGAACTTAAAATTTTCTAAAGAGAAAATAATCAAGTAATGTATTCAGAAAAGTTTCTGCCTCTGTAAACCAGGTCTTTTTTTTGGGGGGGGCACAGTTGAAAGATGAATCCTTCAGAAAAATGAAAGTGTGCTTGGAGATCTCACAGGCAAGTCTCACCTGTTACAGATTATCTTGTGCATTCAAAGGTTCTACAACAGAGATGCAAAGATCTTTCTTTGGTGATAATTTTGGGGCTGGCATTTTGGTGGCAATCTTCTGCAAGAGCTCTTTGATGTTGCAGAAATCACAAGCTCCCTCTCCTCTGTGGCAAGGGATGTGCTAATGGCTTCGTGTTCGTATTTACTCCTGTCTTGTAGATTTAAGGCAAGTGTTTAATCAGTACTGCGTACATGACAACATTTTAAAGCACAGATGAGGCAAGCATCTTCTCTCTAATAATCTTTTAACTGCAATGAATGTCATTTCCCCTGGGGTTTTATCATATCATATATTCAACAGTAACAAGGCCACTTTTTCCTTTATTTAAGAAAATCTACTGTTGTATGCTTTTAAAATTTCACATGTGCATCAGTGTTTATTTTGGTTATGGTTTTTGTTTGGGCATACAATCTCTTGTGCTGTAACTGATAATAGTGTCTTAGGGACTTCTAAAGAAGGAATCTTTCAGTCTTACTGTGGATTGTGTAATTTTCTGAATGTGCTGGCTCCATTCCACAGTTGGTCATGCCATGATTGGCATCTCCAAAATGCTGGGGCTTCCTGCTGCAATTGGACTAGACTTTCACCAGTTGCCAATCCTGGATTCTCTTTGAGATGCCAAGCCTCAACTTCTCTGCATGATGCCTTTAATCCTGGGGGTGAAGGATGCACTTTCATCACTGCCTCTTCTGGCTTCTCACAGTGCCAAGCCCTAGCTCTATGACTCCTTCATGACTTCAAAACCAATGCCTCCCGGGTGACCCTTGCACTACCAACTTTTAGCTGCCAGCATATCCTTGGTCACCTCGGAAACACAGCTTTTGTGTACTGACTTATGAAACACCAGAATACTTTAACCTGAATGATGCCTGTTTCTTATTCACTGCTTATTTCACAGCTCCAAGTTGCCAACATTAACCAGTAAAGCCAAAGTTTCACTTTAATGTTTCTAGTTTCTTGTTAATTACAGTTGATTCTTCATTCTTAGCCTATAACCACAGACACTTAATTAAAATATGTAGCAATCCCAAATAAAGTCTTTAAGTAACCCTCAAACATACCTCTGGAACTTCACAAGCCAGGTCTCTGTCCTCAGCATTTCTCTGAATGCTCTTACCTTTGAGGTCCCACAGAACAATTGTCAAGCTTTGAACACTCAATAGCTTTTATTTTCAAAAGTTCCAAAGTCCTTCTACAGGCCTCCCCAAACAATATAAGGTCTATCACAATCATAACCCACACCTGCTACTAATTTATCTTAGAGTTACTATTAGTATGATGAAACACTATGACCAAAAGCAACTTTGGGAGTAAAGGGTATATTTCACTCACAGCTCCATATAATAGTTGATCATAAAAAGCAACAAGGGCAGGAATTCAAGGAGGTTAGGAACCTGAAGGCAGGAGCTGATGCAGAGGCCATGGTGGGGGGAATGTTGCCTAATGGCTTGCTTATCATAGCTTGCTCAGCCTACTTTTTATATAACCCAGGACCAGCAGCCGTGGGTGACCCCACCTACAATTGACTGGGTCTCCCACATAATCATTGATTAAGAAAATATTGTACAGGCTTACCTGCAGCCTAATTATATGGGGGCATTTTCTCAAATGAGATTCCCTTCTCTCATATAACTACAGCTGGTGTCAAATTGACAGAATAGGAGCCAGCACACTGAGTTTTAGCAGAGACACTCAACAGTGGGCACTATAATTAATGATGAATCATTAATGATAAATCAGCTGCAAAAACGGAATATCTTATAGGAATTTTACATAGTTACATATGCCTGAGAGACTTAGGAAATGTGTTCTGTGAAGATTAACTGAAGAAGTGAGGGACATTTGTCTGGGGAGAGATGGAGCATATTTGCATCTTACTTTATGAAGGGTCCAGCAACAGTGGGATAACACTAAACACAAATGATGATGTAGAAAGCACTGGCAAGACCTTGACTTGTTCAGCAACATAGTTTCTTCCCTCAAATGACTTGTGAACATTTTAAACAAGTTATGTGGTAATGTAGCAAGTCATGTAAACATCACAGTTTATTGCAGTGAAAGTCTTAAATTGATAGTTTTTGAGGAAACCATAAAAATAATATTCTGTACCATTCAGGCCAAGCATCTATTCTAATCTTGTGTACTCTTATTTTTCTGCCTGCTATGTCTATATTCTTAGTCAAGGGATATATTACATATAATTTACATCTATTTGCTATAATATAATTTCAAAATATACAAAGCATATCATAGTTTCTTAAAGTTTTGGTTAGGGATCAAGCTCCTCTCCACTTCTTATTGTCTGCAGTGGACTAGCTATAAATCAGATTATGTAAATTGAGGGTAATATTACAACATTACCAACAACTTGTTAGTGAGCTTGATCTACTCGAATGCACATTCTTCTAAAAATTGAATAAAAAAGAATTCTATTAGAAGGCAGACTTGTCTTACTGTAGTGAGTTTTTCTCTTTCCCACAAGGCTGCTCCCAAATAACAACACAGAGACTTCTTATTAATTATGGAAGCTTGGCCTATTGCTTAGACTGGTTTCTAACTAGCTCTTATAACTTAAATTAACCAATATGTTTTAATCTATGTTCTTTTACATGGCTTGGTTACTTTTATTTGTAAAGCCCATGCTGCATGTTCTGCATACCTGGTATTTCTGTCCTTCTTCTTCCCAGCATCTTCTATGCCTGAAATCCTGACTAGGTATTAGCTGTTCAGCTTTTTATCAAACCAATAACAATGATATATCTTTACACAGTGTAATCAGATATCTCAAAACATTCACTCTTTTGTCTAAATATATTTATGGAGTTTTTTTCTGAATTTGTTAAATACAAATGGACTGGACATTGTAAATGTAATTCATTCTTGATAACTATTCTTGTTATGTGTAGTTTATTTTGTTAAAGTTAATAACTTTCCTTTCTGTTTAGATAATACCTGATATTTGTTCTTATTGTACATAGTTGTAGTACATCAGAACTAAAACCCTTTCCTTTTTATTTAGACAAAAGAGTGAATGTTTTGAGATATCAGAGTCCAAAGTTTTGTACCTAATTTATTTTCTATGACAAACTCTGTCTCTAACTATCTAGTCTTCAACTATGTCAAAGACCAGAGAAGAATATAATGTTTCCTGAACAAACAGGAAGTGTAGTGCAAGCCACAAACCTATAGAAATGACAAATATCCAGCTACCTGAAATTCACCCAAGGTTCTTTTGTAACACTGTAACATCTGTCTTCAGCCTACAGGCCTAGAATATCTGACAGACTCTTCTGTGAATCAGTAATTTTGAAGAACTGTCTCACCTAGTCTTAGCAAAGTTCAGCAGTCCTGTGTGTTCCTGTGTGTTCTGCTTGTCCAGTTTGTACAGCATACTGTCAACAGTCTAGTCAAGAAGAGTTTCTTTGCACAGTGGCTTGGCCATAATGAAAGCAAACTCCATATGGAGTTTTCTTTGATGCTCATCAACTTCTCTGAAGTAAATGGGAACTTTCAGAAGCAGACTTGTCTCACTGTCATGAAAAGCCTCAGGTTATTAAACATTTTAAATGCCATACTGTATAGGTCTTTGAAGTGTTTGAAGACCTATCTAAATATATGTTTAACCTTGAAAACATTCCTAATATGACTACAAGTTTGAATGTTATATAGATGACTATTAACCTGCATTTTTAGCTATACATTACATTTTTAAATGAGCTTCATGAGTATAATACTCCAAATAAGAGTAGAAACATATATTCAGTTTAACAAAATAACTTTGTATCAATATACCAAAATGCATACCAATGTAAAATATTTGAGGTTAATAGCTGTCTTTTTATCCTCTATTGTATTTCTTTCTTTCTTTTTTTTTTGGTATTTAGAGACAGAGTTTCTCTGTGTAGCTTTGGAGCCTATCCTGGCACTCGCTCTGGAGACCAGGCTGGCCTCAAACTCACAGAGATCTGCCTGCCTCTGCCTCCTGAGTGCTGGGATTAAAGGCACGCACCACCAATGCCCAGTCTTCTATTGTATTTCTATATCCCCCAAAACAATGACAAACATCCATAACCCATCAAATAACCAAAAAACACCTACTTTGTCTCTTTTGAATGTAGGCATTGTATTCTCCAGACTGCTTTATACTGTTTGGGAGAACTGGAATATTTGGTGTACCATGAGAAAATTAGGATAATGGTCAAGTATTGGATAGAATAGTCTATGAATCTGTACCATCTCAGCCAGGAGCTTTGAAACTGTTCTGGATGTAGAACTCTGAGGAAACTGCAAAAGAGGCATTCTGAGAGTCTAAATCACCTGGGCTCACATTTTCATTGGTGTCTGGTCCCCTTGCTCTGAAAACACACAAACTTTCAAAGGTAACATACATGCCTGCATTAACAAAAGTATGAACTATGTGTTGTACACAAGCCAACCAAAGATGATGTTTTTGTTTTATATTTGAGCAGGTAAAGTATATGTCTTGCAGTTTTTCCAGGTTTACTTCTTTTTTTTTCTTTTCAGATTTTTTTATTTGAATTAGAAACAAGATTGTTTTACATGCCAATCCCAGTTCCCTTCCCTCCTGTCCTCCTCTACCACCCCTCCCAACTAAAACCCTAACTATCACATATCCTTTCTTCTATTCTTCCCCTGACTCAAACTTTCTGCTCCCTCATGACCTCTGCATCCTTCCTCTTCTTCCCTTCTCATTCTCATAGATCCCTCCCCCCTCTTCCCATGCTCTCAATTTGCTCAGGGGTTCTTGTCCATTTCCCCTTCTCCAGGGGACCATGTATGTTTCTCTTAGGGTCCTTCTTGTTTATTAGCTCCTCTGGCAGTGTGGATTGTAGGCTGTCAATCCTTTACTCTATATCAAAAATCCACATATGAGTGAGTACATACCATGTTTGTCTTTTTGTTTTGGGGTTATCTTGCTCAGAATGGTTTCTTCTAGGTCCAGCTATTTGCCTGCAAATTTCAAGATTCCATTGTTTTTTTTCTGCTGAGTAGTACTCCTTTGTGTAAATGTACCACATTTTCTCTATCCATTCTTCAGTTGAGGGGGCATCTGGGCTGCTTCCAGTTTCTGGCTATAACAAATAGTGCTGCTATGAACATGGTTGAACAGATGTCCTTGTTGTATAAATGTGCATCTTTTGGGTATATGCCTAATAATTGAATTGCTGGATCTTGTTGTAGACTGATTCCCATTTTCTTGAGGAGTCACCATACTGATTTCCAAAGTGGCTGTACAAGTTGGCACTCCCACCAGCAGTGGAGAAGTGTTCCCCTTTCTCCACACCCTCTCTAGCATAAACTGTCATCAAGTTTACTTGTTTATATCTGTAGCCAGGATTTTTGGGGCATCTTCCCCAATCAAGTCTGATCTCTATCAACCTTGAATGAATTCACTACATTTTGTTTCCTGTGGGAACAAAAGCATAACCACTTGTTAGGAGTCCCACAAGTAGACCAAGATACCCAACTGTCAAAGATATGTTGAGGGCCTAGCTTGGTTCCACGCAGGTTCCTTGCTTATTAGTTCAGCCTCTGTGAGTTCCTATGAGCCTAGATTAGTTGTTTCTGTGGGTTTTCTTATGATGTCCATGATCCTTCTGGCTCCTACAATTCTTTCTGTCCTCAGCAGGATTCCCTGTACTCAACCTCATGTTCGGCTGTGGGTCTCTGCATCTGTTCCCATCAGTTACTGGAGAAAGTCTCTCTGCTGACAATTGGGGTACTCACCAATCTATGAGCATAGGAGAATATTGTTTGGCATCATTACAATGACATTTTTTTCATCCAGTTGTATTTGGTTCCATTCTAGGTCTCTAGACTTCCAGCCTCTGGTTCCTGGTGCTCTAGGCAGTATCAAGAGTAGGCTCACTCTTCCATTATTGGTCTGAGGCTAGACCAGTCATTGGTTGGCCACTCCCACAATCTCTCACCCTTTCTTTCCTTCCACATACCATAGGCAGGACATGCTGTAGTTAAAAGGTAATATGGCCAGGTTGGTGTCTTATTCCCACCACCGGAAGTCTTGTCTGATGACAGGAAATGGTCAGTTAATAATTTCCCTTTTAAAATGTTTTTGTGTTGTATTGTCCCTAAACAAAAATGTACAAAAGGTATAAGAAAATCAGAGGCAAATATCTTAGTATGTATTTCCAACACCCACCCTGGTATTTGCTCTTCTTTAGCGTACTGTACATATGCCCTGCTGGGCCTTGCAGCATGGTTTTATATGTTACCGATTTTCTACTTGCCTCTGTCTTCTTCACAAATTACAAGAACAGGAGGGGACTTTACTTTCCTACAAAACAGCTGATTTCTAATTTTCTGTTTATGACATTAGTGGCTCCCCTGTTGGGAAGAAATATGGATGCCATGCCACACACTGAGCCATGTCATTAAACAGTCTCCACTTTGCCACACCTCCAGCCTGCTGTCTTTGGTGGTACAACAAAATAATCATATAATAAAATTATGTTCAATATTGTATGAGCTCATAAGCATATGATGAACTCTGAAATGCTACTGATAGGCTTCATGGCACACCACCAGTGCAGAGCAGAGGAGGAGCTGGCTTATAGGATGAGATCCAATTTGAACTGCTGTTTTTGATAAGGGTCATGTGCAGTGTTCAATATCAACAGCATCACAGTAATTGACTCTTCTATTGAGCACAGAGAAGATGTCAATGCTATGCTGCATCAGAATAGCATGTTAATTAGTCATTGACACTGTCTCAATCTTGTGCTAGAGGACAGGGTCTGGCTTTCCTACAGAGCTCTGTGAAACAAAAGGACTGTGGATGCTATTCCTATAAGGCATAAATCTCATGTGAGATTGACCTCAAGTCATTAATTAACCTGAAAGTTTTAATCTTTTAGAACAGATGTATTCCCAAATTTCAACAAAGCATTTATCTGATTAGAGCAAATATATTAAGAGAGTTCTTTAAACATAATGACATCATAAAATGACTAAGTTTTAAGTGTCATGAGAGGTGAGTTACCTGAGTGCTCATATCTAGTTGGAGAGACTGAAAGTCTTCACAGAAGTCATCAATTAAGATGAGTCTTAGCAGATGCCTAGGATATTGAGTAACAGATGTCATGAAGGAAAGAAAAATGCATTAAAATTCCATAGAGAGAGCACATGAGTAACATACAAAATATGAGGTGCATTGGGAGTAGGCTTAGCACAGGAGGCTAGAGTCTAGATATTTTAAGACAAGAAACTCACCTAAAAAGAGGTCTGATGTGAGATACTAATGGGACCTAAATATCTAGCTAAAAGGGTCTTCTAAAGTTATCCATCAGTGAAAAGCTCCAGCAGCTATGCTTAGTCCCCTTCTGTGGCTTTTATCAGGTCATGAGTAAGCTGTCATTTATAAACATGAACTCTTCTTCTTCCTTAGCCCCATTTACTGGGGGTATGTCTTTTATGTAGGTTCCAGATTTTGGTTCTTGCATTTATCTTACCAATGCCTCCTCCACACACACAAAATAGCATGTGCACACACACCAGCAGTCCCTCTCCAGGCTGACATAGCTGTGGCTGTTTGCTAATGCCTGTTTTTTTTTTCCTATTAAGAAAACGACATGGAACCCAGGTTATGAGTTCTGTTCAATATCAACAGCATCACAGTAATTGACTCTTCTATTGAGCACAGAGAAGATGTCAATGCAGCTGTTTAGGCCCAAATAAACATAAAGAGGCTTCTATTAATTATGAACTGTTTGGTCTATGGCTTGGGCTTCTTATTGGCTATCTCTTTCTTAATTACTAATCCATAACTATTAATCTATATATCAACACATGGCCTTATCTTACTGGAGAATGCCCAGGCATCCTACCTTCCCAGTAGCTAGATGGCATCTCTCTGGTGACTTCACTCTCTGCCTTCTTCTTCCCAGAATTCTCCTAGTCTGGTAGCTCCACCTATACTTCCTGTCTGGTTACAGCCTGTCTGTACATTGACCAAAACAGCTTTATTCATAAACCAATAAGAGAAACATATATCCACAGCATACAGAAGGACATCTCCCATCAGAGTTCAGCTAAGCATTTTCTAACTGTAGGATGGCATGAAAGAATTCTGTAGAAATGTTACTTCACATTGTGAATTGTGATCTTTTCTGGGCTTCCATGTATGCAATGAAACTCTCTGGTGATGCTAAGCAGGGAAAGTATGCCACAATCCCAAAGGCTTTGAACACTATGTAAATAGATGCTGCTGTATTGTTGAATGGGTGTCAAGAGTTCTTTGGACACAGGTGTTCGATGAAGTGCATGAATCAATCAATACTTTACTGTGAAGCAGACCCTCTGCTAGGTGGATTTTTCATCTATCAGTGTCCTAACATGTTCCAAATAGCCAGGCCCAAGCATAATATTTAATGTTAGGAACATTACACTTTACAACATTTTCCAATCTCAGTGGGTTTGGCAAGCACACAGCTTCATCTTAAGGCAAGGAATCCCTGTACAAAGCACCTGTAGATAACATGATAATGGCTTCTAGTTTCATCAGCAGGAAAATCCAGCACCATCCCAATCCCTCAGGTCCTTTCTGATTTAGTTATTGGTGTTTAGAGTAAAACCAGTGATGTGTACAGATTTTGGAGTACAGATTTGAGTCTTCAGGACAGCCCACAGGAAAGGGCACAAGAGCCAGGATAAAAGAATTGATCATTGCCCCTATTCTCCTAGGAATGTATACAGGAGGCATGGATCTGGGATTTAAGGACACACCAAAAAGATGGTAGAAATACACATCTGGCTATCTGTAATTATTGGGCCAACATCAGCCGACTACTTTCCAGATACCTGGTTGTGTGGAGGACATATTTGCCAAATTGGTGAGTCTCAGTTCACTTGATGTCTTCATACCACCTATTCTAAGATAAGCGCTTCCCTTATAAAATCTTGACTTTATGCATACCGACAGACTATGTTTGAGTAAAAAATATTTATTTGATGAGAGACCCACAGTCAAACATTAGGCCCAGCTTAGAGAATCATATGGAAAAAGGGCAGGAAGGACTATAGTAACCAGAGAGGCCAAGAATACCCAGAAGAAAACCCACAGAACTAACTAGACTGGGCTCATAGGGGCTCACAGAGACTGAAACAACTAGGGAGTCTGCATGGGACTGAGCAAGCCCCTCTGAATATATGTTGCAGCTGTGTAATATGATGATCTCGTGAGACTACTAACCAGGAGAACAGGTGCTGTCTCTAACTCTTGATGCCTGCTTTAGATACCTACTCCTCCTACTGGATTGCCACATCCAGCCTTAACAGAAGAGAAGTAGCCTAGCATCACTGCAGCTTGATATACCATGACTGGTTGATGTTCATGAGAGACCCACATGTATCTGAAGAGAAGAGTGAAAAAGGAGTGGATGTGGGGAGGGGTTAAGGGAGGTATGGAGGAGAAATTGGGAGGAAGGGAATGAGGGGAACTTTGGTTGGGATGTAAAAACGAAGACATAAATTAAACACATACATATATATATACATATATATATATGTATATATATATATTTGTATATATGTTAATAAAATCTATAAAAAGAAAGAAAAATATTTATTTGCTGAATTCCTCATACCCTGTTCTTTCCTTTAACAATTACTTTGAAGAATCATGAGTACTATGAAAAATAAAATATCTAATATAGGGTAAAACTACCTACCATAACAATAGATGGATAAACATAATGAAATAAGTGAATTTAGAATGAAAAATACATCCTTAGTTTAAGAATGTTGTGTGAATGGTATTTTTTATTGGGTTGGCTAGTTAGACATATCTTTATAGACTATTATTGATCTTTCCTACTATTCAGAATAAATAAATATTAAAGATCTTTTGGATCCCATCTCAAACCTAAATATGGAGTTGAGTGTTGTATCTATATTCAAACTAAAATTGAGATGATATTTTAGAGCCTCACCTAAAAACAGAACTTGATATTAAATCAGTCTAAGAGATTTTATTCATTAAAGACAAAATACATTAAAGCTGAATGATGATATGATTGTACAACACTTAGCAGATCCTAAGGCAGCATTGGTATTCTGTTGCCAAAGACTAATTTCATTTCCTATTGTGAATTCCTTTCTTACCATATGGAAAGTCAGGCAGACTAAGAATTCTCAACATTGTGTTTGTTAAGGGTCCATGTGGTGTTGTGAATCTGGTCAATACCATTGAGCTTCACATCATATTGAGTGACAGTACAAAAATATTTCTTAATTTAATGCTCAAAGAGCAGAAAATCAACTATCCTAGGAAGGATGGAGCCCGACATTTAATCACTCCCAAGTCAATATTACTCTGAATCATTTGCTAAATAAGTAGAACATAATGCCCAGCTTCTAGCTGAAGAGAGATATGGTCCAAATTAAAAAGTCAGATTAAAAGATAGACATATCCGGGTACATAATCATGAACTAGAAATTGTTTGTGCTTGGCTTCAACATCCTGAAAGTTTTGAAACAAAGTATTTATCATTATGTCTTTTAAATTTTTATTTGATTTGATATATTATTAGTTTGTGTGCTTTGAGAGATGCATGTGTGTGTCACAGTGCACACAGTGTAAAAATCATAGAGCAATTCAATGTAGTTGGTTCTAGTTTCCTTTTATTGGGTTCTAGGAATTGAACTCAAGTTTTTTAAGCTTAGACAGCAAGCACTTTACCAGCAGAACCACCTTGACAGTCCCATTGGTCATTTTGTCTCATGTTTAGTTACAACCAAGTGATTTTTCATTTATAAACACTTCCACTTCAGGGTTCAATTCTTCTGAACAAGTAGAACCTCAGAAGGAAATGCCTGGAGGCTCCTTACTGGAACCCCTGTCAGAACCTGGATTGAACCTGCAGCCCATGCTGTCACAACCATCATGTAGTTCAGAAAATCTCTGAGCAAACTTCATAATTTGAAGCTAAATAAAGGACTAGTGGAGAAAGTCTCAGAGTTCAATTTTATATTTAATATGCAGTTTTCTATTGCTTCCTCCCACTCAAAGCAGGTTTTCTGGGTCCTTGTGTAAGTACTGGGAGAATCTAAAGTGATTCCCTTCTATATTTCTGTAGATATTAATGTAGTTTTTTTGTAATTAGGATCAAGAATCTAGATTGTGCTGATAGAAATTAAACTTAACAACAGTGAAGGTCAGGATTGAGAAAATGCCCTACAGTGTTAGGGCTGGGCCTAAATTACACAAGTAGCCTTAGAAGAAACAGCTAAAGCAAGAAAGGCATCTAAATGAAATCAATGTGAAGACAGAGGTACAGATGTGCACTAAGAACCACCAAAAAGTAGAAAAGTTATATAAAAATATCCCCTTGGGCCTTTGGGTGGCCCCTGGCTATGCCAACTTCTTGAAATCAGAGCTTTTGACATCTAGAACTGTTAGGACTATGTATTTTGCTCTTTTTGTAATAGTTTGTTAAGGCGGTGCTAGGAAGCAACAAGTGAGCTCGCAGCCTGATATGTCTTGTATTTGAGAATCTGAGTCCAGATACTCAATTCTCAACATCTCTCATAGCTAGGACATGGGACCAAAGTCAAGAGATACAAAAGGAATCCACTATCTTTTCTTTTTAAATTGGAAACATGCAGTAATATTTATTTTATGCCTGGCTTATTTCACATAACATAATGTCCTTCAGGTTTATCCATGTCACAAATGACAGGATTTCATTCATTTTTTGTCTTTCTTTTTTATTTTTTTATAATTATTTATTTGAATTAGAAAGATTATTTTACATGTCAATTCCAGTTCCTTCTCCCTCCCCTCCTCCCCTGCCCCCTCAACTAACATCCTACCTATCCCATACCCTTTCTGCTCCCCCAGGGAGGGTGAAGCCTTCAATAGGGGGGTCTTCAGAGTCTGTCATATCCTTTGGGATAGGGCGTAGGCCTACTCCCTTGTGTCTAGGCTCAGGGAGTATCTCTCCATGTGGGATGGGCTCCCAAAGTCCATTACTATACTAGGGATAAGTACTGATACACTACAAAGGGCCCCATAGATTTCTGAGGTCTTCTCACTGACACCCACATTCAGGGGGTCTGGGTCAGTCCCATGCTGGTTTCCCAGCTATCAATCTGGGGACCAAGAACTCCTGCTTGTTCATGTCAGCATTTCTGTGGGTTTCACTAGCCTGGTATGGACCACTTTGCTCTTCAGTCCTCCTTCTCTGCAACTGGGTTCCAGTTCAGTTCAAGGTTTAGCTGTGGGTGTCTGCTTCTACTTCCACCAGCTGCTGGATGAAGGCTATAGGATGGCATATAAGTTAGGCATCAATCTCATTATCAGGGAAGGGCACTTATGGTAGCCTCTCCTCTGTTGCTTAGATTGTTAGCTGGTGTCATCTTTGTAGCTCTCCAGAATTTCCCTAGTGCCTGATTTCTCTTTAAACCTATAATGTCTCCCTCTATTTTAGTATCTCTTATCTTGCTCTCTTCTGTTCTTCCCCCAACTCAACCTCCCTGCCCCATAATGTCCTCCTCACCCCTCCTCTTCTCCACTTCTCATTCTCCTAGTTCCCTCTCCCCTCCCCCATGCTCCCAATTTTCTCAGGAGACCTTGTCCCTTTCCCCTTCTCCAGGGGATCATGTATGTCTCTCTTAGGGGCCTCCTTGTTCCCTAGATTCTCTGTCAGTATGGATTGTAGGCTGGTAATCCTTTATTTTATGTCTAAAATCCACATATGAGTGAGTACATACCGTGTTTGTCTTTTTGTGATTGGGTTACCTCACTCAAAATGGTTTCTTCTAGTTCCATCCATTTGCCTGTGAATTTCAAGTTTCCATTGTTTTTTCCCCACTAAATAGTACTCCGTTGTGTAAATGTACCACATTTTCTCTATCCATTCTTCAGTTGAGTGGCATCTAGGTTGCTTGCCAACTCATACAGCCACTTTGGAAATCAGTATGGCGATCCATCAGGAAAATGGGAATCAGTCTACCACAAGATCCAGCAATTCCACTCTTAGGCATATACCCCCAAAGCACATTCATACAACAAGACATCTGTTCAACAATGTTCATTGCAGCATTATTTGGAATCCACTTTCTATAGCTGTGTAACAATGACTCCACACTCAGAAGATTTACATAAGTCAGGCATCTGAAGCCACTGTTAGGTTCTGAAATCTAGATGGTGCTTACCTTGCTGCTACCCAGGGCTGTGACTTCAAAAGGATACTAGAAAATGATCAATCATCATGTCATGTGCTAGTAGGCAGCACTCATTTCTTAAATATGTCTTTCCCCTAAAAATAGTTGTTACAATCTCAGGGAACATAACCATGCATACAAACTTGCAAATATCCTGCCTCTTTCATCTCTCTAGTAAATCTGAGTTCCTGCTCTGTGGGGAGGAGATTATACAGAAACATACAGAGATTTTACAGGTGCAGAGAATTGCAGATGACTCTAGAGAATGTCCACATCACAATTAGACAGATGTCCCCCTGCATGGTGACAGTGAATCAGCAAGGTTTGGAACCATTAGGGGGTCTTATCTGCAAAGGCAAATATGCCATCTGTGGGTCAGCATTGTCTGGAAGCTGAAATATGGTGCTTCAGTCAATGGGTAGTGCCTAATGGGTTCTAACTAAAGCAATGCTACAGAAAACTTTGGCTAAGCTTTTGGCTGAAAACCTTCCATATTGTTTCTTATTTAATCCACTTTTTGTTTCAGGATTTCTGATGACTCTCCTAGCCAACTGAAGCCTTTTCAATGAATACATTATAATCTGTAATCAACTAGACTTGGCTTTCTATTGTACATAATCAAGAATTCTGAACAATACTTAGAAAAACTGAAGTTTTTTTCTAGGATTCTAACCTGTGAGTGACACCTGTCCTGTCTACCACTGTGATTGACAATAGAGGCAGGAATAAAATGAACTTGGATGCAAACAATAGCATAAGGGACATAAAATACTTCTTTCTTTTTCCCTCCAGAAATACCTGACTGTTACGATAAATCTTTCCGCCACCCGCTTGAGTTCTGCCTGCCATGCGAATGGCCAAATAATACAGAGACTTATATTAGGTACAAATGCTGCTTGGCCAACTAGTATTTCTCATCTGCTAGCTCAGTCTTAATTATCATAAATCTATATATTTTATAAGACTTATCTTATCGGATGCCTTCCGTTGGAGCCCTTATCCCCAGGATAAGGTGGTTCCGAGCAGAGAGCAGGAGGAAGAGCAAAGGGGAAAAGGAACCACTTCCTGCTTGTCTTTGCTTAAATGAGTCTCCCTGCTATGTCACTTCCTGCCTGGATCACCACTTCTTTACTACATTTCCCAGAATCCTCCTTGACTCCTAGTCTGGTCTAACTTTCTGCCTCATTGGCCAAACAGTACTTTATTCAACAACCAATAAGATGAACATACACAGAAGTACATTCCCCATCACCTGACTCCTCATTGAACTAAGGGCTCCAGCCACAGGCTTCTATAGTATCTCTCCCTCAGATAGTGATTATGTTCTGAGACTCATTTATTTATTAAATAAGACAAAATCCCCCAAACCACGTGCAAACTAGTCTCTCATGTCCACAGATCTTTTTCAAATTGTATTCTGAGTGTAATGCTTTCAAAATCCATTCACAGCTAAATGTTTTAATTTTGATAGTTATTCAGTGTTAGGAAATCCCCTAAATAATGTTCATAACCTGATAGAACTGACATATTATAAGATGAAATTACTTTTGTTTGTGTGTGCATGAAAGACTATGGTGATTCAAATAAGAGGCAGGTGTATGTGTGCATATGGAGGCCAGACCAGGACTTCAGGCATATTCCTACAGTATCTCCTCCTGCCCCATTTCTTTGAAACAAGTCTTACTGCACAGGAAGCATGCTGTTTCATCTGGAATCATCTCAGCAAGCTCTCCAGATGCTTCTACAAATATTTGGGTCACAGGCACAAGTATCCCTGCTTAGTTTTTGATGTAGGTGCTAAGGATTTGAACTCGGGACCTCATGCTTGCAGAGTAAGATATCTTGACCACTCAGCCATCTCCTGAGTGCCTACAATGAAATTCTTTCTGAATGCTTTAGTTCAATGCATCTGTTTTGTTGCTACAGTTTTATTTCAGATTTATATATTCTCTCTGCTTCCTTCGTGTATTCTTTGTTGTTTCTGATTTGGACAACCAAGCTGCCCCATGTGGCATAGCCCATGTTAGCATTCCTCTGTCCTCAAATAAGTACTTTCTATCTGTACAATTTCCAAATGCTGCATATTCTTCATGATACCCCCAAAATATGATGTCTTCTACAACTTTTACCATCCACTGTAAGATATAATATAATAATTTATGGCGTGATGATGTGGGATATCTTTCTGTATGCTGTGGATATGTTTTATTACCATTGGTTAGTAAAGAAACTGATTTGACCAATAACCAGGCAGAACAGAGCCAGGCAGGAAACATAAGCAGTGATACAGGGAGGAAGAAGGTGGAGTAAGGGAGATGCCAGCAGTCACCAGGGAAGCAAGATGTGAAGTAACATGCCACAAGCCTAGTGGTACAATATAGAATAATAGAAATGGGTTAACTTAAATTATAAAAGCAAGTTCGGAATAAACCTGAGCTAATAGACCAAACAGTTTGTAATTAATATTAAGACTCTGAGTGGTTATTTTAAAAGTGGCTATGGGACCAGGTGGGATGAGAAACCTCCAGCTATACCATGGTACATATGTTATATATCTTTAAGTATAATATATGTTCTCAGAGTTGCTAATAACTGTTATCTTCATGCTTTCTGAGTCTCTCTGTCTCTGTCTCTCTCACTCAGCCTCTCTCTCTCTCTCTCTCTCTCTCTCTCTCTCTCTCTCTCTCTTTCATACACACACATATCTTTCAGTGAAGAAAATTATAAAAAAAAAAATCCATTGAAGTTGACCTTGTCTCAGCATGATAATAATATCCCAATGATTAATATCAGTTTCTTTTAATTTCTTCATGAAAGTAACCTCATACTCCTTATCTACATATGATACTAAAGGATTGTGTATGTAATCACAATGTTACATATTGTGATATATAAACAATGTTACTTTTGAAACAATATAGAAAAATATTTAAATTAAAGTCTTGTCAAACTGTTCATCTTCCTCAGTCTGCGGTGTTGCATACCAGTATGTCTTATTTTATTCCACTTAGCTTCCAGGAAAACTCAGGCCTGAGAGGGACCATGAGACCATCTGCTCAATGATGTCAGTTGTTCAGAGCCACTGTATTTAACTTCCTCTGCAAAACACTGAGATCTCTCTTTGGGCTAGCACAGTTGCTTCTCCATTGCTCTGCCCTGGGGGATCCAGAGACACAGCAAAGGAGAGAGTTCCTTGATGAATGAAAGGGACACAAATCACGGAAAAAGCATAAAACCACAAGCACAAGCCGCCGAAATGGGAGTCATTTATTATAATGTAAACAAGTCTATTGCAACTCAGTGCCTTAACTTTCTTTTTCATATAGAAAATCAAAAATGTGTAGTAGTCCAGATTTCCCATCATTTCTTTTTCTTGCTTACATATCTTATATCACACCTTATTCTCCAATAGTTTAGAGTATACACCATAATTTATGCTCACATGAAAGGAACATAGAATCATTGATGGGTGTCACTACCAATTATAATTATAATTTTTACTAAGTAAAAATATAGGGATAAAATAAAACAAATTTCTTTGGTAAAGAAGTGAAGGATTTACCTCACATTAAGTGTACAATGCTGTGAACACTTTAGCCTCAAAGTCCTATGGACATATGTTGCTGCTTTTAAGACTTATTCAAAAAATAAAGATAAGGTGATAAATTAAACTAACTTAAAAGTTTGGATTTTAGGATATTATTATAAAAGTAAATGATTCTAGGTTGAAAATAAAAATTTATATTATAAAAAAATAAAAATTTTTATTGGAAGAGAATGTTTGTAAAGAAAACTTATATTAATATATAAACACATCATTATTCCTTTCCAAAGAAATATACAAAATGTATCATATGCTATCTAAAATTTCAATGAATTATTTTTCTGTTTTAGAATATCTAAATTTTAAAAATAAGTAAGCTGCTTTTGAACACAAATTCAAGCAATAAAAGGCAACTTGGTTTTAAAATGACTTTTATATTAACAATCTGATTTCTGATGGGACTAAAGCAATTTAATGTAATAACCATTTTCTGTTGAAGGTCACAGCAGGAATCTTATTCAAGAAAAAGTTGCTTGTCGTGGTTCAGATCTTAAATGTTCCCAAAGACCATGTCATACAGCCTTAGTCACCAGCCAGTGTTGCTCCTGGGAGACTCTGCAACCTTGAAGAAGTGGGAATTAGTGGAAAGAAGTAAGATTTCGAGGGTGTGCCCTTGGAGGTGGAAACCACGCTCAGCCCTTCCTTTCTTGCTTCCAAGCTGCCATTAAGTTGGTCAACAGCGTCTTTTGTTGTTGTTGTTGTTGTTCAAGTTAGGGAACAAGCTTGTTTCACACCTAAGTCCCTTCTCCCTCTCCTTCCCGTCACCCCCAACCTACCCCCCACTCCATCCACCCACCACTCCCCAGGCAGGGTAGGGCCCTCAACGGGGGCTCTGCAAAGTCCACCAAATCTTCCTGTGCTGGGCCTGGGCCCTTCCCCATGTGTCCAGGGCCAGAGTGTAACCCTTCACATGGGATGGGCTCTCAAAGTCCCTTCTTACACCAGGGAAAAATACTAATCCACCACCAGAGGCTCCCTGGAGTGCAGAGGCCTCCTTATTGACATCCATATTCAGGGGTCTGGATCAGTCTTGTACTGGCTTCCCCGACAGCATCTGGGGTAGATGTGCTCTCCCTTGTTCAGGCCAACTGTTTCTCCAACCTGGTACAGACCCCTTCGCTCTTCAATCCTCCCTCTCTTCAACTAAATTCCCGATTTCAGCTCAGTGTATATCTGTGGATATCTGTCTCTGCTTCCATCAGCCACTGGATGAGGTCTCTAGGATGGCATACAGAGAAGTCATCAATCTCATTTTAGGGGAAGGGCTTTTAGGTTATCTTCTCCACCATTGCCTGGATTGTCAGACCATGTCATCCTTGTAGGTCTCTGGAGATCTCCCTGGTTCCAGATCTCTTCTCGGACCTATAGTGGCTCCCTCTGATATGGTATCTCTCATCCTGCTCTCTCTCCTCTATTCTTCCCCCAACTCAATATTTCTGCCCCTCCATTTCCTCTCCTCTACTCCTCTTCTCTTGCTCTTATTGTAGCAGCTCCCTCCCCCTCCCCTCATACTCCCAATTAATTCAGGAGTTCATGCCACTTCCATTCCTGGGGACCATTTATGCCTTAGAGTCCTTCATGTTTCCTAGTTTCTTTGATGAAGAGGATTATAGGCTAGTAATCCTTTGCTCTATGTCTAAAATTCATATATGAGTGAGTACATACCATGTTTGTCTTTTTATGACTGGGTTACCTCTCTCAGGATGGTTTCTTCTAGTTCCATCCATTTGTCTGCGAATTTCAAGATTCCATTGCTTTTTCCTGCAGAGTAGTAATCCATTGTATAAATGTACCACATTTTCTGTATCCATTCTTCAGTTGACGGGCATCTAGGTTGCTTCCAGGTTCTGGCTATTACAAACAATGCTGCTGAGAACATGGTTGAACATATGTCCTTGTTGTATGAACATGCACTATTTGGATATATACCCAAGAGAGGAATGGCTGGATCTTAAGATAGACTGATTCCCATTTTCTGAGCAACCACCATACTGATTTCCAGAGTGGTCTTAAAAGTTCGCACTCCCACCAGCAATGGAGGTGTTAAGATAAATCTTTCCTTTTTTTTTTAAATGCAGTGTAAATCTTTAGAGGTTTTTCTTTATCAGGATCTGTCTTTATCATCTTGGGAGTGCCGAGTCTAAACTCCAGAAGCGCCAGGACGGCGCAAGCATATGGAAGCTGCTCCAATACCTCTCAGCCACCCGAAAGGGCAGGCTGTGGTGGCAGGTTTCCCTCTTTCTCTGGGAACCTTGGGGGCATGGAGTCATCCCGCTCACTGACACCATTCTGTTGAAAAGGAAAAACCTCTCAACAAGGAGAAATGACAGGTATTCTACTAAGATATATCTTATAAACTAAATAGAAACCCCCAAAGGAAAGGGAAGTGTTTTGCTTTTATCTTCACAGGAAAACTCATCTCCAGAAGGCAAAGGACACTGCATGGGTAGATGCTTAAGAAGAAAAGGTAGCTATAACCATCAAACAAAAGGAATGTGCCAAATGGTAAACTTTACAGCTGTCTCTCCGATAACTCTATTTCTCTTTATTTCCTAGTCCCTATTCAATTAAACCAATGCTGGATTTAGAGGTGGATTTGGCTTTCCTCCTCTAAAATCCAAGCACGTTATTTAACAAAACTTTAAGAGTTTCTGTATTGTATCAAGAAGCCAATTGATGTAATACATAATAAAAGAATAATTTGGGGACTGTCTTTGTCTTTTCTTGGATCTTTCTCTCAAGGTGTACCCCCTCTCATAATTGTTATGCTCTCATGGTTGCATGCCCCAGCATGTGTACATACACAAGCAAACATTTCTCTGCTAACTGTTTATGTTTGAGTCCCACACAGCAAATGAAGACCTGCCTGAAAGCAATCCCTGGACACCCTGGAAAGAAAATGGGCCACACCTCCTCGACTGCACTGGATCCAACTTGCTCCATTTCAACTGACACTCCGGCCAGAGGTTCGGGTACTGACTTCAATCAAGTTGAGGATTTCAAGCGAGATCTTCAATCAAGCGAATCCCATCTAACATGGACTGGATACAATCCATTCAAGACTTTCACTATATTAACATTTTCTTCCTACAGGACCCCACAAGGATGTCATCGTCCCATTTCAGCAGGAAGTAATTTGGAGAATGCTACATCCCCTTTCCCCATTGTTGTCATTTAGGATAGTATATATACCTAGTTAGGGATAGCTTCTTATTGTTTATGGTTGGGATTAGAAGGAGGTGTTCAGGCTTGGGCACTTCTTTCAGATGACTTTAGGTTTTAGTTAAAATAGATAGTTAGGATGTGACATAAGCAGATTGTTGTGTCTTCTTATATTTCACCTTTATGATTGTTAATTTTGGATACTTTACACTGTTAAGTTTAATCCGCTTTTAAACTAAAAGGGGAATTGTAGGGGAACCTTAGCCATGCCTGCTTAGGAGCTGGCTACAGGTCTGCCTGACCACGCCTTCGAGGGCATGGTCTGGGTGATGTAGAGTAAGAGTTTGAGTTGGCTGAGTTTCGATTTCAGTTTTGTCACCCCCTTTTGGCTTTCGTACAGACCGCTGCCACACCAGCTGGCTAGGTCGCTCTCTAAGTAAGGCTTTTCCCTATTAATTGCTCTTATATTTCTACTTGGTTCCGTATTGGTAATTTCCCACTATATGGAGGAGTGTTCCTTTTTCTCCACATCCTCTCCAGCATAGATTGTCATTGGTATTTTTGATTTTAACCATTCTGACAGGTGTGAGACCAATGGAAACGAATTGAAAACCCTGACATTAACCCACGCACCTATGAACACCTTATTTTTGACAAAGGTGCTAAATCTATACAATGGAAAAAAGATAGCATTTCCAACAAATGGTGCTGGCACAATTGGATTCGGACATGCAGAAGATTGCAGATAGATCCATACCTGTCACCATGCACAAAACTTAAGTGCAAATGGATCAAAGATCTCAACATAAATCCAGCCACACTGAATCTTCTAGAAGAGAAAGTGGGAATTACCCTTTAACAAATTGGCACAGGAGACCGCTTCCTGAGCATCATGCCAGTAGCACAGACATTGAGGTCTGCAATTAATAAATGAGACCTCCTGAAACTGAGAAGCTTCTGCAAGGCAAGGGACACAGTCAGTAGGACAAAACTACCACCCACAGAATGGGAAAAGATCTTCACTGATCCCACATCTGACAGAAGGCTGATTTCCAAAATATATAAGGAGCTCAAGAAGCTAGCCACCAAAACACCAAACAATGAAAATAAAAAGTGGGTTGCAGAACTAAATAGAGAATTCTCAACAGAGGAATCTGAAATGTCTAAAAGACACTTAAGAAAGAGCTCAAAATCCTTGGCCATCAGAGAAATGCAACTCAAAACAACTCTGAGGTCAACAGCTTCTTTATATCCCCTGTTTGCCACAATGTTCATTTTACCACAGGTTCAAAGAAACACAGCTAACACCTGACCCTGAAACTGGGGCCAAAATAGACTTCTCCTCTTTTTAAGATGGCCTTCTTCTTTTTAATAACAGAGATAAAAACATAACACAAGCTAGGTGGTGGTGGCTCACACCTTTAATCCTAGAACTTAGGAGACAGAGGCAAGCATATTGCTAAATTTGAGGCCAGCCTGAACTGCAGAGTGAGCTCCACGACATCCACGTGTTGTAATAAAACCCTGGAATTAGAAAAAAACCACTTATCAGTAAGTACCCACCATTTTTGTCTTTCTGAGTCTAAGTTACCTCACTCAGGATGATTTTTTTTTCTAGTTCCATCCATTTGCCTTCAACACTCCTGATGTCATTGTCTTTAACAGTTGAGTAATTCTCCATTGTGTAAATGTACCACATTTTCTTTATCCATTATTCAGTTGAGGGACATCTAGGGTGTTTTCAGGTTCTGGCTATTATGAATAATGCTGCTATGAACACAGTTGAGCAAGTGTCCTTGTGGTATGATTGATCATCCTTTGGGTATATGCCAGGATCATCCTGGGAAGAGAAAATAGATGATATCTCCTGGGTAAACTGGGGACAGGGGGTGGGAGGATGGGCTGCAGGTAAGGAGGAGGGGATGGGAGATGAAAACAAAAGGGAATGGGGTGGTCATGTTGTGGGAGGGAAGGTGTGGGACATCAGTGAAAGAGATATCTTGATAAGAGGGAGCCATTGTGAGGTTAGGGAGAAACTTGGTGCTAGGGGAATTCCCAGGAATCCACAAGAATGACCCCAGCTAAGAGTCCTAGCAATAGTGGAGAGGGTGCCTGAACTGGCCTTGCCATGTAATCAGATTGGTGATGACCCTGCTATGGTAGAATGTTTATCTAGTAACTAATGGAAGCAAACACAGATTTCCACATCCAAGCACCAGGCCGAATTCTGAGAATCCACTTGAAGGAGGAAAGATTATATGAGCAAGAGGGGAATCAAGATCATGATGCAGAAACCTGCAGTGACAGCTGATACAAGATCAAGGAAGCTCATGGACTGGAGACCAACAGCTAGGGACCATTCACGGAACCGAGCTAGGCCCTCTGCATGTGGGCAACAGATGTGTAGCTTGCTCTGTTTGTGAGACCCCTGGGAGTAGGACCAGGATCTATCCATGGTGCATGAGCTGGCTTTTTGGAGCCCATTTCTTATGGTGGGATGCCTTGCTCAGCCTCAATGCAAGGAGGAGGGGCTTGGTCCTACCTCAACTAAATGTGTCAGGCTTTGTTGACTCCCCTTAGGAGGCTTTCTGAGAAGTTGATGAGAAAGAGGGGTGGTTTGGAGGAGATGGAGGGAGCAGGAGGAGAGGATGGATAGGGAACTATAGTTGGTATGTAAAATGAATAAAATCTTTAAAAAATAAAATGCATGGGAGGATAAAAAAGAAACAAGAAAAGTATGTTTTACACCTGAGCACCTGAAGACATCTAGGATCATTTGGGTGCTTCCTAACTGCTAACCTTGATTCTCTTAATAAAAATTTTGAAGACAAGTAGTTGATTATGGCATCAAAACTACTGTATCTTCTCATAATCCTCATGCCTGTGGCTTCTTCCTCCTTTAATCACCCTGTGATAGAATATCTTTCACCCCATTTTTTACTCCCATATTTTATCTATACTCTTTCCTCTGTGATTTTATTATGATACTCAACTTTTTAAAAACTGGCAAGCTTAACGTGTACAGCCACTTTGGAAATCAGTATGGTGACTCCTCAAGAAAATGGGAATGAGCTGGAGTTACAGACAGTTGCAAGCTGCCATGTGGTTGCTGGGAATTGAACCCGGGTCCTCTGGAAGAGCAGCCAGTGCTGTTGGGGGCCTTACCCTGCCTGGGGAGTGGTGGGTGGATGGGGCGGGGGGTAGGTTGGAGGTGGGGGAGAAGGAATGGGGGTGAGGGGAGGGAGAGGGAATGGGGACTTACATGTGAAACAAGCCTGTTCCCTAACCTGAATTAATAATAATAATAAAAAGAGAAAAATAAAGAAAATGGGAATGAGTCTACCACAAGATCCAGCAATTTCATTTTTAGGAACATACCCCAAAGAAGCACATTCATACAACAAGGACATCTGTTCAACGATGTTCATAGCAGCACTATTTGTAATAGCCAGAAAATGGATGCAGCCCAGATGCCCCTCAACCAAAGAATGGATAGAGAAAATGTGGTACATTTACACAAAGGAGTACTACTCAGCAGGAAAAAAACAATGGAATCTTGAAATTTGCAGGAAAATTGATGGAACTAGAAGAAACCATTCTGAGAGAGGTAACCCAATCACAAAAAGACAAACATGGCATGTACTCACTCATATGTGGATTTTAGACATAGAGTAAAGGATTACCAGCCTACAATCCACACTGCCAGAGAAGCTAGTAAACAAGGAGGACCCTAAGAGTGACATACATGGTCCCCTGGAGAAGGAGAAAGGGTCAAGATCCCTTGAGCCAATTGAGAGCATGGGAAGAGGGGGGAGGGAGCTAGGAGAATGAGAAGGGAAGAAGAGGAGGGATGCAGAGGTCATGAGGGAGCAGAAAGTTTGAGTCAGGGGAAGAATAGAAGAAAGGGTATGTGATAGGTAGGGTTTATTTAGGGTGGGTGGTAGGGGAGGACGGGAGGGAGAAGGGAACTGGGATTGGCATGTAAAACAATCTTGTTTCGAATTCAAATAAAAAATCTGAAAAGAAAAAAATAAACAAGACCACATATTCAAAAAATGGCAAGCTTTTGACTTCTAGCAATTCTTACATTTCTTAAGCCACTTAAATTTATTTTTTCCTACTTTAAGTTCTTAGTAGTTACAAATCACAAGTACTTCTTTATATGGTGATATACTTTTTATTTTATAGTACTGCATTTACAGAGCATGGTGCCTTTTTCTTATTTATTCAGAAGCTTTTGAAATCTGTTGTAAATGCAAAGCATTTCTTCTGACAGAATAAAGCTTTGGAGCAACATGGGATGGCAGAGGGACAGTGTACACTGAAATATTCTTTCTTACACTACTGAGAGATTTGCCTTCTTGCCCTTGTATGTCTCTCCTTTTCTCATCTGTTTTATCCCTCCTGTTTTCCAAAGTCCTAATACTTCTTTTCCACTTAGATTCAGATTTCAGTATATCTCTCTCTCTCTCTCTCTCTTTTTTTTATCCTACAGCAAGTACAGAGAGGCCAGAAGCAGTTCACATTCTCACCCAAAGTAAACTACAAAGACATTTGTTAAGTGAAAGATCACCTGAAGAGAAATCATGCCATTTTCACAAGTAAAGTTCTCAGTATTATTATTCTAATATAATATATTATAGTGTATTTTTAAAATGTATATCATAAATGCTCTGGACTTCATCCTATATATCCACTTGCCTCATTTGGATGCTTTATGTTCAAGGACCAACGTTTTAATCCTCAATTCTTAAACTCATATAAGGGAGGCACATGACTTAAGAGGAACTAAGCTGAGTGCCCTCTGCACAGATAAGGTACAACTGTTGCTGATTATTTGATAATGTAGGAATGAAGCCCGAGTATCATGGACTTGTCGATGAAGCTCTCTGTAAGATATGCACAGTAACAGTGATGCTTTCCTTCTGAGAGTATTTGTGGATTATATGGGGAAATAGTGCATGCAAGGGGTAGAAACAGCAAACTTAGAGTGACTATGCTAGCATTCAAATCCAGTCACTGGAGCTGAGCTGTTTATTCAACTTAAGTAATTAACATCTAAGACAGCTCTTCTGATATTTCTGTCTCTTGTAAAGAGAGAGAGAGAGAGAGAGAGAGAGAGAGAGAGAGAGAGAGAGAGAGAGAGAGAGAAGACAAAGGTCTACCTTCCCTCACAAAACTGAAAGTATTAAAAAGATGTGTGAAAATCATTTAGTAGTTTATACACTCCTCTGTGAAATCCAAATCAGCAAAACCAAAGAACCCTGGTCTGTCCAGATACCACCCCTATCCTGCATAATTCCTTCAGATATTTGGTCAGTTATGGCCTTTAAATATCTTTCAAATCTTTTCCCTCCTGGGTTCAGTTTGACCATCAACATCTCTCACCAAGATGTGATATGTGCTATAATTCATTTTAACTTGTCTCCTGCCACCCACTTTGTTTATTTCCCTACTTATCACCACCCAAGGTTCATATCTGAGCTTTGGGGAGGAGTTTTCATATCCAAACCACAGCAGTCATCACTGGGCTTTACACAGAGGCTATATTGCAAACAAAACTCACAAAAAAGCTGATCCCAAGATTTTGCAGGTTAAAATGAGGACGTGCTAAGTTCAGCTCTCCAGCTGTCTGCCTGCTAATCCTGCTTACTTCCCACAGCCAGGCCAGAGCCTTGCAGTAGAAGGGGTAGCAAGTCACTCCCCGTTTCTGTCTCCCAAACACTGACTCACTGCAATAGCTGTTTTCAGAACCATCACAGAATTAGTCTTTAAGACAATTTATTAAGTACAGAGAAGTAGCAGGATTTAGAAGCAAAGTACCTACCATTAATTAAGGTTTCTATATGAGCCCCAAATATATTAGAATCTTAAAAACCTGCATTTACAAAGTTTCAGGTTCAGGTCCAGAACCAGAAGGAAAAACAGTAATAGGAAAGAAATGAAGGTAAAATTACCTCTAAGCATTTTTTTTTTGCCTAATTAAGGTAACTATGGTTGTGATTCAGTTATGGAAAGTGATGTTGCCTATAACTGGTTATCTGGCCTTTCTAACATATATTAGACACAACTCATTAGGCAGATTGACTTCTATAAGGAGAAAAATGATTGTAAATATGAATTTTATTAGAAATTTTACAGTGACTTTTTAAAAGTTGCCCTATTCACCTTCTCCTGGGCTGTGATGTGCATACATCAATGCTAAGGGTTCTGTATGCATGTCAGAGTCTCAGGAAGCTCCATATAGCATGGTTGACTTCTTCTCAAATGTACAGTTCTTAATAAAAAGTGACTCTTCTGGAATATCTGCTAATTGTAGCACTACAAGGCAGCCTGCTATGTATGCATTTTCAAGCTTAGCTTTGAAAGTTTGTTGTTCTTTGGCTTGAAATTAGATTATGTACAAGCAGAATGTTTAGGCTCTTTGGATTTACAAATTGAAGGTTTTATTATGTTCTAATTCTAGATATATTAAGAAAATTATTGTTTGGCTCACATAGTGAAATCATATTCCTAGGATATATAGGTGTGATTAGAAACACTTCATTATTCCAGGTAACACGACAGCTTTTGAAAGTGGTATTTATGGCTGGTAATATGTGTGCTCATCATTCTCTATCTGAACTAGCGTTGTTTTAATGCAGAAAGCTACTGTTAGTACAGGCAAGGATAGAACATGCAATAAAAATTAAAAATAAGCCCAGGAAATGAGAGTTCACAATTTCTACCACTACAGCAATTGGTATGACTCACAGAAATGCTAATACAAGGAGAGAGAAAAATAATCAGCACAACTTAACCATGAAGAGAGTAAGTGCCAGGGCTAGGAAAAGACTGCTAAGAAGCTGTGATTTGGCACTTACAATTTCTAATTGGGCTTTCCCACACACTCAACACTTAACCAACTCCAGGTAGCCTGTTATGTACACACAATTATTGGCATTGTGTTAGCTTTAACTTTACATTAATTTAAACCTGGATAGAGAAGAGCTTTCCCACTTAGCTAATGTTACTTTAAGAGAAATTTCTTTAAATAGTCTTAGCCATCTGCCTATAAAAATAACATGAAACTTACTTATTTGTTTTAAAGGTTAAAGTTTCCTAGTAGCAAATTCAGTGACACACATTTAGCCATGGTTACTTGCCTATATTAGTGGTCGATTCCCATCCCATTCCATTGTTCAACTCCATTTTTAAAACTCTATGTTAAAATATAGTCATAGGGGGGAAAACGTGACATCTTCAAAACATACTCCAGCTCTTTTTAGGAGATCTTATCTCCAATATGCACAAGGCAGATCAGAGGCCTGACTTCCAAATAGTTACATACATGTAGTGATATATTGTTTATGATTTAATAAAGCTTGCCTGGGGATCAGAATGCAAAGCTTGCCACACTAGTTAGCCATAGATCCCAGGCAGTGGTGGCACACACCTTTAATCCCAGGACTCAGGAGACAGAGGCAGATGGTTCTCTGTGAGACCAAGACCACGCTAGGCTACATGAGAGCAAATCAGTCTAAAAGAGAAACAGAGCTCACACCTTTAATCTCAGAACTAGAGAGGTATATAAGGAAGAAGCAAAGGATCTCAAGTGAGATTCAGTTCCCAGTCACGGGAGGACAGGATCTCCATGTCATCCTTGGTGGAGGTAAGAGTTACTGGCTGGCTGCTTTGTTTCTCTGATCTAGAGGTTGAACTCCAATATATGTCTCTGGGATTTTATTATTCATACTACACATACACACTTGGCTTCTCTAAGTAATTAAATACATAAAGTCACTGTTGAGAACTCTAAGTAGGAATACTTTTTTTCACTTGAGATGAGCAAATCTCTTGAAGATAAATGCATCTCTTTTTTGGTTTTTCAAGACAGGGGTTCTCTTTATTGTTTTGGAGGCTGTCCTGGTGGAACTCGCTCTGTAGACCAGGCTGGCCTCAAACTCACAGAGATCCTCCTGCCTCTGCCTCCCAAGTGCTGGGATTAAGGCATGTACCACCAATGCCTGGCTGATAAATGCATCTTAATTAGATAAGAAACAAATAAATTCAACTTTTAAAAATGCTTTTAGGAGCTTTATTTTACTTCTACATTTCCCTTTGCTCATGTGTTTGCAGAGCAACTCATACCACTAAACGGTGGCTCCAAAAGTCCTCAGTGGTTGGCTGGACACTCTAGTCTTCAGTACGTAACTGCTGGATGGGCATGGAGGGCACTTGTGCACACCCAGACCTGTCTGACACCTGCAGCTAAGCATCAGTGAATTCAGGGGCTGGTGCCATTCATTCACCCTGGTATTCCTTTAGTAACAGCCTTCTCTACAGCAGCCTGCTCCTCCTTCTCAACCTTCTCAAGCTGTTATCCACCACAACAGACCCACTGAGCGATTCCTTGTTGGGATGGCATGTGAACATAGCACAGAACAATGGTAGGCAGGCTGACATAAAGCACATAATGTGAGGGGCTGGTGTTCAGCCCTGAAATCAGTCACCATTAGAAGCCATGACTCCCTGAAGGCTGCTTGGATCTGGTAACGAAGGTCCCAGGCATGAAGTGGACAGCATTTGGATTTTGCTACAATGGCAGCAGCAAATATCAGAAAGGCTCACTAACCAGTGCTCTCAATGACATCTGTTATAGAAATGACTCCTTCGTATTGGTATGGATTTTGATTTATTGATACAAATTTAAGGTCAATTTGTTATAGGTATATTTATCATCTTGTTTAGGTATTGTTTTTATACATGTCTTTTAAAAATGTAATATATAATAAAATACATATTATAGATAGTAACCTATAATAGTCAAAACTTGGTTATGTTTTCTAGATATACAGAGATATATTTGAGTTGGATAGATAGTCTTCAAGCCTTTCAAAGTCCTACAGAATATGGCATTTAATACAGTTTAGGGTTTTTCATGGCAAAGAGACACAACTGCTCCTGGCAGCACCAATTATGTCAGAAAGGAGGATGAGCATTGAAGAAACTTGATATGGAGTTGCTTTCAATATGGTGAGGCTAGCCATTTGGGCAAGAAACTGTTCTTGCCTGAACTGTTTGACTGTATGCTGTATAAACTGGACATGAAGGACCCACAGGAAAGTGACTGCTGAACTTGCAAGACAGATGGGACAGTCCTGCAGGGTTCCTGCTTTATGGAAGAATCTGCCATACATTGTGCAGGACACAGAGAAAAATGACTGACAAACTGCCATTACAGGTGGACAGTTTAAAATTTCCTGCTTTGTTGAGAAGTCGGCCAGACACTCTTGGTCTGTAGGCCAACATTACAGAAAAACTTTGGGTGACTGTCCAGGCAGTGATATGTCTCTGTCAGTTCTAGAGTTTATATATTATCCTCTGTGGTCTTTGATGGAGTTGAAGACAGATAGTTGTGGTTATGGTTTTCCTTAGTTTTGATAAAAGATAAGTTACATATAAGACTTCAGACTCACATAGATAGGATAGATGAAAGAACATTTTCTTTAAATTTTGCCAAATGTTAATGGACTAAATAATGTTAACTATAATAGTTCTTACCTGGTAACTGTCTTGTTATATATAATTTTACTATGTTAAAGTTAAAAACCTTTCTTTTTTGTTTAGACAGAAAAGAGGAGATGATGAGGGATGTCTTTTTGTATATATGTTTCTCTTATTGGTTGATGAATAAAACACTGTGTGTTCAATAGAGGCAGGAAGATAGGCAGGATTAGGAGATGAGGAGAATTCTGGGAAAGGCAGGCAGAGAGGCTCGAAAAGGACATGACAAGTAGCTGGGGAAGAAGAAACAGTCCACACCCTTCTCCGGTAAGATAAGACCATGTGGAAATACTTAGATTAATAGAAATGTGTTAATAATTAAGAGAGAGATAGCCAGTAAGAGGCCCTAGCCATAGGCTAACAGTTTTGTAATTAATACAGAGTCCCTGTGTTTATTTGGGGCACAGCAGCTGTGGAACCAGGAAAGAAAAACTGGAAAGAAAAACTCCAGCAACAGACATCATACGGACTGACCAGTTTAAAATAAAAGTTAAATAGCGAAGTTTAAAATGTCGACTCTATAAGTGTGAAATTTGTAAGATAAGAACAGATGATTATTATTTTTTTGGTAAATGGATTGAATCCTCTACAAATGGAAGTATATTCCATGAAAGATTTGACCATATTTTGACTTATTATTGCTTATCAATCCCTTCTCCTCTCTGGCCATATGTGATGAGTAACTTGGTTGTCAACCTGACCCATCTGAGAAGAGGGAACATCAGGTGAAATATTGCCTCCCTCAGATAGGCTTGTAGGCATTTACTTGATGGCTAATTATGTAGGAAGGTCCAGCCTACTCTAGGCAGAACCAGTCTTAGGCAGCAGGGTCTGATTTGCATAAAAAAGGAAGCTGAGTGTGTGCCTGGATGCAAGCTCCCTGAATGCTGATGATAACCTGTAAGCCAAATAACACCTTTCTGCCACCAGTTGCTTTTGGTCACTTCTGTATCACGGCAACAGAGAACCAAAGTAGAACTGCATATGGCAATCTGTATGTCTGTTATCAGTCAGCTTTCTCCATATTGCTTTTTCTTAGGCACTTCCCAGTGTGTGTGTATACACATCAGGTCTCCAGGCTATTGATTTGCACTGCTTAAATTTTTACTACTCTCTACTTCTTTTAACTTGGATGTAAGTCTCACACGTAATTATTTCTCTTTATTTCCTCTCTATATTTTAGCCTCTATTATTTAATTCATTATAATCTCTGTTTTATAAATTTCAAGTCTTACTATTACATAATTTGTTAATTTTTCGCTAAAGGACTGATGTTTTTCTGTTGAAGTTTTAAGTATGCTAAAATTCTGTTTTGGTCTATTTGTCACAAATTCTTACAGGAAGACCACCTGACTCACCTGTTCATTTGTGCTGTAAGTGAAAACCAACCTTCACCACTGTGCCAGGCAATGCTTTGAGCTCTGGCAGTTTGAAGCTTAATGCAACAGAGAAAAATTAGCCTCAAGGAGCTCACATCCTGATGTGATAATGAAGACAAGAAGACAAATACCCAGAATGACTCTACATGACAGGAACAGATGAAACAGGGGACTATGGTGGAGCCTGATTATAAGCAAATCTATGTTTGGTGCATTCAAGGAAAGGCTTTCTTGAGGATGCCAGAAGCTAAGGATGTGTGTTGAATGCTTGGACCTTTAGCTCTGTTGGTGATGGAGGAATCTGGGCTTCTGAGCAGTGAAGCCTGAGTTGTCTCCTTTTTTGCCTTCCTCCATCAGCCTTGTTCTGATGAGCTGCAAACATTGGTTCCCAGTAATGGTGACTTTGACTGAGTTCACCGTCCTTCTCTTCTGAAAGAACCATTTACCTTGTTGAAATTTTAACAATGTCACATGATTGCTAAAGTTTAAATAAATATAATTTGCTTCTGTGTGATTTCCAGTCAGTTTGTTCCTTGTACTCACTGGTTCTGATGAGACGTCGAAAGTCTGAATTGTAATCCTTCCTATACTTCGGTGTGAAAGAATCATTGCCTTTCACATAATCCAAGAGATTACTCCTGTTTAGCTTCAGTGGACCTGAGTTGAGAGGCACAGGTGGGGCTTCTTCACCCTCTCCTCCATCACTGTCCCTGACTTTCATACAACTAAACCAGTGGTGCTAATCAGCAACGTCCCCACAGCTAGTGTCTGTTGAGTTTTCACAAGTACAGAGTGAACAGATAGACTTTCTTACTGAATTTGGAGTAGGTAACATTTTTATTTTCCTTTAAACATTTGTGTCATTTATTTAAATCTTTGGTTTTGGAAAGAAAGTGTGTAATGTTCTCATTCCAAAAATTCCTAACTTGTTAAATTCTCTCTTCTTAGTGTTCTTCATTCTGTATTTGAAATAACCATTGATTGTTTTTTATTTAATACATGGAGTTTTAATTTTGTTTTTTGCTCAGGAAATATATATAACATGGCAATATTGTTACAACTTCATGAAAACTCTCAGAGATTGTTTTAAGTTGTTTCTAAAGAGTTTCAAAGAAACAAACAGCATAAACATTGTATAATAAATATTTGGTGTGATATTCCTTCATTTGTCATCAGCACTGAATACAGAAGCTCACACATGCATACATACTCATAAATTTACAACTCTCACCTACCACTTCCCAAGGGTAATGCAAAGTTAGAAAGATTTTAAAGACTTTAAAAGTGTTTTCTGTACACTGCATTACAAAATTTAATGTGTGTGTTTTAAATATAATTAGGTAACTCAAGACGTCAGAATATGATGTACAGTGAACAATGCCTCAGGGAACTGTGAGAGAAATTCCAGGAAAAAAAGGCAGAGGATCTTTTACCTCAAGAGCATTTTGTTCCCTGGATTATTCTTGGACTTTCATGCCTTCTGTGTTACATTTACATTTAATTGTAAGACATGTTTATTCTTGTTGGAGGTCAGATCATACCTACAGAACCCAGTGTACCCTGAATCTGGGTATGGCTGCTCCCTTGCTTTAGTGTTTTCTCAGATATCATTATCTATAGTACATGCCAGGCATTGTGTTTAAATTGGTCTGTACTCAGAAAGTCCTGAGAAAGGGCTGCTCTGTCACAATTTAGTATGTGCTTACTGGTGTTTATTTACATGTTTTTCTGATCATTTTTTTTCTGAAGTGAGACAACATTCCTTGGATGATTGCTTTCTTTGTTACATTCATGTATAAAAAGCACACTGGAACTGAAGTAAGATTGTCTACAGAATTAGACTATAATCTTCCCCATTCTTTCGGATCCTCAAATCCCTGGTCTCAAAGACAAATCTGCATAGGTAAGCAAAAAGTAGACTCCAGGAATTTCTCCTGCCTCAAAAAGAAGTCCCAATCCTACTGTTAATTGTACAAAGATATTTCTAGAGTAGAGGGCCTATAGTGACTAATGCTGGGATAACATCACTCTTGTTATCTACTATGAGACTATTTGAAAGAAGTAATTTTAGGGACAATGGAATCAAATAGGATATTAAAACCAAAAGGAAAAATTTCAGTTTATCTTCATTTACATGGACCACCTACAAGTGAAGGTGACTGTCCCTTATGAGAACCCATAGTTGTGAAAAATAAAAAGTCAGATCCATAAGCTTAGGTTTCTTATGCTTTGAAATGCTTACAGTTTTATGCAGGAGGGTGACAGGGATAGGAAAGAAATAAGAGAGGGTGGATAGAGTAATCAGAATGTATTATATGCATATTTGAGATTGTCAAAGAACAAAGTTAAATAAGAATTCTTACATATTGTACATTTTTCACACAAGTTAGTGCATCTAACATACAAATATTTAATTGAGCATACAAATCTTCAGAGCTGAGCACGTCTATTAATGGAGTATATAAGAAAATGAAGACATCATGGAAAACATCAAATTCCTCCTTTGTCCTCTACTGAGTGCTTCCATACCTTGTCAAAACTCATTCTGTTGTGCTGGTATTCCATAGTCCAGGTGTTTCAGTAGTATGTCTTTGTAACAACTGTTCCTCACCAATTCTGCACTTTTGTGACCAATGAAATTGCAAGTTTTAATTCAGATAGAGTGATATATTTCCCTCTACTTTGTTCCTTGTCAGAACTATGTTAAGTGATGGGGAGTGGGCCTTTCAATATGTAACTCATAGTATGTTTCTCTGTGTCTGCAAATGGCATTGTTGAAATTCTGGTGAAAATTACTTTGTATATACAATTAAGTCTTTAACATAAATTCAGTATAAATCATTTTTAGGATATTCATTTGTGTTTTTTCATCAGCATTCTATAAATTTTATAATATATTTTTGTATATGATTAGATAGTTTTTCACACCTGAGGAAGTACCCAAGGGTTTCATTTCCTCAGTTTTTGTGATGGTAATGTATTTTATTCTGCTGTCTATGCATTCCTTGCTAGCACATGGAAGCACTATTGATTTGGGGGATGTTGAGATTACATGAATCTTTCCTTAATCTTGCTAAACACACCTAAATTTTTTTAATTTTTTTTCTATTATTATTATTATTATTATTATTATTATTATTATTAATTCAAGTTAGGGAACAGGCTTGTTTCACATGTAATTCCCCTCTCCCTCTCCCTCCCCTCACCCCCATTCCTTCTCCCCCACCTCCAACCTACCCCCCACCCCATCCACCCACCACTCCCCAGGCAGGGTAGGGCCCCCAACCGGGGCTCCACCAAGTCCACCAAATCTTTCTGTGCTGGGCCTAGGCCCCTCCCCATGTGTCCAGAGACAGAGCACATCCCTTCAAGTGAGATGGGCTCTCAAAGTCCCCACACACACACCAGGGCAAAACGCCAGTCCACCTCCGGAGGCTCCCAGGAGTGCAGGGGCCTCCCCATTGGCATCCATGATCAGGGGGCTGGGATCAGTCCCGTACTGGCCTCCCAAAGAGCGTCTGGGGTCGATATGCTCTCCCTTTTTTAGGCCAACTGTTTCTGTGGGTTTCTCCAACCTGGTACAGACCCCTTCGTTCTTCATTCCTCCCTCTCTTCAACTAAGTTCCAGATTTCAGCTCAGTGTATTTCTGTGGATGTCTGTCTCTGCTTCCATCAGCCACTGGATGAGGACTCTAGGATAGCATAGAGAGTATTCATCAATCTCATTCTAGGGGAAGGGCTTCTAGGCCATCGAGGATTTTTTTATTCATTCCTTGAGAATCCCAGCATCATAATTCTATCATCTGGAAATGGCTTTATTTTTCCATTTCCAAACTACAAATTTTACTTCGTTCATTTTCTTGCTACTGTGAGCAAACAATCTAACACTGTCTTAAAAAGAGTGGACAATACTGTTGTTTTCACAGTCATAAAGGGAAAGCATGTTTGTCATCAATAAATAGGGTTGTAATTATAGGACTTTCACAAATGTGGACATTCTCTTGGTTGCTCCATTTTAGCTCTGCTTTTAGCTTCTTGGTGCCTCAATATGTCTGTTGTTGGGCAGCAGAAAAGGACAGTAGCACCCAGGATGTCAGTCCCTTGGGGAACGGAGCTTTCTCTGGTTCAGCTTCCCACTGTCAGGGCAATATTACTTTTTCCCCAGAGGGCATGGAACTCTACTCAAACTAAAGAGGGTGTGGGAGATGAGTGAAACTGGTGACAGACTCAAGTAGGGCAGTTGTCACACTGAAAGTTTCCATGTTGCGCATACACATTGAGGGAGCTGATTTTCAAGCCTTCCTGTCCGTGTCCATTAGTGGTCTTATGTGTGAAGTGCCACAGTCTCATGTCTGTAATGTCCGAGAGCCCCTAGTAATTCAGCACTGCTTCCTCCCTGAGTCCTGGAGGGATTTTAGTTTGTCCACTTTCTTTCTACTTTTGTAAATTCTCAGACCCAGTTTACTGTGCTAGATCCAAGTTTTTATCGGTTTAGTTGTGAACCGATAAATGGGAGAAATGAGGCCTACTCTGTCTTGGTGGAACCAGTGGTCTCACAACTCTTATAAGTGTCTTTACTTCTGGACATTGTCTTGCTTAAGCAAAACCGTTTCTCTCACAGTGTTAACTCCATGAGGAAATGTAGTAAGATATCCACCCTGCCCTCATCTGTAGCTCTGACAGTGCCCATTTGGGCATGGTCACAGGTGAGGATGTAATGGGGAGTGAGTTTAGGCCCGGGAAGGTGGCTGGCTCTTGCATCCAGGCGGGTCACAGAGCAGAGTGGAAACCTGCGGCAGCCATCTGCTTCTTGTGTAAGTACCTTATCCCTGAAATAAATTACATTTAGCCTATATTTGAATATAGTCCTGTGAATCATTATCTGTTCCTCTGCATCTGGCACCCAACATGGGGCACAAACCCACAACCCTGGGATTAACAGTCCCATGCTCTACTGACTGAGGTTCTTATTACACCCGGCCAGAGCTTCAGATAAGAACTTCAGTCAAGCATGTCTTGCCTCGCAGAGACTAGCTACAATGTTACAGCTAGTCCTCCTGAGACTTTTGTTGCTCTATTTTTTTTTCCTCTGCAGGATCCCATAGAGTTATCGAACTCCCATTTCAGCAGAAAGTAATCCTAAGGGAACAACACCCCTTTTCCCTACTGTTGGCTTTAAGGGATAGTATTCGTGTGCATAGGGTTGGTTTTAGTCACTCAGGGTTGGGTATGGAAGGTGATGCTCAGACTCAGAAATCTCTTTTAGTTAAGTTTAAGGGTATGGATGGGATAGGTATGGTTAAAATAGGATAAAGGTAGATTAACATATTTTCTAGTGAACTAACTTTAACAACTGTTAGCTATAGATAACTTAAATTTTCATATTATTGTATGATGACTGTTTAGGGTTTTCTTTCTGTTTACAATGTTTTGCACACAAATAAAAAAACTATTTTGATATATATACATTTTGTATATTGATACAACTTAGGATATTTTTATCAAATTGCACTCTACAGTTCTACCTCTAGTTAAGACATTTCAGTTCTATCTCTGTTATTGAGAATTATATATGTATATAGTCACATTTTTTGAAGTTATTTTCCCGGTTAAATTATTTTGGGAAGCTTCAGCCATTATATAACTATGTTTCTGAGAATTTCAGACTATAACCACCCATGTTTCTTATCTGTGAGATTAGTCATAGATATTTGATCTGCAGAATATGGCATTTACATGTTTTACTATTAGTACTATGTTGACATGAGACACAATTTCTCCTGACAGCACCAAGCTATTCCCAAGAAAATGTTGGGCACCGATGTCACTCCTTCTGGAGTCCATTCTCTCCTAGGTTAATGGCCTCTTGGGCAAAGAACTGACCCCACCTCAACTGTTCACTTTGGACATGCTGTCCTACTGAGCTTGCAGGAGATAAACTTAGAAGACTGCAGACCCTTGCCAAATCAGGGCAAGACAGCCTTTCTACCTCCCTGCTTCTCTGTTCAGTCAGATACTCTAGGCCTTAGCCAAAGCTAGTTGCCCCTAAACTGCTGTGAGACTTTGGGTGACTGTCCAGGTAATCTGCTGTTTCTGTCTGCACTGCACCTTTGAAGTTGCTGGCCTGCACTTCCTGCCTACCCTAGTATTGTTATCCTCTTTCTCAGGTCTTTGATAAGGTTAAAGGTTAGCCTGTCACAATTATTAGGTACAAGACTTAAACTTTCCAACTTAGGGTAAATCTAGAGTAATCTCTGTTATGCCTTTACCCTAGAACTGGATATATAGCTCTTGCATTTGCTCTAGTTGCTTCACTGGCAATAGGTCTTAAGTGTGTTTGTTCTTGCTTTTCCTTCACCTAGAGCATACTTGATATTTGCTTTCTTTGCATATAGTTTTGTATCAAGCCTAAATCTTTTTCTTTAGACTAAAAGGGAAATTGTCATGAGATATCCACCCTGCCCGAAACTGTAGCACTGACCATGCAAATTTGGCCATGGTCACACATGAGGATGTGATAGGGAGTGAGTTGAGGTCTGTGGTCTGGGCAGTTAGCTCTCCCTTGCATCAGGTTGGGTCAAAGATCCTTGGAGCAGGAACCTTCGACAGCCATCTGCTTCTTATTTAAGTGACTTCTCCCCAAAATAAATTACATTTAACCTATATTTGAACCTAGTTCCGTGAATTATTATCCATGCCTCCGCACGGAGATCCTACTCATCCTAAGGATCTCATGAGCAATTATCTTACAAAGGCAGATAAAGGATGTGTAATTCTTTGTGTGCCCACAATGCCCTATCTTGTGTGTTTGTAATTACATTGCATTTATTTATGCTATTATATTGAGATTGTTTCTTATGCTGTAGTATGGGAGCTTCGTTTTTTGTTGTTGTTGTTGTTGTTGTTGTACTTCTGAGAGAGGGTCTAGCTATGTAGCAAGTCAAGCTGGCCTGGATCTCACAATCTTCCTATCTCAGCTTTCTAAGTGATGTGATTATGGGTGTTCGCCACAATGTCTGGCAAGAGAAACACAGGATAAAGATTTCAGCCCTATTTGTTTTCATACTTCTAATAACTAACACAGAGACTGTGTCTGATGTTTCCTGCAATTAATAGGACTTAGCAGTATTAGAAAAATATTTCATATTTCCTACCTCAGTAGACATTCTAACTATTGCATCAGTCCTATTAGAGCAATGGTACTCAACCTTCCTAATTCTGTGACCCTTTAATACAGTTTCTCAGTTGTGGTAACCCTCAAACATAAAATTATTTTGTTGTCACTTTATAACTATAATGTTGCTACTAAAATGAATTGTAATGTACATATCTGATATGCAGGATATCTGATATGCAACTCCTGTGGAAGGATTGTTTGACCACTCCAAGGGGCTTTTGACCCACAGGTTGAGAATTGCTGGTTAAAAAGAATCCTGGGAATTAAATGTTTCTCTAAACTTTTTCATTAAGAGGGAAGTATGAGAATCAATCAGTTAAAAAAACTCATTTTATTAGATTCCTTCCTAGACATGCTGACAGACACCTACCTGGAAAGTGAACAATGGCGAGGAGAAGTGTGATTATTCTTGTTTTCCGGTCCCATACCAGTGGGATTAAAGTTGAAAATATCTCTGTAACAGAAATACAGAGATGAAGTATTGATTAGTGTTGCTTTATCTATGATTGTGCCACTAAAGAGAAGCAGAATGAGCACTCTATTTACATCTTAACTGAAATTGCCCATTTGAATCTTGCTAAGCAGCTAGACAGACTAGAGTAACTGAACAATTAGTGTTCTGAAATATGAAAATCAGAGTAAAATTAGCTTGTTTTTATGAAAAACATGCTGAAGTAGAGCTGTTGATTTGAGGTGGAGCCTGCAACATCTTGGCTCATCTAAATTAAATGCTTGTGTGACCTCATTTGGGATGCCTGGCACTGACAGTTAAGAATGAATGCTGCTTGATTGGGGTGATAGCAAAGGAAGGCACTCAGTTTTTGAAGACCCCATTTCTGGACAATATTTTTACTACAATAAATATAATCCATTATACAATACATGAAAATTTCACTCTGCTGCTGTTCCAGCAATAATCAACTAAATTCAATTTATACTGGGTCAGAAAACCTTACACTAAAGGTAAACAAATTTTTGAGTGAAGATAAGTTCAGGAAAATTTAAAGTATTTGTTTTAATGTTTTTTTTATTTCTTCAAAATACTACATTTTATTCTACGTTATACACAATAGTAATAATTGTATCTTTTAATATTGCTTGAGAAGAGCTACCGAGAAACACATAGCTATCGAGAAACCCCACAGTTTTAAGTAATTGTGTCTTTAATAAGATTTCTTAGGTTTTAGTGCCTCCATGTAGTTCAGTATTGCTTATGATCTTTATGGCTTTATAGCTCTGAAGCCAATGTGTACCTAACTAATCATTTGCCTTTTAAAAATGTGTCCATCTGTCATCAACACTGGTTCTGAGTCCCATTCCAAGCTTTTTCCTCTTTTGTGTATGTGTAACTTTCATGCGTCTCTTTTCTTGGTCTTTGGAGGAATTTCTACATCTTTCTCCACTAGCTCATCCTCATATGGTTCAGTTTTTCACTACCTGTCACTCAGTGCATTGCAATCCTTTCTTGTTACCCACTCTACCACCCAAAATTAATTTTTATAACAAAACATCTATGTATCTCTTTTGAATGTGACCCTAAGCACATGTAGAGAAGGCATGGGTGTAATGATTTCACTAGACCCAAGATAAATGATAAATGGGTCTTTTATTGGGGGAACAACTTACACAGAACAATAAAGAACCGCTGCAACCTGTCTCTCTGCCCTTCCATGATCCAATCCATGACCTGAGAGAGAGCAAGCATGCTAAAGCATGCCTCAAGCTTTCCTCTTTCTACCTCCATCAGCAGCTGAAGCCACGCCCAAAGAGGTGTGGCCACAGTTACAGGTTCACAGACAAGATACTGTTTGCTACACATGTAGTGCTAGGATCCTCTGGAAATTGTGCTTAACTTGCTTCAAGATGGTAGAGATGGAATAGTCTTCTTGAAGTGTATGCCTTAATAGAAATGAATTTCCTGTGAATTAACCAAGTGGCTAATTTTTTAACTTTATTATTATTATTATTATTATTATTATTATTATTATTCTGCACCAACTACTTTTTTTTAAATTTATTTGAATTACAAGCAAGATTGAATTTCATGACAATCCCAGTTCCCTTCTCCCGCCCTTCCTCCCCAGCACCCCCGCAACTAAAACCTTACCTATCGAATATCCTTTCTTCTAATCTACACCTGACTCAACCTTTCTGCTCCCTGATGTCCTTCGCATCAAACCTCCTGATCCTACCCATCTCCCCCACCCAAAATAAAACAAACAAATAAAAAATTTAAGAAAAAAAGGGGGGAGAAGGGGAAAATCGATCATGGAAGCTGCTTGTGACAGTGTGTCATGCAGTAAGCCTCTATCCATACATTTTTACATGGCGGCTGCATTCATGGCCCAGAACCAGGGGTCTGGTTCCAGGCCCCTGGTCTCTGCTATACCACCAATGCTGGACCCTCCCTGGGACTCTATCTGGACATCCATTTGCTGCCCTGTGTCCTGGAGATCCTGAAGTCCTGGGTCCACAGGACTCTCACACACACACACACACACACACACACACACACACCCCTACGCTCCAGCAGATCACAGATGGGGTGGGCCAACACATAACCCTGATTTGGACCTGGGTAGTTGGAAGGTTGGAAGACTGGTCAGCCTGCTAGCTTCCCCCTATCCTCTCCACCAGGGTGAGCTCTCTAGCATTACCCTGGCTAGTTCACCTCTTGTAGTAATGAGCAAGGAGCAGGGCCGGTTTTACAGCTTTCATGTCCTCAGGGTCAGTTCTCCCACACATACACCTTCAGGGCCAGCTCTACTGTGTTTCCCAGGCATGGTGTAGGAGCCACTTGGCAGAGTTCTGCCGCTGATAGGGGCAGGGAAAGCTTCTTGCTCTTAGGACCTCAGGGCCAGCTTTTCAACCTGCCTCAGGTGCTGGGGCTTCGGCGGGGGTAGGGGGGAGCATCACTCTCCCAGCCATGCTGCCCCAAGTGACTGTAATCTTAATGACTCAATTTGAGGCATACTGGCGCGCGCATATGCACAGCCATGCATCACAATCATGGCTATGCTTCAGATTGCCCTTAAAGAAAAGGACTTGGTGACAAGATACAACCCAGAACAGTTCCTTGAGTGTAATACTGACTTTGGGAGCTTTTTTATTTTTTTAATTTCTCGTTGTGTATGTCTTGTGTGTGTGTGTGTGTGTGTGTGTGTGTGTGTGTGTGAGAGAGAGAGAGAGAGAGAGAGAGAGAGAGAGAAGAAAGAGAGAGACAGAGAGGGAGAGAGAGAGACAGAGAGAGACAGAGAGACAGAGACAGAGACAAACAGAGAAAGAGAGTGTGTGTGTTCCTGCTTGTCTATATGTACATCATGTGTGCACATTGGCCACAGAGGCCAGAAGAGAGAACTGGATCCCCTCAATATAGGCACTTGTGAGCTGCCCAACTGGTTTCAGTAATCTAACCCAGGTTCTCTGCAAGACTAGCAATTGATGTTAACTGCTGAACCATCTCTCCAGACCACCATTGATGCTAATTCCTAAACTGGGTATTTCCATGTTCTTTCTGATATATAAACATATTATTTCCTTAAAATCAATCTGTGTACTGCTTATTTTTATTAATATTTTTTATTTATTTTGCATACCAACCACAGTTCTCCCCTCTCTCCTCTCCTCCTGCCCCTCCCACATCTCCCATCTACCCCTCCTATCTACTTCTCCATTGCTTCAGAAAGGTGCAGTCCTCTCATGGAGTCAACAAAGCATGGCACATCAAGTTGAGGCAGGACCAAACACTTCCTCCTGCTTCGAGATTGGGCAAGGCAACCCAGAATTGGGAATGTGTTCCCAAAAGCCAGCTCAAGTGCCAGGGACAGGCCCTGATCCAACTGCCAGGAGCCCCACAAACAAACCAAGCTTTGCAACTGTCACACACATGCAGAGGGCCTAGGTTGGTCCCTTGTAGGCTCCCTAGCTGTTGGTCCAGAGTCTGTGAGTTCCCATGAGTTCAAGTCAGCTGTCTCTGTGGGTTCCCCTGTCATGACTCTCTCTTCAACTGAACTCCCAGTGGGTGTTCGGCCCAGTACTTGGCTGTGGATCTCCTCATCTGCTTCCATCAGTTACTGAGTGAATGCTCTCTGATGACAATTAGGATAGTCACCAATCTAATTACAGGAGAAGGCCAGCTGAGTTCAGTCACCCTCTCCACTATTGCTAGGAGTCTTAGCTGGGGTCATCCTTGTGGATTCTTGGGAGTTTCCCTGGCACCAGGTTTCTCACTAACTCCAAAATGCCCCCCATCAAGATATCATTTTCATTATTCTCCCCAACCATCCAGGCCCTAACCCGCCCAACCAGTCCAACCTGCCCAACCGGATACCTAATGTTCCCATCCCCCCATGTCACCTCACAATCACATCGTGAAATTTGCAGGAAAAAGGATGGAACTAGGAAAAATATCATCCTGTACAACTTCTTTTTTATTTTTATTTTATTTTATTAGTTCAAATTAGGAACAAGCTTGCTTCAGATGTCAATCCCTTCTCCCTCTCCCTCCCCTCCCCCCCAACATCCCACCTGCCCCTAGCCATCCCCCCTCTACTCCCCAAGCAGGGTAAGGTCCTCAAAAGGGGCTCCCCAAAGTCCACCACATCATCCTGGGCCAGGCCTACGCCCTTCCCCATGTGTCCAGGTCAAGAGAGCATCCTTCACATGGGATGGGCTCTCAAAATTGTAGGGGAAGCTGTAGCCACGCCTTCTTAGGGGCTGGCTAAAAGAGTACCTGAGGGCTTATGAGGGCGTGGTCAGAGTGAGTAGGGGGACTGCGTTTTCGGTTTCGGTTTCTCTTTGCTTCTTGCGGTACAGACTACCACCGGCTGGCTGGTTCGCTCTGTAAGTAAGGCTTTTCCCTATTAAATACCCTTATATTTCTACCTGACTCCGTATTGGTAATTTCTTACTATATCTGGTGTCAGAATTGTAGGGGAAGCTGTAGCCACGCTTTCTTAGGGGCTGGCTACAACTTCCCCTACACAAAATCCCTTCTTTTTTTTTTAAGACCTTACATATTTAATACAGTGCATTACCCCTGTTCAAATGGAAAAAATTAAGTTCAACATTTCTAGACCAATATGGCTGTTAATTTTTGTACAATGCCAACTGAACGCAGTAAACTGGGATACTTTTTTTCCAAAGTTGACAGCACAGCTAAAGTTCCCATAAATTCAAATTATATATGTATATATTTATATTTAAATTTATATTTATATAAAAAGTTATGTTATGTTATGCATGGCAGTATGTTATGCATCAATGGCAGCAACAGCTTTTCCAGGTTCTGCAGTCATTTCAACAAAATTGTAGAGATATCCAGCACTCTCCATTAAAAAAAAAACAATATCCCAGAAAAACAGCAAAGTTCTGTTATCTTTGTGGTACCTGGCACCATTTTTTTTTTTAAATTAGCTTCTCAATCATCATCTGAAAGGAAGCCATTCTGAGCAACATCATTAAAAACAGCTCTGATAAAGCACGGTTACTACTATGTATCATAAAGTAGGTCCACATATGAGTGAGTATATATCATGTTTGTCTTTTTGTGATTGGGTTACCTCGTTCAGAATGGTTTCTTTGAGTTCCATCCATTTTCCTGCAAATTTCAGGATTCTATTGTTTTTTTCTGCTGAGTAGTACTCCATTGTATAAATGTACCACATTTTCTGTATCCATTCTTCAGTTGAGGGGCATCTACGCTGCTTCCAGTTTCTGGCTATTACAAATAATGCTGCTATGAACATGGTTGAACAGATGTAATGTGCTTCTTTTGGGTATATGCCTAAGAGTGGAATTGCTGGATCTTGTGGTAGACTGATTCCCATTTTCTTGAGGAGTCACCATACTGATATCCAAAGTGGCTGTACAAGTTGGCACTCCCACCAGCAGTGGCGTGATCCTCTTTCTCGGCATCCTCTCCAGCATAAACTGTCATTGGTACTTTCGATTTTAGCCATTCTGACAGAAGTAAGATAGTATCTCAGAGTTGTTTTGATTTGCATTTCCCTGATGGCTAAGGATGCTGAACACTTTCTTATGTGTCTTTCAGCCATTTTAGATTCCTCTATTGAGAATTGTCTACTTAGTTCAGTACCCCATTTTTTAATTGGATTGTTTGGTGTTTTCGAGAATAGCTTCTTGAGTTCTTTGTATATTTTGGAGATCAGCCTTCTGTCAGATGTGGGCTTGGTGAATATCTTTTCCCAGTCTGTGGGCTGTCGTTTTGTCTTGCTGAGTATGTCTTTTGCCTTACAGAAGCTACTCAGTTTCAGGAGGTCCCATTTATCAATTGTTGATTTCAGTGTTTGTGCTACTGGTGTTATGTTCAGGAAGCAGTCTCCTGTAGCAATTAATTCAAGGGTATTTCCCACTTTATCTTCTAGTATGTTCAGTGTGGCTGGGTAAATGTTGAGGTCTTTGCTCCATTTTGACTTAAGTTTTGTTCAGGGTGAAAGGCTTGGGTCTATCTGTAGTCTTCTACATGTTTGCATCCAGTTATACCAGCACCATTTATTGAAGATGTTCTCTTTGTTCCAGCATATATATTTGGATTGTTTGTGAAAAATCAGTTGTTTTGTAGGTGTGTGGGTTAATTTCAGGGTTTTCAACTCTATTCCATTGGTCTACCTGTCTATTTTTGTGCCAATAACAAGCTGTTTTCAGGACTATAGCTCTGTAATAGAGCTTAAAGTTAGGGATGGTGATGCCTCCAGAAGCTCCTCTATTGTACATGGTTGTTTTGGCTATCCTAGGTCTTTTGTTTCTCCATATAAAGTTGAGAATTGTTCTTTCAAGGTCAGTGAAGAAATGTGTTGGGATTTTGATGGGAATTGCATTGAATCTGTAGATTGCTTTTGGCAAGATTGCCATTTTTACTATGTTGATCCTGCCTATCCAAGAGCATGGGAGATCTTCTTTAATTTCTTTCTTTAGAGACTCAAAATTCTTACAGTACAGGTCTTTCACTTTTTTGGTTAGTGTTACTCCAAGGTATTTTATATTGTTTGTGGAAATTGTAAAGGGTAATGCTTCTCTGATTTCTTTCTCCACGAATGTGTCATCCGTACATAGTAGAGCTACAGATTTTTTTTAGTTAATCTTGTATCCTGCCACTTTGCTGAAGGTGTTTATCAGCTATAGGAGTTCCCTGGTTGAGTTTTTCGAGTCACTTATGTAGACTATCATATCATCTGCAAATAGTGAGAGTTTGACTTCTTCCTCTCCATTTTGTATTCCCTTGATCTCCTTTTGTTGTCTTATTGCTCTAGCTAGAACTTCAAAGACAATATTGAAGAGGTATGGAGAGAGCAGACAGCCTTGTCTTGTACCTGATTTTAGAGGAATTGCATTTAGTTTCTCTCCATTTAATTTGATGTTGGCTGTTGGCTTGCTGTATATTGCTTTTATTATGTTGAGGTATGTTCCTGTTATCCCTGATTTCTCCAGGACCTTTATCATGAAGGGATGTTGGATTTTGTCAAAGGCTTTTTCGGCATCTAGTGAGATGATCATGTGATTTTTTTTCCTCAGTCTGTTTATATGGTGGATTACATTGATGGATTTTCATATGTTGAACCATCCTTGCATCCCTGGGATGAAGCCTACTTGATCGGGATGGATGATTTCTCTGATGTGTTCTTGGATTCGATTTGCCAATATTTTATTGAGAATTTTTGCATCAATGTTCATGAGGGATATTGGTCTGTAGTTCTCTTTCTTAGTTGTGTCTTTGTGTGGCTTGGATATCAAGGTTATTTTGGCCTCATAAAAAGAGTTTGGTAATGACGCTTCTGCTTCTATTGTGTGGAATACTTTGAGGAAAATTGGTATTAGCTGTACTTTGAATTTCTGGTAGAATTCTGCACTGAAGCCATCTGGCCCTGGCCTTTTTTTGGTTGGGAGACTTCTAATGACTGCTTCAATTTCATTAGAGTTTATAAGTCTATTTAAGTTGCTTATCTGTTTTTGATTTAAGTTTGAAAAGTGAAGTCTATCCAGAAAATTGTCCATTTCCTTTAGATTTTCAAATTTTGAGGAATATAGATTTTCAAAGTATGACCTGATGATTCTCTGGTTCCCTCTGTGTCTGTTGTTATGGCCCCCTTTTCATTCCTGATTTTATTAATTTGCATGTTCACTCTTTGTTGTTTGGTAAGTTTGGATAAAGGTTTGTCTATATTGTTGATTTTTTTCGAAGAACCAACTTTTTGTTACAATGATTCTTTGTCTTGTTCTCCTGTACAACTTCTTAAAGATATCTCTCATGGATATAGTAAATATAATAATGTAGTAAACACAAGCTCTATAGTCTGAAAGAGAGAAATCTAAGTTTTACCGAACCAGTGCAATGCACTGTGCCAACATGTAGTTACTGATCTGAACCATTTTGAATCCTTTTATTTCCTTTCCACACAAAAAAAGGAAGCAGTTAGACTTGCAGAACAAAAGATTGTTAGTAAAATCTGAGATGCTCTAGAAATATTATCTGAAAAGCATTAGGAAGCAAAATGTGAAAGAAGTTGTCTTTCTATTTCAACCACCCGGTATACAAAGCAGCTTCCTGGCTCCTGTCTAGAACTGGACTAGAAATGAGCTTTTGGAAACCAAAGGGGTTGACTTAGATTTGTATCTGTGTCAATCTAAGTCAATATACAAGGTTATACAAGGTTTTGAAGTTGAGCTTCATCTTGCCAGCCATACAGTTGGGTTTATAATAACTATAGTTTCTCAGTAATTGGTAATAGCAACACTAATAACAATATTTATTTACAGTTCAGTATATGTCAGAGTGACCTAAGTACTCAAATACATTTCTTCATTTTATCATTTGATGACAGAGATCGGGAGGTTCTATAATGATCAAAGAGAGGAAAAACAGACTTACTAAATGAGACTAAGGTTAGTGGAGCAAAACACTGCAAGTAGATAATTCAAATGCGGGCCTATGGAATGTGAGTTTCAACCTCAACACAACTACATTGGATTAAATGATAACACACATGATAGAAGCATATATACCACACATTAAGGGTATATTAGCTTTTTCCCTTTCCTCTATGTAAGTGTAATGTTAGAAAATGAACAATAACACCTTGTTAATAATTGTTTTTGTTTTTCAGACTAATATATCAAGCCTATTAAAATGTAAATGCATATTACTGTATTAAGATGTAGCAGACAAATACAGAAAATAATCAAAGAAAACCTTGTGAAGACCAGGAACCTTAAAGGTGATTCTAATGACCATTAGAAGTGAATACAAAGGACTTGGCATAGGCCTGTGAGCTAAAAAGCTGTTTCAAAAGAAATAAATTGTATAATTTTTGTTGATTATTGAAAGCCTCTGTTATGTTCTTCATTTTTCAATAAAAATTGAGTGTTTTATTTCTCTAATGAAAAAGACTGTGAGTTGTAATGACCTATTTTATGTCCACCAGCCTGATTCCTGGGAACTCTTTAACTGTGGGAGCCCAGTTCTTCATTAACATCCTGATTTACATATGTCCAGCATGGTGCAGCTGCTGCTTTTTAGCATTGGCCCATTATCAAGTGTGTGGAAGAATCAGAGGCAAATGTTCTCCTGCTTCACTGGACACACACTGCACAACCAGGGGTATTTCTAAGTGAAAAAGATGCTTTGTAAGTAAATTGAAGGCTGAAAAAACGAGATAGTTCCAGATGCTTTCTGGCAAAGATGATGTAGTACTGTGAGGCCATTCATAAAAGTGGGTGAGTATAATTTAATTATGGTTATTTTATCAACTTGTTACTTATGTTGGATCCTTTACACACTTAGTCAAATAAAAGGTTGGTCTCCACCTAGCTTCAGTGATAACAGAAGATACATTGTCTCAAACTTGGGATATTAGCACTAGTAAGACTGAGACAGGAAGACCATGAATTTGAGGACATCCTGGTTATATAGAGTACCAGTCCAGCCTGGACTTAATGGCAAAACCTTATTTTTTTATTTTTTTTTCTTTAAATTAGAAACAAGCTTGTTTTACATGTCAATCCCAGTTCCCTCTCCCTTCCCTCCCCTTCTGGCCCCCACTGTATCCTTATCTCATCCACTTTCTGCTCCCCAGGGATGGTGAGGCCTTCCATGGGGGAATCTTCAAAGTTTATCACATGATTTGGAGCAGAGCCTAGGCCCTCCCCCATGTGTCTAGGCTGAGAGAGTAACCCTCTATGTGGAATGGGCTCCCAAAGTACATTCATATACTAGGGATAAATACTGTTCCACTGCCAGAGGCTCCATAGATTGCCCAGGCCTTCTAACTCAGGGGGTCTGGATCAGTCCTACCTGGTTTCTCAGCTATAAGTCTGGGGTCCATGAACTCCCCCTTGTTCAAGTCAGCTGTTTCAGTGGGTTTCTCCAGCCAGGTCTTGACCCCTTTGCTCATGACTCCTCCCTCTCTGCAACTATATTCCAGGAGTTCAGCTCACTGTTTAACTGTGGGTGTCTGCTTCTGCTTCCATCAGCCACTGGATGGTAGTCATCAATCTCATTATTGGGGAATGGTGTTTAAGGTAACCTCTCAACTATTGCTTAGATTGTTAGTTGGGGTCATCTTTGTAGATCTCTGGACATTTTCCTAGTGCCAGATTTCTCTTTAAACCTATAGTGGCTCCTTCTATTTAGATCTCTTTTCTTGCTCTACTCTATTCTTCCCCTGACTCAAACTTCCTGCTCCCTCATGTCCTCCTCTCCTCTCCTCTCCTCTTTTTCCCTTTTCTTTCTCCTAAGTCCCTCTCCTCGCTCCCCATGCTCCCAATTAGCTCAGGTGATCTTGTCCCTTTCCCCTTCACCAGGGGGCCATGTATGTCTTTCTTAGGGTTGGTCCTCTTTGTTTCCTAGGTTCTCTGGTGGTGTAGACTGTAGGCTGGTAATTCTTTGCTCTAAAACTAAATAAATAATAAATGTTCTCCACATGCATGAGGCATATACAGTGAAGTCCTTTTGCTACAGGAAGAGGCTCTACAAATCATCACCCAAATATGTACACAAGTGTGTCTGGGCTTACACTTGGGTTCTATCCAAATTAACCTACCATATGCTGAAGACGTGTCATTCCAAAGCATTTAGCATATGCCTGCCCTCTGACCATCACAGCCTAGCAGCACCATGTGATCTGCTCATAATCACACTGACCAAGTAATGAGACTAGTATTCCTAGGATTACCAGTGTCCTAATACAGTTGCTAATAGAGTATGTATCAGTCACTGTTAATGACACCAATGGGGCTGGGAAAAGATACAGGTCTTTAGTTCATAGATGGGTGGCTAAATGGCTTTGATATAGCTCATATCTTGTCAATAGTTATATGACTTCCCATTAAATATATGTCCGCTTGCCATTACCATGTAATTTTCTCTTTAATTCCTTTCACTCTTAGTTTCCCAGGAATCTAATTATTATGTGGCTTCCATGGTTTTTGGTTGGAAGCTCCTGGATTTGTTCCTGGATTTGGCATTTTGCAGAACAATATGATGAGGTGTTCTGATATATATATATATATATATATATATATTATATATATCAGAATGTGTAATTGAAAAATGCATTGAAAAAAATTCAAATTTTCCTGACTTACTGGAGATTGAAGAGCAATAATTCTGATTGGATCAAAAGGACCAATTCATTGAAATAAAGGTACTCATGTTCTGTGAGTATGTGGTTAGAATCTAATTTGCTGCACAAAGCAAATTTCTGTTCCTAACGATGTCTTTCTATCCACCCTACATTCACAGCAACTCACATCTCTCTGATCTCTACAAAAATCTCACATTAGTCCTTCTCCACTGCCAGTGTTTACTTCTGCAGCTTACCTCAGCCACCTGTTCTTCTGAGTGCACCCTGGAATCTGAAGTCATCAAAAGTAAAGCCACTCTTAGATCTGGAGTGCAAGCATCCTAATGTCTAACCACATAGGTCTTTAATCTTAAGAGACTGCTCTTCATAATATCATGGCTTTCTTGCCACCACAGGCTCAGAGCAAACAGGTTAATCCATCTCCAAAACGGTGAGGCACAATAAACATTTCCCTTTATCAGTAGACTCTTGAAGGTATTTTGTTACAGTAACAGAAAACTAAGATAGTTAAAAGTGATAGAGTCCGTGGTTTAGACTCAATAAAGTTGAGAAATGAAAGAAACTGCAGTAGAGCAACAGGAAAACTAGCATTTTTTAAGAAGATGATAATCCAACATCCATACCTCAGTGACTTAAGATGAAGGCTCCCAGCTTTGAAAGTCAAGCTCCAGAGGCCTCACCTAGGCTGACTTTACATGCTTCCTATAGCTTCTCTCCACTGGGGCTCCAGCTTTCTGGTTTCTCTGTCATCTTGGGATCTCTTTTGTACCTTTAATTCCTTCTCACAGATCCCAACAATGCTATATTTAGGGGCTTCTTTCAGGAATTCTGATCTCACAGCATACTTCCAGGCCTCCCCAGCCACCCAGTGTTCCTTTGAAATGTAAGTGGAAACTTCCAGAACCAGGGAATGTTTGGGTTTTGAGTTCCTGGGAAGCCAGCATGAAATGGCTTGACACTTACCTGTAATCAGCACAGACTGGTTGGGTGGACAAGAGAGCTAAGGGCACACTGATGGTCAATGTGGAACAATAGACCAGAAAATACTGGGCTGAAATCCTGCTAGCACAAAGCCAAAACAAGCATGGCCAAGATAAATGAGTGAAAAAAAAAGTTGAATTATGAGGGGGAGATGGCATTGTTTCCCTTTGTGGTCAAAGGCAGCATGGAGATTTTCTTTGGGAAACCTATATGTTTTCATATAGGAAAGCACTGTGATGGGGGGAAGGACATTCCAGATCATGCACATTTCTGAGTATGCATTTCAGGTCATAGATTAAGAAAGACAGTGCATGCCTTTGTGAAGGATATGCCTAGCCTAAGACTATGAAGCATGTGGTCCGATGGTTAAAATGGCCAACATAGCTGCCTTCGGGTATGCTAAACTTTTCTAGTTAGTTTGAAAAAAAAATAAAGGAAATTTTGTATGTGTGTTAATATATGAGTTTGGCCCTAAAGGTGTCTGCATTTCCTAACAGGTAGTATTAAGCAAAGTTACTCATCTCAAGGTATCCAGAGATCAAATATGGTAAAGGCCTGAACTCCCATAATCCTCTCTGGTGGTGTATGTCCCCTGAAACTTGAAGCCTCCAGGGAGTGACATTTCTTAAGTGTTTCTACCACTTCCCAGTTGTGCCTAAATGGAGTACTAAGTTTTTAAGACAGGGTTGTCTGTGAGGGAAACAGAATGCTATGGTTTGAAATTAGAATATCCTTTCAAAAATACAAATTCTAATTATAGCAAATACCCATAGTTCACTCACCCCTTTCTCTTCCTGGATTACTATCTATTGTAACCCAGTTATAGAGGAAACAAATTATTTTCCCCAAGTGCTTGCACCCTAGGAAATGACTGCTTTCACAGAAACCACATGACACTTGTTTGACTTTAAATCCATAATCACAAACTGCAAATGAGGCCCCGATTTTCACATCAGTTCTGTGTTTTCCTTTGGAATTTACTTCTCACTCTCAGAATTCATCACTTCATACCTTGTCCTGTCTGCACCATCTGTTCTTGTTTTTCCTTGCTGTGGTAGACAATGACTCTTTCTTTTCTCTTTGAATTTGTGCTCTGTGGCTCTTATCTAAAGACTGAGTCTTGAAGTCTGTCATCTTTCCCTGCTTCAGACAGGCATCAGAGTGTTCTGCCAAGAATCTTCCTTCCTGCACCACCATTTCCTCTTTCCTACTTTGTATTTTCCTATCAACATAAAGGCCGTGGGATTTTTCTCATTTTGCTAAATTCTGCCCACATCACATATATGACTCCCATTTTCCACATACTTCTTGCCTTTCTACAGCAAACTTTCTGGAAAGGGTCTTCTACTGTCTCCATTTCTTCATACCATAGTTGTTCTCCAGTGGCACAGATATTCTGTAAATATCTTATCAGACACTGAAGCATCTCTCTACATAATTGACCACTCTTTTTGAGTGAACACTTTCTCAATTTTTACAGTAACAGTTTTCTAATAGTGCTCTAATAGTTTTCTCCCAAAGCATTTAGCTTCTTCTTCTGTGTTTACTACATTCTGTATAGATGTCAGCCATGGGTTCTGGCCTTTCCATAGTTACTAGGTAAGCTTATCAATTCAATGATTTTGAGAGTTACTCTCATTCTTCATACTCTCATATCTGCTTTTACAGCGCAGAACTCTGTTTCTGGTGCCTTGACTTGTATAATAGGAGGAATAATCCACTTTAGTTTCATAATTCATAAATATCCCGTAATATAACCTGAAATGATGAAAGACCCCACCATCACCTCTGATTGACCTAAGGGACAGCATCAGTTGTTAATTTGGAAATCCGGTAGCTCTTTCTGATATTTTATATCATGTCAACCTCATGTTCAGTTCACTCTCATTCTCCTGGCTCCCTATTTAGGTCTATCATCACAACTTTTGCCTTGGTAGAAGAATCATCATTATACCTCCAACCTTGCTAGAATTATCTCCCAATTTGTCATCTGTAATATGAATTCAAATGACTCAGAGACTGATAGTGGGGTTCATGCCTCCAGCTGAATATCAGAAAAGTAAAGTAACCAGACACTAGCTCTCACCTCTAGTAGGCTGAAAGGGCTGATCCATGCATGAGCTCTTCAAATCTCAAACTGCTGCCTCTCCTCAGTGTGGCTCGAGAACGAATGCCTCTCTGAGACCTTGTTTCTGTCTTATATACTTGCCTAATGTTGAGATTAAAGGTATGATCTATAATCACACCTTTAATTGGATTCACTCTTAGATGGATTCACTCTTGTGTAGATCTGGGTGGCCTTGAACTCACAGAGATCCACCTATCTCTTAATTCTGAGTCCTAGGATTAAAGGTGTTTACCACCACCTCCTAGCTTCTGGCTGCTGGTATTAAAAGTGTGTGCCAAGCTTCTATGGTTTGTGGCTGACTTTGCTTTCTGAATCCTCAGGCAAGCTTTAATAAATCATAAATAATATATCACTAAAGTCATCATGGAGTTATTTTCATTCTTACAATTTACTCACTAAACTTTTGCCTAATCAAAACTGATAATGTGCTTTGGGTCATGAGCAATTTGGAAAGGACCCATAACCCTGCCCTGCCAAAGAAAGTTAACTCTTTCCTGAGTCTTAGAAAGATGCTCTGGTGTATATTAACTTTGTAGTCCATTGCTGACCCATCTGCGCACATTCCTTTTGTGTCATGGTCTCCGTGCTTCATGGCTCATAAACTCTTACCTGCACAGGCTCTGCGTTTTCATTTTCCTGTGGAGCCATTGTCCCAGGATACTTTGAAATCTTAAAGTTTAAATATCATCTCTGAAAATAATTTCTTTGTATTTATTGACTTCTGTGTGTAAGCAAATCCCCATCAGCTTCACTATGTGCATGAAACTTCTTCAGTGTTTGGTGTTTAATACAAGCAACAATCATAGATTTGATTTCCATGAAGATTTGCTACTGGATAGGAAACTTTTAAGGATAGTTTTTTGTTTGTTTGTTTTGTTTTGTTTTGTTTTAGATAAGCAGAACTTCAGCAAACTTATTCAAGGTGATAATTAATGTAAGACATTTAATTCCAGTCATTCATGACATAGTCAAGTTGCAGCCTGTGTCTAGTTGTGAAATGGTCACAGAATCTAATCAGTGAGATGGTTTACTCACTGCCGTGAGATGTTATACCATGGACTTATCTATTAATTACAGTTTCTCACTTCAGATTGACTGCTGCTGAGAACTCCAGGCAGACGGGGCTAAAGCCAAGAAGAATTATTGTCCTCCCATAAACACTGGTAGCACAGAGTTGATAATCAAGTGTGTATTCTGCAGAAAATAGTAGTAAAAATTCAATTTTATTGATAACAAGTGTTACAGACTGTTATATTAAAATAGCTTTACTCTGGTAATAGTAATTAAATGCCTGAATTGCTTTTATAACAAGATTTATAATTTGGATGAAAAAATATTATCTAAAGTTTAAAAACTGGACTCAGTAAGGCAATAATTTTATATTTGTTGATTTTCAAAGAAACAGCTATTAAAATGTATAAGCAACATGGAAAGTAAAACTTCAAGTGCCATTCAGTTCAAGGAGTATTGTCTAAATCAGTTTAGTTCTACCTTCTTTATTAGGGCAAAAATATTTGGAATTACCTATTCCAATTGCAGTTGGATATATGTGAATCATATGATATAAAAGTTTTATAAACTTGGTGTGCCTTTTCCTCAGCTTCCCTCTGATCTCTCTGCCCTACAGGGTCTCATCTCATTGACAGGAATTCTATAAACCTCATTCTTTATTTTCTGTGACCATATACTATCTACTAACAAACTTATAGAGTATTATACCTTTATATGTTTTAATAGTTTCAGGTTCCACTCAAGACATAATTTTACAAAATTATTGCAAGAAAAGTACTTCTATGATTTGATTTTTATTTTTGATAGAACAAATATCAGGTAGCCCACCATCTTAAATTAAATAATACGACTTAACTGTAGTATAAAAGCATTGACTTGAATATAAAAATGTGTTCTTATTCTTTTTTGTTGTTGAGTTTTGTTTTGTTTTGTTTTGTTTTGCTTTTTTGAGACAGGGCTTCTCTGTGTAGCTCCTGGAACTCACTCTTCTCCCAAGTGCTGGGATTAAAGGCATGTGCCACCATTACCCAGCAAGTTGTTATTCTCTTTTATGAATTTGGTAATGCATGTAAAAATTAATTCTAAAAATGTATATGGGTATATAATACCATCAATATTTTAAAAAATAAACCCAAACTCCAATGATTCTTTTGTTCTCTGATTCATTGTCCCTCACATTGCCTAGTGAATTCCAAGCCTTGAACCAAACACAAGGTTATAAAACAATCATGTCAATGTTTAAAGATCATCATAAATTCTTTGTAATGCTCTCTGTGGAGTGTGTAATGTATAATAAATTCCCACTTTCCTTAATGAAATAATAGAGGTCATATTGCATTGACTTTTTGGCACATGCCTTAACTAACACAGCCACAAAATTAGTTCCTTCCTTTGGCCTTCTTACATCTTGAGACTTGGTCCCATGATGTGAGGTTAGACATAACATCTACTAGGAGAGATAAATAATACCTTAGGCCAGTATGTAAGCTCCAGTCAGTGCTGAGGTCTTAAAGTAGCTCATAGTCAAACCTGACTTCTGATATTTGATGGGCAGTTTTAAATGTCAGCTTACCAATACCTACAAACACTTATTTTGGTTTGAATGGAATCTTGGTTGAGGAATTATCCTGGCCTGTGGATATATTTTTGGGGGATCATCTTGATTGTTAACTGACATGGCCTATAGTAAATGACACTATTCCTTAGGTGGTACCCTGCTTTATATAAACATGAAGAAGGATAGCTATGAGAGCAAGTTGGAAGCATAGTGAATTTGTTCCTCTCTGCTCTTGACCATGGTTATGGTATGACCATCTGTCTCAAGATCCTGATTCTGTGGCTTCCCAAACTGATAGACTACATACAACCTGGAAGTATGAGCTAAGATAAGCGCTTCTTCCTCTGTGTTGCTTTTTATCAAGGTATTGATCACAATAAGTAGGACATGCTACTAACCATTCTTTATTTCTGTCCTATGCTGATGTGGGCTGAACTGTGTAACATTAGGATGTAGGAGGCATAGCAGTATGTGATGTCCTAGAGAAAGCATCAAAGGCCATTGCTACTTCTTGTTGCTCTCAGAACATTAAAGAACATCTCATGAAGCCATTCCAGCCATCTTCTGGAAAGATGGATGCACAAGTGAGGAGTTGAGGTCATTAACCCAAAGCCTACACTAGTTTGCTGTTCACATGAGTGTGCCATAGCTAATGCAGATTCTCTAAGTTCAGTCAAATTCTGTGGTTCAAATTCTGTGGTTCCCTAAGTTCAATTAAATTGTTCTGTTTCATTAGATAATGAATCTACAGGAGACAAGAAACCATCTCAGAAGTGGGTTTTCCAGCCTCCCAACTGCAATCATGTATAACTAAGACAAGACATCAGTGAGTCTCACCTGAACAACAACTTTGTTCACATAAAAAAGAATTGTTCTTTTGAGCAACAAACTATGAAGTAATTTGTTGTGTTAATAGTCAATAATGATCAGGTGGTGAGTTTATAGAAGTTTAAAAATACATTTACAGTAGTGTTAAAAATGAGAATAGAAAACCTACAATTAGAAAACCTAGATGTCAGAATGGGAATAGAAAGAAGACTGAGTCTTTATGGAGAGGAAACTGATTTTATTTTGTTGTTTGGTAATATGACATAGTCTGAGTATAGTATTTTTGACCTTTATTATCTTTTCAAATCCAAGTTTATAGCTTTATATAAATATTATATGATAACTATGTTTGCCCAAATAAGACTGTGTAACATTTTTGTTATTATTGTCCTAAAACATAAGGACATCATTTGACAGAAAAAAACACATTCAATATCTGATGCAATCAACGTTTGTATTTTAGATTAAATTAGTTGCTGTGGCTGTGAAGAAAAAAATTTCATTATGACATTTTATCTTGATTATAGATTTGGATTCAAAATGTTTGTTTCAAAGTCCTTCTTAAATTCTTGAGGTCCTTTATAAATTCTTGTCCTACGATTGTGCTGGCTGGGGTTCCTTGGTTTATAGAGGTATGTTCAAGGCAAACACTTTGAGAAGCTAGTTTCTACATTTACTGGGATCCCAAAGATCTTATTAGGTCACCAAGAACATCCTATAATTTCTCTGGGAAAGAGACTGTGCAAGTAAAAATGTCCTATAGGAACAATTTTCAGTAAACTTGGAGTAAAAACAAATATGACATTCATAGATTTGTCAAGCAAAGGTTCAGATTGAGTATTCTTTTTAAAACTGAATCCCTTTCAATAACAATTTCAGTTGTGTTCAGGGCACAGTTGCCTGGACCTTCTCTGGGTATGACTCATTAGACCACATGTAGTTGGTTCTAACTCTCCCAATTTATATTTGATGTTATGCACTTTTGTGGTATACCACAGAGGAGTCCCTTTCAGTTCAACCAGGAGGTCACAAGTGAACTTAACCCTAATTCCCTTAACTGTATTTTCTGTGTTGCTTAGCCCTTCAATCTTGTTCTCTTGAGAACATATAAACTTTGTGAGGGTTTCCTTTTGTTTTTATTTCTCTCAACATCTTGATGAAATATACATCCCCACTGAATTCCCAAACTAAGCTATCTCACTTCAAATGATTGGCTTTCATGTTTTTCTTCTTCCTATGGACTCTCCTTCTCAGTGCTGTTTTTAGAATATCTTTGCTTTGACAAGGAAGGACACACTGACACAGGATTCACAGACACTCCTTTAAAGAATTCAAGTATGAAGTATCCTTATTGTAAGAGGTGGGTCTGTAATACTAACATTGTCATGGTCAGAGTCTGCCTACTTACTAGCTCATAGTCCACAAAGACTGTGACGGCAAGAGTTTCATTTCAGCCTTTTTAGAAAAGGGGGAGAAGTCAGAATGTGATACTAACCTGTAAAGACCCAGCACAGAAGCTTCATATATCACTTTTTTTTTTTTTTCAAGACAGGGTTTCTTTGTGTAGCCCTCGCTGTCCTGGAACTCACTCTGTAGACCAGGCTGGTCTTGAACTCAGAGATCTGCCTGCCTCTGCTTCCCAAGTGCTGGGATTAAAGGAATCACCACTGCCCAGCCACATCACTTTCATTCACAGTATAGCTATGGTTGCAAAGGAGGCTTAGAAAAGGACTACATGTGACATTCTAAAACTTGGAGGTTTAATCAGAAAGAATGAAAGAATGACAACAGAAGTTATCCAATTCCATGAAGGCAACTAAAACAGAGTTGTGATATTATGTGTCTAATTATGTTTTCTAGGGAGGTTTTGTTCATAGTTGATATTTTTAATAGCAGAGAACAAAAAAATCACTTCAACCATGTGAGTCTACAAATAAAACAATATAAATAGAAATTCCAAGAAGAAAACCCCATTACTTTGCATGTCTCCAGCATGGTATAGCCTCAGAGTTAGAAGCCTAATGTGTAAAATGGCTTGAGATTTTTTTAAAATCATGATGGGACATGGGGCATGATGGGACAGCTGTGCTTGGAGACCATGGCAAGTTCAGGTTGAGCAAATGCTAGCCATCAATAATCATGACAAGAGAGCCCAAGCTCAACAAACCCAAGGGAAGAAAAGAACGACACATGACATACATGATGGCTACATTTTTAATATGGTCACTACCAAGAATATATTAATGCCAGGACCTTCAATTACTGTGGCTGCCTTTCACCAGAATAAGACCCAGTAAAGTCCCTATGTAGTGACTCTGGGTGTGGTGTCATTGGTCTGTCAGATCAAAAGCACCATCCCTGTCATGATTCCCACTCCACAGTCATCGCTATTAGCTCAGCCAAGATCAAGTTAAAGAACAATGAACTACAGATCATTAAGAAATATCCTGCATTATTTGCAGAATTCTGTATCGGCAGTATTTGTCATTTTACGGCATAGTCACCAAAAATATGTGAATGCGATCTTACTATAAAATGATCTCATACTCAGAAATGTTTTGTTTTGTTTTGTTTTTTCTCTTTAATATAAGGAGCATATGCCCTGGTACATCAGGATTTTCTTTCATCCATGCCAATTTATTTTTCTTAAACTCCGTTCTATCTTGAAAATGATTGTGGTACTTTGCTAAATTTTCCTGTGAGCAAATGATTTCAGACTTGTCAATCTATCCAGCACGATGACTAGAAAATATTTGAAAGAAGATACAAAATGTACTTACCAGGAAGCTGAAAATACACAGCAGTGTTTTTTACTTGTCACTGTAAAAGAGCATGACAAATTCATTGTTATCCTGACTTCACAGCTGTCAGCTCTTCTACATGCAGTGGTCACACAGGAGCTATGGTTGTCACTAGCCGTAGGATTTGATGTATTTACAAAACCATCAAATATCATCAATTACCAAGAAAAAAGCTCATAATTCAAGTAGGACAAGGCATATCAAAAGGCACATAATATGTCTACTCTGTGGCTGAACAACTTGGGCAATGTGCTGTTTGGTTGTGTATTGGAACAGATAGAATCAAGACTTTTGATTTCATTCCAACTGCTGACCAGTTTTGTTGGAAGCATAAGAAGTCCTGAGTGTGTTCAGACCTGAATGAATTTGTGATATTCACATGGATATGGCTATGTTAAAGACCCTAACCTCGGGTCCATGAGAAAATGTGAAAGCTTTCTCTAGACTAGATATAAAGAATAGCAACACTTCCCAACCGGGTCCATGTGCAGATACTGATAATGTATACAGAAAATGTCTACCCATAGATTTATCCATCTGATATTTATGGCATAAAGACTACTCTCCCAGAGAGACTGCTCCTACCAAGATTAGATAAACCTGCTTCCTTGATGTAGTGGTATACCATCAAACTAAGCCTCCTAGTTTATGTATATTGATAGCTTCATATCCTTGTTTAGATATATGCAATAAACCAGTCTCTTGGTTCAACTGTATGTAATAAACAAAGATCCAAGGATTCCATGGTTTCTCCATTAGAGAGCTGGGATTACCAATCCCAGCCATTTTTGTGTTTCTGTGTCAGTATTTTGTTCATTTCTTCATTTCCCACAGTAAAGCTAATCCCCGAAAGCCATGCAAAGACACAGAACATTTGTCTTATAAATGTGTACATCTGCCTATAAAATGAGGCACGTTAGAGAAACTTATCAATTATGAAAGTGTAAAACTAAAGAGCTAAGTTCTCTAAGGAGACTACCATGTCCTGGCAGCATGCATAGGGTCAGGGTATAGATCTTTTTAAGATGTTTTGATATATGGGAAAGTGAAGTGAGAATGTCAAAATGGTTGTGGTTAGTGATGGAGTAGAACTCCAAAAGGAGTTTGGGGTCTTATGGAAATGTGGGAATTGAGAGTGGCTGACTCAAGATTATAAATGCTATAGTGTTTGCCATTTGGCAGAAAGTAGGAAGTGGCACCATACATTTTAGGAGCTGGTAATAATCCATGAAGCAGGAATGAGTATTAGCTCTGGGAAGCTATAGTGCCATATGGTTGGGAATTTGACTTGTGTCAATCACAGCTTATAAGGTAGGTAGCAGTCAGGTCAGAAAGTTCCTAGGCCTGTATGGGGCAGTCTGCTTCTTACCTTGAAAATAACAGGAAAGCAAAGAACATTTCTGTAGACTTTTGCTAGCTGCATGGAAAATAAGACTGGAATACTAGTACTAAATCCTTTGGTTAAATGCTATGATTCTGTGACTCAGCTTTTGCTCCCCTGGGTAATTCCTACAAATGTTACAAGACAAAGATGTTAAGTTACACAGGAACAAACCATCGCCATTTCTGTAACTGAATACAAACAATCCAACTATTAGAAGGGTTGGCCTCCTAGGGCTCTTCTCATTACATAAGAGCTGTGCTGTTAAGGCACACGGGGGATGGAGAAGCAGTTTGTATGTACACTTGAAGTCACAGCAGAAAGATATTCCCAAAGGCATAAAGCTGCATATTCCTGTGGCTGTTATACATACATACATACTTACATACATACATACATACATACGTGTATTCCTTGGTACAATCAAATAAAGCCTCCTGGCCTAGCCTCAAATGGTCATGGCTGACTGATACCATTGTTTTCTGTTATGTCACCATTAATGTTACATATCTGAACTTGGACAAAGTTGGTCCTGTAACAAGAGAAAATATTCTCAACACATTCGGTCTTGACAGGTACCTGAAAATAATAAAACATGGCATGAAGACATTTGGGAATAAAACAAACTAATGCAATTCCTACCTAATTTTTATTTATTCATAGTCCATTTATTTATTTATCTACATACCTAAGGTTTTTATGTATTTTAGAGGTGGTTTTCACTGTAGAGCTCTGCCTGGCCTGGAACTTACTATGTATACCCAGCTGTCCTTGAACTCCCCCACATCCACACCAGGCCTGATATTTGGTTTTGGTTTTGTTGCTGTTTTTACACAAATGCTAGGGATCAAATTTGGATCCCTGAGTTGTGAGACAACCACTTCCCTGACTGGGTTATTTCCCCTGCCCCTAAAGTTGGTTTTAAATTTATTTTTTCCTTTTATTGAAAATAGATTTTTTCCGCATAATGTATTATGATTATAGTTTCCCTGCTCTCTATTCCAGCTAGTTTCTCCCTAGCTCCCTTCCTACATGGATCCACCCTTTTCTGCCTTTTATTAGAAAACAACCAGGCTTCTAAAGTATAATGATATGATATGTGATATGATATAAAACTAAAACTAATACACTAGAATCGAACAAAATAAACAGCGGTAGAAATCCCAAGAAAAAGCAGGAAAAAAAAGACTGAGTAACATGTATACTCAGGAATCACATGAAAACACTAAGCTAGAAGGTACAGATACACACACACACACACACACACACACACACAGAGAGAGAGAGAGAGAGAGAGAGAGAGAGAGAGAGAGAGAGAGAGACAGACAGACAGAGAGACAGAGAGACAGAGAGAGACAGAGAGAGATGGGGAAAGTACTTCTGTGTATGTTTATCTTATTGATTGTTGAATAAAATACTGTTTGGCCAATGGCAGCAAGTTAGACAGGACTAGGAGTCAAAGAGGATTCTGGGAAATGTAGTAGAGAAGTGGTGATACAGGCAGGAAGTGACATAGCAAGGAGACTCATATTTAAACAAAGGAAACAGGAAGTATCCCCTTTTCCCTTTCACATCCTCCAGCGGCAGATGTGAGCCACCAGTAAGAGCGGGTGCCAGCAAAAGGCATCCTCTATAAATATAAGTCTGATTACATATATAGATTTATGATAATTAAGACTGAGCTAGCAGATGAGAAGTCCTAGTCATTGGCCAAGCAGCTTTGAACCTAATACAAGTCTCTCGGTGCATTAATTGGGGCCCTAACTCGGGCGTAAAGCACACATGTGGCAGCGGGGCTCAGAGGTGGCTTTTAGCAGAAAGATTTATTGGGGAGAGAGAGAGAGAGAGAGAGAGAGAGAGAGAGAGAGAGAGAGAGAGAGAGAGAGAGAGGGGAGGGAGGGAGGGAGGAAGAGAGAGGGAGAACCTGTAGGGTTGAAAGAAACAAGAAAGATAGAAAGTTTAAAAAAAAACCCTGGCATGACATTGTGAGACAGGAGCCTCCAAAGACACCACTGAGTACATTTTCTGTTGGCCATCTACAGTTTGCTCCCCCAGTGAGATTACCTTGGAGGAAACTAATTTTTTATTTATTTAAATTAGAAACAAGCTTCTTTTACATGTCAATCTCAGTTCCCTCCCCTCCTTGCCTGCCCCACACTGGCCCCCTATTCCACCCCCTTTCTGCTCCCCAGGGAGGGTAAGTTCTTTCATGGAGGATCTTCAAAGTCTGTCATATCATTTGGAGCAGGGCCTAGACCCTCCCCAGTATGTCTAGGCTGAGAGAGTATCCCTCTATGTAGAGAGGGCTCCTAAAGTACATTTGTGTACTAAGGGTAAATACTGACTGCTGCCAATGGTCCCATAGATTGTCCAGACCTCCAAACCCATTTCCTCCTTCAGGAGGTCTGGGTTGGTCCTATGCTGGTTTCCCTGCTATCAGTCTGGGGTCCATGAGCTCCCTCTTGTTCAGGTCAGCTATTTCTATGGGTTTCTCCAGCCTGGTCTTGAATTTTTATTTGCAAGTGGTTTTCAATCCTCTCAGACCTAGGCCCATCTGGTATAGACCATGCAGACTCTGTGCATGCTGCCTTAGTCTTTGTGTATTCATATGCTCATTGGTCATGTTGATTTAGTGGTTTTAAGTGACCTCCATCCCATCTGGCTCTTACACATTTTCTGCCTCCTCTTCCACAGGGTTCCCTGATCTTTGTGGGGAAAATTTAACAGAAACATGATTATGACTGAGTATTCCATGGTCTCTCACTCTCAGCATAATGTCTGATTGTGGGTCTCTGTATTTGTTTCCATCTGCTACAAGAGGAAGCTTCTCCGATGAAGGCTGATGTTTTTAATTTTAAAAGGTTTCATTTTATTGAGGCAAAATGAGTATACTCATACAGCCAACACTAGACTCCAGAAATAAAATGTTATTCAAGTAAGTTATGAAAGTAAGCAAGATAAAATATAAAAGAGTGTAGTGACTTCTAAACCTGTCTTTACTTTGAGATTGCATCTTTACTTTTCCTTTGCTGTTAAAATAGCCTTTCCCCTTGGGAAATATTTGTAGATCTAAGCCTTGGTTGCTGCTTTTATTGTCTTTAACTTGACAAAGGGGTGAGTTATTAAAGTGCCAGCCTCCTGGGATACTTTTGAAATACAGTCTTTCTTTAGCCATAAACTCCCAAATGTGGATTACTATCAATAAGAAATGACAGAAAGGGGACTTATTTAGATACATTAGAAATGGACCATATTAAGTTTATATCCATTCTGAAAATAAAAACAGATAAGTAATTTTTTTCGATAGGTAAAGAATACACTTTTCCTGTCTTAGGGTGACTAACTAATATTAGTGAATATTTTTACTTATCTCTATTAAAAATTAAATCTATGATAAATATTTATTTTCATATTTGATGTTTTTGAACATATTTTTATTGATTCTCTGGGAATCTCATAATCCCACTCATTTCCCAGTCCCTCATTTCTGCCCTTTACCCTTGTAGTATATCCCCCAAAAGAAAACTTAAAAAGAAATAATAAGAAAAATGCAAATAAGAATATCAATTTAAAAAAACAAACAAGAAAACAACACCAATAACAACAACAACAAAGTACTCAGCTACCATTCAGGCACACATCAAGAGCTTCACTCCCCCATCTACAACCCAATGGAGCATGTGAAGACACTGGTCCTTTGAAAACATACCCTCAGGAGCCCCATGACACAGGGCAACAGCAGGATATCCGAGAGTTTTGATAAGGGTCCAGTATTGATGATGCACCAGAAGTGAGAGGCCTTGAACTGACCAATTGACAAATGAACATTTGTTAGTAAAGCTATTTAAAAAAAAGACTGCATGATGCACAGCAACCCCCAATGCCACTAAGACAAGTAAAAAGGTGATGCAGAGGCAAGAAGTCAAGAAAGACAGGTGAGCGACATGTTTTTGTTTGTTTTCTCTTCTTTGTGGATTTTTAAAAGTTTTTGTTTAATAAACACTTGTTTTGCAAATTTTAGTTTAGTCAGTACATGAAAAGATATATAAAGGTATGGTTTAATATTTTAGTAAATTTAAGTTAAAAGATGTGTAAAGCTTATGGTTTAATATTTTGAAAATTAAAATCAAATTAAATTTGTACATTTACATTTTTTCCTCAAATAAGCTTCATTTTTAAATCTTACATACTGAGCATAGTGGTTTTATGAGAAAATTCAAGATATGCACAATACGTTTTATGCTTCTAAGTTATTTGAAACCTATAAAATTTATAAGATACTGCATATTTTACCTTGAAAAGTTACTCTTCTTGAGAATATCAATAAACTTTTGTTATGATTTCAACTTGTCCAAAAATTTTATAATATAGAAAAAAATCAATGCAAATTGATTACAATCCCTGGAAGAAGCAGCTCCAGGCCAGAGCACCAATAACAAGTTTGCCACATTATTTTTCCTTACAGAAACATGACATTTACAAACTGGTGATCGAGCAAACCTGTTTCCCAATCATAGTTCTGACCCACTTCATCTAGTAGTTTCACACAATGCCCTCACTTTCCAGAGACCAGGAAATCAGCAATTCCCTCTTTGCCAGGTTGCTAACAGATAAGGTGTAAAATATTGGTATGTATAACAGATTTGTAACCTGGAAATTCATTAGTTGTCATGATGCTGAAATGAATCAGAACAAGGCATTCAGATGAGGAGTAGAATGCTAGACATAACATGAGAGAGATTCCAACAGGTAAGCCATATTTTGTACCAGGTGCAAATGCAGTTTAAAGATTCTGCTCCAGTCACTAAATTACTAAAACACAATACTCACCAATTTAATAACTGTTTGTGTACTACATTCTATGCTTGAAGTATGATACAAACATTTAGAAATCACTGAAAAATGTATTCCTTTGTCACAGTAATTAAGGAAATTTTCTCAGTATGTCTTTTGATATGAAGACTTGAAACTAATTTCTCCTCCCCTAATGCAATATGACTTATTTTGTTAACTATCAAGAGAAATTGAAACTGAAGTGAGATGCATTGTTTGTAATTATTAAATCACCTCAAATTAAATATTATAAAATTTTGCACTGCTAGCATAGCTGCAATAAAATCTAGCAGATATGTATCCTAGGTGGTATTGGAGACAGGCATGATTCTTCTGAAAGGTTATCAAGAAATACCCTTGCTGAACAATTCATTGTTAATACCATTTGAAACATTAAAAGATTTCTTGCTCTTGGAAACTTGTTACAAAAAGACACACAGGGAACAATCTGTATGAATTAAGTTTTCTACCAGAGTGTTTAAGAATGAGCCAACTGTGGAAGTTCATGCTGATAATCCCAGTAAATGGCACAGTGAAACAGCAGGACAGGGAGTTCAATTCCAGCCTAGGCTCTTCAACAGACCTCCTGTCTGACAAAATAAACAAACAAAAGGATTAAATTTGATATAACTCTAAATTTACTAAAATCAAAGGAAATTAAGAAAGGTATTTCCACCTCAGATGCTTCAATTGGACTATTCAAAGTTAGAGACTAAAAAGTCAAGGGCAGTGATGGGAGATGTTCTTCTGTATATATGTTTAACTTATTGGTTGATGAATAAAACACTGATTGGTCAGTAACCAGGCAGGAGATATAGGTGGGGTTATGAGATGAGAATTCTTGGGAGAGTAGGCAGAGAAAAGCCACCCAAAGAGACTCCATGTAATATGCCGGGTTATAAGTAAGCCACAGCCTCGTGGCAATACATAGATTAGTAGAAATGGGTTAATAATTAAGAGAGAGCTATCCAATGAGAAGCCTAAGCTACAGGCCAAACAGTTTAATAATTATTAAAGTGTCTGTGTGTTTATTTGGGGCTAGGTGGGACAGAAACCTCCATCTTCAGGGCAGGGTGAGGGAATAAGCCCAGAGGAGTCAGAGAGTATCTCTTGGTCTTTCTCAAAACTTAAAATGTTTAAGAAATGTGAGTCACAGGATGAGAAGGAGTACTGTGGGAGGCTATCTTCAAGACACGATGTGGCTACTGCAATCATAAACTCACAGTGGCTGTGGTTACCTTCATAAGACCTCCACAACATCAAGTCAGCCAAAATATCAGCATGCATGGAGGCGATGTCTCCAGACCCCACCTTTACTGAGGAGCTACTGGAAACTTACACTTGCTGAAGAAAGGATAATAACTCTTTTCAGAGTATAACCATTGCTGGTTTCTCCATATTCCAGTGGATGGCCCCACACTTATACACATGCATGTATTGCTAACTGGAGCTAGTGGGTTGTCAAAAAGAATACATGAACTTAGGGGGATGAATTAGAGGAAGAGTTTGAGGGAATAAAAAGGATAGCTACTCTCATAGTTCATTGTATGAATGAATTCTCTAAAATATAGACAGAAATACAGAGAAAGAGAGACATGTTCCTTTTTCTTGTGTATTGTTTTACTTCCTTTTGTAATCTTAGCTGAATGGAACTGCACAGCTCTCCTTCTGCAACAGTCTGCTTATGGAATCACAAGGTCTCAGGGGCCTCTGTCCACCTGTGGTGAGCTCTAACACATTCCATATTGGAATGGAAGTGTCCACCAGTACTTTTTGCTCCCTTTCAACTCTCTATATGAAAGCTAAAGCTACATTTTAAGAGGTTTTTGCTTGCTTTTTGTTTTTGTTATGTTTTCTTTTAGTTTTTAGAGACAGGGTTTTTCTGTGTAGCTTTGGCTGTCCTGAAACTCTCTCTGTAGACCATGCTGCTCTTGAATTCACAGACATCCACCTGCCTCTGCCTTCCGAGTGCTGGCATTACAGGCGTGTGCTACCACTGCCCAGCTACATTTTAAGTTTTAATTACTATTACTATGCCTTAGAGATCCATGAAACAAAAATGCCTCTGATCTGCAAGCCCTTTGCTTGCCCAAGGACAGATAGTTTCTGAAATACTGGAGGCTATTGTTTATGGGAGATAACAAGACATTAGTTTTCACTCCCTAAACAAGTTTGTTTGACCCATCTGCACTGGATGTGCTTGATCACATGAGGGTGGGATGTTCACAGGCAGAAAGTGTGTCAGGATGTATGCTTGCTCTTGATTGGACATAGGCTGGAGGTATGTCAGGATTTATGCTTGCCCCTGATTGAATCTGATTAGAGATATTTAAGTTGCTGCAAAACCTGATTTTGGGCCATTTTTCTGGGGAACCAGAGATGGATTTGTCCAGAGTCCATCTATCTTGCCAGAACTTAACTAAAGCTTGCTTCAAATCTGGCTTTAAATGGTGGTAATGGTTTTATTCTCGGTCGTCAGGATTAACATCTGTATCTGACCACAGTCACCATTGATGCTATGAACTCCTCCACAATTGCCATGGTTACTGTCTGTTTGGTACTCTCAAGATGTTGCTTTTGTTTTCCTCTTACTTAGATTCAAAGGGTTTCAAGAGATTTATCATGTCTTCTGTACTTAGTGCTCCTTTGGTTGGTGTCAGCATCTTCTTATATACTGTTTTTTTTTTTAGCATCTATTTTGTAGTTCATTTTTTCTCAACATTCAGTCCTAGCTTTCTTCTCATTACAAGTAATTCTTACAGGCAATCCTATATGTCTCATAATTTTATCTGTTATACATAAATTATCATATTATTGTATCTAGATTATTTAGGAATCCTGAGGTCAGAGTTGAGACCCACATAAATAATCGTATGAATATGACTTTTGTGCAGAAAACTCAAACTCCAGTATCAAGCTTATCTTGCACAGTTAAGCCTCCCTGTAGCCACCCACTCCTCCAGTGCCTCCTCTTGAATTGGCTGATTTAATAAAGTGATACATTGATTGTTCACCCATTGCTGCTATAAAACACACAGGAAAGGTGACTTCAGTGAGGAAGGGCTTATTTTGGCTCAAAGTTCCAGTGGGATAGAGTCCATCATGGTATGGAACACATGGCTACAGGTAGGTAGAGCATGGTGTCAGGAGCTGGAGGCTGTCTAGTCACATACTCAGGAAGCCGAGTAAACGGAAAGCAGGGCTATGTTCTACAGCCTCAAGCCTGCCCTGGTGATCCACATCCTCTAGTGAGGCTATACTTTCTAAAAGTTCCATGTCCTCCATAGCCAGCCTTCCAACTAGAGACCAAATCACCAAACACATTAAAATCTGGGGGAGACATTTCAGAAATGCACAAAGATGTTTCTGAAGTCTGCTGTTTTTGATTCTTGTCCCTCTGGTTGTGACACAGTCTTAAGAACTGTGCATCACCATTCACAGCTCTTCATAATCTCATTCGTAGCTTTTCTCTGTAGAGACCATGGAATCAATCCCTTAAACACTTTTCTAGCCATGTCTCCAGTCCACCCTCCGCACAGAAAGTGCAGCGATTGCACTGGAAAACAGGGTAAATTGTGGTTCTCTCCTGGGTAGATTATCAATAAGTTCCCACTCCCTGAGATGGGATAAAATCTGAAGTTCTTCTATAGCACAGCAGAGCTGTCAAACTGTAGTACTGACTGCTCTACTTTAACACAATTTTCAATCCAGCTAATGTCATAATAGTAGCTACATTTTCAATGTGGAGCACGAATGCTGCATTCATTCTCTCATATAAAATTTAGAACGTCCCTTTAGATTGATAATTAGTATTTATAGGTGTGAATTATAGAACTATAATGTATATTCCTGATCAATCATTATAATAATTGCAACCTTAAAGAAAAGATATTATAATAAAAAACAAAGTCATAGCTTATAATCATACAATCAGTTCCTGGCAGAGATAGATGAACTGAAACATACGCAAGCTAGAGCCAAAGCCTATGATCGTATCTCTATATTAGGTTCTCAATAAATGATTTAAAGTTCTCTATATATGCCAGGAATTGCAATTCAGGCATTATTTATGACTGGTTTACAAGAGAAAATCAAATCAAGTGGTTTTTTTCCAAGTTCTCTACAAAAGAAAATCTGTCACCCATATTATATCATAGTTTAGACCACAGATCTAAATTCTACATTAAGTCTGATATGAAAGCAAAGACTTTCATATTTCAACAATGTTTAACACCTGAAACCTTCAATATAAACTTTAATTTTTCCTGACAATTACTTGATATTTTCTCAACCTTTAAACTCTAATAATTATTATATATAATTCAAAGATGTTTTGTGTGAGTTTTTGTTTAAGTTATGGCATGGAGGAAGTTTTCACAAATACAATTACAAAATCATGAAATTGAAATTTATTTATTTTGATCCTGAGAGAGACAGATTCATAGCAAGCTTTTCACATGGAGACATAAAAAAATGAATTCCTAAATAAAATGGAAGGTGTTGGAGTGACTTCAAAATATGCAGATAACTCAAAAATACATATTTATGTCTTTTAGAAGGTTCTCTATGCCATTTTGCTAGGGAAAACAATCTCAAACAGATGCTATAAGAAATCACTGTGAATTTTCTGCCAGTCATTCCTGTAATTGGTACAACATTTCAAAAGCCTACATTCAGTCCAAAAATGTATATGTACCTGCATGGTAAAGGCTACCCTGTACGAATGTCCCCTTCCTGTTTTCCCAATTCCATAAATGCTAGGGGAGCTCCTGTGCCTTGTACATAGCAAGATAAAAGAGTCCATGAATATTCTTTGTTCAATGAAAATAAGCAATAAGAAACAATTCACATTGGAACTTAATCTGAATTATATTCTGTTTTTCTAGTTTCGCTCTGAACCACCTACCTATAGGGGATAATCCTTCACCCATCCACCCAGCATCTGTAGCTATTTCACTAGCTTCTGGGACTGAAGTATTCCTATTCTGTGCTCATACTTTATTCAACTTTAAAAAAAATAAGTGAATCATTTTTAGACAAGTGAGAAGGGACCAAGTTAATTAACCTCATTGAATAATAACTTGCTTCTCTGTAACATAAGTAATAGCATAACTTTGCAGGTCTCTGTGAGCATCACAAAGATCTTGTAACTGACAAACTGCAAATATTCACCACCCGAACACTGGTTCCATCTGACAACACCTTCTTTAGAAACTTCCTGTTTAATGTCTGTACTCTTCGTTGAAAGACCCAAAGCATTTTCGATATTTATAAGATGATGAAACTAAATATGACTAGTTACAAGAAGGTTGTCTCTACTATTTTGCCATCTATAAGAAGGCAATGCCATCAATAGTCAACTCATCAGATTGGTGTGTGGATTTACTGAATATTGTGTATACAAATCCATAATAGTGCTCAGAATTGCAGTAAGCATTCCATAAATATGCTGTCATTATTAGCAGTGCATAACCAAACTCCACAAGAGAACACTCGGAGGCAACCAGGATGAACATTGAAAGTATCCTACAGTTCTCATTATACAAAGTTAGTATGTTTTCTTCAGTCAACATAGCCAGAAGTTTTGGATATTGACATTGACTGCAGATTTGGTTCATACCAAACATATTTTCTTTTATCTGTTCATCCTATTTGATATTGTAAATATGTTTGGGAAATTTCCCAAACATAATATTTAAAAAGTATTAGGCCAAAAGTTTTAATTTGCAGGAAATAAAATGGAACTTCTCAGTTAGAATCCATAAACTCTGAGGCCTGACAAAGTAAGGATAAGAATTATTTATTTATAAGCCTGATTTCCATTTTCTCTGTATTGTTGGCTAATTTCATAATCACAACATGTGGCTGAGTAGCCTCATTATTGTTTACATTCCACATAGTAGAAACTTGAGATGCCCACATATTTATCAAATAATAAGATGGTTTTGATTTGTACATAAACTGTATAAGCCCTTTCTCAGAACTGTTGGTACTTTCTCAAATGCAGAATTTCTTCTTCATTTTTAAAATTCTAGTCAATGTTCCATCTTTGGGCTTATTAACTTGTAAGAGGTGTGCTGTGGCATCACTCCTTCTTCACTGTCCTATAATTGCATTGCAGATCACAAATGGCTAGTGGAAAGCACCTGGACTTGAGAATGACGATATTGGTTTTGTTTCCCTGCCTTTATGAATTCTACTTGTCCGTGACATCTCATAATACTTTCTCTTTTTTTTCATAAAGGAATGTCTTACACTAAACAAGTTTGAAAATGGATGAATAAGCAGAGCAAAAGTAGAAGTTCTACATCAGAGGACTTCTTAAAAATTTAATAAACAGCCAGGCGTTGGTGGTGCACACCTTTAATCCCAGCACTCGGGAGGCAGAGGCAGGCGGATCTCTGTGAGTTTGGTACCAGCCTGGTCTACAGAGCGAGTGCCAGGACAGTCTCCAGGTTTGAGAAACCCTGTCTCGAAAAACCAAAAAAAAAAAAAAAAAAAAAATTAACGAACAGTAGTAGGTTAAGGAATCTCCATGTAAGAATATTGCTAACATTACATTGTAGAATCACTTTTGGTTAAGCTCTTTTTAGAAACACAACTTGGTGAGATTATTTTGTTCAGAACACATTTTGTACAGAAAACTTCACGTAATCATAGTTTTGTTGTGAATGTGGTAGAAATGCCCTGCCTGTAACTCTCTCTGGGTCTTCTTATTTTCTGAAGCCAATTCTTGATGCTTTTACTTAGATGAAAAATCCTTTAAATATGAAAATAAGGAAGAAAATAACATGTTTATTGCATGTGTGTGCCTTAATGCATAATCCAGGCACACCTGGGGAGTTTCTTTCTCAGGAGATGGGAATTGAGTAAGACAACTAGGCTAAAATCAACATTTTGGTAGCATAGTACACCCTGGTGCAAGTGGATGCTTCATTTATTAGTTTCTGGGAATCTCTATTACTAGTCTATGCTGTCCCCCCCCATTTTCTGTGCCTTGCAGATTTCTCTGTATACCTGACTAGATGCAGTAAAATTAATATACCAAGCTTTTCCAGATACTTCCCAAGTAGCTGTGGCCACTGACATTGTAATAAATTGTCTTACTGGGAGTCTTACAAAGTGTAAAAAACATACACCCTTCTGAAATCCAATGAAAGTTGTAGAAGTGTTATTGTGACAAAATACAGAAAAAAATGTTCACTGGTAAGTAGAAAACAAATTCTAATAATCTACAGAGAAGTACTCAAAACAAAATATTTGGAGTTCATCATTTTCATAATTTGCAAAAAATGCTAACCAAAATTAACTTTAAAGAAAATAAAATAATCTGGGAACTGTAGTGTGATGTGATTTATGACTAAAATACTTGAAATCTGAAACTTTAGTCCGTGATAGGCAACATTTTGTGTTCAATTTTGATCATAACTAAAGATTTGTTTGCAAGATGTATTGGGTGTCTGCTAGAGTGCTCTATCCCTCTCGTCTGAGTTCAGCAATTCACAGATAAACAAGTCAGCACTTGATACCTTGACATCCTGTCATGCTACTTTAGACCATCAGAGATAGAACCTTATTTGTCTACTGACTTAAGTGCTAAACCATTTTGTGGGGGCAGAAAGATGCAATAGTGATTTTATTTATGCAAATTACAGCATTGCATTCCTAATGGCATTGGTTCTAAAACTGTGAGGATGTCCTGATATACGGGACCACTATTTGCAAAGCCTTGTGTGTCAGTATCCAGTGTTTGAAAAGTCATTCAGGAAGCTACCCCTCTCTAGTTAATTAAGGTGATATTGCCATCAAATTTCTGGGTGACAGGAGACAGTACCTATGAAAAGTACATGGTCATTGTCCAAGGTTAGTTATTCCAAGTAGTCAGCATTGTTTTTTGAGAAGCACTGCATATTTATAGACCAGTACTGAGGAATAAATGCAACTTCCCAAGGCTGGAATGGAAGGTATGCCTGTGTTCCTGTCTACATTTAGGTCCAGTCACTTACTGGGCTGTTATATTTAGACAAGGCAGTTATAATTGCTCCCCTGTGGTAGATTATACAATTCATAGGAGATACGTTCTACAACACTCATTTCTCTCTACAAATACCTGCCTTCACCAACCTTCCTGCAACCATGTAGCTATTTAAAGGTATTTTTCTCTATAAATATATTTTAGTTTTTTTAAATTGACAGACAATTTTCTGTCATTAAGCTATTAAGTGATGGTGATGTCTATTCAGACATTAGCTATCTGTGATCTGTCACTCTCCTAACAAGATCTATACAAAAAATTAAATGCCTAGCTGATATTTTTCACTTAATACCAATTGTTGAGGTTTAAAATAATTACTAATTCTATATTTGTTTCATGAATGCCTCAGGGCAAAAGCAAGTTTTTTCCAAAAATAGCCCACTCGCTTAATGAAGGTGGTATTTTCTTGAGGTCCCTTTTGTATAGTCTCTCCAAAAATACATTCTATTACTTTTACACAGATGGGTATTAGAACATGTCAGAATAAAGCAAAAAAAAAGAGAGACAACAATGAATATGCTCTGGTGCATAACACTGGCATTAATTGTAGACTATATCCCCAGATTATTACCTACAGTAAATGCACATACAGAAAAACACAGAAGTAGACTTCTCTTTAGAATAGAGAATTTAGACTTTATTTTGAAATACACTTTCTTAACTTTCTAATTTTCTGATGCTTAATCAGAAATTCATAGACAATTTGAGGGATGGGAATAAGTGGTCAAACAGAAACAGAGTCTCATCTCCCAGTACATTGCTGCTGTGGAACAGAACAGTCAAACAGGAGATCTTGTGCATTCACAGAGCTAGAAAAAAGTGTGGAGACCAAAGTGGTCTGGTCTTAAGAAATAATCACAAAAAATGTTCTGTGAGAAATGATGGAAATAGAAGCTTGATGGATATGTTAGGATAACACATAGGTCCTGCTAAAGAGATAATAGAAAATTGAAAGATGGGGTGGTAGAATTTGCAATTCAACATCAAGCGGAAAACCATGAATACACAAGAAAGTGAAGGAGACATGATGAAAAGATTCAGTCCTAGATGGAGGTCCTAGAAAGAGGGACAGAAGGGAGGAGAATAATTAATATGAGGGCTTTACTGACCAACTAGTTCAAGTCGGTGTGACTCAGATTCCCATGAATCCCAGGAGGTGTGAGACTTGGGCTCTTTGGTGCCAAGCAGTAAACATGCTTTTAAACTCACAAAGAGAATTGAAAACTAAGGGCAGAGAAAAGACACACTGCTTTCAAAGGAGCATCCCTGAGACTGACAGCTGACTCATCAAGCAGATTCCATAAGCCAAGGACAGCAAAACACACTGGTAAATGACAGGTAGCAACCACTGATCTGAGTTTACACTCATCAAAGTTATCCCTTAGTCAAAGTTGCAGAATAGAGTCATTTTTAAAAAGAGATGAGGTAAGTTATTATCACCAAATGTGCACTTCAAAGAAGAGTCAGAGGTGACATTTTAATGACAAGAATATAACCACAGATGGAATCAGCGGTACAGAAAGGGAAAGAGCATCAGAGAGCGTCAATAACGGAAAACTCACTTGAGTTTTGAGTATATGAACCAAGGATGTTCTCCAGAGTCTGAAATCAATGCAATTGTTAGAACAGCAATAATTTAATGTCAATAATTGTTCACTATGCAAAGGGAGATGATGATTGAAGGAGAGAAAAGAGGGACTGAATTCCACATATGCATCCAACACAGAAATGCAAACACAAAACATTTCCAGGCTGAGGAAGAATGAGAAAGAGACTGAAGTTTCAAGAGATACATCCCCCCAAAGCTGGAAAACATGGTTAGCCAGGCACAGGTTGTGTTTGAGATGTAAGGAAAAGTCTTTGGAAGGAAAAAGTCAGAACTGAAATGTCCTACCCTTGTTGGAAAGTGTGGAGCTGGTCATGAAAAAAGCTACTGATAACAGAGAAAAGAGTTCCACTGGGGCTTCCAATGGGCATAGCTGAGACTCTGAGAAATGCCATTTTGGAGGAGGGCAGGCACAAAGGTTGTGAGAACTGGTCTACTATGTGGCTTAGGCACCCATGCACTAAGGAAACAGGAAGAGTCTCCCACTAAGAAGGAAAACCTAGCCTCTCTGTGTTTTTCAGCCATTGTTCCTACAGCACTCTCTTTTGTCAACTCTTACACTATTCCAGGCAACAGGGAGTAATGGTCAGAGAGCAGCAGGATCCAGGTTGACAAAGCAGGTGATGAGGGGTGAAATTTATAAAATAATAAGTATATAAGACCTGCACTGGGGTCCAGAAATCTACATTATTTAGTTATTTTTGTGTAGTTAATGACAGGCATAACTGCAACATATGTTTAAAATATTGTAAAAGTTAGGAGTGAAGTAAAGATGATTGTTATAAGGATTTTATTTTACCTACAAAATGGAAACTGTACTTGGGTATAATGTATCCCATCGAAGACATTGCTGTCTCTGAGAAAACCATTAGAAGGATTATAAAAGACAGTGTGACTAAGAAACTCTATGGGAAGAGAAATAGTGAAATATGCTTGATCCAACAAAAAGAAGAAAGAGAATGTGGAACAAAGGGCAAAAATAGTGTGATCATAAATTGCCTAGTTACAAGAAAATATTTTAATACTAGAAGCACATAAAAACTGATTAACATTATAGAAGACACATTACTAAACTGACCCCTAATTAATGGCTGACTCATCGTTACATTCAAATAGTACTATGCAGTCCTCAACCATCATCAGAGAAGCTTCTATTTGTGATGGATGGGATTAACACAGAGACCCACAACTGGCCAAGATTCAGAAAACAAAAGACCACAGAATGTCCAGCCCTAAATGGGAGACATATAATGCATCACTTCCTCCCAAGGCTCAGAGATCATTGTGGAAGAAAGAGTATATGAGCCAGAGGTGAATGACTACAAGGAAACAGTGTCTTCTGGACACAGCAGGGAAGCTGCATGTATGAATGTATGAACACACAGTAGTTATGACAGCATGGACAAGACCTGTGCAAGCTCAAGACAGACCAAATCTGTAGGTTGTGAGCTATTGGCAATTGTCAGCTTCCAGAAAGGGGAAAGTTAGTTTTTTTCTATGAGTGTAGCCCATGATAAGTCAACCACACTCCAGTAGAAGGTGACACACCCAAGAATATTTTGGCCTCACAAATTAGTCCTAACAGGTTAAACACACACACACACATACACACACACACACACACACACACACACACACACACACACACACACACACACACTGTTGGGGGAATAGGGAAGTGTTGACCTAGTAAGAATTGGGAAAAGAGGATGTTAATGATCAGAATACATATGAAATTCTCAATGAAATAATAAGAATATATTTTAAAAGCTGAAAATGATATAATGCAAAAAGACACAATATAAAAACTACAACAAAGACAAAAACCAGAGGAGCTGTTTTCTCAGAAGATAGCTTGGACTTGAAGGCAAGATGCCATGTCTAAGGACAAGAGGAATTTTCCAGAGTGATGAAGTAATTATTTCAACAATCACATGATATTTGACAATTTGTATGGATCCAAAATATCCATCATATAACTAAAGTAAAAGAAAAATAAATATGTTCTTAATTATAGCTAGACATTTATACCTTCTCTGTCATTAACTGAAAAAAAAGAGCCAAAATCTACAAGGGATAAAAATTTAGGAACCATGGTTAATAAAATGTCCTAATTCACATGCTTAAGGAACAGTATCAACAAATGTAGGAAACACTGTGCCTGGGTATATGTTGTACATTTACCTAATGGATTAGTTACACCATAAATTCAATGTATTTGTTGATTTGTAAAATTTAATCTACTACTAAATAATAAGTAAAACCCTCCAATTATAAACTCTTGATAAACATCAAAGCACTAAGAAAATGATGTGGTGGGACTGACAAAATCATTGTTGCAAAAACACTATTCCCTACTAAATTAGTGTTTAGACCAGTACAATCCCGATTTCAATTAAAATTCAAGAGGTGTTGTTTTTGTTTCCTTTTGGATATAGAGTAGAAATGAAATAAAGCAGCCACTGTATACATGTGCAATGTGGAAGATATACTATTATGTTGTCATAATTAAAACTGTTGTATAAATGTCCAAGGAGAAACACAATCTCATGAAACAAATTTCAAGGAAAGCCCCATACATGACTCTTTAATCTGGGTCTCACACTGGCACCACTCTAAACAGTAAAGAGATACCAATGGCCAATATGGGCTCCTTAATATAGATACAAAAATTGTATGAATCATATGCAATTCACAAAAGCAAATGCAGCATATACAGTATGTCAACCCAAACATGACCTCTAGTTCTGATGCCAGAAGAAAACATCTTTGATATCTTGAGATAGGCAAATGTTTTTGAAGTAGGAAATTAGAATCCCTCATTATTAAAGGAGAAAGGGTAAAAAGTTAGATTTCATTGAGATGAAAAAGCATCCATTGTTAGAATAAAAAAAAATCTCCAGTAACAGAATAAAGACCCCAATCAAATTGTGTGAAGAGTAGGCATTTTATTAAGGACTCATAAGTGGAGCATATATAAAATCCATGTCAGGCAATGGAAGAGATAATGGCTGCAGAGGAGTATAAGGGTAAAATTTGAACAGACAGCATCAGATTGACTAACACACTACAAGGTACTCAACCTCCTTAATCTTGGGGAAATACAAAGAGACTCTCAGTAAGATCCCATTCCATTGTAACTCACAATGAACAGTCATCTCCTCTGTGAGCAGGAGAGTTCACAGAGCTTTTACGGGTCTTACATGTGGTGGATGTTGAGAAAGGAAAGATATAGTGGGTGCATGTTGCAAACCTTAGCATATTTAATAACAACCATAGAAACAGATTGAGCCACTCAGTAAAATCAATAAAATTATTTATTGGTTTAGTATTCTCAGTGGTAGAACAGACTAAAGTAAAAATCCCCATGCTTCAGGAAGAACTGTTCAAAGATGCTGAAACAAGCAATTTCTTTGGAACTCAATATTTTATCCTAAAGTTGTATATTTATTTTCCAGATATTCTGTCATAGGCCTGTGCCTGACTTAATATGAACAAATGCTTTATATTACATAAAACACTAAGAGATGAGGGTCTGAGAAGCTATGTGAAGCCTTGGAATACATATGCAATTCTATCTTAACTGGTCTGGTAGCATGAGGGCAATGGCAATAAAATGAACTCTTAAAAAAATAAGCTGTAAAGCTCCTTCATGAAGATAGTTTGCCATTACTATTAATGGATATTTTTTCTTACCAGATCATTATTTGGTAAACAAGTAAGTTGAGAAACAAATATGTAATTGTGTGCTGTCTGCTTTAATGGAGGACCTGGTGTTCCATGAGCTGACTCCTGGCTGCGGGTCAGGATCTCCTGAGGTTTCTGACTTCATCTTCCTGGGATTAGCACAGTCCAGGTGTTTATTTTGTGCTGACTCCTGACACCAGGATTTCTGAACATTAAAACATTGAGTCTGTCTCAAAGATTCACTGGGCACTGAGATTCTGTTCAACCCAAGAATGTGAGATAATGCTGTGTGTTCAGATGGGTGTGCACCTGTCACTACAAATACTGTCATTAGAGAAACTGAAACTAATTAAAAGTCATCTCGAATGTGAATCAATACTCCTAAAAGGGATCCCTACAATGTTGCCTAGGTGACTAATTAATCAATTACATGTAAGTTTGAGGTTTCTCTCAAACTTCGGGGCTCAGGTAAAGAAGGCAATTACTTCTCTGTGAGATGGATAGCACACTGGGGCTTGGGTATCTTCCCAGTCGTTCACATGCTTGACAAAAACAGCTGATATGTCTGATGACCAAGTTATGATGTTGTTGTCACACTCGAAACAGTCCATAGCCCAAAGGAAAAGGGAACTCAAGCAGGAAGACACCTGTTATGATAGTTCATTATTTAATGTTGAAACTACAAAACAAAACAGTAACAAAAGATTGAGACTGATGTAAGAGGGGGCTTCATTTTGAGAAACACACATCCATCATTTTTTAGTGTAAAGAGTTTCTGTAACTTTCACCCAACATCTGTCCTTAGCATACATTAAAATCTTTTCTTAATAAGACCCAGTTTGTTTATATGGTGGATTACATTGATAGATTTTCGTATGTTGAACCATCCCTTCATCCCTGGGATGAAACCTACTTGATCATGGTGGATGATTTTTCTGATGTGTTCTTGGATTCGATTTGCCAGTATTTTATTGAGTATTTTTGCATCAATGTTCATGAGTGAGATGGGTCTGTAGTTCTCCTTCTTTGTTGTGTCTGTGTGGCTTGAGTACCAAGGTTATTGAAGCCTCATAAAAAAAGTTTGGGAATGACTCTTCTGCTTCTATTGTGTGGAATACATTGAAGAGAATTGGTATTAGCTGTTCTTTGAATTTCTGGTAGAATTCTGCACTGAAATCATCTGGCCCTGGGCTTTATTGGTTAGGAGACTTTTGATTACTGCTTCTATTTCATTAGAGGTTATAGGTCTATTTAAATTGCTTATCTGTTCTTGATTTAATTTTGGTAAGTGATATATATCCAGAAAATTGCCCATTTCCTTTAGATTTTTGAGCTTTGCTTCAACGCAAGCAAGCAGAAAAGATTGGCATTGACATGAAGTGATTTTGATTTAAATTTCAACTCCTCCATCATTTAGAAGTTCTATGAATGTTGTGGAATAACTTACTATGAGGATCTGACTATTCTTGTTTATAAAATTGAGAGATTTAATAATCTGTCACAAAGTTTCTCTGAGGGTTAATGTTTAGTATATAGCAAAATCTTAGGGCAGTGCATTTATATGTATGAAAAAAGTGGGGGTGTGTCTTCCTGCAGAAGGCTCAGGGAACAGAGCAGAATGCAACCCTAAAATCTTCTCTTTGGTAGCTGAGATTCCAGGAATGTCCCATAAACTTTAAGTCCCAGTTTATTTTATCTTTAATATGTGGACATGAAATCCCATCAGACTAAAAGATAGCTTAAGTCTGATGAACTTTAGGTACTCAGTAAACAGCAACTACTTGTGCTACCTTCAGGCTTCATGCAAAGTGATCCAGGGAGCTGATGGAGGATACATAGATCAGTAAGGAGATGCCTGTCTCTAAGCATTGTGCAAAATGAACTTGGATATCAACGAACAGAGAATGTGGAAAAGCTGCATGTAGTGAGTGGTCTTTGCAGAAGATATATTCTACCTGATTAAGAGAACAGATATCTCACATGGAATTGCATGCAAGCGAGGCATTCAGATCTCAACAGAATCTAGAAAATGATGACTACTGGATAGGGGTATTCCAAATAAAGAAGTATAGAAGACAAAGTAAGGAAATCCACTGAAAAAGAATTGTGGGATATGGTTGGGTGGGATATAAACTGTGTTCTAGAGCCTAAAAATTATAAAAGTAGACATAATGACAGAGGCCTACAGATGACAGACTGCATTGATGAAAAATGCTATGATTACATCTGGAGTAAAAGTATTTGGAGCAGGTAAAAGTTCAATACATAAAATAATTGTTCTCTAGGCCAGTAAGGTAAGGTGACCAGTTTTGAGAAACAACAGGTATCTGCAAAAAAGTAAGTAGAAAGTAGTAGACTGTTTCATGATAACTTTGGAAACAGAGATATGTAATAGAGAGATAGATGATGATGATGAAAGATAGATGACAGATGAAAGATAGACAATAGATAGATGACAGTTAGATGATGATGATAGATACAGAAAATAGATAGTTGGTAGATAGATTTATACAGACAGATGACAAATATATAGAAAGATAGATGATAGATATAGATGACAGATGATGATGACAAAGATAGAGAGGAAGATGGTAGAATATAGACAGGTATGTATGTGATGATATGTAGATACATGACTTCACAAAGAGAGACAAAGTGTGATGATTTATTATTTATATTGTAATAAAGTTTGCCTGGAGATCAGAATGCAAAAGTAGCCACAACCATAGAGGCCAGGCAGTGGTGGTAAATACCTTTAAATACCTTTAATCCCAGCAGTCATACTAGTTAGTCATAGAAGCTGGGAGGTTGTGGTACACACCTTTAATACCAGCACTAGAGAGGTATTATAAGACAGGAGCAGCATCTCAGAGCTGGCTTTCAATCTTAGGCAGTTAGTCTCCAGCCACATTGAGGACAGGATTGCACCAGCCATGGTAGAGATAATAGCTCTCTGGTGGCTTGGCTGTTTTGCTTCTCTGATCTTCAGCTTGAAACCTAATATCTGTCTCTTGGATTTACTATTCATACTACAATAAAGACACAAGCATAGCACACACACACACACACACACACACACACACACACACACACACACACACACATATACATATATATGCATGAGTACATGAGCATACAGACACATACATAGGTGTATGTACACATATATACATTGCTGAGGCTCAGAAAAGCTGAAAAGGAAAACACTGGATACTAGTTGGGAATCTATATAATTAAATTGAGTTATAAAATACACAATGAATTGTTGGATCATAAAATTTTAATTTCATAAGCAGCTTAACATCTTGATCAGAATTATGGTCTCTGGAGTCAGACTGCAGGTGGGTCAACCCAGTGTTCTCACTAATTTTGAAGACTTTAGGTAGCATCCATTTGTTTAACCTACATTTCTGTCTAGGAAGTAGTGATAGTAATAGCTCTTTCATAGTGAGTGTGTGAAGATAAATTCATTAATATATTTAAAATATTTAAGAATAAAAGTTGCCAAAAACAAATCAGGGGCTCACACTTAAGTACAGAGAAGTCTATTGGGTTGGGTTGTTAGAATCAGTAATTTCACTAGTGCTTAATTGTTGATATTGAGCAACCAAAAAGAGGGGGCAAAAAGATGTCTCTGTGGGTAGGGGCACTTGCCACCAAGTCTGATCACCAGTGTTTAACTCCAAAAACCCTGAGGTAGAAGAAGAGAAGGGATTTCTCCAAAGTTGTCCTCTGACCTCCACTTATGCACCATAGCATATGCATCCCAAATAAACACATAAATAAATAAATGTTTCATTTTTTACAATTTAAGAATAGTAGCCAATACACACTAAGCCTAGAAAATAAGAATATTTGTTTCACTAGTTGTCAAAGTCTAACAAAATTCCACCAAAAAAGGCATCAACAGAACATGGACATATATGCTGGATTAAATTAGGCATCTTTGAGTGCCTCCCATGGGCTCATGTGTTTGAACTTGGTCCCAGTTGGTGGTGAAGGTCTGAGAATGTGAAGAACTTTCAGGAGGTGTAGCATAGCTGAAGAAAGTGTGTCACTTGAGAAGTGGGCTTTGTGGCTTATATAGTCCAGCTTTAATTTTGCTCTCAGGTCATTACTTCCTGAACAATTGAACAACTGAGATGTGATCAAGCTGCCTCATGTTTCTATCACCAAGGGCCCGAAAATATTTATGAGAGCCATGTTATGCCCACAATGATAGGTTGAATGCATCATCAGCAAGTAAGAAGATAAGAGGATTAGAGAAGATTCTTGAAGGAAATAACACTGAAACAAACTGATGAAATGTGTCACTTTTAGGAGCATCTAGGTATTATTCCAGGGAGAGGTGTATCAAAATGAGTGCTTTGAGGGGAGTGGTAGTACTTTTTCAGAGCATTCAGTAACAGAGCAGTGTTATGATTTTTTTCATGCTGAAAATTATGAGGAAATGATCATGGTTTTGTAAAAATGTAGTGAGGGAGATGGACATGCACGCAGATAAAAGCAATTGAACAACAGACAAGGTGAAATGTGAAAAGATCCTATTTCACACAACATGAATGTTAGAATGGTAGGTCTTAATTCCATACATGAGTGTAAGGATAGAAAGCCTAAGTTCCAGACATGAGTGAGGATGGGGAGTCTTAGTACCATGCATTAGTGTGAGGCTGAGAGGTCTTAGCTCCATACATGAATGTGAGGGAGAAAAGTCTTCATTCCATACATGACAGTGAAGATGGTTTGTTCCATACATGAGTTTGAAAATGAGATACCTTAGTTCCATGCATGCATGCACGAGTTGGACATCTTAGTTGCCTACAAGAATGTGAATATAGCTAGTCTTAGTTCCATACAAGTGTGTGAGGATAAGAGTTCTTAAACATGAGCTCCATACATGAGTGTAACGTTAGGAATTATTCATTCCATACATGAGTGTGAAGATGGCAAGTCTAGTTTCCATTCATTCATGACTGGCTGAGAGCTCTTTGTTCTATGTATGAATGTGAGAGTGGGAGGTCTTAGTTCCCTACATGAGTGTGAGGATAGGAAATGGCAGTTCCATGTATGAATGTGAGGATAGGAAATTTTGGTTCCATGCATGAGTGTGAGCGTGGGAAGTTATAGCTCCATACGTGAGTGTGACCATCACAGTTCTTGGCTCCATACATGAGTATGAGGATGGGATTTCTTGGTTACATACATGAGTTTCAGGCTGAGAAGTCTTAGTTCCATATGTGAGTGTGAGGATGGGAAGTTTAGTTCCCTACATAAATCTGAGGTGAGTGTTCTTAGTTACATACATGAGTGTGATTATGGGAAGTCTTAATTCCATACATGAGTTCGAGCATGGGACTGGTGAATTCTGATAAGGTGGATCAGGCAACATTATATAAAGGCTCAACTCTCACTAAAAAGGGTATCATTCTTATTTATGCTAAAAGTGTGATTTTTATGACCAGGTACCATGATACCAAGGGCTCCTTACTTGCAATGTGTGAGACATCTTGAGCAACTACAGAATTGGCAAGAAACCTGGAGGGAATTGCACCTTCCTAATATGGGGACGATTTGCAAATCTCTTGCCATATCTACTTACATTTTATTTTTCAAAACTCTAGTTAATGGACTCCTTTTTTTAGATGGAGGTTTGGAGATGCAATGTTTATTATAGATTGTCTTTCCCTAACTAGGAAACACATGGAAGGGAATGAAAATATAAGGGAAAATTGCCATCTTATGCCATTCTTTAAAAAATATTGTACAAAATTCTAGTAATCTAATAAAGCAATTATAATACTGTTTAAGTTTATGATATAAAAATTCAGCTCCATTAAGCACTTAAATACTTGAATTCACTTTGCAGTAGTGCTGTGACCAACTTTTCTCATAGTTGCTTTGGAAATAATGTGAAACACTGATTTGTCATATTCCTAAGTTTATTGACTATAGCATAAACTGTTTGAATTAATTGGGAAGCCCATATCCAACAACAAATACTTACTAGGTTACCTGTAGGTTCCAAACTGTACTAAGTGAAATTCTTATTGCCTTATTTCCCATTACCTTTATGGAGGGGTTTTGGGTTTTCTTATTTGTTTGTTTACTTATTTGTTTAACCATTTTCAAGGGTCTTCTATTCAAATTTGATGGACATTCATAGTATATGAAGCAATCTATATTTATGTTCCCTGCAAAGGCCAGAAGTTGACTGAGCATCTCTAAAATTATCAGAAAGTAGCTGTGCTTTCATGGTAGCCATAGCATCTGCCAGTCCCTTGGCAGCAATCACTGCACTAAACAGAAAACACCCACTCATCTCTCATCCATGGAGGAAATGCTTGTTTTGTGATAGCAAAACTTCTAACAGCATCACAACAACCAAATATTCTTCACATTTATGGTTTTAAAAAGAAGTGTCATTTTCATAATTTTTCACCAACACTCATCTTTATGAAAATTTAATTGTCTCACAGTGTCAACTATCTTAGAATGAGAGTTCAAATAAACTTAAATGTCAACCTCAGCTTATTAGCATGTTGTTGTGACCAAAGGCATCACTGACAAAATCTATAAAGGCAAATGAAAGCACTACTTTTTAGCTTTTAAATATTATAAATAACATTTATTTTCATTTATTTAGCTTTTAAATATTATAAATAACATATTTTCTTTTATTTATACTATATAATAGAAATTGTCATATAATTAATAAAATAATCAAATTAAGAATATAGACATTTTAATTATCTGGGACATTTATTTTGGAAACTGGAACTTTGAAATTGAAGTGCAATAGTCAAGGAACTATCACAGAAAAACTTTCTAACTTACAACTTCCCCAGTGCAATTTATTTTGAAAAAAAGTTTAAAAGCTATAATTAAAATATATAAGAAAGATCAAACATAGATGACAAAAGTCAATACTATGAAAATGTATCCATCAGAGAAAAACATGAACATTATAAAAGCAACAACTAAAATAAGAATATTCAAAACCAAAAAATGAAAGAAAATACCATCACCTAGGAGGAACCTAAAAGAACAAAGATTCCAAAAACAGAAATGAAAATGTGGAAAGTTAAGCACTCAGCATAAAGATCATGTAGCTGAGCAACAGAAGTTCTGTAAACAATAGAGGAAAGATTATGAAAATATTATCACATAATTAGCAAGGAAAGATTTTTTCCGAGCTAAAGATCCCAAGCTTCCGCACTGACAAAGAAGACCCTCCAAGGATACAACATACTGAGTAAAGAATCCTTCCCAAAGCACAATTATAAACCTTCAGAGCATTCAGACTTTGAAAAACACAAATGAGGTCCTAAGGAATGGAATAACACAGACCAGTAACCTTACAGGAACAGCTCTAGGGCCAGCAAGTGGTCAGCGATCCCTGCCAAGAATCAGTAATGAGGGAAGGTAAAGGTTTGTCTCCAAACATACTGTCAGTTAGGACTGCGGGCAAGATTTTTGTCATGAGAAGAACAACAAATATTACTTCTCAGAAACCTTAACTGAATAATAACTTTAAGCTTCCTAAAAATTGTAGAAGAAATATCTAAGCTGGGGGAAAAAAAAAGGCAAAGGGTGAATGATAGCCATTTCAGTGACTAGGGATTAAATGCGTCCAAATGGGGGACTAGAGAAGTGCTTTCTATGCAAGTGTGACGACTAGAGTTTGGGTTCATAGCACTCTTATGAGTCCAGCCACAGCAGTGTAGGTATGTAATCCTAGTGCTTGGGAAGCAAGGACAGGAAGCCAGTGGGCCAACCAGTCTAGCCAATCAGGGGGCCTCATGTTGAATGAGAGATTTTGTCTCAGGATAAAGAGAATGCCTTAAAGGAAGATACCCAATGTCAACATCTAGCCTCCAAACATGCACACATACTCCATCTGCTTTCGCTTACGCACCCTTTCTAGAAACAACTATGTGCTTTCTCTCTGTTGTATTTTCTCTTTAGGGGGAGTGTATGTGTGTGCAAGGAGGTAGTGTATAAATGCATGTCTGGAGGTCAGAGACTGATGAGCACTGACTACTGATTCCAGCAAATACCAGGATGCCATAACGTGAGTAAGACAAAAGGGGTCCACTGGCTGATCCACACTCTTTATTACAACACAATTGATAAATTTCATCAGGATGACCCAGTCAACATAAGTCAGCTCCTGCATATCGTTTAGAAGTACAGGTTAAAACAGCTACACCTAAAACCTGAAAATCAGCTCCCACTAGAAAACAAGACTAGAAGATGGAAGCAGAGACTGGATACAACTGTCGTTTAGGGTAAAGCTAAATATTTGTGTGCACAAAGTTCAGTAATGTAAAATAAAAAAAGTTCCAGTTGCTTTCAAATATTATATGCAACCCTTTATCTTTTTGGTATCATTTTTAGTTGGTTAAGCTATTCTTGGGCAATGAAGTACTTGGTCATTTTTAGATGTCGGCAGGGCGACTCTAAGGCTGTTCCCAGGCAAAGCCTTAAGGCTGTTTTGCTGGGGAATTTTGAAGGCTGGCTGCTGAGTGCAGAGAACAGAGACTTCTTATTTATTTAGAATTTTGTTCCTGCTTTGTTGTTGTTTTTCCATTTCTTCGACTCTTTCTCTCTCTCTCTTGTTGGTGAGACATCTTTGCAGGTATCTTCTGCAATGTTAGTCAGAGTTTTCTTGTACACAGCAGGAGCTCTCCCGGGATGCCTGTCCTTGGGATTTCTCTCTGGCTTTTCTGTATCCCTTGACAGGAGTCAAGTATATGAGTTTATGTGTGAGGCTCAAAGAAAGACTCACTCCCTAAAAGCCAAATGGAAATGCATCTTATGAGGCTGCTTCCCTTTTACATCCCACTGCAAGGTAGAGGACTCTTCGCCTACTTTCTGCTCTCAATGTTTACAGTATGCCACTGGAAACAGTTCTTGTGCTATTTTAAAATACAAGTGAGTTCCAGGCCTCTCTCCTGTGAGCTGAAAGCACTCTATTTCTTCATGTCATAGAGCAAAACCCCACATGTGTGTATAAACACTCCAACAATCATGCCCCATTGCTATTGGCCTTTCCTGGTGTGGGGGATCCTAAAACCTGGAAGCACCACTTTGCTATATGGTCAGTCAGTACAGTGCAGGTACACAGACACCAGCTGCAGATCACAGGGCCATGTGGCAACTGTGGCTTTATGCCTTGCCTGTTTGCATCAGATGCACCTAAAGAGTCATTTGATTGTCTTGTTGCACTTTTTAATAGAATTTTTCGAACATTTTCATTTGGATGAAAGAATGAAGGTAATTTTTTTCTCAAGAATAGCAGAGGTGTGCAAACTTGTACAGCCATTTTGGAAATCAGTATGATGGTTTCTAAGAAAATTGGGAATCAAGCTACCTCAGGACCCAGCATACCACACTTGGATGGATATATTATATATATATATATATAATATATATATATATATATATCCAAAAGATGCTCAATCATACCAAAGGACACTTGTTCAATTTTGTTCATAGCAGCATTATTCTTAATAGCCAGAACCTGGGAACCACCTAAGATACTCTTCAACTGAAGAATGAATAAAGAAAATGTGATACATCTACACAGTATTACTCAGCTGTTAAAAAAATGACATTTGTAAACAAATAGATGGAACTAGAAAAATATCAGTCTGAGTGAGGTAACCCAGACCCAGAAAGAAAAACACAGTATGTACTCACTCACAAGCTGATACTAGATGCAAAGCAAAGAATAACAAGACCACAATTTAGAACTCCAGAAAAGCTAGGTAACAAGAAGGACCCTAAGAAGGACAATGGATCACCCTGGGAAGGAGAAATGGATGAGATTTCCTGTGTAAACCTGGGGTGGGTGGGGCAGTGAAGAGGAGGGGTGAGAACATGAGGGAAATGGATGGTTGAGTTGGGGGAGGAATGGAGTGGGAGAGCAAGGAAAGAGATGTCTCCATAGAGGGAGCCATTATGGGGTTAGGGAGAAACTTGATGCTAGGAAAATTCCCAGGATCCACAAGGATGACCCTAACTAAGACCCTTAGCAATAGTGGAGAGGGTGCCTGAATTGGCCTTCCCTTTAATCAGATTGGTGACAACCCTGTTATCATAAAATCTTTATCCATCGACTGACGGAAGCAAATGCAGAGATCCACATGCAAGCACCAGAGAGAACTCTGGGAGTACAGTGAAGAGAGAGAGGAGGAATTACTTGTGCAAACAGGGTCAAGATCGTGACTGGGAAACCCACAGAGACAGTTAACCCAGATTTAAGGGAGTTCACAGACTCTAAATCAACAGAAAGGGAGCCTGAATGGGACAGAAACAGGGCTTCTGCATGTGGGCCACAGTTGTGTAGCTTGGTCTGTTTGTGGGACCCCTGGCAGTGGGACCAGGATCTATCCCTGGTACATGAGGTGGCTTTTTGAAATCCATTCCATATGATGGGATGCCTTGCTCAGCCTGGGGTGCGGTGGGGCTGGTCCTGCCTCAACTGAATGTGCCAGGCTTTGTTGACTCCCCCTGGGAAGTGGACGAGGGATGGGTTGGGGGAGGGTGGAGCAGGAGGAAGGGAGGGAGAGTGAATTGTGGTTTGGTATGTAAAATGAACAAAAAATAAAGTCAATAAAATTAAAAAGAATAGCAGAGGTAGTAAGATATTACAATATAAACTAAAAATAATTTATAACCCTAACTCTTTTGTTGTTGTGTCTGTTTTCCCTGGCATAGAGAGAGACTCTGAAATGGCATCTGTCAACATGAAGCAGCAGCCTCCAGTAAGATTCCTGAGTCTAATCTGCAAATAACACAAAGCCCAGTGTTCATAAAAATGAGACAAATAACACACATGGATGAAGCAGTGATACACAGCTGTTCCTTACTCTCCCTTGTAACTAGGGTACATAGCTGTCCCTTAATATCCTTCTGCAACTGTGGTATACAGCCGCCCCTCAAGATCCCACTGTAGCTGTGGTACACAGCTGTCCCTCTCTGTCCTCTGCAGTTATGGTAAATAGACATTGCTCCATGCCCACCATTCCCCCTATAGATACCCAAGTTCACAGATGCTCAGGGCCTGTGTATAAATAACACAGTACTGCATATAACTGTACCTTAAGGTATCTCTTAGCTATTACACTACCTAATAAAATGTAAGTGATATGTAAATATTTGTTACACTGCTTTGTATAGGGAATAATGAAAGAAAAAATGTTTGTGTATATTCAATACAGACTCAGTCACCGGACTCAATGTACACTCTGAGCAGTGGGGTAAATAATGAGAGACAGCGATCTAGAATTGAGGTCTGAATATTTAGGATCTTTTTTTCTGGGTACTTTTGCTCCATGCTTGGTTGAATCACCAGTAGAGAAGCTTCATCCCACCAAAAGAGAGCTATTAAAATCCTCAGAATTCCCTAAATGACGGATTTTTACAAGTTACATCTGAGGTTATGCTCCTGAAATGATTGGGCTGAGGTCTCAGGGCAAGGCTGAACACAAGAAAGACAGTGCCTTTGAGACTCAGAAACTCAGCTCCAGAGAGGGCCTAGGTGGAACTCTGATAATTCTCCTGTGGAGCCCAGCTGCTGAGAATGCAGGCTTGCTGGAGCAGGAGGTGGGGCCTAGAGAAGCCATGGAAGTTCGGCACCTACAATGCACCTTACCTGTGCACCCTATCATCTGTCCCCTGAGGCTTGTTCCTTACAAGTGACTATAAATAATATGTTCCCTGAATTCTATGACCCATTCTAGCAAATAATCAAATGTGGGAAAGGTCATAAAATTTCCTAATTATAGCAGGCAAATGAAAACTACAAGTGCCCTGGCATCTGGCATAAGGAAATCTTGAGGGAATGGCCCTTTAAATTTGTAGGATCTGATGATAACTCCAGAACTGGGTCATGTGTTTGGACCAGAGGGTCTCAGAATTTTTGGTGTCAAAACACCCTTCAGAGAAACTTTACCAAAACTTACAACTCCAGAAAGATATGAACCTGAAGTGGAAACCAATATCGATTGCTATGTTTCAGCCAACTCCTAGGCAACTATTTTAAGTATTCTAATATCTGTAAGAAACTAAATTTATTTGTGCTCTCTTAAATCTGTCAGCATGCCCTGAGAAGGTGGTGACCTCTGGATATACATTTTTTTTGTATGATATCGCTATGTATGAATGCTACTAAGTGTGTAGGTGAGATACTCTCTTTCCATGCTGCTATAAAACTTCTGGAGTATTATCCTTATATGAAAGAACCACCAAAACCAAGGTCAATGACTCAGCAATAAATAATTTAATAAATGTACATTAAATGCTTATTATATACAAAGTGATTTGCAAAGAAATAATACAACATGAAGCTATAGGACAATAAAACCTTTCTTTCTGTGACTATTAGTGTCAAAGTCCTGAATCAATTAGCTATTGTGTCATGGGTCAAATGTATAAAAAAATGTTGTAATAAATAAAAACCCTTTCTGGAAGAATCACGGATGAAAATTAAAGCATAGTCTTGACCTAACTATATTATAGACCAATAATAAATTCTCACACAGAAAAGATGTATCTTAACCTATGGGCCCTCAGTGGTTTGCCCATGTTCACTCATACCTCCTTTTCTAGCCCTTTGGCTACCTGCTGTTCACGTCTAGATCTCGGTTCACAGATTGCTCTGGTGCTGCTACCAGCTTCATTGGAACACACAGAAGTCCAGAGATGCCCCCTTCACCCAGAACTGTACTACAGAGTTCAGAAGCCCCCACTTGCTTGCCCCTGATAGAATGACTCATTATTGATCTGACCTACAAGATTGCTTTCTTCTGAACTTTGCCTTCTCACTTAATTTTCTATTACTCTCCCTACATCCTAAATTCCCTAGATGTCTATATTAGCTGTTTGGAGTAGAAAGTAAGCCGCATTGAACCTAACAAAGGACCACAAAAAGTGTCTAGAATGCAGTGGTTTATTGTCAGACCTGAAGACCTAAGTCCCAGTGTCTGTGAGGTTGCTGCCTTGTAATGTTGTGTGGGAGACACTGTCTGTCTTCTCATTCCTAATTGTTTGACAGCAATCTCTTTTGTTCCTGAACTGTGTTCTCAGCTTTCAGATGCACATAGTATTCAGTACTCATGAGCTGAATGCTCTCCTTATGAAGATGTCTGCCATCCTGAACTGGAATTTTAAGCTACACTACTTTACTCTCATTCCTTATATCTGCAGTGAGCATATTTCCAGATAAGTCACTGGCAATTGGTACTCAATCATCTTTGAGGATACCATACAATTAAATATTTAGTAATGTTTTCCCCAGCAGTAGAGTTTCATATACATTCTTGTCTGAAGGTCTGCTTTCAGAAAGTACTCTGTCAACTATAGATTTAATAATGGCTTATTTGCAATACTTCAGAATTACCAGAAAATGCTGTTCAACTAAAACTGACAAGTAATAAAAACAATTTATTTGATTATGTAAACAAAAAATTAAAAGAGTCATATTGAAGCATAGTTTAAAGAATGTGTGAGTCACTTAACAACCACTTTGTTTGCTTCCTGACTATGGGCTGCATTTTAAGTTATAACAACAAAGTAAAGCAAAGCATTCTGTGAACACTCAAATAAGAGAAGACAAAATTAATATGCAAAATACATACTAATTTACATGATGATAATGGTGTCCTTAGCAGAGGAAAAGGTGAAAAGAGAAAGTCAAGGGAGATACTATTCAGAGCATAAGGAAACTGTGGGTTTGCAGAGCTTTGGTTTTACTATGAATTGTTGGAAAGTTGTTAGGTGATGCTGAGAAGAATGGAACGCATACTTGGACAAGTTGTCCTGTGTTTGAGCTAAGAACTGAATGGAACAGGGAAGCAGCAGCAGATCAGTGTTGGAAGCATAATTTACCAGTCAAGAGATGAAGGGATTTGTGCTTCAGCATGGTAACATATGCTCAGGTGGTCAGATACTAACACGTTTTAGAGGCAGAGACAATGCATTTACCTGGTTATCACTTTCTTAGAATAAAATGTCTTCAAATACTGTGATTACCTTCTCAACTCCACCATCCCCAAAGCAGCATCAAGTGGATTTTCACATGGTAGAAAGATGCTCATCCTAATTTTTAATACAAGCAGAAAAGAAAAACTTCTCCCTCCTCAGCCTTGTCCAATAATGACCCAAGTGCCTTCTACATAAAATAGTTGAGGTCAAATGTGCAGTCAACAGAACACATTTTAGAAGCTGGCTTAGGACCCATTTCTAAACCAGAAATATTTTTTAATTTAAATTAGAAAGAAGCTTGTTTTACCTGTCAATACCAGTTCCCTGCCCCCCACTAACCCCCCCATTCCATCTTTTTTCTGCTCCCCAGGGAGGGTGGGGCCTTCCATGGGGCATCTTCAGAGTCTGTCATATCATTTGGATCAAGGCCTAGGCCCTCCCCCATGTGTCTAGTCTGAGAGAGTATCCGTCTATGTGGAGTGAGCTCCCAAAGTCCATTTGAGTACTACGAATAAATACTGATCCACTTCTGGTTGCCCCATAGATTGCCCAGACCTCCAAACTGACATCCATGTTCAGGGGGTCTGCAACAGTCCTATTCTGGTTTCCCAGCTATCAGTCTGGGGTCCATGAGCTCCCCCTTGTTTAGGTCAGCTGTTTCTGTGGGAAACATTAGACTCCCCAAGTGCCTCTAACTCAACTGTCACTCATGAAGTGGGCAAAGTCATTGAACTAGAATGTCAGTTATCAAATAGCAAAGAGATAAAATAAACACTACTGAAGAGCTAGTGAGTGTTAATTGCAAATACAAGTACATGACTTCAGTGTAGCTTTCACACAACACACCCATGATTTCCTTAGGGACAACTATGAAGGACAAACACTCATATGAAAAGTCCCTTGAGGTGATGACTGTCACAATGAAGAAGCAAGGTTATTGCCTAATATCTCCTTGGAGAATGTCCTATCCTAACATCTTGAGTGTCTTCCTCCTTTGCTGGGAAGAGAGTCACATACAGAAGAATGAGAATAGAGGAACCAAATCTGATCTGATGAAATAAAAAGCATTTTTTGGTCTGGCTGTTTTGCATAAAGAACCTTTTTCTTTATGTGCATTCATGTTTTGCCTGCATGTATGTCTGTGTGAAGTTGTTGGGTCCCCTGAAACTATAAATACAGGTCGTTATGAGCTGCCATGTGGGTGCTGGGAATTGATCCAGGGTCCTGTAGAAGAGCAGTCAGGGTTCTTAACCTCAGAGCCATCTCTCCAGCCGGCCCCCCTCCACTCCATGTATAGGTAACATTTGGCCTTACTAAACACGTAAGTTTACATGAACTGAGTGTTGATATTACCTTTGATTTTTGTCAACCTTCTTTAAGATATTAAGTAAAAACACTAGAAAATTCTAAGAACCTTAGACCATAGAGGAAACAAGTATCACACTTTCGACTTGGCAGTTGAAGAATGGCTTAATATGTTTCTTCATGGCAGGTTAACAATAAAGCATAGCAATTCTCTAATTGTAGTTTTGATATCAGGGCTGTCAGACACTGAGATCTAAAGCATTTCTACTTATGTGTCAGATAGATGAAGAACAGAGTTTCTGAGTGGGGTCTCATGCACTTGACTGATACAGGACAATGATGTTTGTTTGTTTACAACCTTTGTGGTCACCTCATGTACATTCCATCCTCCTGAGTATGGAAAAATGGCTCCTTGTAGATTTTCCTAGGAGAAAAGACTTACCTAAATTGAATGTGTTGCTTTGGAGCAAGGTTCTGACTTCTATGACTCATTTAAGGGGAGGGCTGAAGACAGACAGGCAGGAGAGGATTCCAGGGAGACTTTGCTTCTGTGACCCAGTGTCCTTGAGACAGAAGTACTCAGCAAGCCAAAGTATTACATTTTGTGCTATCATTTCCTGAACCCTTACAAGGCTAATAACTAAATTTCTGTTTGTAAGCAATGCCATTTGGTTTCAGTTGCTAAGTTCTACATTAGCTTAATTATCCTGTAAACCTTAAGCAAGTAAATAATTCAGTATACATGTGCTTTCTATAGTTTATCAGGAGGAAGAAACCAACTGAGAGACTCTGTCAAGGTCACTAACATGTCGACAAGAATAGTGTCATCACCAGGCAAAACACTAATAACTGACTCAGTTACTGCTAACTGCCTCAAGAACCTTTCTTAGACCTTTATATATTTACCTGCTCAGATTCAGACTAAGGTCCTCCAACAGACCCAACTATGGCAAAGAATGTCAAGAGATTCATCCAAAACTAAATATAGAGACTTTCATCACAACATCCAGTCTGCTTTTACTTGGTAAGCCAGTAGAGAACTTCCTACTTTACTATTTGTGTTTCTGTTTCAGAAGAATTGATATTGAAAGAAATAAATATATGCAGAGTCTCAGATTTTAAATATATAAAGAACATCAAATCTATTTCACAATATTTAATAATCACAGACTAATAGCAAAATGTTGCTTTAAAACAATGACTTTAAATGAATACTTTACACCTTTACAATGGAATGTGTTTCCAAATAGCTGATTGAATTTTCTCAAAGGAGAATCACAAAGGAAACTGTACAAGTTTGTGATTGTGACAGAAAGACAGTCAAAATAAAAATAAATGATGACCTGACTGAGACACCCAAGCATCGAAAAGTAAGTAGACTGAAAATGGACTAAGATAATTTGGGGGAAACAGAACAAAGGAAATAGAAATAGTAAGAGAGAAGCATCTATGATATAGGTAGAATATTAAACACAAGAAATGCAAAAGAATATTTAGAAAAACAAACAGGCACATGGAATATGGGACTGGGAGCCCATGGCTACATCAATCATAATGGGGAAGGCATGGGAACATCTATCACGTCATAAAAGACTGTAACAAAAAATAGAAGACCCAGTGGCTGATACTGGGGTTCAAACTTCAAACTGGATAGCAGAAAAAGCAAAGTAGCAGGCCACAGCTCCTACCACTACCTCAGGCTGAGTGGGCTGATCCTGCTGCTTCTCCTCAGTGTGGCTGGAGAATAAATGCCTTCTACTGAGACCTAGTTCCTATCTTATATACCCCCCTAATGCTGGGATTAAAGGTGTGTGACCCCAGGTGCTGGGGTCAAAGGCATGAGCTGTTTCTCTTTAGGACTGGATCAATCTTGTGTGGATCTGGGTATACTTGGACTCAGAGAAATCTGTCTATCTCTTAATCCTGAGTCCTAGCATTAAAGTTTTGTAACACCACCTCCTAGGTCTGGCTGCTGGAATTAAAGGTGTGTGCTTGGCTTCTATGGCTTGTGGCTGACTTTGATTTCTGAATCCCCAGAGAAGCTTTAATAAATCATAAGTAATACGTCACTAAAGAAGACAAAGCACTCTGAGTACTGTCCATCATGCTGAGGAAGATATAGAAGCAGGAGTGTGAAGAAGCTGGTCATATTGCATTCACAATCAGGAGAGAGAGAGAGAGAGAGAGAGAGAGAGAGAGAGAGAGAGAGAGAGAGAGAGAGAGAGTGCCTTTTATCAGCTTGCTTGCTCATTTTTATAAAGTCTGTGACTCTAGTCCTTCCATGGTGCTGCCATTCAAGGAAGATCTTTTCTCTTTTTAAACTTTTCTTGATCAATTATAGACCTTTAAATTAGTAACAACTATAACCCTCTCTAGAAAAAACACCCTCATGAACACACCTAGAGGTGTAACCCAAGTGACCCTGGATCTAATGATGTTTATAGTGATTACTAACCATTACAGTAATTAAGTCTAAAAAGAAAAATCTCAGAGACAGTTTTGATTAATTTAGCTTCATTTTTATTTTGGAGAATTGTGTACATGAATACTGTATTTACATCATTTACACCTTTCCTTTTATCCCACCTAAGTCATCCTGTGCCATTCGCAAATTTATGACTTCTACTATAAATATTACTGATATTATTGATCTCTCACACACACACACTCTCACTCTCTCTCTCTCTCTCTCTCTCTCTCTCTCTCTCTCTCTCTCACACACACACACACACACACACACACACACCCTACATAGTCCATTTACTGTTGTTCACATGTACATGTGTTCAGAACAGAGCCCCTGGAGAAACCTGATTTTCTCTTTCTCAGCAGCCATTTAATACTGTAGTTCTTTATAGAGGAATTTGTGCAGCTTCTCCCATCCACACAGGTATGTCCATTACTTCTGTCAATATTCCAGTCTTGATTAAGCAACCTAAGTGTTGATATTAGATGGGTGCAACTTCTGTGAAGTGTGGAAAAGAAACTTCTCTCCTGGAAGAATGATAGAAATTTCACTTCTGTCTGAGTAAGTCATGGCAGTTTTCCCACCACTGTAGTGTTGGAGAAGGAAGACTTGGAGTGGGGTGGAAGTCTTCTGTGCAAGGAGCCTACTATGATTAAAGGTAAATCCTAGACAAAATATAGAGAAATAAGCATTCACTCATCTCACATAGAAGCTAGAAAGGGAAAAGAACCTTGATGTGACAGGAGAGTCTTGCATTGGGTTAATTGTGCCCTCATCTTCCATCTTCAGCCTAGTGTGGGGCCATTAACCATGATGAGGGATGACTTACCATAGAAAATGAAAATTTTTATCTTCATTCTCTTGCCTTTGTTACTCCTCATATGTCTCTGAGTTAGCCTTCTTTCTAACAATAGGCCTCTTTCTGACATTTTCACATCTTCAAGAACACTGACACACTGGTGGTTTTATAACGGTGGCTGTATACCTAATTTAGTTGCTGTCCTAATGCCATCCCTTCCACAGATTGCAGCACTATACAAGGATAGGCATGCCATGGCTTAAAGCTTATATTCCCTCTGTGCCAAAATTTTCACTGACCTGCAGGTTCCTCAGCATCCCAATGTAAACAACAGGCTCTTGAGCCCACCTTGTCTCCTCTGAGGATTTAAGTGGGTTAATTTATAACTCTGTAGATACTATTCTCTACTAGCCAGTTGTTGATTTGTGTCAGTGCAACAAGTGCAAGTATGTGGAAGTTAAAGGGATGCATGCTGCCTCAGACGTAGGAAGATGGAGCTTGTGACTGAAAGACCTTATAGAGTAGAGAAATCTGTTTTATCACATTGGAAATCTGAACTCTGAGAGATAATGATACCTTCCGACCACTTCTCACACACTATTCTTTCTAGTATTTATGACAAATATGATCATAGAAAATGTATTTAAATGAAGGCTCTGTGATGTTTCCTTGATAAGATGTGAGAAATGGAATGAAGAATCTAAGGGAAAGTTGGTGAGGAGGACTCACACAAGGGAAATCAGTCACCATGAGTTACAATGTCAGTGCCAGCAAAGTGGCAGTAGGAGAACAGAAATCTCAGATGTGTGAAAACCACACCTGGATATAAAAACACCAAAGTTACACTGGTAACATGATATTCTACTCAGGTATCAGGCTCCATAGAAAATTTAACTTATGATGTCCTATTGTTTTTATTTTCTCTCATGTTTCAAGTGAGATTTAAGATGGCATTAGTGATTCTTACTATTAAAAGTAACTCTGGGTGGCATATAAGTCAGTCATCAATCTCATTATCAGGGGAGGGCATTTAAGGTAGCCTCTCCTCTGTTTCTTAGATTGTTAGTTAGTGTCATCTTTGTAGATCTCCAGACATTTCCCTAGTGCCCGATTTCTCATTAAACCTACAATGTCTCCCTCTATTATGGTATCTCCTTTCTTGTTTTCTTCTATTCTTTCCCTGACTCAACCTTTCTGCTCCCTCAGGTCCTCCTCACCCCTCCCCTTCTCCCCTTCTCATTCTCCAAGTTCCCTCTCCCCTCCTACCATGCTCCCAATTTGCTCAGATCTTGTCCCTTTTCCCTTCTCCAGGGGACCATGTATGTCTCTCTTAGAGTCCTTGTTTACTAGCTTCTCTGGCAGTGTGGATTGTGGGCTGGTAATCCTTTACTCTATGTCTAAAATCTACATATGAGTGAGTATATACCATATTTGTCTTTTCATGACTGGACTACCTCACTCAGAATGGTTTCTTCTAGTTCCATCCATTTTTCTGCAAATTTCAAGATTCCATTTTTTTCTGCTGAGTAGTACCACATTTTCTCTATCCATTCTTTAGTTGAGGGGCATCTAGGATTTCCAGGTTCTGGCTATTACAAATAATGCTGCTATGAACATAGGTGAACAGATGTCCTTGTTGTATGAATGTACTTCTTTTGGGTATATGCCTAAGAGTGGAATTGCTGTATCTTGTGGTAGACTGATTCCCATTTTCCTGAGGAGTGACCATACTGATTTCCAAACTGGCTGTACAAGTTGGCACTTCCACCAGCAGTGGAGGAGTGTTCCCCTTTCTCCACATCCTCTCCAGCATAAACTGTCATTGGTGCTCTTGATTTTAGCCATTCTGGCAGGAGTAAGTTGGTAACTCAGAGTTGTTTTGATTTGCATTTCCCTGATGGCTAGATGAGCAACTTATATGCCATCCTATAGCCTTCATCCAGCAGCTGGTGGAAGTAGAAGCAGAAACCCACAACTAATCACTGAACTGAATTGGAATCCAGTCCCAGAGAAGGAGGACTAATGAGCAAAGGGGTCCAGACCAGGCTGGTGAAACCCACAGAAACAGCTGACCTGGAGCTGGGAAACCAGCATGGGACTCATCCAGACCCCAGGAAAGTGGGTGTCAATGAGGAGACCTCAGAAATCTATGGGGCCTCCTGTAGTAGATCAGTACTTATCCCTAGCATAGATGTGGACTTTGGGAGCTCATTCCACATAAAGGGATACTTCCTGAGCCAAGACACACGGGGGTAGGCCTAGTCCCTCTCCTAAAGGATATGATAGACTCTGGTGACACCCTATGGAAGGCCTCACTCTCCCTGGGGCACAGAAAGGAAATGTGATAGGTAGGGTTTTAGTTGGGGGAAGGTGGTAGGGGAGGAGGGGAGGGAGAGGGAACTGAGATTGACATGTAAAACAATCTTGTTTCTAATTCAAATAAAAAAAATCTGCAAAAAAAGTAGGGCTGGGCATTGTTGGTGCACATTTTAATCCCAGCACTTGGGAGGCAGAGGCAGGGGGATCTCTGTGAGTTCGAGGCCAGCCTGGTCTCCAGAGCGAGTGCCAGGATAGGCTCCAAAGCTACACAGAAAAACCCAGTCTCAAAAAACCAAAAAGATAAAAAAATAAAAAAGTAACTCTGGGTACTTTGAAGAATTGCTTAGAGAACAAAGAACAAACATATGACCATGTTTCCCGAAATGTGAATAGTGAAACACCCAACATTTCACTCATTTAAAAAAATATTTATTGTTCATCCCATCACATGCTGTCCTTTGTCAAGAATTAGAATACAGTCCTTAAGGAAAAGAAAATCTTTCATAAAGTTCATTTTGGGGGAAACATTAAGAAACAAGATGTGTAAGATATACTCAAAGTTCAGTGCTTAGTGAGATACCTCAAGTGGAAGAGAAAAAATGGGAAGTTTGTCTATGAAGCTGAGACACACACCTGTGGGCTGTGAAATGCCTTATAGGATGAACAATTTTTGATAAACAATCAGTAAGTCAGAGAATCTCTGTTTGGACCTGAAAATGTCTTGGGGTTTCTATTGCTGTGAAGAGACACTGTGACCATGGTAACTCTTACATTTAATTGGGTGCCTCACAGTTTCAGATGTTTAGTCCGTTATCACCATGGCAGAATATGGTGGCATGCAGGCAGAAATGGTGCTGGAGAAGATGTAGAGAGTTCTACATCATGATCTGCAGGCAGCAGGAGTCTGTGATCTATACTAGCATAGTTTGAACATAGGGAACCTCGAAGCCCATCCCCACAGTGACACACTCCCTCTAATAAGGCAATACCTACTCCAACAAAGCCACACCTCCTAATAGTGACACTACCTATAGGGGCCATTTTCTTTCAAACCACCACAATGTATGAGGAATAGAAAATTTTCTAAAAAGAAACTGTGCTTGAAATAATGGAGAGGACAGTAAAGTTCAGCAAGAAAATGAAGGGCAGAATTGAAAAATGAGGTAGTGAGTAATGTGTATATCATAGAAACAGATATACACACTCACAGTATACACATATATGCCTATATATATATATATATATTATATTATATATATATATATGTGTGTGTGTGTGTGTGTGTGTGTGTGTGTGTGTGTGTGTGTGTGTGTTTATACACACTGTTTAGGTGCTTGTGTGGCACTTTTGAGATATTTTTGCATGAGAGGTAAATTATACAAGCTTGCAGACAAAAAATCTTTGGACTCATTATAGCAGCAGCAGAATAAAATATGGCTGGGAGTAGAAATGTTTGGCCTTTATTAGGAATGGAAAATAAATTTGAAATGTATCTTGCATTCTGGGTGAAAATATTTTTCTCAGCATGACCCCAGAGCAAAGCTGCACAGGCATGCACCAACTACATGGATTGTTGAGCAAGGCTCATCTTGTGCTGGGAATTTTTGACCTTCACATTGTTCTTTCATATCATTTAGTGTCATGGATGCCACTGTTTGGTCATTCTCCTGTGCTTTCTACTCTTCATTGCATATAGACTATTTTCTACATAGGAAATAGATCCTGTTGCAGGATATCTGTGGACTGTGTGAAAATATATTACTGTAATAGGTTTAATAAAGAGCTGAACAGCCAATAGCTAGGCAGAAGGAATAAGCAGGACTTCCAGGCAGGGAAAAAGAAAGTTGGAGATGAATCTAGGTGTGTGTCAGAAGCAAAGGGGACATGGATGGAGTTGGACATACAGAATGAAAGAAATGTAAAAAGTCATGAGGCAAAACATAGACTAATAAAAATAAGTTTAAGTGATAAAAGCTAGTAGGACAAGCCTAAGCTAACCTAAGGCCAAGATTTCATATGTCTATGTGCCATTATTTGGGAGGTGGCTGGGCACCCGAAGAAAAATCCATTTACAAGGTCCAGCATCATTTTATAGCTCATCATACATTCATCAGAAGAAGAATTTGAAAACAGGACTTAAAACATCTTAAGGTTTTAATCACTTATAGAAATCAGCTAATGGTAAAATTCTGAATAAAAAAATCTTTATTTGAGTCATCAATTTATGAGTGCAGAGGTATTTGAATCTACATAATGGTGCAAGAACAGAGAGTTCAATTTAAAATTGCAGAGATTTCAATGCCATAACTCTGCTACATTTACAATGGTTTAATTTATCTCTATTCAGGTAGTGTTTTTTACATTTAGCATGAGTATGAAAATCTTATTATGTGTACTTTAGATAAACAAGACTATATAGAGATATATTTAAAATTTATAATACTTAAAAGTTAATTACTAATGGAAAAATCTTCCTGGTCACTTTAGGCATACAAGTAACATCATAAATGTCCTATTATGCTTTAGGAAGCAATATCTGTGTGGAGATTCAGTATCTATGATGAAAATATAATGATTGTGAGTTTTTAAATAATGCAAATGAATTGCTTCCATAATGACTTCCATATTATCTAGCCTCAAACTACTATTTTCTTACCTATTATTCTTAAATGCTTTGTAGTACAAAGGGAAATGATTCTGTTCATTTTCATTTGAAGTCAAATATCAGTCTTCAACCAAATGACTGATGCTGAACTATACTTAGTTTTCCTTTCTTCTGCAAGAATAAACACACTAAGTCTTCCAAGAGCAGAGACATTGTTCTAAGGCATTCTCAATCAATGGAACTCAGAAACCCTTTGGCTGAATCTGTGTAATACCAGGTGTTTGTCTGAACATTAGAATATTTTTTTTTAACTTGGTAAAGTAGGTTTAGCTCTGCAATGTTGAAACCTTGCAAGCTATCAGAGATTTTCAAGTCTGTGACCTTTTCTGTGGAGAAATGTGGAAGAGCTGTGTACTGTGGTGGTGGTGTGTAATGAGCTGAGAAAGCTGCCTTGCCTTTTGCTGCTACTACTAAAGGCTCATGGGAATCACGAAAACTGAGTTTTGGTAGGGAGGATTTTGATATCTATATGGATATCTCACTTTCAAGTACTTGTGTCACAGACTAAAAAAATATATATTGAAACAATAAAGTCTTGCCCACTCTTTAACAAGGTAAATCCTATGCATTTCAAACTTCATTGTTATATTCAAGAAGTAGCATTTTCTATTAAAATGGGGAGATATTGATATAGAAACAGGGATTGTGACAGACAAATGGTGAGAACATTAATTTGTTTAACCTTTGAGGAAGTGAGCATACCAATGTTTCGTGTGTGTGTGTGTGTGTGTGTGTGTGTGTGTGTGTGTGTGTGTGTGTGTGTTCTGCTGGAAATAAAACCTACCACCTCACATACACTAGGCTAAAACTCTCTTCTGGTGAGCTATGCCCCCATCCCTGTCAATTACACTTCTGAAATATATCCTATAAAAGTCTTAGATACAAAGACAAAAGCACAAGAATTTTCCTTGTTGCAAAATAGTTCAAATAAAGAAAAACATTGAAGTCATTCTATGAATGATAGTACCTCTCCAAAGCCTGTGAGAATTTACAAGGACTATGTTATTTCTAAAACAGCAGGATTTTAACAGTATGTCGTTCAGTAAGAAGAAAATTGTTACAGGTAGCAAACCAATAAGAACACATTTATGTACAAAAAAAGTTATCAGCATAGTTGTATGTTACTATATGCTAAGAAATATTAATGAGAGTGTATCATATTAACAACTGGTTACTTCAGAGGAAATAATTATATAGACCTTTCACAAAATTTCTATATCTCCTAAGATGTTAACAAAAGGTCTACAGTTTGTGTGTGTGTGTGTGTGTGTGTGTGTGTGTGTGTGTGTGTGTGTAAAATACAATACAAACATGTGGGTTGAAATAACAATGTATTCTTTCAACACTTTCAACAACAACAACAACTCTAATGCAACTAGTTTCTTTATCCTTAATTCCAAGTTTACTCTTTTACATCTACCAGAAGGTCCAATTGTGCTCAATTTATTTGCTTTTCTAATTTTCACTTTTCAAAATAAACTCAGTACTACAAGAATACTGGAAATATCTTTCATGATTCCAGTTGTTCATACATGCTGCTGTGAAAATCTGAGGAGAAGCACTGGAACACAAAAGACTTTCTGAACAGGTTGCTGAGAGCCCAGGCACCAAAGCCAACCATTAATAAATGGGACTCATGAAGTCGACAAGTTCAGCTCAGGAGAGGAGACCATCATTTGGGTAAAGAAGCAGCCTACAGAAAGGGAAAAAGATGTCATTAATTACACGTATAATAGAGGGCTAGTATCTAGAATATATAAAGAACTAAAAGAAACTAAACCTCAAGAAAAAATAAGCCACTTGAAAAATGAGGTATAGAACTAAACAGAGAGGTCTCAAAAGATGAAACACAAATGGATGAGAAGCACTTACAGAAATGTTCAGCATCCTTAGTCATCACAGAAAAGCAAATTATAAGCACTCTGAACTTTATCAATAAGAATGACCAGAATGAATAAAACAAATGGAAATTCATGGTGATGAGGATGTGGGTAAAGGGCAGCTCTCACCCACTGCAGGTGGGAATATGAACTAGTACAGCCAGTGTATGAGTCAGTGTGGCTGGTCCTCTGGAAGCGGAAATTGATCTACCTCAAGATCTAGCTATACCACACTTGGGCTTACACCCAAAGGACTGTATGTCCTATTACAGCGATACTTAACACTTATTGTGAATTTATAGCAGTTAGTTCAGTTTTCTGTCCAAAGAGGATATAAGTAAAGATGAATGACTACAAAGACAGCTCCCCAAACTAGGCCAATGAATCAGATCAGTGTAACAAATGACTCAATAGTAAACTAACTCATTTAAGAAAGAGGGGCTTGGAAAAATTAAGAAATTTAATCCCTACTTCATATCATACAGAGAATGAAGTTCATATATTGAAAACCCTAAGATCTGAAATGTTTAAAGCAAAAAATCAAAGCTTTCAGAATAGCATAGAAAAAATTTTAATACACTTATAACTTTAGAGTAGTAAAGCCTTCTTTAAACTATTGATGCAGCACGAATGTATTGATATAGTAGAGATCATTTAATCAAGAATTCCTTTCATAAAAGGCACCACACCAAAAATACTAAAAAAAGTTCTAAGATGATATATAACTAACACAGGATTGGAATCCAGAATAAACACACATTCACACACAAATTAAGATATAAAGAAGTATACTGACCAAATGGGATATATAAAAAGAATTTTGCTGATGGAATAAAAAATACTGAAATATGTAAACAGGTCACAAGAGGAATTTGAATGATGAGCTTACTGAAAGTTGCCCTGCCTCATAAGAAAACAGAAATTGTGAATTTAACCCAATGATAAGATCTAAAATGTCATAGATTTTCATGCCACAACAACATGGAAGTGGCTGAAACCCAGCATTGCCATGGATGAAAGTGGAAACTCTTCAACTAAATAAAAAAGAAACATAAATATTGTACAGATCCGTTGGATGCCATGTGATATTTTAACACATATACATATTGTGTAATGTTCAAATATGAGTAAGCATACTAATTTCATCATCTGCTAATTTATTTATTCTGAAAATATTAAGAATCCATTCTGTGTATCTTACTGTGGTATCTCCATTCCTTCAGGAATTTTATCATAAACGTATGTTATGCCAAAGATATTTTCTGCATTTATTTAAATAACTGTGTGATATCTTTGCATCTAAGCAATATATTACATGTACTGATTTACAATATGTTGGATGGAGTGGTTTGAATGCGAATGGTCTCCACAGGCTCATAGGTTTGAATGCTTGGTCTTCAGGGAGCAGCAGTATTTGAAAGGATTAGAAAGTATGACCTTGTTGAAGGATATGTTTCACTGGGGATGGGCTTTGGATTTTCATAAGGCCAAGATAGTCCTAGTGGCTCTCTCTTCCCCTGCTGCCTGGCATTCCAAATATAAAACTCTCAGTTACTTCTCCAGCCCTATGTCTGACTGTATGCCAGCATGCTGCCTGCCATAATGGACTAAACCTCTGGAACAATAAGCAAGCTCCAATTAAATGCTTTATTTCAGAATAGTTGCCTTGGTCATGGTGTCCCTTCACACCTATAGAGTACTGACTAATGCACTGAATCATTCTTGACTTCCTTGAATGAGGTCAATTTGGTCATGGATAATGACATTTATAATGTGCTGTGTAAATCTGTTTCCAAATATTTCACTGAGAAATTTTGAGTTCATGTTATTTAGGAACTGTGGTCTGTAATTTCTTATTGTTCTTAATCTTGTTTGGTAACAAGGTAATTATTGCAATTTCTTTCTTTTTGTTATTTTACTAAAAACTAAAACCTGGGAGTAAATATTAAGGAATAAATCTGAGAGATCCACGGAGTGATGGGCTGTGAACACTTACTTCTCCCCAGTTCCCAGATGGAAGACAGCATACAACCTCTCTACTTCTCCTTTTGTTTTCTCTGTGTGTCCTCTATTTCCCTTTGAGTCAGCCCAGGAAACTTTATGATCCACTTGGATCAGCTGAATGTGGATTCTGCCCTTGGACCCAAGGTCAGACTCTATTAGTGGTCTCTGAGCAATCAACACAAACAAATCTCCCCCAACAGGTAATACTGACTTTGTAAAATGAGTTTTCTAGCATTCCTTCCTCTTCTAGTTCCTATAATATTTAGAAGACCATTGCTGTTTATGCTTCTTTAAAAGTTTTCTAGAATTCAGCCAGGTGTGATGGCACATGCCTTGAATCCCAGCACTTGGTAAGCAGAAGCAGGTAGACCTTAGAGTTCAAAGCCAGCCTGGTCAAGGGTTGAAAAAACCCTGTTTCAACAAACAAACAAGCAAACAAAAATAAAACAAACAAAATTTGCTAGAATTAAGTCATGAATCTGTGTAGTCCTGGGCTTTTGTAGTTGGGAGACTACTCAGTGCCATTGCTGGTTAAAGATCTATTTACTTATTTATACCTTTTGACTTTACATGTCATATTTGTATAGAAATTTATGTTTGTTATAAATTTTCTAGTTCATTAGAAATGTGTTTTCAAAGTATTACACAATGTTTATCTGAATTTCATCGTCACTTATAATATCTCAATTTTCATCTCTAATTTTAAAAAATGGATCTTTCTCTTGCTGAGTTTAGCTGATGGGTTCATCAGTCTTATTCATCTTTTCAAAGAGACACTGGTGTTTCATTGATACTTTGTTCTTTTTGTTCCAGTTTTGTTCCTTTCTGTCTTAAATTTGACTATTTCTTTAATCTACTTATTTATGTTTTCTTGCCTTTCTAAGACCTTAGGTGTACACCATTAGGTTGTTTAATATTAATTTGATTTTTTATGTACATACTCATAGCTATAATGTTTCCCATTAGAACTGACTTGGCTTCTATAGTGGGAAATTACCAATACGGAGTCAGGTAGAAGTATAAGGGTATTTAATAGGGAAAAGCCTTACTTACAGAGCGACCTAGCCAGCCGGCGGCAGCAGTCTGTACAGCAAGAAGCAAAGAGAGACCGAAAGCGCAAATGCAGTCCCACTATGTCACTCTGACCACGCCCTCACAAGCGTGGTCAGGCACACTGTAGCCAGCCCCTAAGAAGGCGTGGCTACAGCTTCCCCTACAGGCTTCTTACAGAAGATTTTGGTAAATTGTGTTTTCATTTTCCTCTGTGTTTTAGTTAGGGTTACTAATGCTATGATGAAATACTAAAAAAGAATTGTAGATAAAAGGGCTTATTTGACTTACACTTCCACATTATATTTCATCGAAGGAAGCCAGGACAGGAACTCAAACAGGAAAGGAACTGGAAGGCAGGAACTGATGTAGAGGCCATGGAGCAATGCTGCTTACTGACTTGCTCATCATGGCTTGTTCAACCTGATTTCTTACAGAACCCAGGACCTCTAGTGGTTGCCCAGGGATGACATTACCCACAATAAGCTGGACCCTTCCTTATCAACAACTAATGAAGAAAAATTTAGAAAAAATTATAGCCAGATCTTGTGGAGGCATTTTCACAGTTGAGTTTCCTTCCTCTCAGATAATTCTATCTTATATCAAGTTGACATAAAACTGTCCATCACAATAGGCTCCTTGTCATCTTGACACACAAACATATCACTATTAAGCCACAATCTTTCCCTTCATGAGCATCTCCAAGATCACACATTAATACCAACATTACAATATAAAATATTTTATAAACTTAAAAAAGTCCCACAGTCTGTACAAATAAAAACACTTTTAATTTAATCTCTAGCACTCTAAACTCTCTTTACAACCTAAATCTCCTTTAAAATTCAGTCTCTCAACTGTTCGCTCTTGTAAAATTAAAAATAAGTTAAATACTCCCTTACCTCAAAAGGGAAATACCAGGGCACAGTCACAATCATATCAAAGCAAAACTAAACAGTGTAAATCACTCAGTGTCCATTTTTTGGGATTTACTTATCTTTTGGGCTCCTCCAAAGGCTTGGGCCACTCCTTAGGCTCTGCCCTGAAGCACACACAGATTGTCTTCTAGGGTCAGTCTGGCACCACTCCTCCACTGCTGCTATTCTTGGTGGCCATCCCATGTTACTAGCATCTCAAAAATTCTGCTGAAAATGAGCTGTATTTTTACCTACAGCTTCCCTTTGGCTTTCACAGTACCAGGCCTCAGCTGCTTTCCATGACCCCTTCATATCACCTGGGAGAACCTTACATATTACCAATTTCGGCTACTAGCAAAAGGTACCATCTAGGCCACCTCTGGAACACAGTTTCTGTGTACTAACTATCAGGAACCAGTTCCTAGAAGACTTTCACCTCAATGATTGATGCTGGTTTCTTCTTAATCACAGCTGTTCTTCATCCCCAGCTAACCAACATCCTAGCAAATCAAATGTTTTACTTTATTGGTTCTGGTCCCTTGTTAATCACATCCAATTCTTCAGCTCCAGTTTACCAGACACTACAGATTTTCCACACAAATGCCCCAAGAGAATCTTTACTTCCTCCTGAAACTTGACAAACCAGCATCCATTGTCCATACTTCTTTCAACATTCTTATTTGCTAAGCTCCTACAAAATATCTCACTGAGATTTGAAAACTCACTGGCTTTTCTAGCCTAAAGTTTCAAAGTCCTTCCACAATCCTCTCAAAAGCATATGGTATGGTTTGTCACAGCAATACCCCATAATCATAGTACCAGCTTAGTACTTACTTAGTACAGTGCCTTACTTAGGGTTACTATTGCTATGATGAAAAAGCAAGTTGAGGACAAAAGTGTTTATTTCGCTTATACTGCCATCGTATAGTCCATCATTGCAAAAGCTACAGGCAGGAAGACCACAGAGGGGTGGTGCTTACTGACTTACTCATCATGGCTTGCTCAGCCTGATTTCTTATAGAACCCAGGACCACCAGCCCACGGTTGGCACCACTCACAATAGGCTGGGCCCTTTCTCATCAATCACTAATTAAAAAACATTACAGCTAGAACTTATAGAGGCCTTTTCTCAATTGCTGTTCCCTTCTTTCAGATAACAATAGCTTATGTCAAGTGATATATAACTATCTAGCAGCACAGCTTGTTTCTAGGAAAGCATTAGTTTCCTCTCTGATTTTTAACAATTGTAACACTGATAATTGAACCTGTACTGGTTAATTTTTTGTCAACTTGTCATAAACTATAGTCATTTGGCAAGAGAACCTTAATTGAGGAGATGCAATTTTGTGGGCCATTTTCTTGATTAATGGTTGATGTGGGAGGAGCCAGCTCATTAGGGGTTATGTCTCTCTTGGGTAGGTGGTCCTGGGATCTGCCATAATTTCACTAAATAAATTAACCCAGCAGTTTTTGTCTCAGTTCCTTTTCCTACTGCACTGTTCTTAAGTATTGTGGTCATCTATTTTTTTTATTTGTTTGAAATACCACTTTAATTACATTTCTTCTTTTTTATACTTTGGTAAATATTGCTTTTTTTTCTTTTTCTTATTTGAATTAGATGTTTTACATGTCAATCCTAGTTCCCTCTCCCTCCCCTCCTCCCCTACCACCCTCCCCCAACTAAAACCCTACCTACCACATTTCCTTTCTGAGCCCCAGGAAGGGTGAGGCTTTCCATAGGGGGTCATCAGAGACTATCATATCCTTTGTGATAGGGCCTAGGTCCACCCCTGTGTGTCTTGGCTCAGGGAGCATTCCTCTATGTGGAATGGGCTCCCAAACTCCACACCTATGCTAGGGATAAGTATTGAACTACTACAGGAGGTCCTGTAGATTTCTGAGGTCTCCTCACTGAAACCCACATTCCTGGGGTCTGGATCAGTCCCATGCTGGTATCCCAGTTATCAGTCTGGGGACCAAGAGCTCCCCATTGTTCAGGTCAGCTATTTCTGTGGGTTTCACCAGCCTGGTCTGGACCCCTTTGCTCATCACTCGTCCTTCTCTGCAACTGGATTCCAGTTCAGTTCAGTGATTACTTGTGGGTGTCTGCTTCTACTTCCACAAGCTGCTGGATGAAGGCTATAGGATGGCATATAAGTCAGTTATCAATCTCATTATCTGTTGCTTAGATTGTTAGCTGGTATCATCTTTGTAGATCTCCAGATATTTCCCTAGTGCCTGATTACTCTGTAAACCTACAATGTCTCCCTCTATTATGGTATCTCCTTTCTTGTTTTCTTCTATTCTTCCCCTGACTCAACCTTTATTATGATCCCTCATGAAGAAGGCTGTGGATAGATCCATGTCTATTGCCATGCATAAAACTTAAGTCCAAATGGATCTAAGACCTCAACATAAATCCAGCCACACTGAACTTATTAGAAGACAAAGTGGGAAATACCCTTGAATTAATTGATACAGGAGACCATGTCCTGAACATTACATCAGTAGCACAGACACTGAGATCAACAATTGATAAATGGGACCTCCTGAAACTGAGAAGCTTCTTTAAGGCAAAGGACACAGTCAGCAAGACAAAACAGCAGCCCACAGACTGGAAAAAGATATTCACTATTGTGGTCATTTATGGCTTTTCTTGATTGCTGTCTGAATGCAATCTATAGTTACCCTTCTCTTGTATTCCTGATACCCTGTCTTCTGCTTGCTCTGGTCTATTGGAAGTGCTTTTATTTTATTTTATTTTATTTTATTTACTGTATTTTGATCAGACCCATTCATTCCAACATTTCTTGTTTATCTCTCAAGAAACCAAATTTCTTTCTGAATTTTCATTATGCAAAGTAGGTGGTAATGCTGGATATGTCTTTCACATTACTTTTTGATTCATTTATCTAGATCCTGAATTGATTTTTTTCTGCATTCATCTGTTGATTCGGATCCTCTTTGAAGTCACTAGACATTTTTTTAAAGTGGAATTTTGAATTCTTTGTAGATGGAAGTTTCTGTCCCACCCAGTCCCATGGCTGTTTAGTTCCAAATATTCAGAGAGGCTTCTATCAATTACAAAGTGTTTGGCCAATGGCTCAGGCTTCTTATTGGCTAGCTTTCTCTCTTAATTATTAACCCATTTCTATTAATCTGTGTACCTACATGTGGTCTTTCTTGGCTTACCAGTGATATCTGGGTCTCTTGCTTCCTTGGCAGCTACATGGTGTCTCTTTGACTCTCTGCCTACTACCTTTCTCTACCCCTGTTTAGATTTCATACCTGGTTAAATCCTGCCTGCTCATTGGCCAAAACAGCTTTATTCATCAACCAATAAGGGTAATATATATTCAGAGCATACAGAAGGACACCCCCACCAATTCTTTGCCCAGCATTCCAGTTATGTCATGATCTTTTATTGCAGTTATAAAAGTGTGTGCTCAATGCTGGGGGGGGACAATATTTTTTTCATAGATTTCATACTTTGTCTTTTTACACATTTTTCTTTCAGTTCTATGTTTCTACTGCTATCCATTGTTTCCAGTTCGTTGTTTTGGTTTTTTTTTTCTTTTTTTTTTTTCAGGAGCATGCTTCTTGATGGGCAGTCTTCTCTTATATGTACAACCTCTGTTTTGTGCCCATCTATTCTCGTAACAGGTTATATTTGATTTTCTACTAAAATCCAAAAGTCTTTGTCAAATTATATACATTTTGGTATCTTTAGAATTCAAACTGATACCTAAATTTAAAAAGCAGACAAATAAATTAAAATATAAAGGCATTCTCTTTTGTTAGAACAGATTGCAATGTAAGAGAGCAGTTTCACAGTAAAGACCATCTAACAAGTTTACTTGAGGAAGTCTCAATGACTCATGTCCATTTCTTACTGAAAACTTCTCCCTACCTTTCAACAGCTAACCACAACAAATCAACAGAATCTGCCTATAGAGCTCACTGATGCTGATCTGTCCTGCCAAATCCTATAAACTCTGATATTATCAGACCTGTATTTCCATGAATCCAAAGTCAATAAAGTTTTCTCTTACCCTAATTATCAATATCTAAGTAAGCCAACCTTTTCAAAATAATAACAATTCTTAAAATTGAAACATTATCCTCTCTGTATGTAGTTTAATCTTAATTGGGAATTTTCCAAAGAGGATATCTCTGTAGACATTGCAGGCATTGAAGGAGAATTATTAGCAAGGTTTTTGGCACCTGACAACTTAACGTCATCTTGTCTTTTATTTTCAAATAAGGTTAGGCCTGCTCATCCCCCAGCAGGTTATCATTTCAATTCTCAATGATTTTAATAGCATGCTTCAAAGAACTTGATTAACACCTCATACATTTTTACAGCCTAATGACTAACCATAGGTAGATTCATAATGAATAGAGCTAGTCTTAAAACTATTCGGCCTAACTTTGTGAGTTGTGATTGTTTTGATGTCAGACATCTGCAGGAACATTTCAGCCAGTCATCTGCCTATGGTTAGAAGTAGCTGGTGACAGGAAAAATTGGGGTTTAAAGACAGAAGAACATTTACATTGCAATAGTTCTATGATTCTGTGAAAACACCAAAGTCCCCAGTATACCTCATTGTATGGATACTGAAGGTGGCCTAATTTCCTCCAAGATTCCTAAGGGTTTTTTTTTTTAGTGGCAGCAGGGGGAGACCTGGCACACCATATCCAAACTGTGCAGTAGGCCTCTTCACTCTCATTTCCATTCCACCATGACCATCTTCTGTCTGTTTGGATGCTAATGGCCCAAAATGAGATTATCAAATAAAGGCAAGCAAGAAAGAAGGTGTGTGTCTTTAAAATACACTATTTTGGTGGCACTGAGTTTTAGTTTGTGGTCTCTTAAGCTCTTTCTCACAATGGAAAGGAAAACAAAGTGTCCTATCTCTGGGAGGACTTTCCTTCAGTCCAAGAAGGCCAGAAGTTACTCATCGACAGTGTGTCTTTGGAATGTCTCTATACACAAGAGAGGATCGTGAAGTTAAAGTAAATTCTGAGCTCTAATGCAGGACAAAGGGGATTTTGCTTCCTAGGTCTTTTTCACAAGGGTAGGCCCAACATACAGCTTTGGGAAAGAAGTAAGTGAAACGCTTTGTGAGAAAGAATGGTGTAAGCAGTACAGAAAAGAACTGGAGCCTCGCAAAGGATTTCTGTAATGGGGCATAAGCTGTGATGAGCTATTTTTAAAAGATTCTTCAATTCCTATCTAAAAATTTTTCATAGCACCTCCTCCAGTTTAGGCACTGAAACTTATAGCAAGATGTTCACAGAACAAAACTGGGGGGGGGGGGTAACAAAGGTCAGTTTTTTTTAAAAAGGTATCCTTTCAACATTTTCCCCATTTCTTTGTCATTTTTTGGAACAAGTTTCACAGCATTTCACAACATTAAAAAAAAAAAGTCTTGCTTTCCAAAATGCCTTTCTCCTTCTATGTACAAATGAAGGGAAGTCTCCTTAAGAATACCCACATGCCCAGATGAAGCAGCAATCTTCCCTGCTTATCTGCAGATGAGATCCCAGTCCCCAGTTTCTTTCTAGACATTTCCTGGCAGTCAGGAAAAAGGTCTTTTAACCTTGAAGACTTTTTGCCAGCACTTTTACTTTTCAGTAAATCGGGAGCTCACATGTAGCTCTGAGTGGCATTTGAATGTCACACACAGTCTACTAGCATTAAAGAAGGGGAAGGCTCCCAGCCCCAATGCCTCTAAATCGCAGAAGATTCCCCAGATAGAAGGAATTCGGCTGTGTCTAAAGAACAGAAGTCTAAATATAGCACAAGTTTCATCAGTATGCTTTTTATAGCTTTTTGTCCATACATGTGTTCCTGTGTGTGCATTCCCGTGAGTGTGTGTGTGGGAGTATGTTCCTGAGTTCAGGACAGAAAGAGCAGGATTGAGAATAAATGAAAGGAAGTTGGGAACCCCTTCTCATTTCTGCAAATTCCCAGAGCAGTAACCCCAGACCAAAACGAAGAGAAGGGGGGGTCTTGAAAGCTGCCTTTAAGTCTCGATGAGACTACTGAATAAGCCACTGGACCTACAAGCAGAGACCTTTCTCTTGGACATCCTGCTACCTGCAGCATGCAACGCAGTCAGAGAGGAAACCCCGAGGAGGCGCTCCTGGCTGCCTCTTTGCTGAGATAGCAGGAGCCTGCGGAGCCACGCGCAGCGTCACGGAACTGGCGCGGGAGCACCCGGCACGCAGGCCTGGAGCTGCTGCTGCTGGCGGGTTCCTGGCGCTGCAGAATACGCCGCGCCGCCAACAGGAGCGCCCGGGGCTGGTGGGAGAACGCCCCGAGGAGCGAGCCCGCGATGCCCCATGCAGAGCCTGCTTTGTGCACTCCAGGCAACAGAGGAACCTGGAGATCTTGGACGGTTGTCTAAAAGCTTGGGTGGTAAAGGAACCAGAGAAAGCTAGAGCATCTCATTTCAACAAGACTGGGATTTTGTTCCTCCAAACTGCGTGGAGTCCAAGTAGAGGTCATGAGGGGCAAGCAAGGATGTCCAAGAATGGCCGAGGTCTGGGAAGGTGGTCATCCTCTCTGAACCCTGGAAAAATCTCCTTGACATTTTTCACACTTTGAAGCAGCTGCAGCTGGTGTCGTCGGAAAAGGGGGTGGGAGGAAAGAGAGGGGGCGGGGAGATTGTGGAGTCACGGGCGCGAGCCAGGAGCAGCGCCTCGTCTGCCAATCCTGGCACCTGTGCGCCAAGCCGCGGCACCGCGGAGGACCCCGCTCCGGGCCAACCGTGGGCTCCGAGCCACGACCACCCAGCTTCTGGGCCAGCGCGACCCGCAGCCGCCCACCCCGGCCCCCGCCGCCACCCACTGCTGCAGGAGCGCACAACCCCAGCCAGTGCTTGCTGTGCGCTGGGCCACGGGGACCCTCGCCCCTTCAGAGGCGGCGTGGCCGGCCGGAGCAGAAGCCGAGTTGGGTGCACGATTCGCCCGCGCTGCCGTTCTCTTCTCCGCCCAGGATTTATTGTCTGTGGAGCCTTCTGGGGGCGGGGAGGGAGCTGCGCCTCCGCCGCCGCCACCACTGCTGCTGCTACGGTTGCTAGCGCGGCGCGCTGGGCGGGCGGAGGCCGGGGACTGACCGTGCTGGTGCTCCCGGCGGGCTCCGGCTCCCCCCTGGCATCTCTCCAGCCGTGCACCTGAAGGGCAGCGGCATCATGGTCTGACGCGGCATCTGCCCGGAGTCCCCTCTGCCTTAGCTTTGGAGGACTCCCGTACCGGCTTCACTGCGGACCCCTGAGCACTTTAAGGAGTAATCCTCGGCAGCTGCAAGGCCTTCTTCACTCCCTGGACCCTCATGGGTAGTTTCTGCCTCTGGCGATGTGAGTAGGGCACTAGGGGAACCTATGCCGGCGGTCGAGGAGCTGGGGTCTGGGAGGCTCAGGTGGCCCGCAAGCCGCGGCTTTGGGGCGGTTGCGGGGCTGTGGGAATCTGGTGCTAGCTGGTTGAGTGCTTGGGAGCAGGGCGCTTTGGATGGGCGAGGGACCCTAAAGGGTTACATATTGCGAAAAGGAAAGGTGAGGGGCGAGTGTGAGGCACTGGTGCTGGGACCAAGGCGTCTGGGGAGATGTGGCTTTCTGGATTTTTATTGTCCCGGGGTCTCAGGTCTGCTTTCCCGGAGGTGTGTGAGGGATGGAGCGAATGTGATCTACACACACACACACACACACACACACACACACACACACACACACTTGTGGCAGCTCACACTTGGGCTTTATCTTGGAAGGTGTTGTATTATCGTCTTGGTATCTATAAAGGAATTATTGGGGGGTGTATGTTATTGAGGATGGAAAGAAAAGGGTGGGGTTTGAGGAGATGAAGGGGATAGGAGAGCAGGTAAGACTAAAGGACAGAAAGAAGTGGGGAGCACTGGGGCGAATGCTTTCATTGGAGTCAGGGAAGATGTCCCTGTCTCTCTAAGCCAGGCAACTCCTTTGTGTTCCGCGGGAGAAACTGGGAACCTCACTGCTCCTGGTCCAGTGCAGGGTCCCTTGGCATTCTCTGGAGTCTTTAGGGATTCAGGACGCGCTTCTGATTGTATTGGGAAGGAAGGAAAGACCGCCAACACTGGGGTAACCGTGGCACCCTAGTTCGCCGACAATTAGCTGGGCTACCACAGATGATCTGTATCACCAATTTTAGAGTCAAGATGGGGGCGGGATGGGGGTGCGGGCTGCACAGATTGTCTTTAAAAACAGTGACTTCATAAGCGAGATGGCTACAAAATTGCTTCATTACACTACTTGGCCATCAGGGTTGGGGGGCAGAATAGACCCGTCTCCGCCCTCTTGCTGGTTGCCCCTCCCCACCAAGGCACAAAGCAAGTGGCACCTCACTAGGCAGGGAAGGGGTTACTTTCACAACTCCTGGGAATCGGCCTCAGGAAGGAACCATCTGCGACTCCCACGTTCCTTTCCAAGTTCTCCATCAAAAGGAATCTCAGAAAGCAGGAGGGGGTGGGTGGGAATCGAGGCAGCGGGCCTCCACCTGCCTTTTGCCATTACTTTCCCGGTACACTTCAGCACAGCAGAATTACCTGCAGTGGTAATTGGGTCAGCAGGGGAGCATGTGCACAGGAGTCTCTAGATGGGGCTCTGCTGATGGATGAGAAGCAATTTGTGTTTGAGCATATTTTAACCTGGGCAAAATTTCTAAGCACAATAGAGGCTTCATCGCGTGGGCGAGCAGGGTGCGTACCAGCGAAAGTGAACACGTGATCCCTCCAACGCAATAGAAACAGTATTAGGAAGTAGATTTTCTTTGTTCCAGGCTGAGCCTATTAGAAGCTCAGTATCCCAGTTGCTGAAGTTCCCCCTTTATTTTTAATAAAGTTGACCTGAGGCGAAAGAAAACGAAAAGGAACGCAGCCTGAATGGCTCTTGGCTAGCAACCTCTGACATTTCTTTGTTACAACCTACCCTCCACCCCTACACCTGGTCCCAGCTGGCTCCTACTTCGAAATGATGCATTCCCTCTGAGGGCGTAGGGGGAAAGTTCTCCAGCCCCTGCGCAGGCGCACACGTGGGTGCTCCAGAGCCTCAAAAGCTGCTGCTGTTCTGAAACACGTGCATGTGTCTCTGGTTCAAGCACTCCCAGTTCCTGGGGTCTGGGCAACCACCTGGGGATCTTGCTGGAAATGAATGTGCAGTGTCTTCCAGGCTTCCTTGAAATCACTTATCACAACAGAATAGTGAGAAAGCAGGGTTCAGGTGTGATTTTATTTTTCCCTAACTATCTGAAACAAACGTCTTTTAGGGGTGTACTTAGACATGTCTGTCTTTGAATCCCTCAGGTGCCTCAGGCTTGCAAAATTGTCCTGGACTCTGATAATTTATTTCTTTAATGAAAGTAGAGCTGGTTCCCTACCCAACAATTAAGGCAGCTACCTAACTTGGGTATCCCTTACTTACAAGACGCCTTAAAAGCCAGGAGGCTTTAAAAATTGAGCTGTCTATGTCCCACCCTGCCCTTCCACCGCACCAAGATGTCATGAGAGAAAAAGCACCCTTAATTTCCAGAATATACCGTGAGCTGAGGGGATTTTAAGCACATTTCTTTTTAATTTAACTTCTCTAAAAGATGTGTGCTCACCATGGCAACACTTGCCTCCCACATCCGGGCTCTTGCACATATGCAGCTTCAGAATTAGAACAACTTCATAAGAAATGAACTTGGTCCAATTACAGAAGCCATGTTTTATTCAGAATTTTTAGCATTGCTTTAGGCAGGCATGACTATTTTCTTAATTAAAATTGCATTTCTTTTTATTTTGTAAGCTTTTAATTTTTCTAATTTCTCCATATAATATAGAATACAAACATGAATTGTTTGGTGAATTATTTTTATTTGCTTTGAATTTTTAGAAACTGTGAAGAATTTTATTACACATCTTTATTGCATATGAAGGTTATCCTATATTATTGTCAGAGTGCTAATCTGGTGTATTCCCAGTGTACAGTGCATGGTCATATTTGTACTTTTAAAAAAGCTCTCTTTATTATAACTTAAAACTCCACCTTTTAGAATAGTTGAAAAGTTGTAGGTGTTGCTGTTAGTATTTTATTGATGGTATAATTTCATTTCCTGAATGGGTTGGTCACACATTACACAGAACTAACACTTCACTTTACACACTATATAGTGTTCTTTAAACTCAAGAATTATAGCAACTACACACACCAGAAATAAAAACATTCTTTTGTTCTCTTCAGCCATAATTTAGTTTGCATTAATTCTTAGGAGTGGGAGAACTCTGGTTTTGCAGCTTGACTTTTGGAATGACTGAGCAGCTATTCAGTTTGTGTTAGTCTTTTCTGAACCTAAAGTGATTGCTATCCCCATGGGATGATAAACTGGAGATATTTCTGAGATCTGTGGAGAAATGTGAAGCTTCCTCTAGGAATCTATAAGGACCACATTAATCAATTGGTATATCTTACTGTTACTATATCAGAATGTGGAATCTGAACATTAAAATGATGATTCCAACAGTGTAATGATATTGTTTCTAAATAGCAAAAATGATCCAGGTATATAGGCTTCTTGTATTTTCGTTAAGAATCCCTGGAGCAGGATTCACTAAATCTGCATTCACACCACCAGGCAAAGTCCATACTTAATTTACATCATGATTCACTCAGGGGACATTTTATGCATAGTAACATATGTCAAACATTTTAAAATTATACAAAAATGTTTTATCATCCTAAAAGACCTTTATGTTATACTTACTCCTCTTACCTTCACTAAAGCTTTGGGAATGCGGAACATTTTATAGACACCTTAGATTTGCCTTTACCCATAAAGTCACATACTCAGATTGGCATGTGTTCCGGTCAGCTTCTTTAACATAACAATATTTTCATACGCCTCAAAGCATCACCATGCATTTGCATAGTATTCAAAATTAAAATTAAGAGCACCATGAACCAACAGTGTATGGAAGGCAGTAAGTACAAATCAACAGTCTTGCTCCTTATCTTAGAGTTTCCATTTCTGTAAAGAGACACCAGGAACATGGCAACTCTTATAAATAAAACATTTAATTGAGGCTTGCTTAAAGTTCAGAGGTTCAGTCCATTATCATTCTGTTGGGAAGTATGATGGTACACTGGCAGAAATGCTGCTAGAGATAGATGAAAATTCTACATCCAGATTGGCAGGCAGCAGGAAAAGAGAGGATCACTGGACCTGGCTCAAACATTTAAAACAGCAAAGCCCACTCCCAGTGACACACTTCTTCCAACAAGACCAGACCACCAAATCCCTGTCAAGTAATGACTCTTCCTAAACTGACCAAGCATTCAAATATATGATCCTGTGGGGGTCATTCATATTTAAACTGCCACACTTCTCTATGGTGTTTTTAACCCTATTTTGTGAATCAGGTTTGAATAATTAGAAATGTACTTTTCAATAGAAATGAGGTAAGAAAAAGTGGAGCTTACATGCCTCCAGAACAACTTCAGTGAAGTAGTGTATTTTAAAATTATAACTGAGCTAGAAACCCCTTCTACTGTAGCAAATAATAATAAAAGAGTTTGACAAGGAAAGTGGACTGTCAGGTTAGACAATCACTTGTCAAAGCTTTTGATATGATTCATTTTTTTCTGTGGTAATGAGTGTGTCTGTGTGTATACATGTATATAGAGTGGTAGGATAGAAAGATTAAAATAATGCTATTGAAACAGTCCACTCTATTCCTGTCCTAGAATTAGGTGTGCATGCTAAGAAGTCAGAGAATAACACAGGGCACCTGCCTTGTCTTAACAGTTAACAGTGGCTGAACTGCACTCACAACATGGGGCACCAGCCACTAACCCCCAGGATGAGTCAAGAGTAGAACTTCAAATTAATACTGTAGGAAGCATCATCTCAACCTCTTCAACTGAAGCTGGTAGAATCAAAATCCAGAGCATTTTAAAATAAACAATTTATTTATTTTATAAGTAAATTTTATTTTTTAGAACTTCATGCAGGAGTATACCCTGTTTACATATTTCCACCATGCCCTCTCCTCATTTCAACTCATCCCCAATTCCTCAGATTCATGATATCTTATTCTATACTTATTGTTTTACATTTATGCATATATTATTCATATACACAGATTTCTGAGTCCATTTAGTGTTGCTTCCATGTACATGAATTTAAGTGCACCAATAAAATTTCAATATTGTTGCCTGGGCAAAACTTGCATATTCTTGATGTATACAGAAGAAAATACATTCTGATCCAGATTTTCAAAACTTAGCTACATATTTTGCAATAGCAGATATTACTTTTGTGACCACCTTAACATGCATATTAGATGCTATTGCTTATATTCTAGTAATAATTAACTCATGGAAGAAGTATTTCATCACCAATTAGAATCTATTACACTAAAGCCTATTAAGAAACTTTCAGTAAAGTGTGCACTGAGTCAGTAGCTGTCACCAATTCTGAAACTATGATGGTAGAGTTGATCAATAACTTCCTGGGAAGAATCAGATAGGCTACCTACATTATTAATCAAAATGGAAAGTTTGTCATTTGTCACTCAAAGACACGTGGAAAATTTATTAGATAAATGCAACTCTGGGAGTTTCCCATGTGAATTCAGTTTCATTGATTGTTCATTTCTTTAATAAACTTAAAATCTCCCATCAATTGTCATTCTAAATACACATGGAATTAATAGCAGTGATCGGGCATGAAATATTGAGGCTTACATTAGCTTCGACATAATCTATTTAAACACTTTAATCATGAAGTCAATGTTTATATTGACTAGCTTTTGAAGGATATTATTTCTCCAGTTACCCTGGCTATCTTTTCTTTACACCAAATTCAGTAAGGTTAAAATGTTTTAAAATTATGAGACAGTTGAAGTATGCTAAAGGTCAAAAGCATAACAAACTAATTAAGCTGGAGACACAAGTTGTGCTTGCACACATGTACATTTGTGCTTTCATATAATGACAGAATTGTACTTTGTGGAATTAAGAGGTAAAGTGTCAGTGAAAAATTGTTTCTGTGAGGAGAGAGAGAGAGAGAGAGAGAGAGAGAGAGAGAGAGAGAGAGAGAGAGAGAGAGATGACCTGAAAAACTGTTCGGCTGTTTTTCTCCATTACCACTTCACCATTAGATTTTCCTATGAAGACAAGAACGTGGCATTATAAGCAATAGGAAATTGTAAATAGCATAGAAAAGTCTGGGGGGTAACAACAGCTGGAAAAGAAAAGTTTGGCTTAATCTGATGAGAAAATGGAGGATTTTATGTTATTTTCATAATTTGAAAGAGATGAAAACTCTTTATGAGGTGGCAGAGTATCTTATAGAAGGCATCATTACCAAGTTATGCAATGATAGAAGGAAAGCAAGAATTGAAACTTACTGAAATACCAGCAGCTATGAAGACATTACTATGTTAAGATGGCAAGTAATGGACAGAAAACTGAGACATGACAGCTGAATTTCAAGAAAAGCTATGACACAGATGGTGTGACTAAAATGTGTGAATAATTAGGTTTCTTGAGTAGTAAATGCTCAGTGGTCTGTATTCACCATAATAGGCACCTCTCAGAGTCACAGAAGACGGAAAGGTACATGGGAGAACTTTTACTGTGTGTGATGTACCGTTTGGTGTTATTCAGAGAATGTAGTTCATGACATGAAACTTTTTCTTCTCCATTTCAAGTGTGATTAATTTTGTCAGACAATTATAAAGGCTATGATAATTAGGTTACACTACTTATTTAAATTTTGAGTGAGTATTAAACATTGAAGATCTCCTAGGATAAAACTGAGTATTGCATAACATATACAGGGCATATACCACACACAGTGTGTGATTGATCTGTTCCTCAACACATGTGATTGTAGAATCCTACTCTTTCATGGATTCCCAAGACTTCAGAGTTGGACAAGACTCCAGAGGTTTAATTATATAAGGAAAGAGGTTGAGTCCTAGAGAATTTTGCTTCTTTGTTGAAGATCAAGAGCTGTAAGTGGGAAAAGCTGTTGGAGACCAGATCTTAATGCCCAGCTTCTGCCCATAAATGCAACACCCATAGAAATGTTGAAGCATTTTATACCATAGGACATGAGCAAGACTTTAATCCAGTAGATAAGGTCAACTGAACCAACCAATAGGATGGCACTACACATTTTTTTCTTTAATTCTTGGCCTGAATTTTTAACTAAGATTTTATTTGGCTTAAGGTTTTAGAACAATTGCCTTATATTTTCTCTTTCATTTTACTAATAAAAGACTGTAATGTCATAAATTTAACATCCAGCAAGTATTGCACTTTTAAAAGATGTCTTTATTTAAGAAATATAGAATTAATCTTCACTAATGCTGAAGTATTCTAAATGTGGATGCTATATCATATCTTAATGGGAACTAAAATTTTCTCTTAAATCATAGATCTTTTCATGATAATTCCAGCAAAATGGATATTGGGTAATGAGAAATGTTCCATTCACTGTGCATAAGTGATTTTCTAAGTTTGTTGATTTAATTAAAGGCCAACTGGTGAGTTTTCTTACCAAAACTATTTATAATAATAAAGCTTTATATAAAATATTACCTTAAATATTGATGAAGTTATTCTAATTTGGAAAGATAGATGAGAGTCAATTGTAGTTTGTACACATGCCACTTTCTGTGCCTTTTCCCACCCTTCTCTGTTTTGCATGTTAGCCTTCTTAACGCCAACACCTCAAAGTTTGCTTCCAGCTAGTAAAACTCTAAAGTTTCAGTTTACATTACCTTTAAAATGACAGCTTTCCTGTTTTAAATGTGTTTGGTATTTGTAATATCTTATTTGTTCTGTCACAAGGCAAACTATAAACCAATGATCCATGTGCTACTCTTTCTGGTGCTAAAGTGATTACTTCCCCTTTTCTAGCTTTGCTTATCAGGAAACTAAGAGAAACATCATGTTATTCTACAAACACAACATGCTGACAATTTAAAGCATTTCTGAAATTTTAATATAATCCTCTTAAAATGTGTATTTACTGTATAAACAGTGAAGCACAGAAACATTTGCAAACAAAAGCATTAAGGAAATTAAACCTTTATATCCCATCTCATAACTATTTTTAAAAGCAAATTAAGGGACTGGGAGGCAGCTAAGTAGGTAAAGTGCTTGTTGTATAGATGTGAGGGCTTGCGTTCAGATCTCCAAAACATATGTAAAAAGGTTAAGTGTGGTGGGATACATCTGTAATCCCGGTGTTAACAAGAACAGCCAGAAATCTCTGAAGATTGATTTCCAGTCAATCTAACCACATTGGTGAAATCAAGGTTCATTGAGAGAACTGTCTCAAAACAAACAGACAAAAAAGTGGAAAGCAATTGAGGAAGTCACCTCTTGCATCCACACATAGGCACACAAGCAAGTACACAAAAATGTGAAACACACACAAACACACACACTGTGATTAACTCTTGTTTAAAATTGTAGGAATACCATATCCACACAGATGTCCACCCCCACTCCCTTTCTGAACAGTTCTTACTCATTATGGCCTCTGCTGTACAGATGTAAGGCTCATGTGGGTGACAGAATGGAACGTATTTCTGCATCTGACAATGCAATCTGACATGTCATTCTATATGAAACAATCTGAATATCCTATTCTGTGTTGACAGGAAGACAAGATGCCAACATCAACTAGCCCAGGCCTCCACTCACCCTTGTAGTAACAACTGTCATATCTTTTAGGTCTAGTTTTATCTAGTAGGATGGGATATAAAGATGCAATACTTTACATGCTATTCCTTGGCTTAGTTCTTAGATTTCTAACATTCAAAATACTTAAAGTTTTCTTTCCACAGTCAGAAATTTTTCCAGTGCAATTCACACATGGCTGATACCAAGGTGAGATGTGACCATCAAGGACCACTGCATAAGGAAATACATTTTTTCCACCTCTGTACATAATAAACTGTCCAAACTGACATCATGTTTAACTTCCAAATAAATATCATGAGGTATACAAGCTTTATTAAGTTAACTTATGGGCCGGTATAGTGCCTCACCTTGATATCCCAGTATTAAGAAGACTGAAGTAGGAGAATTGAGGCCAGGAGGTCAGGCTTGTTGACAAATGGACTACATAATGAAACCAGGTCTCAAGAAATAAAAGAGGAAATAAAGAGTATATTCAAAATTGTAATGGAGTCCCTACTCACTTACAAAACTCCAGCCCTTATGGTAAATATGCTGGTGAGTGAAGTTTCAAGCAGGTGTATGTATACAGGTCTTTAGGAGTGGGAATTGCTATTATCATAAATGTGGGTATAAATAATAAGTACACCCCCTGACTCAGACCAAGATGACCATATTCTGTAGCAGTTGGCAAGGCATGTACCTCATTTAGCCCCAAAGATATGCTATAATAGGGGACTGCTAACCATGTGCCTATTGTGTCATTTTCTGCCGCTATAACTCTATTTGAGTTGATATAGTTTATAAAGTAAGTTTATTCAACTTATGTTCTAGAGGCTTGAGGTTCACAAGCCATAAACTACATGTGGCGAAGCACTCCTTGCTCTGAATATGCCAGAATCCAGATGTGATGCAGTGTATTATATGGGATGGTGCTGATCCCAGAGACAGAGCCATCCTGATTTTTATAAACGAACTGCACTCAAACAACTCTTCAATCCATCCATCCATGAATAGGCTCTGTCCTCATGTTATTATCAGTCTGGGCCCTTGAACATCCTGCTCAAACACTCTATCACTGAAATACATCCTCAGATTCTACTCACCCCTTAAAGGTTTTGCCTGGTTCTAACTCTTAAAAGTCCAAAAGGGATGTTTGGGATGATTAAACCTAGCAGCGTGACCAGTGTCTCTGCAGTCAGTCTTAGAGAAGCAAGGTACACTCATTATTCTACATGAGACCTAGACAGCTCCTTTTCTCAGAGGTCCTCTTCTTTGCCTATGTCAAGTTCCCATTCCTCACTGGACTGTGTTCTAAGTCTCCCTTTCTTGGCAGGATGTCATTGTGTGATCAGGTATGAAAAAAATAGAAATGCAGAAAAAAAAGAGAAATCTGTATTCTGATTCTGAGAATACAGATGAATATTTTCTTGTTTAAATGCCATTTACCAGCTTTAATGTTACCTTTTAAAAGTTTATAAAATGGTATACTCTCAGAAGACGGATTACTATGTCAGGAGCTAAGAGCTGTAGTCCCATGAGCCAGCATTGTAACAAACATGATAATGCCTGTTGGTGTTTCAGCTGAAAACAAAGGTAACAAAAAGTCGTAGAATGCTGCTTCAGGGTTTATACTCTCCCCTACTGGAAGAAAGACCATTAAAAATTTATCTTTGAGCTAGATAATTATCACTGTTAATTGGTAAGTTCTTCTTAGCATAATTAGTTGAAAGATAAACATATTGAACACATAGCAGTTTACGAAGGGCACCATTTCCTGAGTGCATTGTCTGCCTGTATCTCTTTAAAAATTATCACACCTGTATATTGTGTGATTTTTATGTGATCTTCACAGTGGCCCATTGATACCACTGTTATTTGAATAATAGTCACTGGTTTAGATATGCATCCCAAGCCAGCACATGCATAGGAACTCTTTCACTTGGTCTACTTCGAAGTAGCTCATGCCTTAGTATAGAAAAATGTGTGCCATTGTGTGAATGACTAACTGAATAGAATAGTCCACTTATATTTCTTGGAAACACTTACACCATGACTCAACAAACCTTCTCTTTCCCAGACCAGCATAGGACCATGCTTTCTAGCATCTTCTTCCAATTTGGTGTGGTCTTGAAACATGCTTCAGCCAGATGACAGATGCATCTTTTCTGATAGGCGTTTATGACTCAGTGGGCTATGTGCTCATATGGGCTCTCATGTGGCAATGATAACAAGCAATGCTGTGATGGAGCCTGCTTCCTTCTAGACCCTGAACAAGTATGCCAAGTCATATCCATTCCTAAGTATCCATTCAATTGTACGTAGCTTGAGCAAGACGGACAGCTGAGACTCAGAAGTTGTTATAGAGACTATTGCTAGGATTCCTTTTTCTAAGTTTAAGAGACACAGATGGAATTTTGATGCTCATCTGGCATGTGATGCTATGGTTTATGGAGGTATTTATAAACATTCTTGTGATGTAACAACAAATCATGCATCTTAAAAACTGATTGGAGTTATAATAATGAAGTGATTATTTTAAAAAAATGCATGAACACAATTCACTTGAAAACATCTTGTACGTCTTAATTGTCTTTATTTTTCTCAATTTATAATTTTGTCTGCGTATTCAAATACAGCAGAAGTCTAGAACTAAGCTAGGGTCATTATATTTTCTTATTCTTTATATTTTGAGGATAATTCTTATAATAAAAAGTCAAGCTGAGGTTTTTGTAGTAGAAATAGAAAGATTGAGGTAGAACTATGTCCTTTAGGTCCATTGCTGAATTACAGTGATGGCAGTGAAAAAAGTGTGGAGTCAAGAATTATTCCAAGCCCTCTAGCTTGAAAAATTAGATACATAGAGGTACAATCTTGGAGAAGGAGCTAATTTATTCAAGTGCAGCTAGGACACTGACATTATTGATAAGGAAACTAAGCAACAAGCTAACTTATAGAAGCAGCATAAATCATATAGTCAATTAACACAAAGTAAATGCACCTATATGAAATTACTAGAAATATATTGAGCTCTCTTTTGGAGGGGGGAATAAAACCTCTTTTTAAGAAAAAAAAGTGTTTTCAAATAAATGAAAATTGGTTATGCAAAAGAATGACTCATTTTATTTTGCTATCTTGGTTTCCTATTAATTATTTTTTGGCATGAAAAGAAAGCATGAATACATAACCTTTTCTTCTGAATACTAATTTCTTCCCTCCGTTACTATGTTGCTGTACTGTCTAGAAAGGGTGCTCAAGTGCTGGTTCTTCCTATATTGATTTCCTGAGATGAGACAAGCTTTGGTTCACATGTAGTGTGTGTTAGACCCATCCACACTACATTAGCCAAACAAGTCACATGAGCACCCTGATGAGGGAAGTCCTTCTGTGTATATGTCTCTCTTATTGGTTAATGAATAAAACACTGTTGGCCAATAGGGAAGCAAGATAGGCAGGGCTAGGAGAGAAGGAGGATTCTGGGAAATTGAGTAAAGAGGTGAGTGGCCATGTAATCCCAGGGAAGAGATGATGCATAAGGCTGGTGTCTTCAGTAAGATAAGTCCTTGTAAAAATATATAGATCAGTAGTTATGGTTGATAATTAAGACTGAGCTAGCAAATAAGAAATCCTAGTCATTGGCCAGCAGCATTGTAACTAATATAAGACTTTGTGTGTTATTTGGGGACCCTAACATGGCAGCAGACCTCAGGTGGCACGTGGAAAGAGTGATCATTACACAACCCAGCAAGACAACCAAGTAACTGACTCAGATCCACACAGGCATAAAGGCTCAATGATAGCCTGCAGGTCACAGGTTCTTTTCAGATTTGTATCTGTCGCTTGTTTGGTTCATATTTATTTTCAGAAATATAGTTTGCTTGTCTTAACACAGCTGCTTCCAGGTATGCTGCAGCATTGGTCCCCTCAAACCCACCTCTTGGGTGTGGACATCTTTTTCATTTTTTTAAATTTAATTACATTTTCCAAATTCACTGGGGTCTTCATTTTGCTACATCCTACTATGTCCCTGGGCTGTGGAGCATTTGGAAAATATATCCATCTTGAAAAAATATATTAACAAATTTTAGTTATTGGTGAAAAAGGAAGTCATATCTTTTGAAGTACTGGAACTTAGTTATATAATAAATTTTATACTTTCAATCAAAAGCTGGAGTTTGAGGTCTTTCAGATTTCAAGAGTGGTGTACTTCATGAGGTCTGAGGTCTAATTGTCAGTTCATAAAGCTTGCAATCCCATTTTATATTTAAAATTGCATACACTGTGCCTTAAGGTCTGGGGTTATATAGTTATTTCATGAATCTTATTTTAAAAAAGAAAAAAGTTTTTGTTGTTTATGGATGGAATAAATAATTTTGAAAGGTTTTTAAATATTCATATTAATTCTTTGAGCATTTCATATAATGTATAAGATCATATTCACTCCCTACTCCTTTCCCTAATTTTTCCTAGATCCACACTTTACCCCAACTTTGTGTTCTTTATTTTAAAAAGTAAGGTAAGTGAAGATTGCCTAATCCCTTAAAGAAGGGGAGAGGGACAAGAGCCCCTGAGCAAAGTGGGAGCACGGGGGGGGGGGGGGGTGGGAGTGTAGAGGAAGGAGGTGGGAAGGAAAGAAGGAGAGTGGAGAGGAGAACAGGAGGACTGAGACAGGGGAGGAATGGAGGAAGGCAAGAAAGGAGAGGCCTTGATAGAGGGAGACAGTGCAGGTATGGAGAGAGATCTGGCACGGGGGAAATGTTAGGGATGACCCCAACTAAGAATCCAGGCAGTGGTGGAGAAGATGCCATTGATGCCTTTCTTTCCCCTATAATGAGATTGATGCCTACCTTGGCTAACATTCCTAGAGCCTTCATCCAGTAGCTGTTCGAAGCAGAAACAGGCACCCACAGCTAAGCACTGAACCATACTCCTGGAATCCAGTTGTGGAGAGGGAGGAGGGAGGAGCAAAGGAGCCGAGACAGTGCTTCAGAAACCCTCAGAAACAGTGGACCTGACCTAGTGAGAGCATGGAGGCCCTAGTCATAAACCTGGGGAAACAGCATTGGACCGAACAAAGCCCACTGAATGTGGGTGCCAGCTAGGAGGCCAAGACAGTCTATGGGACTTCTAACAGTGGAGCCAGTCTTTAACCTAGAGCACAAATGGACTTTGGGAGCCCATTCCCTATGGAGGGATAGTATTACATCTCAGATACAGCAAGGAGGGCCTACCCCCCCCAAAATGATATGACAGACTTTGGAGGTCCCTCATGGAGGGCCTCACTATCCCTGGGGAGGAGTTGGGGGATGGGTTGGGGGGGTTGGTGGGGAACATGGGAGGATGGGAGGTCGAGGGACTGGGGGAATGGATATGTAAATATGAGTAGTAATTAAAGAATAAAAATAAAGTAAGGTAAACCATGGAATCCACTTTATGCTGCCCTATACTCTGGGCTGAAGGACATCCACTGGAATACAGTCTACCTACCAGGAGCCACACCATTAAGAAAACTGACTCTCCCATCCCTAAAGTCATCAGCTGTCTGTAGCTCCTTGGCTAAGAGTGAGTTCATGTGCCCTTCCCACTCCATGATAATCCAATGCTGACTGGTCTGATCTTAGGCAGGTCTTGTGCAGGCAAGCTGCTGTGAAGAAGTCCTGTCATGTCCATAAGATACTGTTTTGGTTCATTTCTCCTTGATCCCTGGGATATTCAGTCTTTCTGTTTCCTTTTCTTAGACGGTACCTGAGCATTGGGGTGTAGATGTGATATATGTGTTCCATTTGTGGCTAAGTACTCCACTGTGCACTTTGACCAAGTGTAAGTTTCTGTGTTAACCACCCTCTACTGCATAAAGAAACTTCTCTGATCAGATCTGAGAGCACATTAGCTTGCGAGTATAGGGGCATAAATTTAGAGTACAGTTTTATATTATATACATTTAGCAGAATAACAATATTGGTTTACCCCTGGGACCTACAAGTTCCCAACCATGAATTCTTGGCCAGATTTATAGTATCATGCATGGGTTTCACCCCATGGAACAGGCTTTAAATCCAATAAGAAAGCAGCTAGTTACCATCCCCCAAAACATTTGTGTCATTGTTCCACTAATAGGTATATCTGATTATGCTGGTCATCATTGCAGTTTTTATATTAATAGCTTTGTAAAACATTATTCTGTAACCCAAACCCAAAAAAACAAGCATAATATATTATCATTCATATGTGTATCTTAGCATTGAATTTGCAGATTTGTGTGTTTAATTGGGACTCCTTATAGAATCCAGGAAAATAAGAAGGGACTGCTGGTTGGGAGGGAGAAGAAATGTCAAAGGAGAGGGAATGATTGAATACAGGCAACACGAGATGGGAAGAGAATTTCTAATGAATTAAATTCTTTAGAAGTACAAAGATTTGACCATGTTTTGTTTCTACTTCCATGGTGGTTGGTTTCTTCTTCTTATTTGTTTTATTGGTTGTTTAAGTCAGTCTGATTCTGAATTTTAGGAACAACAAAATATTCTCTGGAACAGTATTTTCTATATTTTCCCCATGATTTGGAGTCCCTTTGCAAGATGAAATATTGTAGAGACATCCTAAGATTGGTAAGAAGGCTGTGTTTAACCAATGGTTGTTTTATGTTCAAGAATTGTCATGTCAAAGCATGATTATTTTATAATTTCCATTTTGTATTTTAACAAACATATATTAACTCCCCCAGTTAGGGAAATTTTTTTCATGACAGATTACCAGTACACTCAAGGCTGAGCAAAGCAACTTGAATTGTCTTGTAAATACAAATGGTTATGTTGTGCTGGCTCTGTTTTTGGCTAATTTGTGTGCTCTCTACAGACATTACGAGAGTGTTCACTTTATCACACCAATTATGAATGGACACACAAAACAAGTGTTTGAGCTTCTTGTGTTGCCACTGCTTAGTAGCCTGTGTTCTGCTAAATAAGGGAAAGCTTGGCCATATGAGATTCCAGAACTTTTCCTATGTGACACACAGTCACTCAGCCCAGAAAGACACCTTTGAAAGAACAAAGCAACAATTACAATGACGTCCAATGTGGTAAAACAGTCTTTATTGGGGCTACTAGCAGAAGTGTGTGTTAGTGTGTGGTGTGTGTGTGTGTGTGTGTGTGTGTGTGTGTTAGTGTGTGGTGTGTGTGTGGGTGTGTGTGGGTGTGTGTGTTAGTGTGGGGGATAAGTGTGTGTATGTGTGTGTGTGGAGTATGTGTGTATGTGTGTGTGTGTTAGTGTGTGGTGTGTGTGTGTGTGTGTGTGTGTGTGTTAGTGTGGGTGGGAGGTGTGTGTATGTGTGTGTGTGTGTGGTGTGTGTATGTGTTAGTGTGTGGGGTATGTGGGTATGTGTGTGTGTGTATGTGTGTGTGTGTTTGTGTGTGTGTGTGTGTGTGTGTGTGTGTGTGTGTGTAGGGGTATATGTGTGTATGTGTTAGTGTGTGGGGTATGTGTGTATGTGTGTGTGTGTTATTGTGGTGGGAGGTGTGTGTATGTGTGGGGGGGTTGTGTGTGTATGTGTTAGTTTGTGAGGGGTGTGTGTGTGTGTGTGTGTGTGTGTGTGTGTGTGTGTGTTAGTATGTCTGTGGGGGCTTACACACAAGAGTAGGGATGTGCAGCACTCAAATGCCTATCTCACTGTGGATGGCGGTTTACAAAATCTCCAGCCATGGATCATTCTGCATAGCTCACAGGCATCTGGACATGGCCAAGATTCTCCTCCTGACAACTCACCTAGTCAGTCTATTCCCTTTGCATTCATCTACTCCTTCTAAAAACCTGTTCAGGGTCCTCTGAGAATCTTGTACGTTTCCACTTTTCCAGACCTGTGACATCTTTTTTATTTACCTCCTTAGTCTCATAAGCCTGCCCCTTCCCTTCTAGAGGGAATGTTTGAATTCAAAGGAAACTGCTTGGCTCACAGGGTAAGGACATCTCTTTAGCACACCTTGGGTTTTTACCTGCCAGCCCCCAGGATCTCCTACTTCCTTCATTTCCCTCTTGAGATTGGTTACAGATTTTTGTGAGATTTGGCTTTAATCTGGGCAGCAAAAGAAATGGTTCCAGAGGAAAGGGTATAGAGATAGAGGAGTTCCTTCAGATTCCACATGTCTTATCCTTTGAGACAACAATATAGAATTGTGTTCTGTGGGAGCCTTCTACATTAAAAGACATGGAACTGTATCATTCTGTGTTATCTTGCCTGTAGCTCGGTATTTCTATCTGCAACCCTGGCCTTTGAAACATTCAAATACCTATCAAAATTGTATTTTTTCTGGTAGCTGTGTGATAGTGGAATGTATATTTGAATGTAGTTAGCTCAAAGATTAGCTTTAGTGCTTTTCTATTCTTATTTTTAGCTAAGTTAGTTGTTTTAACAAAGCACACCATACTGTATTATCTGAAGTAAGTACAATAAGAATCATCTTGTGCAAATGCCATAATGGTCCAATAATTTAGCTAAAATAAAGCCTAGTACAGGATTATCTTTATGATACACTGGGCATTGATCACTTGCCCCTCCCTCACTGAAACAAATTATTCATTTGATATTCATTTTGGGATTGATCAAGATTTCCCTTGCTTCTGTCAAAGTCTAGTATAGCTGTTGTAAGAATTATTTCCCAGGTCTACCTCTTGCTTGACCAAACACTGGTGTTCATAGAAAGGGCTGTCAAGTATAGTCTGAGGTCTCTCTATATGGTATTCACTTGGCAAATTCCCCTTCCTTTCCTGAACAGAGTGGTCACATCTTTAGAAAATTTTCCCATCCTATTCTCAGTGGTGTCCCGTGTTTAGCAGGATCCCACACATAATGTCCCATACATGTTCACAGAGCTGTTCTACTAGCTCACAACCAACCATTCTGATTCTTGCTAATGTTTTATCTCAAACATTTTTAAAGCTACTTCTTTGATTTTTACATACAAATTGAGTAAGAACATATAAAAGAACGGAGCTTAATGAGGCATGATACATATTTCCCTTATACAATGCTTACCAGCTCTGTAACAGACTATGATGGTCAGGTAAAGAAAAAAATATTGTTATCATGTAATACCATTATAGTATGATATATAATCACTTTCACCATTGAATTTCTTTGTGCCAGTTCATGGAGAATTAGGCATCACACATAATTTATAAACTTAAAAATAAACCTTTTAGCTAGGCATTGGTGGTGCATGCCTTTAATCCCAGCACTTGGGAGGCAGAGGCGGGCAGATCTCTGTGAGTTCAAGACCAGCCTGATCTACAGAGCAAGTACCAGGATAGGATCCAAAGCTACACAGATAAACCTGTCTCAAAATAAAGAAAGAAAGAAAGAAAACTTTTATGGATAGAAAATTAGAAATTTACATGAAAGTTTAAAACATCAAGAAAATTTCATGTTATAGAATATTCTAATTCTTTTTATTTTTCAGATGATATATTTGCTCTTTCTGTAGATCAGGCTAGATATCAATAGTCAAATCCAGCCATCAACCCTATAGGCTACAATGATGATAAGCTGGGCAAGATGTGCCCACTGGTAAAGACAAGACTGTTTATGGAGTAACCAACAATTCTCTCTATTGGCTTTTAGGCCTTTTCCACAGGAGTGATTTCAAGCATGATAATATAAACAAGGTTAAAAACCATGGCTAGCAAAGTCATAGACCCTAAGGAAGAACACATTTATGATGTTTTTCTAAATGATCAAGTTGTCAAACTGTCCTCTAACTCTGTTTTGTTTTGTTTATGTTTGATTTGTTTTTTGCTGTCCCAAATCTTGACCAGAGAGGCATCTTGTTTCAGAAGGTAGAGTCACAATATTTTTTAAACTGCTAAGAATAAACAACTCTGAGTGCTCAATCACAAATGGGCCACCTGTATCAACACCCTCCCCTTTGCAAGACTTGGGAAACAGAGAAGTGGTATCGAAAGAAGATAAGAGGTGAGCAATGAAGAGGAGAGCTGAGAAATGCCGTCCTCTGGACACCACATGGTCCAATACATACATGAACTCAGAGCAGCATTGGTAACCTGCACAAGACTTGTGCAAGATCAAGCTAGTTAAGAAAATCTCTGCATGGGGATAAAGGATTTCATGAGGCCACCAATTCTAGCTGTGGAGCTGTTGGCTGATAATGGTTGCTGTAGGATCACTTTCCTTTAGGATTGTGGCTATTGGAAGAGTTCTCATGCCCCATTGGATGACCACACACTCAAGCACGTGTAGATAGCAATGATTAGACTCAGTATGTTAAAAGAAAATTAATGAATAGGAGGACATTAAGTTGGAAGAGAGTTGAGTTGAGGGTACTGGTGGACAATCGGGTGAATATGATCAAGACATGTACATGCATGAAATTTTCAAGAACAAATTCATAAAATGGGGCTATGGATGTGACTCAGTGGTAGAGCAGCATGCATAAGGCCCAGGATTTTATCACTAGAACTGACAAGAAAAAAACACACAAATAGCATGTGCATATGATCCAGTAATGCTTGTGTACTTGTAACTTGAACAGGTGTAATGAAAATTAGTCTGCATATGGAAATAACCTCTGATATCCATTTGTACCACAAACAAAAAAGGAGAATCTTCCAAATAGCCTGTAGATGTCAAGAATAAGTTGTGGACCAGCACAGTAAACATTTCTTGGAAGCACAAGATGTGATAAAACATTTGCAGCCAGTTAAATGAGGGTCACTGACCTTGTCAGAGTGACACAGCCACCACCAGAGAGCAAAGAAAGAACTTCATGAACTATTACCAGGAAACACTGGCTTCTGGAAGAGGTTTAATTAGCAAACTCTCCCATTGTTCATCTTAAACATCTTACAAGATAATGTCTTTGGTTCCTTTATGCCACAGATGAATATCATCTCCTAAAAGCTTTGCTTACAAAGTGAGTCTAGAAATGGAAGGACGTGGAGTCTCATATAAATCTGTGACACAAGAGGATCACCTGGACTAGATTTGCCATTTATACAGTAAGGGGGCTAAGAGTTTGTCTGACAGTTGGCCTTACTTTTTTCTACTTATGTTAAAGAATAATTCAAACTTCTGTGATAAAAGTAAATTCATGTAGTTTAAAATATTGACCTTTTGAGGTTTTTCTTTCCCTCTCTTACTGTACCAATACACAAAATCTTGCAAATCACTGTACTTGGTCAGACTGGCTTTATTCCCTTCACCCATCTGGCCAATTAATATTTTTGAGTGTGTGTATGTGTTTTTATGTACCTGTGTACCTGTTCATATGGGTGCACGTTGGTGTAAGGGTCAGGGGTTATCCTAGGTTCTTACCCATTCCTTAGGTACTACCCTGTTCTCTCTTTCTCCCCTCCTTCTCTCACCCACGCCCCTCTTTCTCTCTCCCTCCTTCCCCTCTCTCCCCCATACACACATAAAAGCCTCAGTTTCTTAAGTTGTTGCTCACCACTTTTGAATTCTATGTGTGACTTCTTCAAAGAAATCTATGCATCTGCTGTAAACAATGGCCCACTATATTTAAACAGTTGAGTTTCTCTGAGAGTTATATATTCATCTAGAGAGATGAGATGACTTTAAAGATTATGCAATCCACTCCTCTCCCATTCTACTGACACCTGTGGGCTATAATTGTTCAAGTCAGAGTCCTCCCTTCTCTGCAGAAGAGAAGTCACAGCAATTGTACTCATTAGCTTCCTGATGATGGCTTTGAGTTTTGGAGATGACAGGGAGTGATACATACAGAGCCCCAAGTAAGGATCCTGACACTGCCAGTAGAGACACAATAAATTCCAGTCCTCATTCTTCTTCCTTTATTGAATTGGTACTTCTCCTAAAAGTACCAGAAAATCACCTGGGGCCACAGTGAAATGTGTCCTATTGATTGTGAAGAAAAAGTGTGCAGAGAGGCTAAGGAGACTTTGTGGTGAGGAACAGACATTCTGGCTCTCACAGGCCCTTGCTGCTTTGTACCACCTGGGCTGGTGAAGAAAAGGAGGGTTCTGTGAACCCTGGTTTTCATATTTATAAAATTATGAACAATAAATTTAGAACAGAACAATAAATTCTGTTCTAAAAGGGTATTCAAGTGGAGGGTCCATGAGACACCACTGATTAAAATTCCTCCTGGTATCCCATGATAGTGATTATTTTCTATTCTTGTAATGGAGAAATAAAATGCATCTTTCAGTAAAGTTGATTTCAGTAAAGTATTAAGAATGTGGTATTTTTCTTTATCTCTAAAACACTGACATCAATTCTTAAGGAAAAATAATCTATGATCATAAGAAGTCTAATTTTGTTTGTTGACCCTCAAGTTTTCAGTTTTATAAAGTCTGTACAAGAAAATGGAGCCCAAGTAACTGTAGCGACTAACTGTAGAAGCACATGGTCTTAGCATTGTAATCTGTGGAAGGCACTACTTTGTTACTTTTGGTATCTAAAACACATGCATGACATATTTGTATATCTAGGGTTCTTCTTGCCCCTGGGAAATCTTTAAGTATGTAAATGGGAAAATACAGTATGAGGCCATAGTGTTAGAAATGTCACCTATTGTTTATTTTACTTATTCACATACTTTGTATCTGTCTTTTGCATATACTTTTCTTGAGTTTCATGATTGATTCAAAGTTTTCGAATTCCCACTCTTCACTGTTTCCTCAATGGCTCCCCTAACTCATGACTTCTTAGAGTCAACTCTAACCATCTCTAATGGAACTCTCCCAGTTCCTCTTCCAGGTAGTTCATTCAGTTTCACCTCTAGACAGTTTCTCCAACCTCGAGGCTCAAGGAAGGGCAGTGCTCCAGAGATAAGAGAGCACTTAGCCATTAGTAAATACAGTCCCAAGTGCTCAACATGGATTAACACGGATTGTCTGTCCACTCAGCATGTTCTGTTTTAACCCTCACATGCATTGTGCCCTATGTACCTTGATACTATCTCTCACATATGTATTGTATTTTGGCATGTTTTATTCATAGAAGCTCTGATGAGACATGCTGTCTTACTCAAGCCCTACGATTTTCCAGTAATGCTGGAAAATTCCCCCTTAGTCTTTAGATGGCTTAGATGTCATGGTGCCATGCTGCCTCTCTCTACTATCTTCCTTCAACCATCCTGAGAAAAAGCATGAAGTTTCATGGAAGGTGGGAGAAGATCTACTTTCCAAACCATGCCTTTCTTTCTGTTGTTAGATGCAGATGATGTTGTTGAATTTCCCAAAATTGAACTATAAAGACTAGATACAATAAAGCCAATACAAAATAACAAAGAAAGCATAAGCTTTGGAGTGGGCAAAACAAAGCACAAAACAAAAATAACCCTGGATTTGAGCTTCAGCTGTGCCAATAATGAAAAATATCCAAAAGTCTGCATAATTTGGGGTAACTCATTTTCCCCATCTGAATAAAGAAAATAATAGTGTTTACTCAATCATACATTGGTGAAAATCAAGTACATAAATTGAAATGCTTTATGAACTAAGGGCCAGACATTTTTTGATAATTTAACTACATTCAAACCAATGGCCACGGTAAGAATCTGATGAACCAATATACATGTTTAGTAATCTACAACTTATAGATTTCTTGTACCTATTAAATTCCTATTTTCTTATAAAATTTCTCATGTTGCACTCAATCTAAAACAAGATCTTCCTTTTCCATATATATATATATATATATATATATATATATGTTGTTGTTGCTGCTGCTGCTGCTGCTACTGTGTGTGTGTGTGTGTGTGTGTTGGTGTGTTTGTATGTGTAGGTGTGTATGACTCACTGTGAAAGAGCTGCTATTCCCCAGTGTCACACCCTCTCCTTTTTCTGCTCTCTGTGCATGCAATGTCACTAAAATTTCTATATAATACCACTCTGCTGCCACATGAGCCAAGACTACCGGGCACTCAAAACAGTACATTATATCATCCTATTCCCAACTCACCAGGCTTGCTGTAGCTCTTGCTCACTCTGGGAACCTTGAGCCTAGAGACTTCACTCCTGGGAAGGAGTCTCTGGGGCCCAGATCTCTGGACTAATCTCTACAGAAGCTCTCTTTAGCCTTCAGTCTTCTAAAGCAGATACCACTGAAGACCCAGGTATTCTGAGGGGCTTTCAGATTTCCAGGGAATTATGGGGAGAAGAACATAAGACTCAAATGAGGGATTATCTGCGTTATGTGGAGATCCACACATCTACTCTATGCCTTTCATCTTAACACTAAGCCCCTCATTGGAATCCATGGGGATGTACAAACTCCAGTTGTCTTCACTACAGCTCATACTATATTCCTATGCAGTCAAACACTCACTTCATTTGAAGGGAACATCAGATATTTCAGAGCAAATAGAATATTTATTCTGTAGTAATCTATCCATTTCTCCTAGTCTGATACTTAATGTGAATGAAGCTTCTAAAATTACAAGAAGAAACTCTCTGTCAGGAAGAGTTTGATTTTCCAACTGTGTCAAATAAAGTTTGTGAACTCCATGTTCTGATACTTAAAACTGAGTAATGACTTTGTTCTTCTTATCTGTATTCACCATCTTCCTCTGTAGTGAAATTTGTCAGTCTCAAAGTTATACATAGAATATAGGAAGAAATGTATGGAAGACTGTTATACACGAACTACCCCCCAAAGTTATCTGATTATAAAAAATTTACATCACCTGTTATTAAAATTCTAGTTTCTTTAAATAAATTATATATTATATATTCTAAAATTCTTCAAAAGTTTCATAACAAATTTTATTGTTGTGTGTCTCTAACTAGATTTTAAATAGAAGGCAGGTGAAGTTTCCTCATCTCCAAACTTCAATAATAGTGTCTTTCTGATGAAGTTATCAAAATTAGACATGACTATGAAATACAATAATCAATAAATCATTGGCATATAGTAGAGGTCTTTAATGGAGTTAGAAGCCCACTCTTTTGTGCAGTTACAACACATTCTTCCAAAGAATTTAGATGTGTTTAGTTGGCAACTCAAATCAGCAGAAACTAATAATGTTAACTGTGGCTAACAATCATTGAGCAAAGCCATCTTCTCTGCACACTTTTTTAGAGAAGATAGATTGTGTGTACTCAGTAGTGAGGTGCCCTGCATCTGCCCCAAAGTGCCTTTGTCAGAAACCCGTGAGACAGTGTCTGAAATACATTCTGGTGTAACTATAGCAATGGGCTTTAGGAGCAAGTGATTATATAGATTACTTCTTTGACCAGAATATCTAGCAGGAACAAGTTAAAGGAAGAAGAGTTCTGGTTGGCTCATGGTTTCATAAGTTTTCATTCATCATGGCAAGGAAAAAATGGCAAAAGGAGCCTCTGTTAGTGGAGGCAGGACCACTAACACAAGAGAAAACAGAAAGAGCTGGACCTGAGCCCAGGCTGAGTATGACCTACACCTAGTGATTATATCTTCCATCTGGGCTGCACCTTCTAAAGTCTCAGCAACCCTTAAAGTAACACTACCAATTGTAGATCAAGCTTTCATAACATGAGCCCATGGAGACCTTCTGGATTCAGGCCATAACAGCAAAGACCATGACCTACTCTTCTTAGTGTTTCCAAGGAATCATGACCATTCAATTCACTAAGGAATCTCACCAGCTGTGTTGCACAGTTAGGCCATAAGATCCCAAATAAAACAGCCAGGTATCTCTTTAGACTTAATATTAAATATGATTGATAGGCACCAAAAGTAAATACAGGATTGACTGTAGAAATGCAGTCTCTGAGTTCTGTTAAGTCTTAGCTACAAGTAAGTATGGAAAAAACATAAAAACATTATTTTAGGTAAGAATATGTAGTGTTTCATAGAAAATTGCCATTAAGTACTTTTAATTATGTTAAGAAATGGTGATTAGAAAATGTAACTATTTGTACAAACATTAAGAACTTGGATTTCACATATAAAATCAAGTTTAATCTTTAGTATATCATGTCATAACTGATTGAAATATGAGAATAAATTCTAAATAATAATATGAAAAGGGTAAAATATACTCACTAGTGTTTCTGAGAAGTCTTAAGATGGTTTGTGTTTTCTGCCTCAAAACTATATAAAGATAGTTTTATTTATCTTCAAATAAGCGTGCAAAAATCCCAGTGAGATTGCTGAGCAGTGATACAGCCTATCACTGAAGTACCCCTATTTCATATACATTGTAGTTCCATTAACTTACATTAGCAACTAGGGGTGCCAAGAAAATCTTAGGTTGGCACCTGATCAGAAGGCGCAGCGGACAAGAAGCTACTTTTGAAAATGGTGTGTAGCAGACTTTCACATGGGCCACCAACCAGTTCCCAAATCATGACATGGAGACTTATTAATTATTAATGCTTGGCCTTATCTTATGCTTATCCCAATAGCTCTTATGACTTAATATTACTTGTTTCTCTTCATCTACATTTTGCCTTGGGGCTTTTTTACCTTTCTTTTGTCCTGTATGTACTACTTTTTTTCTTCCTCTGTATCTGGATGCCTGGCTGGGAGCTCTGGCTGGAAGCTGCCTGGCTGGCTAGCTCTGGGTGTCTCCCTCTCTTTTTCTCTTGTTCTCTCTCCTCCCAAGCCTAGATTCCTCCTCCTACTTAGACAATCTGCCCACCATCCCCACCTATCCCTCTACTGCTTAGCTATTTTGGCTGTTTTTTTTTTTTTTTTTTTTTTTTTTTTAGACCAACCAGATGCCTTAGGCAGGCAAAGCAACACATCTTTACATCATTGAAAAATTTAGCTTAAACAAATGTAACCACCTTTGCATAGTTAAAGTAATATCCCATAACAATGGTGTTGGCCTCGCCGAGCATTGGTGGCACATGCCTTTAATCCCAGCACTCCGGAGGCAGAGACAGGCAGATCTCTGTGAGTTCGAGGCTAGGCTGGTCTCCAGAACAAGTACCAGGATAGGCTCCAAAGCTACACAAAGAAACCCTGTCTCGAAAAACCAAAAAAAAAAAAAAAAATGGTGTTGGCCTCATAGATTAGATATCAAGAGGAAAAATCTCTCTGGCTAACAGGATAAATCACACAGGCTCTAAAGCAAGACCTGAGCTTTAAGTAATGCCCCATAGAAGGCACAATAAAACAGGAGCATCCATGATGAATTACCTCCAGGGATCTTTAGTGTCCTGACAGTTTACAGCAACACATTTATTCTTAAGCCATATTACCAAGGTGAGTGTGTGTGTGTGTGTGTGTGTGTGTGTGTGTGTGTGTGTATGCATATGTATATATTGCCTGGAAATTCAACAGAAATTGGTCTGTGATTTGGATACACAATCAAGTGAGAACTTAGCTCTCCATGTTTGTTGTTTTGGGGTAGGGTCTTCTGTAGTTCAGATTGCCTTTGAACTTACTACGTGATCAAGGATGACCTTGAACTCTTGATTCTTTTATTCACAGCCTCAGGTTTGGGGTTTACAGATATATACTTCCATAACTGGTTTGTGGGGTTAGGGTTAAAGCCCCAGGGCTTTGTGTGTTCTAGGCAATTCTCTACACTGACCAGTATCCTGTGCCCACCTCTGCATTTTTCATCCAAGTATAATCAACAGGAATCTGATGGAGCAACAAATGGACATTGGCATGTCTATCAATCTGTCTATGCATGTCTCCCAAGGCTCCCACAATTCTCATTTGGAATTTTATTTCCTCTTGCATTTCCTTTTACTTTTTGTGCGTGCTATATACACTTCTTCAAGAATTACTGAACCATATGCCCTGTATGAGAAATACTGCAAGTATGGTGATAAGATTCAATTCCAATTTCAAATGTCTACAGGGAACAAAGACTATTGTATTGCCTCCTGATTCATGGAATCTCAAGCTGTCTCCCTTCACCCCTACATCTTGTCACAAACACACACACACACACACACACACACACACACACACACACACACACACACACACACACTGTATTCTGCAGTCTGGGAAATTGAACAGATGCTTCGATTTAGTGAAAGAGATGCAGGAAATTAAAATATTACGTGAAATCTACTTCAAAGGACCTAAGAATGCCACCTGGAATTAATCAAAACAGAAATTACAAGAGGTTGTCTTGTAACCCAAAGGCACTGGTCTCTGTTAAAAGAATAAAAAATATTTCCTTTATATTTTCTCCAAGAGTGGACTTTTTAGAAACACTTGAACATTTCCATGACCTTTGAGTTCTAATCCATTATTTTCTAAAACCTATGCCAGCCACACAACACTGTAAATTTCCCATCTAGATCCCAGGCAAAGATCTTTTTGAGCATAGGACTAAAAAAAAATCACCACAGTTTTCTGCCTACTAAGATTTTGGCTAAAGTATAGTTTGGCAGATAAAGATTATTCTGAAAATTTAAGATTTCATCTTAGGAATAGAATTGCCAACAACTAAGGTGTAAAAGTAATGATCATAGATAATATCTCCTCTTATGCTATGTGGTTTTATCATGCCTTGTATGTGTTTAGATTCCCATCATCAATGGAAAGAAAAAAATTATTTTCTAAACTACAAACAAAGAAATTCTTCACTAGTTGGGGAAGATGAGTTTTTTCCCCCTGCATCTTAATAAACAGAGTTTCATTCCAAATCCAAGAATACTGAAATTTTAATATAACAAATGGTTTTAGCTTATTATTTCTCATATAAATTCTATATATAATGTTTTAAGACCAGTTTTGTTTTTGAGAATTTCATGAGTGTATTCACATAAATCTCTCTCTCCCTTTTCCACATCTCCCAAATTCCTCCTGTGTCCTTCTAACTCCTAAAACCCATGACTTTTTATTTTATAATTGTAATTCTTGCATGTATGTATATACAAGTTTATAAATACAACCTACTGAGATCATTTAATGTTGCTCACATGAGTCTAGAGTTGACATCTTGGAACACTCTAACCTATCAGAGGACTCATCTCTGAAAATGATTGATTCACCCTCTCCTAGCAGCTATTGACTGCCTGTACAGTTCTAGAAATGAAGCTGTGTAAGAACTAGTCCATCCATGCTGGTGAATTCATCGCCATTCTCAATTGGTCTTATTAGGGCAGCCATTTTGTTCAGATTTAAAATCAAATCCATTGACTTTGACACATGTAGCTTAGAAGACAGTCTGAAAGGAGAAATACAAGAATGGGTATTTGCTGAAGCAGACTGCTTAACAATTGGAGGATTCTTAGTATTCAGTTGGTCAATAATCCTATTATCTTATAAGCAAATCAATGACACAGTAAAACATAATTAGTTTTAATAATAAAATTGTAAAGGTATATTTAGACATCTAACTCATGCTTTGGAGTGACATCTTTTTTATATTCTAACAAATAAAATTTGCCTGAAGATCAGAGGTCTGAGCTAGCCACTGGTTAACCCTAGAGGTCTGGAGGTTGGTACAGACTGACAGGAAATTATATGGCTGGGTGGATAGAGGAATATAAGATGGGAGCAAGACCAAGAGAACCAAACTAACTCTTTTGGCCAAGGAGTTAGAAAGGTAACAGTTGTCTGTAGCTTGCTCTTTTCTTTCTCTGATATTCAGCATTTGCCCCAATATATGGCTGTGGGATTTTATTACTAGCCAATTAGAACTCGTTACAATGCTTTATTATATTTTATATTGTTTGGATTTTAGAATCAGTTAAAAATGATTAAAGGAAAAATTCAGAATTGTCTTATGTAAACAGAAGATATATGATGAATATTCTTTGGTTTAACAAATGCAAATATGAGGACTAGCCTGAGGCTAATAGCTCAGTAGTAGACTATTTGTCTAGTATATATGAGACCCAAAGCTCATTCATCATAAACACACACACACACACACACTATAATAACAGTTTGAAATGCCAGCAGGAGTCCTGGGTGTGTGAGCTCACACTTTTCCTGAGCTCAGTTGGTGAGGGTCTTCCTGTGCAAATATGAAAGACCTGAGTTTGGACCCCCAGCACTCACATTAATAACCAAATACACAGGAGCTCACATCTGTAATCTCATCACTGCTGAAGTGATGACAATAGGATCCTTGGGACTTGCTACTCAACTGCTCTAGATGAATCTGCAGGCTTCAGATTAAGTAAGAGACTTTATCTCAAAAAGTGAGGTGGACAGCATTAAAGCAAAATGTTTGACAAAAATCACCTCCAGGTATGTGCACACCTGCTCACACACCCCTAAGTGTTTGTCTTCACAGAGGAACATAGTCATACATGTCACACACACACACACACACACACACACACACACACACACACACACACACACACACCACATACACACAGCACACACAGCACATACAGCACACACAACACACACACACACACACCACAAAAGTTGGAGCCAAAGACTGACCGCAAAGTTTATGTTTCCTCTTTTGTGTGTTACTCATGAGCTCAGTGCTAGGAACATTGACTGTGAATTCAAGCTCCCAAATACTTCAATTTGAAGCAAGCTCTGGTTTTTCAACTTGAGGAAACAGAGGCTGGAATATCTTAAGGCCACAAACAACAACTGACCCTGAATTTCTTAGGACATTTGTGGCAATTCCCAGATCTCCCTCCATTCTGCAATCCACTAACCAATGGGAACCTGGAGAATTGCCTTAAATACTTTTTAATTTTTTATTTCCCAAATAAGAATAACAATCCTTTCATGTTTAGAATTGTAATAACTAAATGAAATATCAATGACATGCAATGTATTAATCATTCAATAAGTAGTGGAAGTTGTTAAAAATTCATAATTCATATTATCTTCATGAAGTCGACATTCTTTATAACTGCCCAGCCTATACAAACATCCTCAGTGATCCAGACATTTTTCTCTAATATCAGCAAGGAACATAATATGGGAATATAATATAATATATATTGCTAAGTCCCGGGTTTTTTATAAATAGGAAAGATTATACCCCAGCAGATGTAATTGCTGGGAGTCACAAGAGTCACATACAACATATGCAAATAGCATGATTTATTGCCTAATACAAAATGGAAAATCCATGAGGTGTCCACTAAGGTTTTATGTCTTCCCCTTCAAGCCCTTGTCTACATCTACCAGAAGCAATAAATAAAATATTTTTTATGTTTAACAGAAGTAGCCTCACAAGCTCCAATTTGAGAAATGTATCTTCCATATTGAATTTGAATCCCAGCATTAATCAGTGTGCCAAACAGCTAGGGAAATGTCTGGTATGTAATAAATTGTCAATAAGTCACTGTCCACTGAAATATCTACGGTCCCGGGTTTCACAATGCATGGAGAGAAAGTTCAGAGTGGAGCTTTCTGAAGAGAAGCCTAGTCTGACTGGCTTATGCCTTTTCCTTCCTTCAAAACAGCTTCTTGAGTACTAACTCAGAAATTATCTCATACGATGGAATAGGTGGAATAGATGCTTTTTTCATGGTTTTTATCTTTTCAAATATTTGTGTTCCTCAATAAAGTCATTTCAATAATAGCTATGGAACATGAGGGGAAATGAAGCCAGGGACTCTGACCCATTCACTCCAAATTCCGGAAGACCTATCTCCTTTTGGTTTCTTTCTTTTTTTTTTTTTGGCTTTGTCAAAGGACAAGGTGAATGGATATAAGTTTGATGTGTTTTGCCATTTATTAAAGCACACATGAAAAGATGTGTTTAGCCACAGTGATGTAAATTACAGCTTTCTGGTAAAGCCAGGCCTTTTCTCTCTTGCTAAGGGTTGATAGATTTCTGAGTTTCATTTCTCTGTATCCTGAAACTAAATTTCCAGGAATATATAAAACAGTAAAATGATAAGCAGTATGACTTGATCTGGTTTTAAAAGAAAATCTAAAACATGCAATGATGGTGATGCTTGTGCTATCAGCACAACTCAGGACAGGTAGACTTCACAAAGCCCTTGAGTGTTACATTGGCATGTAGTAGGCATCAGGGAAAACTCACTGTAATAGTCAGCAGATATTATGTCTCATTATACCAAATATAGATGTCTCATTTCATAAGAATATTGCAAAAGAAAAGTTTAGGTTTTGAGGTATATATATATTCCTCCAAGGCAGTCTTGTCTCCTCAACTGAATTTCTTCCAGCAGACAATGAATATTTTATTGAATGCTGTGACTATGCAATGATTGATACAGAATGCAATAGAATAATTTAAATTACCAGTATAAGACCTTATAATCAGAAAAATATCTTCCACTCACTTTGCCACACATAGCAACCCTGTGAGAGAGATGAGGCTCCTCCTATATGCTGATCGTAGAATATAGTAGCCAGGGAGTGAAAGGAGACAGGAAGCAACCAAGGAGCATCTCCATGAACCACAGAGTGGCAGAGCAGTCAGAGTGCAGCCTTTGGTTTTTCTCGCATGAACCTTTCCACTATTTCATAAAATTAGAGACAGACAGACAGACAGACAGACAGACAGAGAGAGAGAGAGAGAGAGAGAGAGAGAGAGAGAGAGAGAGAGAGAGAAACATTAAGCCTAAAAGAGACAGACACACAGAGAGAGACAGAGAAATTAAGATTCAGGATTTAGTTAATGATGACTGGGGTATAGAAAGCCAAAATCTGCTGGGGCTGGAAGGGAAGACATGAGTTGCAGGTTATGAATGAGCAGTCTGCTGACTGAATTCCTCCTTATAAAGGAAAAGTTAAAGTTTTCTCATTTTAAAGTTTTTTTTATGCTTATGTACTACATTGCCCAATGCATCCAGAGGCCAGGAGAGGGAATTAGGTTCCCTGAAACTGGAGTTACTGTCAGTATGAGCAACAATGTGGGATCTATAAACAAAATCTGTATGCTCTGCAAGGGCAGCAAGTGCTTGCTCCTAACCATTGAACCATCTCAAGCCCCAACAATGAGTTTTCCCAGTAAGACTTTCCAGAGACTGTATGAAGCTACCATACTACAGAAAATTAAAAGTGTGGATCTCATTTTTTGAACACCTTAATGAAAACAAATGTTTAGTCAGATAGCTACAGGAGCATAGCTAGACAACATACATATACATTTAACCATTGCACATCCCAACGTGTCTCTTTCAACCAAGTGCACAGGGACACTGGATACAGTTACTTAGCCTGAGGATACCAATCATGACCTCCAGAATTCTTAGGCCAGGCTTCTCTTCAAAATTAGGATTGACGCCCCTGAGCTTCTTAATGTCTTTTATGACTACCAATCTCCAGACTGTTGCAGGTCACAGTGAAACTAATATTATTTGTTCACTCATTTCTTACCTGACTTAGTACAGTAAATGAAGAATGACTATTAGCTTACATGTGCCTAATGCTCTAGGAAGTATATAACTAAAGAGAAAAGAAAAGAAAAGAAAAGAAAAGAAAAGAAAAGAAAAGAAAAGAAAAGAAAAGAAAGGAAAGGAATGTAAAACTAGCCTAGAGGTGTTTGCTGCATCTAAGTGTTGTGGACCACAGATGAAGTAAAGCATATCTCAGCTTGAAAAACAGAAACAAAGCCTCTGAGAAAGTCAAGAACCAGCCTGGTAGTTGACACTCATCCACATTTCTGGGGTTCAGTCATCTTTCAATTTTCCTCCATGTGCTGCCAATTCCACACTCTGAAGACTTAGACAGGCACCTCTCCAGGCGGATTGCTAGTTGTAAGACTACACAAGGTAGATTTTCTCCGGAAACTACACAGAAATCCTGGGTGTGTATCACTCTAGTGTTCACCATATAAGCCTGGCCATGACAATATAGAATAAATTCTTTATTTCCTAAGCAATGTTGTAAGCTATCTGTCATGGTATTTTTTTTTAATTTGGCACAAGATGGGTAATGAAAAGCTTCAAAAGCTTTAGCAAATAGTATTTCATTTATCATGAAGTTCCTATAGATGAAAAGAACTCTGGTATAAGTGACATCTATCAGGTAGCCTTGGAACCTGGTTCTAGTCATGGGTCTTGGTGCACTAGACAGTGAGATGACATCAAATGGTGGATGGTGACCATGATTACGCAGTCCTCTTCTTCCTTCATGGCCATGCTCCAGGTATTTGCACTTCCTGGAAGTGTTAAAGAAAGATGTATCTATTTCCAGCTGCAGAGCTGAGCAAGTTTGCTCCCACTCATAATGACCTTCCAACAACATCTTTGTCAATAGTGGCTCAGACAGTTCTGAGACATTATGGGAAGTCTACAAAAACAATTCATTGCAAGAATGAGACAGAGCCAGTGTCTCTGAACCAAATAGGAAGATGGGAGCCATAAAGTTCCTTAAATGTTCTAGAACCACTCTGCCTCTTGATATGATCATCTATGTCAGGTAAAATAGCAGTCCTTATTTCTTTTTAACAATTGTCTATTTTATAATTAATTTAGATTTGTAGAGAACTTCAAAAATAATAAATAGGGTATGTTTTTGCCCATATCAACTCTATTTTATGGTCTTGTATTAATTTACCATAATTAATTGACCTATGTTGATACATTACTATTAAGCACAGTCTAGATTCTATTTAGACTTCTGGGTTTTTAATATAACATTGGTTTTACATTATTGTTTCAATTATTAATTTCAAACCTTCATTTTGTGGTATTGTGCTAGATTTTTGAGGATGTCATGCTAAGTCCCCTGGCACCAGGTGACCTGAACATAAAATTTTACCTTGATATGGTGAGACAGGAAGCTTCAAATTAAGATGTGAGACAGTGGGTTCCTCTACATGGTTCTAACATAGTATTGGTCTACTCTAGGCTACCCTTATAGTGGTTAGAGCTCTGAAAATCCATGGCAGTCCTTGGCTCATGCCCACGTAATCCCAATTTTAAGTTTTTCTTCACAGAGCTAGTCCTCCAGTGTCTGTCCCTTTCTCTACCTGTGTCTTCCCAGGGCTTGCTCCTTGAGTCTCTTTTCCTGCTTTAGGACTCACCCTAAGTCCACCATGTTATCTCAATACCTAAAGACCACATTTCCAAATAAGGTCATGTTCAGTGGTAAGATTCTGATGTATATATTGAAGTTAGTGTTTATCCCAGTGCAGCCAAGAAAGTAAAATTCAGATGAGTCAGAAAAAATGTGTCCATAAATTTTCTTGTGACTAATTTGACATACTAAATGAATTATACATTATAGCATTTTTACTGCACAAAAGGAAAATCCTATACCTACTATAACTCATGTTTATAATGTTTTATTACAGGAATAACATTACCAGATATTTGCACACATAAATTCTGTTTAATATCTTAATCCTCAAAACAAATGGGACATTAGCTTTAAGTAAGTAGAAATTTCCCATTTCATTTATTGGATTGTAGATTCTAGGGACTAGTGAGGTTAAAGGAAGTTCACAAATGCCTGAATAAAGAATTAACAGTTATTTATTGGGGAGTACTCACACAATGATGGTAAATAACCACCCTGGTCTTCTGCTTCTGGATACTCGATGTTTGCCCTGTAGGATACTTGGACCAAACCGAGAGAAAGAGAGAGAGAGAGAGAGAGAGAGAGAGAGAGAGAGAGAGAGAGAGAGAGAGAGAGAGAGACTTCTATTTCTTATAAGTGTTCACATCTACACAGTGAAGATACACCATAAAGTGTGGTGTTAACTCAAGTCTATTGGCAGAGCGAGATGTCACTAGATGTTTGGTAATCTTTGTAATGACTTTAATAACTTTCAAATATCTTTTTATTTATTTTTATTTTTATAATTGTAATTAGACCAATTTTAAGTTAGAAACAAGCTTCTTTTACATGTCAATCCAAGTTCCTTCCCAATGTTCATTGGTGTACTAGGGATAAATACTGATCCACTACCAGAGGCCCCATAGTTGCCCAGACCTCCAAACTCTTGTTTTATTTATTTATTTTTTTATGTGTTCTTTGGAAAATTCAGGGTGTGATACCAGACAAGGCAGCACCACGACTTCTTGTTCTGAGTTGAACATTATCCCCTCGTTCATCCTTAGGAGCCCTGTACCTTTGTGATATTAAACAATAATTGCAGTTTTCCTCTCTCCAACGTTGGTGAGAAAATAAGCTAATTCTTTCTTCAAGCATAAAAATACTTATAAAAACTCAAATACCAGGCTTAGATTGCTTTCTTTTGCCTTTTCAGGTTTTTGATATGGTAAGATGTGTGATGATTTTTTATCCCATTTCTTTGGACTCTGGTAAATAAATTATATTCTTGGGCCTTTTAAGGAAGGGGGAAGTTGTTGTAATTCTATTTCCATTTAAGTCATATATTTAAAATTCAAATCATGGTTTTACATTGTTGTTTCTAAAATTTTTCATAGATTCGCATTTTTTAAATTTTGAAAAAATCTATAACCCACATCTCTCAAAAAATTATGCAGTCTACTAATTTTATTTTTTATGGCCTAGTCATTGTTGATTTGATTTTAGTCCATGTAACTAAATGCCATTATTTTATCTTGGGACTAACAAACAAAATCATTTTCACAGTAACTAAGTGGCCTTTTGAAAAATCACATCTTTTAAAGTCAACAAATAATCCCTCTCATGGGTAAGAGGCATATGAGTGATAGAATTGATCTGCTAAAGCAAGACAGAACACCATTAACACCTTAGCTTGATTTAGTGGCCTGAATTATGAGATTATCTAGAACAGAAAGCAGGACCCTGGGATAACAACATTAAAGACAGCTTTTGTTTTGATGAAGGACTGCAGTATTTTGGCAACACTCTCTGTGGTTCCATGGATTTTGCTGTAATTATTTATAAGGAGTTCTAAATACAACAATATCCCTGTTTTGCTTCCCTTATGTTATCTCACTGGTAGCTGGGTTTAGGGTGACTTGGCCAGTGTAAGATTTGTGAGATAAAACATCACAGATTAAAAAAGTGCTAATAGAAATCAAGCTATGGACTGTGAAGGATGTTAGAGAATTAAATAAGAATGAGAGATTATTCACATAGGTTCTAAACTTTCTAGAATGAGTGTACTTACTACAAGGTACCCAATTTACTAAAATTGTTAAAACTTCACTTGAGAGATGGAGAACTGATTCAGCTGTTAAGATCACCTGATGCTTAATAAATTGGACCTGGGTTCAATTCCCAGCACCCACATGGAAACTTAGGACCACCTGTACCTCTAGTACCAAGTATCCAACCCCCTTTTATGACCTCTACAGGCACCAACCACACACTTGGTACACATACGTGCAGGTAAAACATATATACAAAATAAAATAAAAATAATTTTTAGCCAGGCAGATCTCTGTGAGTTTGAGGACAGCCTGGTCTTTAAGGCAAGTGCCAAGACAGTTACAGAGAAACACCATCTCAAATAAATAAATAAATAAATAAATAAATAAATAAATAAATAGTTTTTAATCTAAAACAATTTTCCTTAAAATAAATGAAGCAAAGCTATGTACTGGCATTGTCTGTAGATTTGAGTTCACCTGAACAATGTTATTCAAAGTGAATTTCTGATCTGTCTTTAGAAAAAAGTTGTAGTGGCTCTTGGAGTGGTCCACTTATTCTAGAAGCCAGCTTCTTGAAGAGCACCTGGTTAGTCATTAATGAGAAAGCTCATATGTTCACTACTGCTGAGGTCCACCCCAAAGCTTTATATTCCCCACTTTGACTGGACTCTTCTTGTTCTGAAGTTTCTCTTTCCTTAAACACAAATGATCAGCACCTAATAAATGTGTAGTACTATTTCCTGGGAGGAAATATTTACAGGATGAATCTCAGAAACATCCAATAAAAGAAATGCAAAAGGCCCTCACATAGAAATTTCATAGTTAGCTTTTCTGTGGCTTCTGTTAGCAGCATGCCTACACTCAGGTTGTCATGAACTTGTTTGTAGTATGGCCTTTTGGGTTTGTCTCTCCCATTTAAATTATACCTTTGGCAAATCTAAAATGAAAATTTTGTTGTTGTCCAGATAAAGTTTCAACAGCATTCAAGTTTTTGATATCACTTGACAATTCAGTTTCAAAAGACAGTATCTTTAACAATTCCCTTTGATTTATTTTTTATGTTGTTATTATTCTGAAAGAAATGTCTCTAAGGCACCTTTCCTTAGCCATCCTGTTCCTCAGTCCTCCATCTCATGTTCCAAAGACTTTGGTAGCATTTCTGAAGCTCAGGACTTCTGAAAATTCATTTAAACTTCCCTAAGTTGCTTGTCATTTGGCTGATAGGAGGGAATACTGTAATGAGACCCTGAAGTCAATTGGTACAAACAGAGTCCATTTAACCAACAATGCTACTATGGTCCCTATTTACTACTATTATTTAAAAGTAGCTCAGACTAGAAACCTGCCATATTTAGTATCTTCCAACAAATCAAGTAAATATTTACATTCTTTTAAAAAATATTTTATTTTTTGAGAATTTTACACCTTCATACAATATATCTTCATCATCTTAACATTTGCATCCTTACAATAGACTGGGAGTTTCATTCAATGAGAGAAATACAGGAAGGGTGTGATTATCTACTAATGTTACCCAACATTTTCTCCAGGAGCTTTAATGTAAGAAACACACCCTTCTGATTTAGAGCTGATACTTAACTTTGTGCATGAGGGTTATGTAAAAGAAGATTCTCTCTCTCTCTCTCTCTCTCTCTCTCTCTCTCTCTCTCTCTGTGTGTGTGTGTGTGTGTGTGTGTGTGTGTGTGTGTCTGTGTCTGTGTGTCTCTGTGTGTGTCTGTGTGTGTCTGTGTGTGTGTGTGTGTGTGTGTGTGTGTGTGTGTGTGTGTGTGTGTGTGATTTATCAGGGATAAATACTGGCTTACAAGCTGTGGTCCAGATAATGCAACAAGATAATGGCTATCTTTCAATAGCTGTTCAGTTTATGATGCTGGACATCTCAGTTGGTCCTCAGCCTATGTTGGAATCTCAAAGAAGTAGATTCTAGCACTGATGAAGGAATGCCTCAGCAATATGGTACATGAACTTGCTAGTGAAAGTAATGGGAGGCAGGCAAAACACAAGAGCTTCCGTCTTCCATGTCCTTTTTTTTGTAGACTGCCACCAGAAGTTGTGGCCCAGATTTAATAAGGATCTTTCCACCTCAAAGGATCCAATCAAAAAAATCCTTCACTGATAGATATTCCAATCTGCTTGGATTTCAGTTGATTCCAGAAATAGTGAAGCTGACAGCAATGATTGGCCATCACCTTTTGCATAGCAAGAAAAAATAATTTTAACTACAGATTTCATATAGCCTAAATGCAATGTGATTTTACAAGATTTTTATTTTCCCATAAGAAACATGCTCAGGTCTTGGGATCTTGGAAGATGAAGTAGAGACAGCCTGAAAATCTTACTCTTTGTGGGTTGGAGAAGAATAAATATATAAAAGCAAAGAGAAAGATGAGAGGAAGGAGATAACCTCTACATCCAACCTTGGGGTTCTCATTGAAGCTCTTAGAATCTTGCTTCCAGTCTGTGCATTCAGCTAGACAGCACTTTATCCTCTGGTGGTTCAAATCTAATTCACTTCTATATATTAATAAGGGGGCTTAATTACACACAATAGCAGAAAATAATCCATAGCATTAATCTTTGCATGTTTTCAAACTCTTTGGACAAAAATTTTGCTGTAAGAAAAACTCAACTGTTACCAGAAATACACACAGGCAGTACAGAAGTCTAAAAGCACCTACTTAGTATGTGTGTTACAATTGCTGTTTTATAGGTTAAGAAGTTTGTGTCCGAATGGACTAAATAACATAAGCAATGGAGTCTATCTGCAAGGTGACCTGGCCTTATTAAAATCTGTGTAGTTTCAAAGCCTTGTTTTTACCGATGTGAGTAATATTTTTTAATTGAAATCTGGAATCCAATTGCAGAGAGGGAGGAGTGAGGAGCAAAGGGGTTGAGACCAGGCTGGAGAAAACCACAAAAACAGCTGACTTGAACAAGGGGGTGCTCATGGACCCCAGACTGAGAGCTGGGAAACCAGCATAGGAATCTTCCAAAACCCCTGAACGAGGATGTCAGTTTGGAGGTCTGGTTAATCTATTGGGCTCTGGTAGTGGATCAGTATTTATCCCTAGTACAAGAATGGACTTTGGGAGCCCTCTCCATATAGAGGGATACTCTCGCAGCCTAGACACACGGGGGATGGTCTAGGCCCTGCTCCAAATGATATGGCAGACTTTAAAGATCCCCCATGGAAGGCCTCACCCTCCCTGTAGCGCACAAAGGGGATGGGATAGAGAGTTGGCGGAAGGCAGGGGAGGAAGGGAGGGAGAAGAAACTGGGATTGACATGTAAAACAAGCTTCTTTCTAATTTAAATTTTTAAAAAGGAAAAAAGTTCTAATGAGTTGTGCATGTGGTGTGTGTGTGTGTTTGTGTGTGTGTGTGTGTGTGTGTGTGTGTGTGTGTGTGTGTGTACTTTATTCATTTTTTATGGTCAAGTTTTGTGTTTTAATTATATACTACTCCAGAAAGCATGAGCTTGTTTATACAGAGCTTAAATTTTGTACACTGCCCTCCAGAACAATTTTCCATATTTTTTCACAGGTACAAAGCAAAGAGAAAGAATGTTAAAATGGAGCCTGAGTAGCTTATAGCCAAATTCAGCTTACAGCCATGGTTCTAGTAATCTTGCTCCATGGATACTGGCATTGACTTACTCAAGGTATTCTAAAGAGGAATCAGCATTTTACTATTTCACATGTAGCACTGTGGAGTGCAACTTACAAAGAGAGCCATGGAGCTACTATGAGTCCTTGCTTCTTTCTTGTGGAAGACACATGGCCATTTTCCCTCAGCAGTTTTCTGTGATTAAGATTTAACTAATCCTCTGTGTTGGTGTTTAGGCAATTGGGTTATATCCTTTTTATTCTGAAATACCAAGGTGAGACTGAAGGGGCAAAGGGGTTCATATTTGGCTTGGAAGGCTCCTAATATTCCTTGGACTTTCTGGGTTTAGTTTGTTCATTTTGCTCATTTTCGTTGTCACTGATCATGGGATCCAGACTCTTGCTCTTCAGGATATATACCTCTCCTTATTCTCTAGCTTCATTAGGAACTTGTTTTACAATTATATGAGTTCTAGGGTTTTTTTTTTAAGTCATCCTTATTAATCCTTTGACCTATTTATCTTATTTGGCTTTAGTAACTTTAAATTTAAAAATATAAAATATGTTGTTATAGTCAGTAATACATATGTTGTGTAATATAATGTAGTTACTGTTGCAAGTTGCAGCTTCAGAGTCTGAGTCAGTGAGTTCTAAAGCAATGATTATAAAGACAAGGCAAATGTACACTCATGTAAGCCTTTGGTTCTACTTTCCTTGACTTTTTATTGACTTGTTTTTATGATTTTTTCTATTTAAAGACAAACCATTCAACATTTACTTTTTATTTATCAGCTTCTATTTTATGTGGATGAGTAATTTACCCACATATATGTCTGTGTATCACTTTTGTGTCTAATACAGAGGACATTGTTTTTCCTGGAACTGGAGCTTTAGACAGTTGTGAACCACCATGTGTGTCTTCTGCTAGAGCAACAATTTTTTAACCACTGAACAATCATCACTCCAGGCATACTCTACCTATTTTTGTTGGTTCATTAACATTGAGCTTTTGTCCAGTGGCACTGTAACTCCCCTCTCAATGATCCTTCCTGTCACATACCATTACTTCATGGCCATATCTCATCCTTCTTATGAGTAGGAGATGGGCAGTGCTGTGACATTATGCTGGGGCCATGTAAATCACAATCTCAAGAAGTGAAAATGCTAAAGACCACAAAAGGGTCCTGTGTTTATTATGGGTGAGTCACTGAAACAAGAAAGCAAGGACACCTCAGTTGGACATGTGCACACTGAGCCATCAAAGCCGGCAGCTTCTCTGTTCACAGATGCCTATAAAAGCATGGCAAGCATGGGTGTTTGTCTGGCAACTGAACTTCTGCAAGTAAACAACTTCAGAAACTAAGGATAATATGCCATCTTTCATTTTGTGATTTTTCTCTTTGCTTTCTCTATCACCCACATTTAATGACGTCTTAAATCTCTATGCTACTTTTAAGACATTAACCAATATTTTATTTAAAAAACTTTATTGCAACAAAATGAAATTAAAATACAGTATAAGTCTTGTGTTTTCTGCAATAAGAGATCATTCTATAGGTTTTTAAGACTTTGAGGATTAAAACTACTACATCAAAGTTGATCTTATTTGACATTAAAAAATTCAACTCATGCAGACATGATGGAGTGTGCACTTAACCTCAGTATTCCAGAGGCATTGGTAGATGAGACACTAGGCTAGTATACATAGTGAGCTGCAGCAAAGCCAGAGCTATACTGTAATATGCTATCTCAACCCTCCCACTTCCTTTATTCTGATCTGGAAAAACAATTGTATTTATATGTAATTTTCTGGGGGTTTTGTTGTGTTCTGTTGTTGTTTTGTTTTGTTTTGTTTTTGCTGGGAAAAGCAAATGAAAGATAATAAACAACTTAGTGGAAAACATCTGAAAACTTATAAATTACATTTATTAAAAGTTTAAAATTTAGGTTATTAGACATTTGACTAGATGGTTTAATTAGTAGGAAGTGGCCATGAGGGGAGTTAGACATAAGACATAAGACATTATGAAATATTTATAATGGGAGGAGTAGGTTTTCTCTGACAGTTTTCTTACTGACTGTCCTGATTGGAATTCTATTGGCTACACAAGCTAGAGTTATCTGAGAAGAGAAACCATAATTTTAAAAAATGCCTTCATCAGATTGGTCCATGGACAAGTCTATGGGATGTTGTCTTGATTTAGGATTAATGTAGGACGACCCAGCTCACTGGGGGATTTCCTACCCCTGGAAAAGTTGTCATGAACCGTATAAGAAAGCAAGCTGAACAAGCCATGTAGAGAAAGCCAGTAAGCAGCATTGCTCCATGCCCTGACTTTCTTTAATGATGGAATGTACCCTTTCTTCTCCCAAGTTGCTTTGAAGTAGCACTCGAACAGTGAAGGAACAGGACAGGACTGTTTATTAAGTTTTGGGATTTTATGCTATATAATTTTATTTTTGTGGAACATTTCTAATGCATTTAACTTAGTTTTATAAGCAAAGTTTTAGAAACCAAAGTTTAAGGACTTAAATAACTTCCCTAAATTAAAGACCTTGCCCAAGGTCAGAGAGCAAGTAAATGGTAAAGCCAAGTTTTATCTTTCTACTCCTCACAAAATAATACCATTACATTAAACAGCTCTTTGCTGTAGCTTTTTCAATCTCACCTTTCAGCCTGTCTATCTGGAAGTTCATCTTCTCAAAACAATTGTACCCACCTCTCCCATATTCAGAGAACAGTCAGTCATTCTCCTGACTTGTTTTGACTCATACACACACAGCATAGGCTGAGTAGTTCATGGCACTAAATTTTCTCACAGATCAGGGGGATGGAAAGTCTAGTACAGAGAAACTTCCTATGCATGCTTCCTGATTGACAGATGGTCCCCTTATTGTTGAGTCCTTATTCCATAGACGGGAAATAAGTACCCTTGCTTTTCCAGGTATCATTCCATGCGGATAGTAATTTTAAACAAGACGGATACACCTTATGATCTCATTACCTCTCAAAGACTCTGCTGTTAAAATATATGTCTTCAGTTAGTTTCATGGTAGTTAAGATTTACTTAGGAGTCCATTACCTATATGCATAGTCTTCACTGAAAAATTTTAGCATGAGAATTTGTTATCTTTGTACTTGAAATGACTTGTGGGATGCTAATGTAAAATTAAGGGTCAAGAGGCAGGTCTAAATCTTAGTACTTTTTGTGAGGACAAATACAAGGAATGGTAATAAATAAAGATAATAATAATAATAATAATAATAATAATAATAATGTTTTTGTTACTATTGTTTTCAAACCCAATGTCATGATCAAGTTTATTCCAAGCAGTCTAAATACAGTCAAATATAATCCTGAAGTTCAGGATAGCTGTCTGTGCCTCTTTCTACACCACCAAATTGGAATGCAGATTAGCTGGGGAATGAGCTTCCTGTTGGCTGGGGGAGATAAATCTTTGATTTGTCTTGGCTGCTGTGGCTGTTGTCATCATTGACTGAATGCCAATTTGGACTGTCTTCTTCTGCACAGGAAGGATCAGGAGCAGTTTGAAATTGCCTGTGGGCAGCTGTCATTGTCTTCCTTCATGTTCTCTTTCTTGCACTGATTACTTATCTCTGCTCTCCTATTAAGTTTCATGTGACTTCAGGGACACAGAAATTTAAGAACTTGTGTGATCTGTCTTATTTGTAAAATGCAACTAATCTACTTACAGCAAGCAATGTGTGGAATTGCTAATTACACCAGGCAACTCTAATTACTTGACTGACTAGAAACAACTCACAAATTTGGGCAGTACATAAAGGTTATGTAAGCCACCCAAATTGTCAAACAGAATTCTCCACAACCTATCCCTTCTGACACAATAGAACCAGATGAGTTCATTGCATTTTGAATTTTAATTATTTGTAAGATCTTACATTTTATATTTCTCCTGATTGTCTCAACTTTTACCAAATAAGTAACATAGAGCAATCAAACTAAATATAAATACAGTGGATTAAAATCTACACAATTGCCATTCCTGTTTCAAAGTCACAGTTAGACTTTATCAGCAGTTCCCTGCTTTATAAAGAACAAATAAGCACATTTGTTGAAATCATCTTCATCCTCTGCTCATTTACCACTTGTATCTGCAAGTGCTAAAAACAAGCTTCTAGTTTTTCCTAGTCTTTCTTACAGACACAACTGACCTGTGCGATGATTCTGATAAATATGACTTTTGCAGGATGTTTCTGGGTGTTCTTGCAACTTCATTGATCTTTTTCTTTTCATGCTGAGAAAGAGCTGCAGAAGCTACCCTGGAGAAAAAAATCAACATAACAGAGAGTTTAGGACAGGTACCAATGACTCTTACTGAGGCAATGTTGATATCTTCCTGACTTTTGAATACTTATAATATAGAAAAGTAAATCTTTCTTTAAAACTGAAACCACCATAAGTGCATTTATTTTAAGCGAAACACATTCTGGAGACAAGAAGGAAGACAGGAGTGGACTCTCAGATGAAGCATGATGATGTTGGCCTATGACATTGATAAAACCTGCCCTGGCAGGACATGAAGATCCCCTCCTGGTGTTTGTTGATAGTTGAAGGGTGCTGGCTATTCCTTATATGGACTCTCATTCTACTGTCTAGTAGAGAGCAATTGTCCTTTCCAGAATCCTGAATCCATACTCTGGGCAGACCTTGCTTTTCTTCCTTCCTTCATGGTCAGCATCCTGAGAGTGTGCCTGTCTAGGTCCTGCCTCTCTTACATCCTGATTCTATAACATACAGAATCAGACCAGAAACAGATTCTAAACATAAAGGACATTTGAGTTCCCAGTATCTTAAGCCATCCACTTTCTTTGGAATCTTTGTGAGCTTTGGATTGGTTAGTTTCAGTCAATTCTGTGTCAATGATTCTACCTAAAGTTTTTTCCTCTGAATTCCAGTTTCTCTCCAGTTATTAGTTGCTCAGATGAGGACATCAGGCACAGCCAGGGTGGCTCTATCTTAATCTGCTCATCTATTAAGGCAAGTCTTATCAAACCTTGTCTCTTAGATAATTTTTTCAAAGACAAAAATTTCCTGGAGGTAATTGCCTAATATTCTTCCAAGAACAATATTTATAGGCTTTCTTTACCCTACTATTTCCACCAAAATACCTGAAGTTGTTGCTTGAGCTTATCCCTTTTTATATTTATAAAAAAGGAACAGAAGTCACACACGTGTTCATGTTCACTCTTTCATGATTCCCCTCGGGTCATGTCCTCTGAGAGCAGGGACCTACATCTCAGTTGTCACTAGTAATGGTTCTAGGAAATAATTTTAAAGACAAAATTGAACCTTATATCCTCAGAGATTATCACCTCACTCCTTACCACTTTGGCTTAACCACATAGTATAAACCTATTGTTCTATATTATAGTTTTTGAAGTATTGATTGCTGTATTAAAGAATCATACTGCCATGTTCATAAGAGCACTGTAAATAATGAAAGCTATTCCTTCTTGTATCCACAGTATAGAGGCACCTTGGTGGAGGAGTTGGCTTATGTATGATCGCAGGGGTAATCTCTCAAAGACCTTAAGGAATCAGTCAGTAAACAATAGAGATACATGTATTCCCATGCTTATAGCCTCATTGAATGCAATTGCCAAGTTATGGGGTCAGAGTAGATGTCACTCAGTAGAGAACTAGATAAATTAAACATGGTATGCATGCACAATGGAATGTTAGTCAGTCATAATGGAGAAATGGTTATTTGTGTAAGAAAATGTGTGAAAAATATAGTAAGTCAGTCTCAAAATGACAGACATGTCACAAATTTTCTCTCAGATGAAGAATCTAGATTTTTTTAAATTGAATACATGAAAATAAAAGGTGGGCTGAAGAGATAGTTCCATAGTTACAGTCATTCGATTTTCCTTAAAGAGGATCCAGCTTCAGTTCCCAGCGTCCACATCAGAAACTTCATAACCACCTGTAACTCTAGTTCCAGGGATCTGATGCCCTCTTCTGGTCTCTTCATGCACCTACATGCACATGTTGAAAATAAACTCATGAGAGTACATAAACTCACATAAATAAATAAATAACGGTAACTCCTAAGAAACGTGGAAGGGAGTATAAGAGAAAAGAAATGGGATGAGTAGGAGGAGGAAGGAGCACCAGGCAGAGTAATGAGAGAGAGTTTATGATTCAATTATGTTATGTATGTGAATGGAAATATAATAAGACTCATTTTATACAGTTAATGCTGATAGCCAACATCCAGACCACATTCATCTGTGACTCCACTTCAGCCTCTTCAGTTCTCCAGTTATTGGTCCATGGACCTTTGATCTGGGGCTGGCTTTCTTGGTTCTATTTGAACGTTTGTATCTATTTTCAGTGAGTTGAAATTTGTATCATGAGTATAAAGCAAGAAATAAAACTTCAATTGTGTTCACATAGATCAGGAAAGTGACGTTCCACCACAAAAGCTGCCAGGGCTCTAACTGATGTCACTGGCTTACATGAAACGCTGCTGTTTCTCTTGAGTATGTCAGCAATGAAGGAGAAAAACAGTAAGTTTAGGTAGAATATTTTGTTTGATTATGAACAAATTATATCCTTTGAGTGTTGATTATCAGCAAATCCTGTCCTTTGAATAGAAATGTCTTTCAATTTGTTGAAGGAAGAAATGTGATTTTGGGATAAAAGAGTAGTGTTGTATACAGAGGTATAGTATCTGATCCCAAGGAATATCCTTGTGTGATGGTTTGTGTTCAAGTGGATCATGTGTCCTTGATATCCCAATCCCTTTTGGCTTCTATAGGATACAGTTCTTGCAATTCATAATTAACTATATGGTATAAATGAACCCATACCCCAGAAAAACTTAAATGAGATAATTGCATTAAGGACAATAGCTGACTATATTTATGGCAAATTGTAAAATTTTAGGTTTCTAGTAAAATATAGAACAATTGGAAACTTACTTGCCACTAAGAGCTTGAAAGATTTCCAGTAAAGATATTACAACGCTGATGTTAATAGCATTATTGATGAAACAGTCCAATATCGGAAAGATTCATAAAACTGAGCAAGTAATTCTGGGCAAATGACCACTATATCATATTTTGAAATTAAATATTAATGAACAGTTCACTCAAAATGGTGTAGATTTTCATATAATGGAATACAAAAATACATTAGTATGATTTTAGACTCTATGCTGCAAAGACTATTAAAAACTACCACAGACTATTAAAGAATATCCTGAATCATGATAAGATATTTTCTGAATCAGGCATGGTGGCATGCTCCTGCAGTCACAGTACTCAGGAAGCTAAGTGTCACAGAATCTAGCTCTGCTCAGGCTAGACAGTGAGGCCCTCTCTCTAAAACATATTCTTTGATTTCCCTGGTATTTATTGGATTTTCATATGCTGAAGCACATATGAAAAGATAGCTATCTTATATTAAGCCACACAGAAAGAAATTTACAAAATGTACACTAATTCCCTCACTGCTTTTGAATTTATAACTGTTTGAGTTAAAAATGCCATTAACATGTAATAACTTGTTATTTTGAAATAGATAATGGATATTGGTCAATTCTATCATTTTTCATAATGGTAAATATGACAAATATTTACAACATGGTCTGGATGCTGGAGACATGACTTTGTCAGTAGAGTACATACCACATAAGCATTAGGACCTGAGTCTGATTTTCACTGCCTACAAAAAAAAAATAAGGAGCACATGCCTGTGTTGGAAAGACAGAGACAAGGAGATCCTTGGGGCTGGCCAGCTTATCTTCACACTTAATAAAACCTTGTCTCAAAAACAATGATGTGGAAATCAATAGAGGGAGATACCAGGCATTGGCCTATGGCCTGCATACACACATGCATGTACACACAGAGAAGGTACTTGAGCCCCTTGAATGATCAATAACTTTTAAAGGCATAAAAGAATTCTGATCAAAACTTTACCCATTGCTGTAGAACAGCAATTCTTAAACTGTAGAGACCCCTTTGGGGGTCAAATGAGTCTTTCATAGGGGTTGCCTAAGACCATCAGACAACACAGATATTTACATTACAATACATAACAGTAGCAAAAATACATTTATGTTGTAGAAACAAAAATAATTTTATGGTCGTGGGTAACAACCACATGAGGAACTGTATCAAGGGGCTACAGCATTGGGAAGGCTGAGAGCAAGGAATGTCTTATTCAAGCAGTGATGACAAAGGTGAACTACAAGTGTAGACTGCAATAGTTTGGTGCCAAGGTGGCATCCTTGAGTCCTACTTGACACAACTCTCTTCACTAGCAGAAACAGCTTCGAGGGAGCCAAAGAATGAGGAAAGGAATAATAATTACCTGGTAGCCACTGACCACACTGAAATTGAAAATTATACTTAAAATTTTTACTATTCATTTCTACTGATGTTTGCCTATCATGCAAATACTTAACTTTTCTGTACATTTGTGGAAGTGAGTTAATACAGTTTTTTACCATTATTTTATTTGAATTAAAAACAAGATTGAATTACATGACAATCCCAGTTCCCTTCTCCCTCCCTTCCTCCCCTACCACCCCCCAACTAAAACCCCACCTATCACATATCCTTTCTTCTAATCTACACCTGACTCAACCTTTCTGCTCCCCCATGAGCTCTGCATCCTTCCTCTTCTTCCCTTCTCATTCCCCCTCTTCCCATGCTCTCAATTTGCTCAGGGGATAATGACCATTTCCCCTTCTCCAGGGAATAAAATTTGTCCATTTTGGGGTCCTCCTGTTTACTAGTTTCTCTGGCAGTATGGATTGTAGGCTGATAATCCTTTACTCTATGTCTAAAATCCACATATGAGTGAGAACATAGCGTGTTTGTCTTTTTGTGATTGGGTTACCTTGCTCAAAATGGTTTCTTAGAGTTCCATCCATTTTACTGAAAATTTCAAGATTCCATTGTTTTTTCTTCTGAGTAGTGCTCCATTGTGTAAATGTACCACATTTTCTCTATCCATTCTTCGTTGAGGGGCATCTAGGCTGCTTCCAGTTTAAGGCCATTACAAATAGTGCTGCTATGAACATCATTAAACAGATGTCCTTGTTGTATGAATGTGCTTCTTTTGGGTATATGCCTAGGAGTGGAATTGCTGGATCTTGAGGTAGACTCATTCCCATTTTTTTTGAGGAGTTGCCATACTGATTTCCAAAGTGGCTGTACAAGTTGGCACTCCTACCGGCACTGGAGAAGTGTTCCCCTTTCTCCACATCTTCTCCAGAATAAACTGTCATTGGTGTTTCTGATTTTAACCATTCTGACAGGAGAAAGATGGTATCTCAGAGTTGTTTTGATTTGCATTTCCCTGATAGCTAAGGATGTTGAACACTTTCTTATGTGTCTTTCAGCCATTTTAGATTCTTCTTTTGAGAATTGTCTATTTAGTTCTGTACTCCACTTTTTAATTGGATTGTTTGGTGTTTTGGAGACTAGCTTCTTGAGTTCTTTGTATATTTTGGAGATCAGCCCTCTGTCAGATGTGGGATTGGTGAATATCTTTTCCCAGTCTGTGGGCTGCCATTTGTCTTGCTGACTGTGTCCTGTGCCTTACATAAGCTTCTCAGTTCAGGAGGTCCCATTTATCAATTGTTGATCTCAGTGTCTGTGATACTGGTGTTATGTTCAGGAAGCAGTCTCCTGTACCAATTAATTCAAGGGTATTTCCCACTTTATCTCAATAGGTCCAGTGTGGCTGGGTTTATGTTGAGGTCTTTGATCCATTTTGACTTAAGTTTTGTGCAGGGCTTGGGTCTATCTGTAGTCTTCTATATGTCTGCATACAGTTATGCCATTGTTGAAGATGTTCTCTTTGTTCCAGTGTATATATTTGGATTGTTTGTCAAAAATCAGGTGTTTGTAGGTTTGTGGGTTAATAGCAGTGTTTTCAACTCTATTCCATTGGTCTACCTGTCTATTTTTGTGGCATACCAAGCTGTTTTCAGGACTATAGCTCTGTAATAGAGCTTAAAGTCAGGGATGGTGATGCCTCCAGAAGTTCCTCTATTGTATAGGGTTGTTTTGGCTATCCTAGGTCTTTTGTTTCTCCATATAAAGTTGAGAATTGTTCTTTTAAGGTCAGTGAAGAATTGTGTTGGGATTTTGATGGGGATTGCATTGAATCTGTAGATTGCTTTTGGCAAGATTGCCATTTTTACTATGTTGACTCTCTCCATACCTCTTCAATATTGTCCTTGAATTTCTAGCTAGAGCAATAAGACAACAAAAGGAGATCAAGGGAATACAAATTGGAAAGGAAGAAGTCAAACTCTCTCTATTTGCAGATGATATGACAGTCTACATAAGTGACCCGAAAAACTCTACCAGGGAACTCCTACAGCTGATAAACAACTTCAGCAAAGTGGCAGGATACAAGATTAACTCAAAAAAATATGTAGCCCTACTATATACCAATGACACATTGGTGGAGAAAGAAATCAGAGAAATATCACCCTTTACAATTGCCATGAACAACATAAAATACCTTGGGGTAACACTAACCAAAAAAGTGAAAGACCTGTACTATAAGAATTTTGAGTCTCTAAAGAAAGAAATTAAAGAAGAAATCAGAAAATGGAAAGATCTCCCATGTTCTTGGATAGGCAAAACAGTTTTTTGTACATGCTTCATTATGTAATCCATGCTGTACTCAAATTTATAATCTTGCAGCCTCTGTTTTTAGGGATTAAAGTTATGCATCACCACAGAGAGCTATGAGATGGTCTGGGGCTAGTGCTTTACCTGTATTTATTATTACCATTATTATTGTAATGTAAATATCCCATGATTCCAAATCCCATATCCACCTCTCAAAACTGAAGTCTTGTGTAAATGACAATGATACAAGTTACCCAGTAGTCTCTGTCATCAGAATTCATGTCAAAAACTGATCTTTTCCATTTTCTCTTTTTCTTCCATATTTTCACCCTGCTTTATAGAACCATAATTAGTCAGGATCAGAGTCTTCGCTTTGGTCTTCTACAACCATTGACCAGTGCTTATAGATTCTGTAACTAAGACTGTTTGGAATCTTGGAATTCAGCAGTTCCTAGGATAGAATTTGTATTTCTTTCCTCAAGTGTGCAGGAGATCTTTCCCTCACTAGAAAATTCCCGGGTTGAAATATAGTTGTCGCATAATTGCACTCGATATTTTCCCTAGAATTAGGGCTTATTTTTCTACTTTTAGAGTGTTAGCTTGTAAATTGCCTTGTCAGGTTCTATCATTTTATTTGTACAAATATGTCTGCACTGCAGTTTCTAACTAGTCTAGTAGCAGTGACTGTAATAGCTTCAGTCTTTGAAAGAGGGAAATTGGCAATGCCCTTTCATTAGCTGCTACTGTTCTGTGTGTTGAGATTTCGTCTTCCTCCTCTGTAACTGTGACAATAAACACCCTTCACCATTCCCCTGATTTTCTTCTTATCATCCATTTCCCATAATTCAGTTTTTTCTGCACATTACTTGTGGGTACAAGCTCTTCCACAGTTCTGGCATCTGGTGCCCACCTGGTTTACCGCCCCTGTCCTATTTTCTTTTCTGCTGCTGTCATAAAGCACCATTATAAAAGCAATGTGAGGCAGGAAGTGTTTATTTTAGTTCATAGCTTAAAGTCATGGCCCATCACTGTAGGGGAGTCAAGGCATTAGGAATGTGAAGCAACTAGTCACACCCAGTCAAAAGCAGAGAGGTGGTGAATGTGTTTGCTTGCTAATGCTTAGAGTCCTTTCTCTTTCCTTTTGATTCAGTACAGGAGCCAGCATATGAAATGGAGCTCCCCACAGGCAGCATGTGTCTTCCCAGTTAAATTAATCCAAGTGAGAAAAATCCCTAATGATCACAACTGTGTACCAACTTAATGTAGATAATTCCTCACTGAGACTCTCTTCCCAGATCATTCTAGATGCTTTGAGTTGACAGTCATCACCAACTTGGGATTGTTTTCAGAACCTCTTTCACTGTCACTTGAACCCACGCTGCATTCAACCAGTCTTGTTATAACTTGCAATGCAGCTACCTTTACTCTCTAGTGCCTCTGTCTTTTCTTCTAGCAGTTACAGCCTCTCCATCCAATCACATCTGGCTGAATACCATTGATTCTTAAGCATATCCCTGAGTCAGGATCTGTCCATAGGATACCTTTGGAATATTGTACTTTTTGTTCATGTGGTTTTGGTTTTGTGGTGAAACTGAGAACATAACCCTGAACTTTCAGCATGTAAGGTAAGACTCTCTGGAATACATCTTTAGCCCTGCTTTTCCTTATCTAAACTCCATGGTTGTTTTTATTTATAATTTGCATCTTTCACTTAAGTTACAATGTTTTGATACAGTTCCATCACTTATTTGTCTTAACCTGAACATGGGCTATTACCCTCAGAAAAGGAAACACTGCCTTGCATATATTCTGCCTTTGTAATGTTCCAGTATCACTTATATTCTGTTGCTGTTGATTGTTGCTGTTTAGTCACTTTCAGATGATGAATTAGTAGAAGGTGGGTGGAAAATTTTGCAAGACTGAACTTCGTATGGGGTGGTTTCTAACCCATTGCTCTCTTATTCCTAGTTTTAGGACAGAAATTTGTCTTTCTGTGATTCACTATAATCAGTTTCCAAATGGCCTTGTGTTCAGATAGCCTTTCCTGCAATTCAAGACCATTTCCCACAAGATAGTCTCTTCAAAGTGTCCATAAAATGTTAACAATTCCCCAGTGTCTAAGAACCCAAAATTTAGCCCTAGTGTCCCTGGTATACACTCCAGAACATTCAAAGATATTCTATAAATTGTAAATGAGGATTAACTTTATACATGAATATCAAAATGTGTGAAACTCCTTAGGACTGATGGCCCTTGTTGAAAGCCATCTGAAAGACCTGAAGTTAAGTTGAAAGCAGAGAGATTTAATGAAACTATAAAAAACTCATCTTGATGTTAAGTTGGTTAAAAATGTATATAGGACTTTAAAGACAGGCAAGGTCTCAAAAACACTTTTACCAAGTTTAGGAAAGCTCTTCCTAATAATTTTCTATGGCATATAATACACCACACTATTACTGAACTATTACAAGTGAAAACCAAAGATAATTACTAAACATATTCACAGACATAGAGCTTGCAATTCCATTCTAAATGGCTGACCAGAGAAACAGCAGACTCAAGTCTGACCACTGCTTCTTCTCACCATTGTAACTGAGAAGTGTTTGGTTCCTTGTTCCGCCTCTTCTGACCATGACCAACCAATTTATCTGCAATTGTGCATGCTCACAGCACCCGTGCATATCTGTTCAGGTTTGCTGCCACATGGGACTTTTCTTTCTTCTCTGGCTTCTGATCCCAGCTGAAGGTCAATTGTTTCTTGTACACAAAACTAGAAATGGGCATTCCTTCAGGGAAAATCCAGCTTCAACCACACAGATGTGATCTTGGAAAATTCCTTTCTGAAGGACAATTAAATTAGGCAACATTTAGCTGGCTTGAGCCAATTCTTTGGGGGCTTTTAGTGTTTCAAATGTACCCAAGACAAAAGATGCCTTCCTTACAATCTTCAGAAATTTGAGGATATTGTGATGATATATTGTCAAAGTTAATCTACCCAATTCAAGAAAACAGACATTGTGATCCAAGCACCAAAGGCATGGAGTTTTGCTAAGAGATACGGAAGTTTATGTGCCAGGATGTCTACTTTCCTCAGCATAAATTAACTGCCTTGCCAAACTGAACTATATTATGTCCGAAGAGCTGGTGCTTTACATTTGGTCCCAGTATTTTTGTTATAACAGTGGGAAAATCTGGTGTAAATTTAAGTTTTAAAAAACTTCAAAAAATCAACATCAATTTCTGCTGGAGCTTTTGCATTCTTATCAATTTGAGGACATTATATGTTAAAAGAAAAGCATCACCAATAAGTATAAAATTTATTTTTCTTTTTGCCAATGAATATCTTGTCTTATTCACTGCAATTCAAACACAGCACACAGTTGTGTGGAACTGGGACTGAATGATACAAACCTATCTGCACAGCAGGGGCACTGCCAGTGCTAGGCACAGTACCTACTCTCTGGTCTCCTTGCCTGCCTCTTCCCCTTTGACTCTGCTGTCTCTACCTCCCTCAAGACATCACCAGTTTGAACTTTCAAAGTGTAACTGATTTGCCAGTTTGAACTACATGGTTGAAAACCCATTTCTCTTACCCTTATTTTCCTCAGTCTTGAGTTTAAGTCTGTGTTCATTTTTTAATGTATTCCATTGTTTACATGTCCCCACCTGTTGTTTATCTGTTTGTTCAGAAGAATTTCAGTTTGGCAATGGCTTTTAAGACATAACACTAAAGACAATCTGTAAAAGATAATAACTGATACACTGGTCTTTGTTAAAATTAAGACATTTCTGCTCTGCAAGCGGCACTGTTAAGAGGACGAGGGCATGTCACAGATTGTGGGGAAATGCCTTCAAGTATCTAGTAAAAGATTAGATGAAATATACAAAAATGTTAAAGCTCAACCATAAGAAATTAATGTTCTGATTTAAAAAGGCAAAAATATGATCAGATACCTCATCAAATAAAATACATTACATATATGCTAAGTGGCATGTTTAAAGATATTCTACATTATGTGTCATTAGGAAACTTCTGGCTGAAACAATGGGATGAGAATATATACCTATTATAATGGTAAAAGTCTAAAACAGCATCAATACTGCTAAGGATGCAGAGATAAGGCTCTTCACAGCTGAGACCTGTAAAATGATACAAAATTCATGCAAGGCAGTGTGGCGGATTTGGCAAAGCTAAGCATGTGCTTGTCATATAAAACCTGACCCACAGGTGTTCATAGACAAAGTTGGACGCAACCGAGATGTCTTTCAGCAGGTGAATGGATAAACAAACTCTCACATTCAATCAAAGGAATAGAGCAGCAATGAAAATAAATGAGCTGTCAGCTGAGTAAACACACGAAAGAGATTTGGATGCATATTCCTAAGTGAAAGAGTCAGAATGAACAGACATACTACATTATTCTGACTCTGTGAGTTTCTAGAAAAGGCAAATGTTAGACAGTAAACAAATCAGTGATCACCAGAGAGATTAAGGCTGATGGTGGTTGAAGAGAAGGAACCAAGAATGCATAGGACAATGAAATCACTCCCTAGCATTTCTGTATCGGCAAATGCAGGTGATTATAGATTTGTCAGAACCCACAGATTTTATTTTTGTTTGTTTGAACAAAAGATCTAAATATTATGGCCTTTAACTTGTGATGTTCCTGCCTCAGCTGCCTGAGCAGGAGGATTACAGGTATATGCCACTATGGCTTCATGGTAAAATGCATAGGTTTTAAAAATAATGGCTGAAGTATGACTTCAGTGGTACCTATAGATCCATCAGCTTTAGGAACCATATCCTCCTGGTATGGAACAGTGAATAGTGTGGGGGTCTAAAGGTCTGTGAGTGATAAGACATTGTATTCTACTTTGTTCCAAACACTTCTGAAAAAATAAAGTCTACTTTTTAGAGAAAATCTATTGGTTCCCCCATAAAAGTCATGGTTGAATGTGGACTTATTTAGGGCTGTGTATGAAAAGTCAGAATCTTTGACATAGTGACAGAATTTAGTACAGTATTATCAAAAGAAATTTATAAAGTTGAAACAAGAACTTTTTTGACATGAATACTTTAATGCTCACTAAGTCAGAGACTTTGAAGTACATTAAAACAATATTCTTTTTATATTTACTTCTAAATGGTAAGCACTGAAATTCTTATGTTTCCTTGAGAATTTTATTTTATTTTTTCTCTATTTTTTTTACTTTAAATTAGAAACAAGATTGTTTTACATGTCAATCCCAGTTCCCTCTCCCTCCCATCCTCTCCTGCCATTTCCCCACTAACACCCTACCTATCCCATACCATTTCTGCTCCCCAGGGAGGGTGAGGCCTTCCATGGGGAGGTCTTTGGAGTATGTCATATCCTTTGGGATAGGGCCTAGGCTCTCCCTTGTGTGTGTAGGCTGAGGGAGTATCCCTCTATGTGAAATGGGTTCCCAAAGTCCATTCCTATGCTAGGATAAGTACTGATCTACTACAAGAGACCCCAAGGTTTCTGGGGTCTCCTCACTGACACCCACATTCAGGGGATCTGGATCAGTCCCATGCTGGTTTCCCAGCTATCAGTCTGGGGACCAAGAGCTCCCCCTTGTTCATGTCAGCTGTTTCTGTGGGTTTCACCAGCCTGGTCTTGACCCCTTTGCTCATCACTCTTGTGCTTAAGTGTCCAGTCTTCAGGGGTATCTTTTTACAACCACCAACTTGCCTGTATCCTATCCCTAAACCCAGTGTGATCTTGTCTTATAATCACTGTTCATTTTCTTCCTACAGAGTCTCCTTTTCTTTCCACTCTGAGATGATTTGCACTCTTTAGTATTTCTTTCTAGTTATCATAACCCCAGTATACCTTCAAATCCTTTATCTTTGTTGTATGAAATCATTGACCTGTGGGTCTCCCTATTCACTTATATGGACAGGTAGTTGAAGGAGATAATCCATAGATTGACACAGTATGAATTGATACTTTTGAAGTTTACTGGTGATCCCATGTTCCTGTTTTATTTGGCCACTATTTCTAACCTACCTCCAGATCTAATTGGATTTCAGCTTTTTCAGTTCTCTGTAGCTGAGAGTATTCCTCTAAAACTGTAGGGAATATAGACAAGATCCATGCAAAATGTGTCCACTTCTTACCACCAAGTCCAAAACCATTCTGGCATGTGCACCTGTCCCCTTCCTGTTTCTACTTACCAAAGTAACTGCTTTGTTGTTGCTTTAGACTGCACTGTTCTGACTCCATTTACCCATTCTCTGTTTGTTCTGTATCTCAGCATCTCTCTCTTCTTGTCCTTCCCCTCTCTTACTGTTTGACTCTGTAATGTTCTCCCACAGACTTGCAGATTGTAGAGCTGTTTGAAGATTGAAAACCTCATGGAAGGTAGGACTTGACCAACAGAAGTTGGGCTTAGGAGACCAGGCTATCGGGATTCAGGCTTCTGGTCTGTGAGTCCTGTGAACTAACCATCTCCTTACACAAAACACCTACAGGATGAACCATCCCACCCTGCCTTCCCTTTCATGATGGGCCATTCTGAACCTTCGGACCAAAATAAACCCTCCATCCCTGAAGCTCCTTCTGTTAGGTATTTAGTGAGTAATTAACCTTAATAGTGCCTCCACATCATAAGCAAGCTTATATGACTGTGGGCATTCCTACATCTGCTGCATCTTTCTTGTTCCCTGATGCCTGCATATATTTATAAAAGAATTGTCTGCTTTCATACTGGTGCACTGTTTCAGTACACTATCCTAGAATGTATTTCTGAGAGGTAGATTTGATGTTTATGAAGTTTTCACAATGATGGAATCCTCAAGTTAATATCTGTCACCATGTGACACAGTCTATACTGACCACTTTTATTTTGTAATGAATAAGTTTTTGTGTTTAGTCAAAGAGATAGAAATTGACTTCTTGATTTTACAATTTTAGTGACTAAAGATAGTCAGCAGCTTTTTAAGCCCTTAATGATGATTTCTTTTTCTAATAGTCATTTTGTCCTTGAATCCTTTTATGATTATATTTATAGCAACTTTTTAATAAATATTTATTTTAAGTACTATATTTATTTTCCAACTTCCTGAGAGACATATAGCTCAGTTTGTTGTATTTTCTTCCTGGGTTCTGTGTTATATGCTTTAAAAACATATTCCTTTTTGAGAGAATTGATCTCACAGACTGCCTACATTTACTGAAAATTCCAGTATGCTTTAATCCACTGTAATACTGATTTCTCTCATCACTGGTGATGATGCTACTATGAAGACCACCATTGGAAATTGACCTTATCTTTCACAAAACATTCTTTTCCTGTAGATTTACTTGACACTGTTCACTGCTCATTCTGCCCTGGTTCTTTATAGACTTATTAACTCAAATCTCTTATGTAACACAAAAAATAAAACCCAGAGACAGACATTGGGGTTCAAGTTGAAGATCAGAGAAGAAAGTAGCCAGCCACTACTCTTACCTGTACCTCAGGCTGAAAGGGCTGTCCTGTCCTCAGCATGACTGAATAGTAAATCTCCCATAAGGGCCTTTGCTTTTTCCTTTTATACCTCTCTCTCCCCAAACATATCACTCCTGTCTCCACCTCCCTAGAGCTGTGACTAAAGGCCTATGATCCTAAGTGCTGAAATCACCTTTGTGTTGAGCTGTTCCTCTTTAGGAGTGGATCATGTAGTTCAGTGTGGCCTGAGCTAACAGAGTTCTGTCTGCCTCTGTCTCCTGAGTCCTGGGATTGAAGGTGTGTGCCACCACTGCCTGGCCTCTATGGAATTTAAGGTGTGTATCACCATTGCCTGACTCTATGGCTTGTGGCTAGCTTTGCTTTCTATACCCACGGGCAACCTTTAATAAATAATAAATAATATATCACCACACTCTCAGTTGTTGATACTCCTTAGATTTTGTCCAAGGAAACGTAGCCTTTCTTATGTTACACAAGCTCTGACTTGTAGCTACAGAGTTGAAGCTATTTTTGATGGTCCACACACTAGGGTGAGAATGGGATGTGCTTACCACCCAGGGCATCAATGCACAGCCTCCTACCCTAATAACTCTTCTTTTCTCTGTTCCATTATACTCTGAGATCTGAAGACAAAATGTCCAAAAGATTTCTTTTTAAGGCTGGGCTGAGGTCTGATAGCACTCATGTCAAAGATCTCCTGACTCAGATAATGGAACATCATTCATCCCACTGCTCTCATCTTCCCCTGAAGCCCTGACCTCTGTCGTGGCATCTTACCACACTCCATCTTCCTGCTTAAGTTCCCTGTCAGCTTGTCAGGTGGCTCCTACTCTCCCTATTCAGCATTCATCTTAATTTTAAATCTGGTCATGTCTGTATCTTCCTCAGATATCCCCAAAGCACAACATAAACCCAATGTCAAAATTCAAAGCCTTTATCGTGTTTTAGCAGACATTTTTTTTTACTGACTCTTCCCCTAGAAGAGCCTCCTTTTCTTTTGCAACATTTTAAACTGTAGGTTATCTAATGTGTTCTCTGGATTTTGTGACAGAAAATTGGTTTCTCCACCCCAGCAATAGTCTCACAAAACCAGGCTTCCTTAAACACTTTTTGTAGCTCTCACATGACATTAACAGTCTGTGGCTGGACACTGTTCTCACAGCAGCAGACTGCCTGGAAATGATACACAGTTATCAATAGTTGTTGAATTTAGAATCAACTCAATGCTAAGCTTCCTCATACACAAATTTAATTTTTTACACCACTTACTCTTACTTCATATACTTTGATTAATGTTTTAGATAATTTGTCACATAAATCTCTCCTTTTTGATTTTAGACTCCAGAAAACTGCTTTATATCAATTTTCCCTTTTTATGTGTCCTACTGTTTAAGTCACTGTTTTGTGTGACTTGTCTTAGGTGTTCCTACCTTTGAGTATTCAATGCTTGTCTTCTTGTTGAGCAAGTATATGAGTGAATGAGTAAGTGCCCTTCTCCCTTCCAAGCTATCTGCTCCATGCCAGCAAGGAAGAGTTTGTCTTCTTCATCAATATAAGCTGTGAATGTAGATAAAGCTAGTGAAGAAAACACCATTTTAAGAGAGTAATTGTGAAGAAGTAAAATTTCTTGTTTCTAATGTTTTAAGATTTGTATTACACTTTTTCAGTTTTAAATCAGTAAAGTAACAAATTACAGCATTCAACACTTGTACCTTTGAAAACTGAGTTTTATTTGTTAGATCATATCTGATTAGCACATTTCTATAGTTATTTATAGTTTCCAAAATGCAGCATACAACTTAAAATTGACATTTATGGCAACCACATTCCTTCCTTCCTTATAGAAAATAAATTAGTTTCACATGCTAGAAGATGTTTATGAATAAGTGAACTCTCCCATTTCCTGTAAGTTTCATGCATATCTAATATCATTGCATATTATATGTTAATACCTGTTTTTTGTTATATGATAAATCACATTTATGGATTAACTACAACTTTCAAAGTTAGATGACCCATATCTGTTTAACCTTAGTTTATTTACATTATATGCTGCTATTTAGATAGTATCTTAAAGCTTGACTTCATTTTCCTTCCTGTTTGCAGGCTCACTTCTGGCTAATCCTTACTTTTAATCCCTTTCATTTTATATTGGCTTTGACCCTTATAAACAGCTTATAGTTGGAATTTGTGGCTCAGAGATATTTAATTCTTCTTAAGGTCATTTGAACATGACATGGTGCAGTCACTTTACCTCAGACTCTGAGAATGTGTCTCATCATATGTTTCTAAATTTGAGGATGATCATAGGGGCAATGCACCAAATAGATCAGGCAATACAACTTCAGAAGCAAATATTATGTAAGCAAATAAGAAATATTGCTCCAAGTATATAAGCTTTAAGTTTGGTGAATGAGATTAATCCTTAATTACTAAAAGACAATGATAAAAAGAATGATTTTAAAACTATATTAGTATTTCCAATTATGCCTAATTATTTTGTTGTACTGAATTTAACAGGACAAAGCAATCACCATAGGAACCTGAAGCAGAGTACAGATGAAATTCAAATAGCATAAATTAAATGTGACAACATGAATGGTATCAGAAACAGCAAAGCAACTTCACATTTTTGATGAAATACACATGGAGTATGTATTTTGATCATTTGTTCATTCAACATGTTTATTTGATAAAAAGTAATTGGGTTTTTGGTTAAAATTGTCTTATAGGTTGTATTTTAATGTGAATATTTCCTGTGTCTGGAATTTTAAAACTCTGGTAATCTGGAACACAAAGAGATAGTTCTTCATAGAAAACAAAAAGTTGACAGTGACTATGCCAGGTCAGCAATGTTTGTCTAGTACATTAAAACCAGCATAAAGATAGAGTGAAGGCCACACCAAGTCACTTATGCTTGTATTAAAAATGTGCCCATATTTCTACATAAATCAAATTACCTAATACAATGGGCATTACTAAATAGGTGAAGAAAAGCAGGGAGGGATGTCAAATTTTGCCCCCAAACCATGCAGGTTTTACACATTCGGTTGAAAAGTAGGATTGTCCCAGATTATAAAATTGTAGGTGGATAATAGAATAGGCGGCATGTTTAGTCTGACACATGTTGAATGTTCTTATAAGTGAGTGAATGCTGCTCCTCCTCCAGGGCAGCAACTCATGATTCCAGGACACTGGTTATGAAGGAAGACTGTCCTCAGGTCAGGCAGCCACATGACTGTTCACTTTTGAGCAATATTTAAACATTCCAATATATTTTCTATTGCCTGTATGTACCACAGTTTCTTCTGTTAGGCATTCTCTAGGAGTAAAGGTAAAATACAAAGCCTGGCTAAATTTTAGAGTATATTTTCCTCAACAATAAAGTAAATAAAATTGCTACATATGCAAAGGTTTTTACACACACACACACACACACACACACACACACACACACACACACACTTCAGATGAATTAGTTAGAAAGTAGTTAGAAAATGAAAAAACAAGAATGGAGGTGGTTCTCTAAAGATGTCTGTACTCTTTATTTGTTTTGATTTTTTTAATAGTCACTTAGCTTCAGTAGAATTTTAAGTACAGAAATTGTTAGTAGATTGATTTGGTTTTTCTATGACAAGAAAAGTAGTTGCTTTAAAGTTTACCCCCAAAAAAGTCATGATTCTGCTAAAGGATTCAGGTAGACATTTCCACTGTGTTAAGAGATGTGCATAACATTAGTGAGGCATAATTTAGGTGAGCCCAGAGGATGTTTTCAGAGAGGTTTAACTGAGTGTGAAGACACAATCTCAATGATTGAGGCACCATCCTATAGGCAGGGCTCCTGGACTGAATGAAAAAAGGAAAGAGGAAAACCCAGCTGGCACAAATATTTGTTCTCTCTGCTTTCTGCATGGCATACTGGGACAAGCTGCTCCATCCTCCCTGACTTTCCTGCCATGATAAACTGTTTTCTTCTGACCTTTAAGACAAAATAAGTTCTTTTGATCTTCAGTTACTTTGTCAGAAAATTTTTGCCCAACAACAAGGAAAGCAGCTAATACATAAGATTAAAGAAACCCAGGTATCTCCAGCCTGTTGGGAATGAAAGTGTCAAAGTTATATTTATTGAAAATATTTCTGAATATATTTAAATGCAATACTGTTTTTCTCTTTTAATATATTCATTGGAGGAATTATAATAATAGACATCCTAAAGTTAAACTAACCATGCATTCCTGGAATAAACTTATATTGATTATGAAAGACATAAATATTTATACCTGACTGGATTTAGTTTGCTAATATTTTATTCATGATATTTCAACTATGTTTATGAGTAAAATTAGATTCTCATCTTTCCTCGTATATTCCTTGTCTTGTTCTAAGATATGAAGGTTAACGATGACTTCAGATTAACTGGGAGAACATTCTCTTTTCCCTCATTTTTTCTTTACATCTGTCTTCATTTATTACTTCCTTTTCCTCTCTTTCTTTTCTCTGTGATCATTTATGTATGGTGAAACATCTGAAGCCATACAGGTTTTGATTTTGCTGTGATGTTTATTGATAAATGTTGTTTAATTTATTGAGAAAGACTTTGAGCTACTAAATAAATGTGTTTAGTTTGATTCTAACTGTTCTTTGACTGTCTCTGCTGTTCATGTTTTCCCTTTATATTTTCAGACATAGAGAAGAATACCATTATAGCTGTTGGACTATTTCTGTGCAAATAGCTATACATTCTGTAGGTAGGAAAGAAAGCAGCAATGCAGGATTAATAGAAGCCTTATTTCTTTTTCTTTTTCTTTCTTTTTTTTTTTTTTTTTTTGGTTTTTCGAGACAGGGTTTCCCTGTGTGTAGCTTTGGAGCCTATCCTGGCACTCGCTCTTGAGACCAGGCTGGCCTCGAACTCACAGAGATCTGCCTGCCTCTGCCTCCCCTCCCGAGTGCTGGGGTTAAAGGCGTGCGCAACCAACACCGGCACATCTTTTTTGTTGATCTTAGTGTATGACCCACTGGTGTCATATTTAGGAAGTAGTCTCCTATGCCAATGTGTTCAAGGCTACTTCCCATTTTCTCTCTTATCAGGTTCAGTGTAACTGTATTTAAATTGTGGTCTTTAATCTGTTACATGAATGTTTCTGACCCACCTAGGCCCCACTGCCCCTTCAGCCCCAAATGATCACACAGATAGTGTATCAATTATGAAACTGTTGGCCAATATTTAAGGCTTCTGATTGGCTAGTTCTGATTTGATGTATAACCCATTTCTATCAATCTAAGTATCTCCACGTGGTCTTATCTTACCAGAGAAAGGTTCAGGGACATCTTACTCCTATAGCATCCTATATCTTGACTGTCAGCTTCTGGGCAGTGAAGAGAGAAGAAGAGCACAATTTCCTGTTTGTCCCTGCTTATATTCTGATTCTGCCCAGCTACATCACTTCCTGCCTGTCTGTACAGACCTACAGACCTCTATGGTTAGCTAGTGGCAGTTTATGCCCCGCTATGTCACTTCCTGGGATCACATGAGGATTCCCCTCTGCCTACACTTCCCAGAATCCTTCTCATATCCTGGTCTCACCTATCTTGCTGCCCTATTGGCCAACAGTGTTTTATTCATAAACCAATAAGATAAACACATTTACATAATGACATTTCCCATCATTGATCCACTTGGATTTCAGTTTTGTGCATGAATGACTATAGATATGAATCTATTTGCATTCTTCTACATGCCAACATCCAGTTATGCCAACACCATTTATTGAAGATGCTTTCTTTTTCTGCCGTGCTTTGGTCAAGCCCATGGGAGGCTTGCCTCTTTCTTAATGGAGGAGGACTGGATGGGAATCAGGGGGTACTGTAGTCTGTGTGTAAAATAAATGAAAAAATAAAAATAAGAGAAATAAATATTTCCTGAGCCTTAAATACAGGAGTGTTTTGTATAGGCACCCATTGGGACTTTCTGTAGTGGCCTCTGTCTGTTGAAATGAAAAGTTTCCTTGATGAGGAATGAAAGCTATGCTTATTTGTGGGTATAAGGATAAGCATTTAGAATATTATTAGAAATTATCTTGGTTTCATAAAGTGGTGGTTATAGGTTCTTCTGTACAATCTATGACTTCTCTAACCTTGAACAGTTGTCTAGGTTTCCAGTACAAGGCATGGTTTTCCTCTTATATAGCAGGGCTTAAATACAATTGGAAATCTTTTGTGTACCACTAAGGTATGCATGCCACTACTGCACTCTTGGGGTTGCCGTGCCATGCTGGTCATCAGTGTGGCCCTTAGGCATCATGGGTAGGACTGTTAGTTGCTTCTTTGGAAGTTTGCATGGTGCCTTCTGGTACCATGAAAGTAGTCTGAGGTAGGACTTTTTAGAGTTTTAGAGCACCATCTGAAGGTTTTGTATAACGATAAAGAAGATGATCTGTAGTCCATATTGTCAAGATATTTTTATTCAGATAAACACCAGCCAAACACAAGACAGATCGTACCCAGGGCAGCCGAGCAGTGAGGCCAGAGAGAAGGGTCCTCCCATGTGCTCGCTGTCCCTTAAGAACCTATTTCCTGACATCCTGACCTCACCTTGACCATGCCCTGATAGGCGTGGTCAGGCACACCTGTAGCCAGCCCTTAGGAGGCATGGTTACAGTGTCTCCCTACAATTCCCCTTTTAGTCTAAAAGAGGATTAAAACTTAACAGTGTAAAGTATCCAAAATTAACAATCATAAAAGTGAACTACAAGAAGATACAATAATCTGCTATTGCCCATCCTAACTATGTCTATTTCAGCTAAACCCTAAAGTCATCTGAAAGAGGTGTCCAAACCTGAACACCTCCTTCCAATCCCAAGCCTAAACAATAGGAAAGTTATTCCTAACTAGGCTTACACTACCTAGTAGACAATAATGGGGGACAGGGGTGTAGCATTCTCCAAGTTACTCCCTGCTGAAATGGGATGATGGTAGCCTTGTGGGGTCCTGTGGGAAGAAAATGTTAGTATAGTGAAAGTCTCTAACAGATTATCCAGTCCATGTTAGATGGGATTTGCTTGATTGAAGATCTAGGTTGAAATCCTCAACTTGATTGAAGTCAGATGGAAGCTCTGGTCGGAGTGTCAGTTGAAATAGAGTAAGTTGGATCTTGGATCCAGTACAATCGAGAAGGTATGGTCCAATTCCTTTTCCAGAGCATCCAGGGATTGCTGTCAGGAGGCATGGTTATGGTGTCTCCCTACAGTTTTTTTTTTTTTTTTTGGTTTGGTTGGTTTGATTTGGTTTGGTTTAGTTTGGTTTAATTTGATTTGATTTGAAGAAGATTCCAAGCTGACATGGAACTTATGATCCTCCTGCCTCAGACTTCCATCCTGTGATTTCAGACATCTGCCACTATACTTGGCTTTATAGATGAGATTATAAGTAGCTTAGTTGAGATTATAGGTAGAATTCACAAAGAAAGAAATGTGTTTGGATCCAAGATCACAAGGAAGGTTGTTTTTCTTTTCTGTGTGCTTTGACATTAACCTCAGATTCTTGTGAAAGCTTGGACAAGCACTCTTTCTGAGTGACACCATCAGCCATCTCAAGACAAGATCTTGGTAAGCTGCTCAAGCTGTCACCTAACTTTCACTCTTTTTCAGACCATGAAATAAGTCTTTTTTATAGAGAAACCTTTTCCTTCTCCTTTTTATTTAAATTAGAAACAATCTTATTTTATATATCAACCTCAGTTCCCTCTCCCTCCCATTCTCCCATGCCCCCCACCAATCCCCTTCTCACGCAGAAGTAAGTCATAACACATGATATATTCTAAAACTAATGTTTTGGTTAACAGAATTATGTTTCACAGACACATCTTCCTGAGAACTAAAGCCAAATTTGTTTTGTTGACATCAAAGTTAACTTGAGGACAGGAAAGAGTACAGCGTCTCTACTACCCCATATTGGTAAAGGAAGGCTGCATGGAATCAGGTTTAACAATCTGTCTAAATATCTCATCATTTTTCTTCTTAAGAGCAACCATTGGGTCATATTGACTACTAGTGTGCTGGAAAACAGTTAATACAAGTGTGCCTCTGTTTCTTGAGCATCTTGGATACCGTTTCCTTTGGTGAACATTCCATTCATAGCATTGTTAATATTCTTTGTTGTTCATTTTTAAATTATGATTCATTGTGTTGTTTAATGAAATACAACAATGGATGGGCATCAGTTTTAACACTCTAGACAGCAAAAGTCTCTACTACCTAATAAGCTACAAACTGAGTTTGTAATCAACTTGTACATAAGAGAGTACAAGAGCCACCCAGTCTTAAGAGCTAAAGAAACAGATATGGACCAACAAGAAAATCACCTAACTTGCTGTTTATTTATTTTGTGAAACTATTTTTGTTTTCCTCAACTACAGATGACTATGTGGCTGAAAGTTCAGAATTCTCTTTAAGGGGGAATATTTCTACTTAAACTGTAGCTATGACATGTAAACCAGCTCTCTGTTGAGCAGTTACCACTTGGTCATGCTAGGGTCCTCTTGATTCAGATGTTCCATGGCCTGTGTGCTCTGTAGTTTATGCATACTGTATAAGGTATATAGTTACCCGATTTTCATGTCTCTTTTATAGTGTTAAATAAATTTTGGCTGAGGAAGTCATTTCTATTCAGAATTACACTTGACTGGGAAAAGTTTAAATTCAAACTGAGGCTACTTTCTTCTTTGTGCATTAAAACTACCCATTTTCCTTCAAAAGAAGGGATTTGATTGACAAAACTAGATTCTGGGTAATATCAAAGGCATCACAGTGGCAGGTCTCAGTTTTCTGAAGTACTTCAGCTGTCTAAACTGTGACTGTATTCAGTAAGAGAAACCCAAAGTTTCAGCCATAATAGTCACATAGTGTTAAATGATATTTTATATTCAGCAACAGCTTGATGATAATTATTATTATGTAATAAAGCTTTAAGTCTGGAGGCCATCTAATGTACATAAGAGGGAGCTTGAAGTAAGGACAAGCTATTGGATCTAATCACTTCTGCAAAGTGGGCCTGCCTCTGAATATGCACCAGTTCATTTTAAGCCTTGTCTTCCCCAACAAACGACATCAAAATACCATTATGTTAACAGAAATTGAAATCCTCCATTTAAGTAAGTAAAATGCTATTTATTTTTTATGGAGAAAATCCATGAGTTCTAGGGTAGTAAGAACATGCCATAAACAATAGTAACTGTTTAAGTCATAGAGCAGTGAACTCTGTGCTTGTCCTTGATTGGTGAGAACAATGGAACTAAAAACCCAAAACAAGGCTATGCCCACTGTCATTGTTCTCAACAGTGAACACAACTGCATCCAAAGGAATATGTCAACACTAAATATTGATACTTTACTTATAGCTAAGTAGTATAGAAATGTTAAAATTGTAGTCTAAATTTGTAAATAGAGTATCTATAATTTTGAGTTAATTAAAATTTGGAGAATGAATCACAAAGTTAATTCTACTATGCTTTCATTTCTGATATGAAGGAGCAGAGATAGTATAGGGTGAAATGATGTATTAACACTAATATTTTGTATTGTTAGTCAAATTGGAAAAGAAGAAAATTAAAAATTGTTAGTGGAATGAAATACTAATGTAAGTCACCATATCTACTGTAGCTTTAACAAGACTCTATTACTATGCAACAATACACACAGTGATTACCAGAAACTAACTCTTCTTCAAAAACAAAGGAGAGGGGCAAAATGATTCAAAAGACAAAAACTGATCAGAGGGTCAAGGGATGCTTTATTTTATGTGAATTGAGAAATTGGAGAGTTCATGAAAAAATCCAAATTGCAAAGCTCTTTCTTTATATCCTCCATGTAAATAATATGTAAGCCCTCGTCATTCTAGTAATAGATTCACTAACAAGGTCAAAACTGCCAAATATCATAATAGTGGGAGGCATTAAAGATTTGGGGAGAGATCTGGCATGAGGGAGAATTCCAGAGATCTACAAGGATGACACCAATTGGCAATGTAAGTGATCCTGGAGAGGCTTCCTCAAACACCCTTCCCCAATAATGAGATTGATAACTACCTTATATGCCACCCTAGATCCTTCATCCATTAACTGATGGAAGCAGAGGCAGATACCCACAGCTAAATACTGAACTGAACTCCTGGAATCCAGTTGCAAAGAGGGAGGAGTGAAGAGCAAAGGGGTCAAGACCGAACTGGTGAAACCCACAGAAACAGCTGACCTGAACAAGCAGGACTCATGTACCCCAGACTAATGGCTGGGAGGCCAGCATGGGACTGATCCAGACCCCCTTGAATGTGGGTGTCAGTGAGGAGTCCTCAGCAATCTATGGGACCTCTGGTGGTAGACCAGTATTTATCCCTGACTTGTGAATGGACTTTGGGAGCCCATTCCATGTGGGGGGATGTTCTCTCAGCCTGGACACATGGAAGAGGGCCTAGGCCCTGCCCTGGACAATATGACAGAGTTTGGTATTCTCCCATGGAGGGCCTTACTTTCTGTGGGTAGAGGAGAGGGGATGGGTGGAGGTTGGTGGGGGGCAGGGGAGAAGGGGAGGGAGAGCTGGGATTGACATATGAAGCAGGCTTGTTTCTAATTTAAATAAAAATAAATTTTTAAAAATTGCCAAAAAATTTTGGAGAAATATATTTTTCAACTCATTATATGTATAGCATGTCTTCAAATATATCTTCTATGTTTTTTTCTGTTGATTTTACTCATATGTATGTGTGTTTTGATATAGACACAGGCACTAGACTTTTAATGTGTATTCCCAAGATTCATCCCTTATAATATCCAAGTCCCTGTGCTATTGAAGGTGAGGGCTTTGAGAGGAATTAAGATCAGATAAGGTCATGAGGGGAAACCAAGGGATAACATTAATGGCTTTGTAAAAAGGGGACATTTATAGTTGGAAAAATGCCTCTTGACTGCCAGGGGGGCCTCCTCTACACTGTACAGCCAGGAGGCCCTTGCTGGATGCTAGGCAGATGTAAGTGCCATGCTCCTAAGTGATACTATCAACATTAAAAGATTGGACTGATTTAAAGACCAAGTGTAAAGCTGTTTTTCCATCTTAAATAACTCTGCACAGTAATAAAAAGAATCTTGATCTGGAATTGTTTTATCAGTAATTAGTTGTATTTTAATACTTAAAAGTTATTACCAGTCTCTGAACAGTCCCATGAGAAAAAAAACAGAGAAGTAGATAAGGAAACACAAAAGTAGGTTACCTTCAAATGAAAGAAAGAGGTAAATTAAACAGAGGATCTCTTCATGAAGACTCCAAATTTTATATTTTGTGCTTTTTTCATGCTAAACATGTGTCTGAAAAATACTCAAACTCCAGATTTTTACAGCTCCAAGTTTTTCTTAATGAATTTGCAAACTGAAAATATAAAACTTCATGAGAGCTGCAGTGATCACTGTATTAATCAGTCATCTTCATAAAGAGAGAACCCATTGGAAACTATATATATATACATACACACACACACACATATATATATATATATATATATATATGAACATATGGGTGAATAGACAATAGAGATGATGGATGATAGATAATAGCAAGATAAATATACTATAGACAGGAATAGATGATAGATGTCAGACAAACATTAGTGAACAATGCCTTGTTTAGGGGACAGATAAATATACAAGCTCACACCCAAAAAACAAAATAAAATAGAAGAACTGAATTGGGCAATAATTGAAGGGGAAAATGTGTCATGTACAAGTGATTTTTTTTAAATCTGAGTATCAATATTTAAGTGAACCAATTAGCAGATTATTAATTAATTTGTCACATATTACCAGAATAAAGAGAAAAGTCATAGCCATGATGCTCCCACTTGCTTTCTGTCCCTATGGTAAAGACCATAATCAGAAGCAACCTGGGGAAGAATGGGTCTATTTATTTCATCTTACAGCTGATAGTTCATCTTAAAGGGGAGTCGTGGTGGGAAGCTGGAGCCTGGAACTAAAGCAGAAGCATGAAGACGTCTTCCCTATGGCTTGCTCAGCCTTTCTTTTTTTTTAATTTTTATACTTTTCAATTTTTATTTTCAAGGTTTTTAAAATTAACTTTTATTTAAATTAAAAACAACCTTATTTTACATTTCAATCCCAGTTCCCTCTCCCTCCCATTCACCCATACTCCCCACCTACACGCCTCCAGGAAAGTGAGGCCTTCCGTGGGGGACCGTCAAAGTCTGTCAGATCATTTCGGGCAGGGCCTAGCCTCACCACCATGTATCTAGGCTGGGAGAGTATCCCTCCATAGGGAATTGCTCCCAAAGTCCATCTGTGCACTAGGGATTTATACTGGTTCCACCGTCAGAGGCCCCGTAGACTACCCAGGGCTCCCACTGACAGCTGGAGAACCACCATAGGACCTAACCAGGTCCTCAGCCTGCTTTCTTATACATCCCAGAGTCACAGGTGTAAGTCTTCAGTTCTAAAAAACAACTTTTCTATTTTGTGTGTTCATTTTAAGATTCAATTTGTATACACACTTCCAATAAAACATCCATCTTTCTTTCCTCTATTCGACCTTCTGGGAAGTTTCTTTGTATCTTAAATCATTCTTTGCATTTTATAGCTTGGGAAAATGAGGTGCAGAGGGCATGAGGAGCTTAGCAGGCTTAGGAGGCTAATCTGAATTTAACAGCTTTCTGTGAACAGCAGTCTAATGCCACATCCCAGGCTCTCAGTCACTTCAGGAGACTGTTTCCAATAGAGAGTCTATTTTTCCCATTTTAAATGATAAATTAGTTTATTTTATTTTAACTGTTTGCTGTATTAACTTTTTTTCACTTATTTTGCACAGTGATCACAGTTTCCCTTCCCTCCCTCCTTTCCTCTCATTCCTTCCCGTGGTTCCCGTCTACCCCCTTCCCCATCCACCCCTCCATTCTGGTCCTCCATGGGCTTGAACAAAGCATGGCACATCAACTTGAGGTAGGACCAAGCTCCTTCCCACTGCATCAAGGCTGGACAAGGTAATCCAGCACAAAAAAACGAGTTCCTAAAGCCAGCTAAGTACCAGGGATGGGTCCTGATCTCGCTAGGTGCCTTACAAGCAGAGTAAGCTACACAACCGTCTCACACAGGCAGATGGCCTAGGTAGGTCCCATGCAGGCTCCCTAACTGTTGGTTCAGTGGCCATGTGGTCCCACCAGCTCAGGTCAACTGTCTCTGTGAGTTCCTCTCTCATGACCTTGACCATCCCCTTATAAAATCCCTCCTCCCTTTCTTCAGGAGAACTCCTGGAGCTTGGCCCAGTGCTTGGCTGTGGATCTCTGCATCTGCTTCCATCAGTTACTGGGTAAATGCTCTCTGGTGACAATTAGGGTAGTCATCAATCTGATTACAGGAGAAGACCAGTTCAGGAAACCCTCTCCTCTATTGCTAGGAGTCTTATCCTGGGTCATCCTTGTGGATTCTTGGGGGGGTTCCCTGACATTGGGTTTCTCCGTAACCCCCAGAGCCCCCATCAATGAATGTCTTGTTCATTTACTCTTTCCCACCCCAAACCAGCCTCCCCCACCCAGCCTACCCAATCCACTCTCTCAAGTTCCCACCCCCATCCCCCACACCCACACACACATTACCCCGGAGATCTCTGTCCTGTATTTTACTCCTAATATCCACTTATGAGTGAGTGCATACCACGTTTGGTTTTCTGGGTATGGGCTACTTCACTCAGAATTTTTCTAGTTCCATCTATTTGCCTGCAAATTTCATGAGGTCATTGTATTTTTTACAGCTGAGTAATACTCCATTTTGTAAATATACCACATTTTTCTTATCCATTCTTCAGTTGAGAGGTATCTAGGTTGTTTCCAGGTTCTGACTATTATGAATAATATTGCAAAGTTTTTATATAACAAATAAATTGATGTTTAATATTCCTTGAAAAAAAGAGAAAATGCAAAACAGTGGCCATGGCTTTGTGATATTATAAACAAATAAAGGCCAAGTTTTATGGAAATTATACTATCAAAGGTTCCAACTGGTTTGGGCATCAAAACCAGATAAATATCAGTATCAAATTGGTTTTCTAATTGAAAATTTAAAAGAAAATTGAATGTGATTTTATTTTCTTGTTCTAAATTGCAAGATCCTAAGGGCTGAGAGGCTTTTATATTTAATTTTAAATTTCAGAGTAAACAAATTATAATAGTGCCTTGTGGAGTGTTCAGATCTTGGAAGTCATGACAGCTGCCTGGACAATCAAAGAGGGTAACACAGTGTGCTAGACATTATACTTCTGAACAGACTGACAGATTCACCCTTTCATGTGACACAGAAAAGTGTGGGTAAATCAATCATATGATCTAAATTTGGTTTTGTAAGTACCAAAAAGAATTGTTATTAGTGTTGTATAAGCTCATACATTTATCTCAATACACTGCCCCTTCTTTTTTAATCTGCTAAAAGATGTTTGAGAAAAGATCCAAAGGTCTAATGAGAATTCTTGCACAGATTCCCACTTAAGTCATTATTACACTTTTTTTCATCTTTCTGGAGGAAAGATGTAACATAATAATTTTGTTTTTATTTTTCCAGTAAACTAGCCTCTCTATCAAGGCAAATGCAATCTGCACATTCATACATAAAATCCAGTGGTCCTCCAGCACACAAATGAAAATCCCTTAAGTTAATTGTTTCACATTTATTTAAATTAGCTTTAATAATTCTGAGTTGCTGGTTGTTCTTTTCAGTTATATGTTTTCCTCTACATGTTAGGAGCTACAGCAAACACTAGTTTGATATAGAAAAAATATGATAGACAAATCATGGATGGAACCTTGTCTCTGAAAGAAAGCAGAGACCTGCCTCAGCGATTCCAGGCAAATTCACATGGTACACTTCGTGTACCACTTAGTGATTGTCTCCTTAATTGATTATAATCATTGCTAGTTTTATTAGAAAACAATGCTTACAGAGTTACAAAAATTTAATTGTATGGTTTGGGAGCAGAATGTAAGAAGAGCTGGGGACCTTCAGCCTTGCATAGGTGGGTAGCTGGCTTCCAGTTGGACCTGCCAAAAGGAAGACCTGGACTGAAAAGAGCAAACCAGGTCATTCCCACTCCCTGCCATCAGGGATAGCAGCAGAGGTAGCTATTTCTCCAAGGTGATTTGTGGTTTCTACCTCTACCGGAGGCTTCAGAAATCCCTTTCTTCCCCTCTCCAATCATTAGTAGTGATGGACCACTCTCTGTTGGTTCTCAGAAACTTGCTCTCCTCTGTCAACGGTTTCCCTTATACAATTTTGTGTGTGTGTGTGTGTGTGTGTGTGTGTGTGTGTGTGTGTGTGTGTAAGTGTATATGAACAACACTTGACTTTTTGTTGTTGCTGCTTGGGATTTTGTTTTTGCTGTTTACTAACATTCTGAGAGACCCGGTTAAATAAGTGATGAAATGTGTTCTAAACAGTTCAGACAGTATATTTGCAGGTCTGTGTAGGCAGGCATATAGATCATGGAGTTGTATCTTTGTGGATTCTAGAAAATCAATGGAAAATCCTGAAAAAATGTTTCTTTGAAAAGGTGAAGGTGTATTCATAAAGAGGCAAAGATTCATTGTTAATGTTGCTAGTTGTTCTTGGATTCTCAGCCTGCTTTCTAGAGACTTCAACATCTTGATATTTTGACTAATGAATTAAGTTATATGATGCTGTGGTGGCTGCTTTGTAACTCTGTGCCTCATTTTAATCACCTGTAAAATGGTAACAACAGTAATTATCTCATCTTATAAAATGTCTAAAATAGTACCTGGGAGACAAGTCCTACAAAATTGTTGGTTATTATTTCAGTAAGGGGGGAGAGATGTTAACTCTGGGAAGTAAAGAAAGCAATGAATGTGTTTTGCCTAACCAGAGGTATGAATGAAACTCAGCAGTGCAGGTAAGGTTGAGACCTTCAGGTTTCAAAGGTCTATACCTGGGGGGGGGGGCGTGTAATTAAACCTAGACTGCAGGGAACTGTTGAAACCACTAAACAATGATGCATCTTTGCCTACACTAAGGAAAAAATTCTAAGACATCATTCAAGATGCAGTCAGAAAGTGGGGATTAGTAAGAAATTTAGAAGCCTGGTGCCATCCAGAACAAGGCAACAAAACCTGTACACTATATTGTACTAACACAAACAAACAAACGACAACAAAGCAAGACCACCACCAACAAAAAAAACCCTCCCATCCCCCTCCCCAGGTAAACCTCTAAACAATGTTCCCTCATGCAGTTGCAAACTGCATCTAGCCTATATTGCAAGCAATATAGATATTGCCAGGGACTTGCAAGGCTAGTATGGGGAGCTTACCATAAAGGATGGGGTTGAAAAGTACTCCTTCAAAATGATACCAGGCTTTAATTACAACTGCATGAGCTTCAAGTTCCCAGGTGGGGATTTCACAGAGTGGAAAGTTTCATGAATGATGACAGGCAAGTAGAAATAAAAGATTGAAAGATGCAGAGAGACTCCATCAGTGTAAAGTAAATATTCAAAATGAGTATTAACATACTACTTCCCTGCTCTCTGTCAAGGAAAGACATACTATTACTTCCTTATTTATTTTCTTATTCAAGAAAAATTCATTTTCATGTACCTTGCTATTAATCTCATTTATGCCTCATGAATAGAGAGTGGATTTACTTTTAAAGACTTTTGAGTATTCTTAAAAAAGCTTCTTCATACACAAAAAGATAAAACATCTCTTATTTGTTATAAAGGAACACATTTTATATAGGTATGGAATATTCATCAGATATACATGGTGAAGGGCTAGAGCAATGGCTTGGTGGTTAAGAACACGCCTACTCTTCCAGAGGACCAAGGTTTAGTTTCCAGTACCCACATAGACCCTCACAACCATCTGAAACTCCAGTGTCAGGGGATCCAATGCCCTCTTCTGGCCTCTCTAAATGCCAGGCACATGCAAAGTACATGCAGACAAAATAGTCATACACTTTATAAATAAAATAAATAATTCTTTTTGAAAACAGAATACAAAGTGGGCTGTCTAAAAGCTAAACTGTGTTTGACGTCTGTGCCTTTAAGCTTTGTATTCAATTACTGCCCTTAACTGTGTCTATTTAATAGTATATTGTACAATTTCTTACAGTAAGAAGATTTTAATTCTTCCTTTTGAGATGCACTCTGAATGTTCTGTGGTTATAGATATTCCAGCAGAGTTGAGGAACATGTCACATGCATCATTATTCTGAATATTGCTAGCTTACCTAATTTAACGGATATATCTTCCTGCATTTTTCACCCCATTATAGCTGCCACTAGAAACAACGCTATCCTCATGTAAAAGTTACAACAGTGCTGACAGCTGCAATGCTCTACTCTGAGTTATGGACTGAGACCTCCGGCTAAATCACCACCACCAACACCCAGACAACCTGGTATGTCTGGATTTATGAAAATAAGTAGTGAATACCAATTCCTACTAAACAGTTGACAACAAGATCAGCTACCAGATCTTGGTATGAACTAAAAGCATAAATAATAGTAACTTCTTAGTGTTTTCCTCATAATTTTCATTTATCAGTTCAAATGTTCTATTTATCTAAAGAAATATAGGATATCTAACAAAATTGAGGAGGAAATTTAATTTAGAACTCCACTTTTGACAATTTTCTAGGGGGAAGCATATTGTATGTGAAAGGAAAGCAATCAACTTTTTAAAGTTGAGATTAAAATGAGGCATTCACTTTGGACATAATGGATCTTTGAAAATCCAACTTCACCAGTCAACTCAAAGATACTTTAAATTTTGCCTTCTCTACCAGCCAAAGTTATTTTAGAAAACATTAGCAAATAGAGTTAACTGAAAAAAGTCAAAGCATCGTGGAAAGGTAGACATCCGAAAGATGGCTGAATCCAAAGCCCCAATCCTTTCTCACCACTGAAACAATAATTTAGCAATAATATATGGAAAGAATCATCTCTATGAGATTTTTAAAATTCAATTAAAAGGTGGCAGCATCCCAAGCAAGCACATGGATGAGAATGCTGAGTGGAAGAGAAGAACAATGTCATTTTCCTTTATTCAGCAAGGGTCAGACCCCGTGAGAATGCCTAGCTCACTAATCAAGCCTCTCTCACAGAGAATGAAAGAGTGAAATGTACCCTTAAAGTCCCTCTCTTTGGAGTGCTGCCCCGGATTGGTTTCTGTCTTGTCTCATTGAGATTACTGACATCCTCAACACAGTGCAGTTGCTAAGATTTGGAAACTAAGGGGAGGAAGCTGCAGCCTGATGCAATGGGTGTCTTGGCATGAGCATATGTAGGAAACCAATTTGAGGATTCTCCCTCAAAAGTGTGTGAAGAATGAGGAATGTGCACCATGGTTAGGCATTTGTTCCCAACTAAAAACACTGACTGGGAGCCCAACAATGTTTAAATGTAACAGAGGCTCAGAATAAGGAAAGTGTGATAGTCCACCATTGAAGAACAAAGGAATTTGCTACTAGCAAAACAAAGTAAACAGGAAAAGAAGGGATTCAAGATCCAAAATTGCCAATCTGAACACAGAGAGATGTCTTTCAATTAAGAACCTCTCTTCTGCTATGTTGACTTCTTTGTTGTGCCATCAGTTGATTCTCACCACAATGAGTGCTTCTGTTAGGTGATTAGTGGTATCAGCATTGTCCTTCTGAAAACAAGTGGAAGGAAAGTTGAGACCATAGTAGAACCGTGGCCACTTGCCATTCATTTATTTGTCACTTGTAAATGATAAGTTGTTTTAATGACAAATTGGTTCCATTTCTCAGAAATAAAAATAATTTTAGCAAATGCATCCGATGATGAACTATCAAGATGATCCAGACCAGTAAAACTTGCCAGTATTTTAAGAGATTGGCTTCAACTCAGGAACCACACACTCTAACTCAAGTTTTCTCTCACAAAGGCTCGATATTCTCTCTCACAGCTAATTGGGCTCCTCTCACTAACAGACAAATTAATCCCTGCAGCATGTTAGGCATCTCAAGAAAGCTATGAATTTGCTCTGATTTCTGTGATAAATTGCTACTTTATAAATATTTAATGGAGTTAAATAAAGGAGTTCACAGACATGCTTGAATACTCTTACAATCAAGATATTTGCTTAAGTTGTGGATTATATCAAGTGTGGGGAATATAAATCACCCCAAACTGCCTCAAACCATCAAGCACTCGTTTCTCTACATGTACCTCTACCATGGCCATTGTGGCCCCATTACAGGCAGAAAAAAAGTCAAAAGGGTGAAGAGAGCAACCGAGCCTTTTCAAGACCTCTCTAGAGTCCCCTAGTGTCTTTTGATGTATGGATGAACTGGATAGTGTTGCTACTTCAGGATCCTCGGGAGATGCGGAGGCAGATTTTTAGGCTTTAGGTGCATTCTCCAGAAAAAGAAATGAAACTTACATAAAATGAAAAAATTTTATGTAAGGCAGCAAGCAACATTTTCAAATTATACAAAGATTGACAAAAAATATTCAGACATTTTCTTGTCATTAGCTGATAAATGAGGGATATTTCATATTTCATTTACAAACTAAAATCTGGAAATGATTTAAAGCGTACTTTGCATGGAATGTGGCTGTTTCCTGTGAGTGAAGCCGCAATACCTTCAGCTTGGAACAAGGATCATAAACAAAATCACATGACCCAGCATGTGGATGTGTCAGATCCCACGTTCCCAACTAGACTAGAGTAGATCCAGAGATTGGCACTTCCTGCTTGCATGTTGGTTATATAAGAAGTCCTCATTACAGCGCAGGTACCTTGTATGTAGGCAGACATACTTATAAAAGAAGTAATAACTGACTATTGAATTTATATTAAATATGCATAGAAGAGTTGTGCACATGGACTAGTTGATGTATTCTTTATTCTAGAAAAGAAAACAGTGATCAAAGCTTTGAGATATACAAAGTACTCCAATAAAGTAGCAACTTCCCTTTTGTATTAAATATGCACAAACTTAGCTCTGAGGTTAACTGATACTTTAAAATTCAAAAATATGCATGTTAGTGGAGAAATGTGTGTTATTTCAACACACACATATATTATGTTTGCCTGCATGTGTGTGGGGGGGGGTGTAAAAGTTTGTAATTTATTTAAGGTGAGCATTCAAACTCCTTTCTCCAGACTTTTAAATTGTTAATTTTCTCACTGTTATCAACACTAATCTTGTGTGAAGGAGCATGCTAAAACCTCATGCTCTCACCATATCCCAGTGTCCATTGATCAATCTGTACTCTTCTTTTCCTGCCTTCACTATCACCAGCCTTTGCTAACAGCCATAAACTTTCAACTTCTATGAAATTGGCTTTTTAAAGGATCCCATTATGTATAACATCATGTGCTGTCTCCCACTGTCTCCCTCATTCCATGTAATATGATTGTCTTAAGTTCCATTAACACTGTTGTGAAAGAGCAGACATCATTCCTTTCTACTTGTGAATAATATTCCGTTGTGTGCATGCCATATGCTCTTTAACCACTGAGCAGACCAGGGGTACCTACTTTTTGTCATTTTGTGATGATTGGCCATTGTCACATTGCATTCTGAGTGAGAAGAGTACAGATCTTTCTTCAAAGTCCTGACTTCATCTCTTGTGGGTTTGTGTCTTTGGGTTAACAGCTATATAAAAAACAATTTAGAGAACATCTCCATACTGTTTCCACAATGGTTCTACTGATGTAGATCCATAACATTAGTGAGTGTTCCATTTTCTTTTGTTTTTTAACTTTTTATTATAGTAATATATGTAATTGGTGGAGGACACACCACAGCACACCTGTGGAGATCAGATTTCCTTCTGCCACATGGTTCTTGGGATGAAACTCAGGCTATCTCAGGCTTGGCAGCCTACAATTCACTCACTGATTCATCTTGCCAGACAGAGGACTCTCTCCACACCCTCCACTGTTTGCTATCTTTACCCTTTTTATTTAGTAGATAATATTTTTAGTTAGGAAAAAATACCAAGGGTTAGTGGTAAAAATGTAATATTTGGGGAAATAGGGTTAAATACAAGGACATACTAGAAGGGGAGGAATCAAAGATTGGTGTGAGCTGTTATAGCCTTTGAGGACTAGAAAATTTCTCATTTGCAACCACAGGATGAATATCTCAAATAGTCATTTTGGATGTAGTCGCTCTTACAGAGGGAGGTGATATCTCATCATGGTTGTATTCTAATTTATCTGCTGGATAGCAATGTTGAGGAATTTTCCCATTACCTCCTTGGACATCTGTGTGCTTTCTTTTGAAGAATGTCTGTTTAGGTCTGTTGCCCATTTTCAATCAAATTTTCAATTTATCTGAGCCACTTTGATTGGCATTGAGGGTACAATAGTAGATATGTTTCCATTTAATGGTCTTGAGGAGCTGAGAATCTGATCCAGTGTAGATAGTGGTCCATGTGAGCCAGGATCACAATACCATAGGCAATTATTCATACAACATACTAGATTAAGGATATCACCCTCACCAGGTTTACTAAAGTAGTTTTGTTCTTCATACATATCTGGAAAGATGATATTTTTCTCAAGGTGGCATGGAATCTTATTAGCTAACATTGCTTTTGAGGATTAAGTAACATGATATACATGCATTTTATGAGGACAGTAAAGTTTAGCTTTGGGGAAATATATTGCAGTTCCAGCAGTGTACATGCTGGAACAAGATGGTCTGAATTCTAATTCTGAATTTATCATTCTCTAGCTATGACAGAAGGAGTTTTCTCCTTTGTGAAATGCTAACCATAATTTACAAAAGACCCTCACAGGGGAACAGAAATGTTAATGAGATGTTTAATTCATAAAATCAGGCATTTTGAATAATTTTGATTAATAGCTTATTAATGGAAATGAATATTAAGCCTTGGAGTCCATTGTATTGGATAGTACTTGATGGATATTTTCCTAAGTAAGCTATATTATTTGATTTGTCTTTGCTAATAAAATATGGTAGTTATAATTTAAGCTTTTCTTCATTTTAAAAGTCATTATGAATCTGGAGACTAATAGAATGAATTAACTCAGGCTTCGTGAGTACTTTCTGAGCCCTAACTGAATTTGTACTTTATAGGCAGGTGTTCATGAGAGTTTCATAACAAAATTTATTGTTAAGGGGCTTAGGGGGCTGTTTCTTATTTGTTCTTGGCTTCTTTGCTTAGACTGTTAATTCAGATAGTTCAGGCTTCTTAATAAATGAATACAGGACAAGTAGCATGAATTTAAAAAAAAAAGACCTGCATTGGACACTGTAGTATCAATATTTCACATTTTTCTCCAGAATAAATGTGGTGATTTGAATAAAAATGACCCCCATCGGTTCATAATGAATGCATGATCACCAGGGAGTGGCACTATTAGGCTGTGACATTGTTGGAGGAAATGTGGCCTTGTTAGAGGAAATATGTCATTGGGGTGAGCTTTGAGGTTCCAAAAGCCCAAGCCCTGTCCAGCGGCTTTCTCTCTTCCTGTTACCTGTGGATCCAGATATAGAACTCTTTTTTACATAGAAACAATCTTATTTTACATATCAGTCCCAGTTCCTTCTCCCTCTCATCCTCCCATGTTCCCCTCACCCCACACCATCCACTCGATAGGGAGGAGGAGGCCTTCCATGGGGGAATTAGCTCCTCTCCAGCACCATGTCTGCCTCTGTGAGGCATGCTTCCCACCATGTTGATAATGGACTAAACTTCTGAAGCCATAAGCAAGTCCCAATTAAATGCTTTCCTTTATAAGAGTTGTCAGGGTCGTGGTGTCTCTTCACAGCAATAGAATACTGACTAAGACAATAAGGAATTTCCAGTTGAAAGGGAAGTTGAGTTTCTGACCTTTCTAGATTGACTTGCAGCCCATCCCAATGAGGTATTTTATTTACCCCCTTTGATGATTACTGCTCTTGATACTTAGAGAAAGTGTCAGCCAGTGCAATGCCTAAAGCAAACCTCCATTCACAGCAGGTGATTAAAGATCAATCTAAAATTCAAAAACTATATAAAAGGTTAAGGGTTAAACAGAATCCTTATTTTCTAAAAATCTTGGCATATATCCATCTGTCAAGAGTTGCATCATTACTCTGTCTCCTGTTCAGTCCTAAGTGACAGAGGTAAGCTCAGAAAATGGCTCCTCCTTTTGCCTATAGACCATAGAATTTCAGCAAACAGAATATTTCACCTTTAGCACAAAATAAGATGAAAACCATAGCACACAATTTTACTGTACTTTGCTGGAACTGTTATAACAGTGTCATGTACATTTCAACATTTTTTTTTCTACTCTGAAGGCTGGAAATCCAAGCCTATAGCCAATGGGTGTGGTTTCTTCTGAGATCTCTCCTTGGCTTATGGGTGCCTCCTTCTCCCTGTGGCCTCACACAGTCCCTTTTTGTAAACATGGCCTAGGTAATTACTTTATGTGAAAATCTTCTCTACTCATAAATATACCCATCAATTACATTAGGAATTACCCAATCAGCTTGGTTTTAATCACTTTATTAAAAATCCTACCTCCCAAAGCAATTACATTCTGCAGCATCCCACACGTGAGCTTTGACAGGACACAGTGCATTTCAGAACAGTATGTTTACAGGTCCATTTATGTATTTCTGGAGTTGGACATCAACTAGAATGCACAATCCAGTAGTAACATGAGATGCTATGTCTTTTCATGCTTTATCAATAGGTAATAATTTTTATGATCAAGAACTTGCTTATTATCTTAACAAATTCAGACAGAAAATTAAGTAAAAGTTCTTATAAAGTCTTCATCTTGGTGATGTGAAATATCCCAAATCAGATACGTGTCTTTCACTGGGTATAGGATATATTATAAGTGCATCTGTTTGCCTAACTCTATAATTTTCTAAAGTCTATATGCATAATGAAGGCAGAGTAGAAGAAAACACCACTTTAGGATTAAAGTCTAGGAAAGAGGCCATTCCCATCCTCTCCAGACAGCTGACTGAGGACTTTCAAAGGCTTCCTAGTGGAATACTACTGCTGAAAGGATGAACAGATAGAATTATCTTTAAAGCAAAGCACACTCCACTCCAAAAACTAGAAGTGTGTTATTTCTCAGTTTTTATTGTCTGGAATTTCCACTGGAATCCAGCTGAAATTTGTCAAGGGAATTTGCTTCTTCCCCATGTTTTCAGGTGAATTTTGGCTAATAGTGTTCATGGTTCCTGTCAGTTAGTAGTATTTGCTTGGTCACTAGCGTTCCATGATATAAATTACAGATATCATTTTGGTGCTTCTAGATAGATTTCTCTCCAATCCTATTCATTGTGCAGATTGTCTGACAACTATTATGTGTTTGGACACACCCAAGTCCATTTATAGCTGAGTGTTTTACTTATTGAGTGTTAACTCAGCCTCTGCCCTCAGAAAGCCTGTTATATACTAGTATGCTTTGGGGACACATAAGCTCCCCTTAAGTATTTGTCTATTCTCTTCCTTATTGTGGTCAGAATACCAGTTTTTACCAGTAGTTTCTCCCCAAATTATACAAGTTATCATTCCCTAGATTCCTAGGTTTGGATGGACACTGCTTTAAAGCCTATGGCAGGGAAGATTTGGGAGGAGTTGCTTACCTTGTCACAGCCTGGAAAGGGTGTACAAGATACAGTATGGTTTGAGGGGAGAAGAGTACAGTGCCAGGCATGCCATACTTGGATGAGCTGTCTGTCCCTCAGTGGATGAAGCTGTGGGTGAGGTCCTCATGAACCAATGACCTCTTTCCACAGGCCCCACTTTTAAGTTCTACAGCAATGGGAACCAAGTTTTCAACCTGTAAGTTCTTGGGCCCTGTTTCAGATTCAGCCTTAAAACCATCATGTTATGAGAAAGGACATGTTAATTCCATAAAAATGCATAAATTAAAGCTTCAAGAATTGCTATTTTTTCTCATTTCTTAAGTGGAAACACACAGTTCAAAATTTATGCCAGTGACCTAGAAAGAGAAGCAGTTAATGCCTAGAATGCTAGATGCGGACCCTTTCATAGGCTAATGTGTCCCTCCTCACCATGGTAATGATTTGGTAACAGCCAAAAGAATCATTGCAGACAATATTAAAAAGAGTGAAATTTGGATGATTTAATAGGCAGCAATACATAAATGGAAGATAGTATTTTCTAAATGTTTTTCTGAAGTCAGTCATTTGTTGTTTAGGTTTCCTAGCAACAGCCCTGCCCAGTTTATCTAACAAAATCTGTAGTTCAAACATTCTTCTAAATGTAAAATAGACTTTCTTCAAGCTTTTCTATTGTACAATAACCCTTTCCATCCCAGATGCTGACTAAATGTTGATAAATGCACGTGGTTTTCACAATGCCCTAGATAAGTAACAGCAGTGCCAGAGCAAAGAAAAACATAAAACAGATGTCGTTGTCTCATTGCAGTAAGTCATAGCAACACATGAGAAGAAAGAAGAGGAATAGACAAAGGGGGGAAAGAAAGAATAGAAATAAGTGTCCAGTGACAAAACCATGAAGCTTCATAAGTAAAAGACCCATGGTTAATTATAAGCCTCAGATTGAGTCATTGCAGTGTGTGTGTGTGTGTGTGTGTGTGTGTGTGTGTGTGTGTGTGCGTGCGTGCGTGCGTGTGTGCGTGTGTGTGTGTGTGTGTGTGTGTGTGTGTGTGTACTTTTGCACTCCCATGTGTGTGCACACTCATATTTGCATGATACTAATACTGACCTCAATTCACACTAACCAAATTTCTCACTAGCACTTTTGTGTTACTTATAGTGAAGAATATTCCAGAATTTACTCAAGGATTAATCTGGAAGACTAAAGGCCTGATCATTTTAAAGCAAATGACAAACCCATAAATTCCAATTCTTTAAGACAGTTCATTGGTCAGGCCAAAGCACCATTTATAAAGAAATAATAATTTTCACAGAACTACTAGTGCTTCAATTTTTTCTGTATGTATATTTACTTCAGAATAAGCTACACATATGTGGAAGACTAGAAGGTAGCTTATATTGTCTAGTTATAAAAAAAACCCTCACTGGAGTGTTGTATACATAAATCATCCAAGGATATAAATGCAATTTCCTGAGGTATATTCTATATATAAAATATTACAAAATATAATATTGAATGTGTTAGCAACATGATGTTATTGACATGCCAAGGACCACAGAGAATGTTATCAAGAGAAAGTATAACAAATAAAGAAAATTAACAGAAAGAGACTGAGGGAGCACTCAGATTTTCTTCTATTTAAAATTTTGGCTGAAATAGTTCTGCAGAACAAACCAGGTTTTTTCATGCCATCCTTCAGGCCTATTAGAAAGTAGAGCCTTCATCCAGTGGCTGATGGAAGCAGAAGCAGAAACCCACAGCTAAACACTGAGCTGAACTCTGCAATCCACTTTCAGAGAGGGAGGAGTGATGAGCAAAGGGGTCAGAACCAGACTAGAGAAACCCACAGAAACAGAAACCCATAGATGACAGTGGAACCAGTATTTATCCCTAGTGCATGAACTGGTATTTTGGAGCCCATTTCCTATGGAGGGATACCTTGCTCAGCCTAGATACTCGGGGCAGGGCCTTGGTCCTGCCCCAAATGATGTGACAGATTTTGATGATTCCCTATGGGAGGCCTCACTCTCTCTGAGGAGTGGATGGGGGGTGGAATGGACAGAAGGTCAGGGGGTAGGGTAGGAGGACTACAGGAAGAGGGAACTGGAATTGGTATCTAAAATTAAATTGTTTTTAATTTAAATTTAAAAATGTCAAAAAATGTCATTTTCATTGCTATCAGCATGAACCTCGGCAAGTACCTTTCCATGGAAACTGACACAGAATCATTTGATATAATTTAAATACTTTCAAATGAGATACTACAATAACTATAAAACCAAGAAGTATCCAAGGGTCACAAGAAAGAGAAATCCCTAACAGAACATGAATAACCCATATAGATGAGTGTCTAAGAAACAAGTGAGCTTATTAAATAAAATCCCCAAATACACTGAGAAACCAGCAACCACAAGTCTCACCATGAGCCAGAAAGAGGCTCAAGAAGAGTCATAGTATGGAGGGACTGGATACCTGAATTTTCTAAAGGGAGCGACTCAAGGAACATGGATGGAAATAACCAGATGAGCTTGTAAGAACAGGAGAATTCAGGTTGATGCATCCATGAGGTTTCCAAGAGCAGAAAGCTACTTCCTCTATCTGTAAGGGAGGAGAGCAGAAGTCAGAGCAGACAGAAGCAACTGTCACTGAAGCTGTAACCAGGGAGACATAATGCCAGAAACAGCACATTCAATGGACTGTTGGGTGCAACTGTCCATCATTAATTCTTCATCTCACCAAAGTATTTTAAGAGGTATAAAAATCTAGACATTTTCAGATCAGCAACAACTGTGCTCATTTAAAAAAAATTCCCTGACTCACTTAAAAGAAACTACTCAAAAAAGATCTTCAAAACTAAGAAAAGTGGTTTTAAAAATAGATAATTCTGTGACAAATATTCAGCACATATTAAACACATAAGTTTATCGAGACATGGAAAGAATGTCCAAGATCAAAGAAATACAGTGGAAAAGAAAAACTTAGCTCAGAAAATGGAAGAAAAGCAAAACGGAAAGCAAACCAATCCAGGAAATAGGAATCAAAATTATTGTCAATGAATCACAATTATAAATATATTCTGATTAAAATTGATTTTTAAACATATATTTAAAATAGAAAAATCAGGTAAATGGTAGGATGTCTCAGTAGTCAAAAGTGCTTGCTGCTCTTATGGAAGACCTGGATTCAGCTTGCAGCCATCACACAGCAGTTCACAACCACATATCACTCCAGTTCCGGAGGATCTGATAACCTCTTCTGCCCTCCTCAGCACTGCATGCATATGGAGCACAGAAATGCATGCAGGCAAATATGCATACAGATAAAATAAAAATAATCCCTTAAAATACAAAACGATAATTTCTTTCCAAGAGACATTTCTCACTTAAGACCAGTGTGTGGGGAACAGTGTTCTTTGAGACATTACTGTTGGATACATAGTGTCCTGTGTTACTACTTAAACTGGCTAAAAGTCAAACAGCACCATTGGGTGCCCAATTGTTTCACAATTAGAGTTGACTCACTAGGATGTAGTAACCTCACATATTCAAAAGTATAGATAGCCTCGCATAGATAAGCAAAACATAACAAAGCAATAGAAAAAGCAAAAAAAAATTCACCATCATCTTTCAACAGTATAGATAGAGATAGCCTCACATAGATAAGCAAAAGCAATAGGAAAAAGAAACAAATTCACCATCATCATTGGAAAATGTTCACATTTTCTTACTATATAATGGAAACCATTCATTTTGAAGCACATTTGGATGCTTACAACTTGACAAATTCCGAATTGAAAGAGGAATGAAAATAATGCTAGAAATTGATGGACACTTCAATCAAAGTGAAAATAAGAGCCTGGTGAGGAAGAACAAGAAGTTGGTGCATCTATGGGCATTAGAGAAGTTTCAAGGAGTGAAGAACGGAGTGTAGCTACTGGGGGAAATACCATGCTGAAAGAAAAACATCTAAACCAAAATGAACAGTGAAAGGGATCCAGAGACAGGATAGTGCCGAGGTAGAAGGATGAGAAAAGAGTCTGTCAGTCATGTGAGCATATATAACATGGGATCAAATATGACAGAGGGAAAACAGAGATGTGGAGAAGTTACATAGGACCTCGTGTGAGTGACACAGAATTTCTCAGTCACAGAGAAGTCTGACTCTTGACTTGAAAGACCTTAACAGAGCCAGGATCAACAGAGAAGTTTGACAGTGTGTTCACATTCCCCCAGAAAGTGAACAGCCAGTGGAAAGAGGAACAAGTTCTTCCTGAAGGAACTAAGCAGGAAATGACAGGCACAGACTCTGCAGGTGAAATGGCTACGTGCCTGGTATTTCCTAGTGGCCCCTCAACGAAAAAAGATAAACACAAAAGGTTTTGCGGTCATTGGGGTTTTGCTTTTGTATTTGTTATTGTTGTTCTTGAAACTACCACAGAATTATGCAAAGTCCATTATAGTTGTCTGGAGTGCCACAATGTCTACCCAATCTTAAATGAGGGCTTAATTCAGATTTCCCGGGAAATAAATCTTTTAAATAAATGAGTCAGTGTCATTATTCGTTCTCCAGTAAAGGAAACCATGTGTTCTATTTCCTTATATTAGTACAAAATACTAAGATTAAATTATTTTATAGTCTGAAAAGACCTAAAAATTATCAGTGTAATTGGGGCCTTTTGCTCATGTCTATAAGAGTGTTCATAGGGTTAAACTTGTTGATTCGTCTACCTGAAGAGAACATGCAGTACCTTTGTTGTGAGTGGTCACTGCCACATGTAAAATTCTAGAGAAAACTCCAGAATGATATTCCAGCAGTTCTCAGTCTAAAAACTGACCACTGGCCTGTGTGCCCAGAACTTCTTCACAGGAGGAGAGCAGGTTGAAAGCATAATTTAATCTTCTCCATATATGTAACTATAAAGACTGATGTCATTTGTAGTCTAACTTATGGTGTGTCATTTATATGGTTTTTGTATATTTCCAAAAGAATGTAGAATGACATCTATTCTTTGATGGCAACCACCTCCATTTTCCTTCAAGAAATGGATACTTTATAGTCCCTTGGCATGCATTTCTTCATGTGGTTACTACATGTGGTAGTACTTCCTTCTCTGAGACAGAAGGCTCCATGGGAAGGCTAAGTAACGTGAATAAAAGAAAAGAACTTTTTCTGCCAGCTCTGCTCAAGTGGAGGGATCCACAAGAAACAGGAAGTCTAGGCATGAGCCTTGATCTTGCTTTAAATTCCTGACCTCAGAGAGTCAGGATCTTATGAGAACAAATAGAGATATAACCATAGACACATTAGCCCTGTACTAGAGCAAACATTTGTATCAAATGCGATTCATTTAATTCACTAAGTCTTTTGAAATAGATACACCATTGCAACAGGCTTGTTCAGGCCCATAAGAAATGACTCCTTCCCAATTCCAGGGTATAGGATAATGTGTGGGATCCTGAGATGGGAGGTCCAGAAGACACCTGTGGATGGGAGTAAGATTACAGCAGCTTTTCTGAAGGGAGTGGGGTCTGTGCCCTAATGACTTTAGGGTTCCTGCTCATAAATACTAACCATTAAAACACATGAAGTCTAAATAGCACAAATAGCTCTTCTTTCATGATTTAGTTGATGACCATATTTCTATATCTCTCAGGTTAAAAAGTAATTTTGTAAGGACTTCACTAAGGGGAGCTTGCTGTCCCTGATACTACCCGATATGTTTACAAGACACCTGCATAAAGATAGCAGCCTTCCATTAAGCACTGCTACTACCCATATGGATAAATCTTTTCTAAACAAAAATAAAAGGGGAGGAATTGATGCAAGACTCAATTCTGAGTGTTTGAGGACCTTGACATTTTCCTGTTGCTACATATGTTACTGTCATTCATCTCAGGTTTTTCATGGAGCATTTGTTTGCTACATCTGCAGAGGAAATTATGTCCTGTTCACGTTAGCCCTGGTTTGCTTTTTTAAACAAAGAAATTTTTAATGGTACCTTTCAATTTTTGATTCTTTTTTGTTTTTAGAAAAAAAATAAGGGGTGAGCTAATGAAATAACTCAGTTGATAAAGTTTCTACCACTTAAGTAGGAAGCCCTGGGTTCAGATCCCAAGAACCAAAGTAAGAAAGATTTTCACAGTAGAACATTCATAACACAGACAAGTAGATCCCACCGGTATAGTCTACTGCAGATTCAGTGAAAAGTTCTGTCTCCAAGCTTAAGTTGATAAGAAATCGAAGAAGACCACAAACGTTAACCTCTGGCCTTGACTTGCATGTGTGCATGTGTACCTATACACACATGTGCACATGTGGATTCATGCATACACCACTCAACCACAAATAAGTTTAAATTTAAATTCAATTTCAAAAATGGGGAAAGTGCACCATTGTGTTTGCTGGTTTTCAATCATATGACACAGAAATATAAAACTGTTTCCTCTCTGAAACCATTGCTGATTCTTGCTCTTTGAGGAATTACTGCTATCTTCCACCAGACACCTGACTTAGCTCCAACTCCACAGACTTTTGCCAGTGTTTCTGGTATAGGAATTCTACTTTTGCTCGGTGGTTTGTTTGAATGGAATTCAACAGTCTCTTCAGAGTGTTCTTCCTCTCCAACTGTAGTTTGCTGATAACGTAGGTCATTTGAACATATTTGGCCAAGATACCTGAGCACTGATGGTTCTTATGCTGTCATTTGTCATTCATCTTGGATCCCTATAAGCACTCAGTTGTACTCTGCACATTCATGCTCTGAGGATCAGATTATTGTGCTTTGTACTCAACCCTCCACCAAAAATTTACAACTGATGAATCAAGGCCCTTTCCCTTGCTCCTTCGACTCTTTTTTAATTCAAATCTAAGTAAAGAAACTTGGAAGACCAGGGAAGTAACAGTTCAAGGGCTTTATAAAAAGTAATGTTCATAGTATGTTGTCACTTTTTGACTTTATATTTTCCTTTTCCTTATGAGAGTATAAATCTTTGTCCAGTATTATTTCTAACTATATGTGACAATCATCTTTTTATCTGCATAAGCAGGCTGTCCTTCCATTTTAGTCATATTTTGTAGTTTATTTAGTTTATTATGGATTATTTCTATCAAAGTGTTAATCTATAAAAATAAGCTATATTGTACTGGCTAGTTTTATGTCAACATGACAGAAGCTCAAGTACTTTCGGAATAGAGAATCTCAACTAATAAAATACACCCCATTAGACTGGCCTGTGGGATGCCTGTGATGTAGTTTCTTGGTTGACATGAGAGGGTATAGCTCGTTCTGGGTGGTGCCACCCCTGGGCTGGTGGTCCCAGTGGCTATGATAAAGCAGGCTGAGGAAACCATGAAGAGCAAGCAGTATTCTTTCATAGTCTCTGATTCAATTACTTCCTCCAGATTCCTGTCTTGAGCCCCTGCCCTGACTCCCTTCCAAGATGTAGTGTGATGTTGAACTGTAAGCTGAAATAAAGCCTGTCCTCCCCAAGTTGCTTTTGGCCATGGTATTTTATTACATCAATAGGAAGAAAAGTGAAATTCAGTGTTTTTTCTCTAGTTTTTGTGAATCTTAGATACTTCCAGACATGCTAACCTGTGTAAAGCTTTAGTCATATGTGATTACTTATAATCCCATTGGAATAAACCAAGGCTCCATAAAATTATTAAATCCAAAGATTAGGTCTGTCAGTGACGTTAGCCAATTTAAAATCCATAGTGGCTGTACATGGCCAGCAGATGGACACCACAGCTGCCCTACATTTTCATCCTCTCAGAAACTTGTATAGCAAAACCCACATCAAAGGGAGAGAAACCTAGATCTAAATACCAAACTTGTTCTGTATGACCCTAAGCAAATCACTTGGCATTTCTGAGAAGGAGACTGGTCAGAATGAAATAATCATGGCAGAAAATGAACATTGAGGACACTTATACCTGAAAACTTACTCTTTCCCTGACTTCCACGTCCATCATGACCAGTCAGTCTCTCTCTCTCTCTCTCTCTCTCTCTCTCTCTCTCTCTCTCTCTCTCTCTCTCTCTCTCTCTCTCTCTCTCTCTCTCCTCTCCCTCCCTCCCTCCCTCCCATTCCTCTCTCCCTCCCTCTTTTTTTTTTAACACAGACCAATGATGTTTTGTTTATTATGAAGAAAACTTTACACTATCTCTTTGGTCATTCCTCACTCTTACCGCTTCTATCCTACCTGCTGTCTTGTCCAGGTTATTCCACCTGTCTAATATTTTATCAGCTAAGTCAATCCATTGAACTTGCCTCCCCTGCATTTTCAAATATATGATTAATGTTTGTAGGAGTTCTTAAACACTGAACAGTGTCTGAATAGAATCATGCAGAACCTGATTTAATGACTACTGTGTCTCAGTTAGCTCTTTAGTTTTGGAATAGGGTGAAGGGTTGTTTAAAGATTCTCAGATGGTGAAGACCTGGCTAGATTGGGGAGACACCAAACAGGCTATGGGGAGACACCAAACAAGTTGTAGACACTTTTTGCTTACAGAGTCCAAATGTCCATTCATGCTGTTTGATATTTATATGAGTGCACATACTTCTCAGAAAAGGACATGTGGGGTATACTTCCTAGAGCTTCTAAATGAGACAAACCATCTGCCTCACCTGTGGTCTTCACACTTCATCTCTCATTGCTGGAACTATTAACACACTCCACTCGGGGCATGGCAAGCTAGAGAATAGGTGGCACAGCTCGTTTGTAGTGTCCTGGAGGTACTCCAAGGTTTTATCCTTGGTAACTTCATTTGGTCATCTAATACACACCATGCATAATAAGTTGCACTGCTGAAGAGTTTGCATAGACAGCAGTGTGATCCCCAGATGACTGGAGTGTTAGTTATATAACACTGTGTACATGAATGTGTGTCTCCCAATGGGCACAACATTTACAATTCTAAAGAATAAAGAGAATTTTAATGTCTTCAATGTTTGCTTCCATGACCATGCAATGTACATAATTTATAGAAGATATCTTTGGCTCTGGTTAACTTTTCAGTAGTTCTTGAAAGAAATCTCACTGAATGAAGCAGACATTTAAGTGACACCAGGACAGCAAACAAACCACAACATGGAACCAGCATATTAATTAACAAATACACATACATTTATATAGTGTTGTTTGATTACTGAGTAGCTTATACATATAACATTCATTTATAGGTAGACAGCTAGTATTAAATTTATGTTTAGGTATGATTTTACCTCAATTAAAGTCATCTTAGTAGAATAGTAGGTATATAATTTCCATATAATCATGGGCCCATGGTAATAATGAAGTAAAAATCAGAAAGTAGGGGGCAGGAAAGACTGGGTACATCTTCTACATCCTGTGGGTCTATGAGTAGGTCACTAAGAATCTCTAAACCTTCACTTGATGAATTTTAAAATTTGCTCATTTGGAAGAATGAAATGCATTGAATGAAACAGGAGTAAATGGTGAGAAATTATAGATGCTTTAGTATTTTTCCTAAAGTCAAAGAACAATACTAAATTTTGAAATATCTAAACTCTCTGAGAAAAACTATGATATCCAAATGTTTAGATGATATGATATGGATATCATTTTTTATTTACCCAAGTATTCTTAGATTACCATATGTGATCTCTTAAGTTGAATTGATTTATTGAAGTGCACTATATTAACATTTCATCTCTAAAAATTGGCAATTATTATGTATAGATATTTCTTTTTTCTTTTTGTACATACATAGTCTTGATTAATTGACTGTCCCCATCTGCCTGTCCTTGACTTTTCTTGTACCTTTCTGGCCCCCAGTATTCTCAATTTCAATCTCTTATCACATGTGTTCTAAGACCTGCTTCACCCCTTTCTCTATCCTTCTCATGGGCCTCTTTCTAGTTTCATACCCATGCTCATTCCTACATGAATACGTGTATAAAAACTAAAAGCTAGAGAAAGAACATGTGGTATTTGCCTTTATGCATGTCACTGGGTATAATTTGCTTCATCCACCTTCCTGTAAATTTCATTTTTCTTTACAGCTGAATGAAATTCCATTCAGCATATGAACCACATTTCATTATTCATTCATCAGTTATGGTCACCTAGGCTGACTTCATTCCCTGGCTATTATAAATAACCATGATATGGGTGCACATTCTCTGTCCTGGGATATGCAGTCCTGTGGGTTTATTCCCAGGAATGGTATGGCTGGGACATATTGGAGTTCTATTCACTGGTTTCCATGACGGCTTTCTAGGCTGTCTTCCTGCCAATGGTGAATAAAGGTTCCTTTCCGCAATTCTCTCCAGTATTTGCTATAGTTTTACTTTCTATGGCGGTCCTTCTGGCTGGGATGAAGTGGAATCTCCAAGCAGTTTAGTTTACATGTCTGCAATGGCAGTGATGTTTTCTGTTTCCACCATGACTGAAGTATTTATTTCATCAGATACTTTGCTCCACAAGGCTAAAAGTTCCTTTACTTTCATGAATAAAGGGCAATTTTAAAAATCTTTTCTAGCACAATGGATTCAATAGTGTTTGTTTCATAGTTTCATTTGTATTTATCAAAATCATGATTCATAACCATTTCTTCACCTGCTCTGTTGCCCTGTGATATATCAGAAACCACCTCATCTGTGATGACGTATCTAATCCTCACAATAGATAGTGGAAGTGACTGTCACTTTAATGATGAAAAACTGAAGCACAGATGGATTATGTGAGCAAGTTTCCCTGATGCCATCTTGTAAGAGAAAATATTTTAAACTGGGCCCCACAGCCAGCAGTCAGCATGAAGCCCACCCCCCATTTATGTTGTGCTTTGCTCTTAACCTTGAATATCTCCTGATATTGTTTGGTGTTCACAGAGTGCAGCCTCTGGCCACTTGGTCCTTGGATGCCAATTGTAACCATTTAAGTGCAAACTCCTGGACTCTTGACAGCACCTGACCTGTTTCCCACCAGAGCTACATAGGAAGATATTCTGTTCTTACACATTAGAGATATTAAAAACAACAGGTTTCTCAGCAGTGTTTTATACATATTTCCAACCTAGATAACCTCCCATTTCATAACAGAAGTTAATTATGATAAGTGAAACTGATTTCTTTAAACTATACAAGGGTTAAAGATGTGGCTCAGTGGTAGAGTATTTATTTACTGCATCCAAGACCCTCTCAGCTCAATCCCAGCACTAGAAAAAATACTTATGCTTGTCTACGGATACATTTGCATATGCAGGTTATAGTCGCTCTATTTTGGTATATTGAACTTATAAATACTAGTCAGTATCCACTTAAATTATCATCAGATTGTCTTGGAAATTCATATGTTTGCTAAACTATATCATCAAAATTGATTGAATTGATTCAAGTGTCAGAAACTAGAAAACCTGATACAATTTAGTTTGCATGTCTAACCCTCATGGCAAAAGTTAAAACCCCCTCCCACACATACAATATTAAAGCAAATTCTATCTTAACTCAGTCAGGTACCTCTTGTGTTCCTGCCATGGTACTGTCATTATCTCAAGATCAATAACTTTTTCTTAATGAAGTGAGTTTCAAATTGAACTAAGATTCAAGTTATGACTGCATATCCTGAAACATTTTCTTATTCTTTATAGGCATGTCCACAAGCGCATTCATATGTCACCATAGTAATAATTGTTTTTTCTTTTCTTTTTTAAAATTAGAAACAACCTTGTTTTACATGTCAATCCCAGTTCCCTCTCCCTCCCCTCCTCTCCTGCCCCACCCAGCCCCCATCCCAACCCTTTTCTGCTCCCAGGGAGGGTGAGTCCTTCCATGTGGGATCTTCAAAGTCTGTCATATCATTTGGGGCAGGGCCTAGACCCTCCCCGTGTGTCCAGGCTGAAAGAGTATCCCTCTATGTGGAGAGAACTCCCAAAGTCCATTCATATACTAGGATTAAATAATGATCCACTACCAGAGGTCCCACAGATTGCCCAGACCTCCAAACTGACATCCTCACAACAATAATTATTGTTCCTAATAATAAAGAAATCCTTTCAGATTCACCCAGTAGCATGGAAAGAAACAGCAAGTCAATTCTTGAAGACTAAGCTTTGAAATGTTCAGGACAAATTCTTTTTTCCTAAAGGGTGACTTTCTTCATATATATATATATATATAATATATATATATATATATATGTGTGTGTGTGTGTGTGTGTGTGTGTGTGTGTGTGTGTGTGTGTGTGTGTGTGTTTACTTTCAAATAATTACTCTTCCTTAATAACTTCCTTTTGGAGTGATTGCACTACTGTGATAAGTTATCATAGACTGAGTGGCTACATGATGGACATTTGTAACTAGCTCATAGTGTTGAGACTGGGAAATCCATGATCAAGGTGCAGTCAGATTTGCTTTGGGGTAAGGTCTTCTTCCTGGTGATAGTCTTCTCACTGGCCATGTGTGGGAGAGAGAGAGAGAGAGAGAGAGAGAGAGAGAGAGAGAGAGAGAGAGAGAGAGAGAGAGATTCTGCTCTCTTTCCCCACCTTAGGAGGACAGTGATCCCACTATGAAGACCCCACCCTTATAACATCCTCCTAGATCTAATTACTTCCAAATACCTTTATATTGGGGGTAAGACACATTCAGTCTTGACATTCTCTTATTGGACTGTGTATGAGCTTTGCTTTGTCCACATGGTGTTGTGCACACGTGTGTGTGTGTGTGTGTGTGTGTGTGTGTGTGTGTGTGTGTGTGTGTGTGCACATATATGTATATGTCCATGTGATGCCAGAAGACAAAGTCAGTTGTCATTTCTCAGTCCACTTGTATTTTTTGAGATGGGGTTTCTGTACTGGAACTTGTTGAGTTAAGAACATGCCATCACACCTAGCATTTTTTTTTACACGGTTTTTGGGGGAAGATCAAATTCAAGTCCTTGTGCTTATGGGGCAAGGACTGGCATTTCTGGGCTGTTTCTCTAACTCCATGTGATATCTTTTTAACATTTTAAATCAAATTGTCGTTCAAAAGCCAAGTGCTCTCCAGCTTACCATGCCCCATGCTCTGATGGGGAAGGTCCTTCTGTGTATGTTTATCTTATTGGTTGTTGAATAAAGCACTGTTCGGCCAATGAGGTAGCAAGTTAGGCAGGAGTAGGAGTCAAGAGGATTCTGGGAAATGTGGTAAAGTCTTGTGATCCAAGCAAGAAGTGACATAGCAGGCAGACTCAGAATAAAAGCAGGGACAAGCAGGAAGTTGCTCTCTTCCTCTTCCTGCATCTCTCTTCTCTCAGAGCTGCCATGTGAGTCCAACAAGAGAGGACACATTCAGCTGGTGTCCTCAATAAGATAAGCCTTTATAAAATATATAGGTTAAGAAATCCTAGTTATTGGCCAGCAGCATTGTACCCAATATAAGTCTCTGTGTTATTTTGGCCGCCCACATGGCAGTAGGGCTCTGGCGGCTTGGTAGAAAGATTTATCATTATAATGCTCCCTGGTCATCTTAGATACTCTTAGTGGTGTGGACTGTAAAGCTTCTGTCAGTATTTAAACTTGAGTGTGATATGTCCATTGTCAATCAAGATTCATGCAATAAAATACTCTTGGTCTACCCTGAACATGGATGTCAATGAGGAGGCCTCTGCATTCTAGGGGGACCCTGATAGGGGATTAGTATTTTTCCCTGGTGTAAGAAGATACTTTGAGAGCCCATCTCACGTGAAGGAATGCACTCTTGCCCTGGACACATGGGGAAGGGCCTAGGCCCTGCCCAGGATGATGTGGTGGACTTTGCAGAGCCCTCACTGAGGGCCCCACCCTGCCTGGGGAGTGGAGGGTGGATGGGGTGTGGGGGTAAATGGGAGGTAGGAGGGGTGAGGGAGGGAGAAGGGATTGACATGTGAAACAAGCTTGCTCCTATTTGAACTAATAAAAAATAAATAAAATAAAATAAAATAAAATAAAATATCTCTTACAGGATGGAGAGCCTAATGCGGGGAAGAAATCCCCCACAATATCAGCGAAGTCCCTGCAAGGAGGCTCGTGCAGCACTTCGGAAGAGGCCTGAAGAGGAGTGTAAGTATGTCTAATCATAACAACCATGCTCTAGGTAGATTTTCGGTGAATGGCACAAAAAATGAATAGGTTTACTTTTATAAGCTCAGGTAAATTAGAGAGATAATCAAAAAATATATATTAAATTGACCTGTTTTGTTTTGTTTTTCAAGACAGGTTTTTTTCTGTGGCTTCACAGCCTATCCTGGCACTCGCTCTATAGACCAGGCTGGCCTCGAACTCACAGAAATCCTCCTGCCTCTGCTTCCCAAGTGCTGGGATTAAAGTTGTGCACCACCACCACCCAGCTGTTTTTTTTTTAATTGCAACAATTACAAGTGTTGCAAGCCCCATTTTCTCATGAGTACTCCTCTGGTACTTTAGGGACTTCCCATGGCATTTGGATTTTGTGTTAAATGATAACAGAAAAGTCCACACCGTACTCTAAATCTTTCAAAATCTCTCTACACCATACATACCAATGTTCTGAGGAGTTCTGAGGTAAAGAAACTTATGAAATGTGCTTAAAATCAACATTTTACAATTTCTTTTGGACTGCCGTTCTCTTTTGAACATTTTTTTCTTTCTTAAAATGCCACACTCTTTGAAAAACACTGTGTTTCTAGGGAATTAAATGTCTAAGGGTATATGTATGTCCATTTGTCAAACTGAAATTTTTGATTTAAGGGAATTTAGTAAAACGTTTTGAAAGTCAGATGTTATAAATGACACTGTAAAAACACTTTAATCCTGCCCCAAATTATTTTATATTAGAATGTGTAGTCATCTGTAAAGACTTTATTTAAATATTTATATTCCATAGCCTATAACAGATTGTTGGAGACTTTTGACATGATATTCACATTTGAAGTTTGTGAAATGACTCGTGATCCTAACTTTCCTTGTGGTATTTGCATATAGCTATTTTTGGCACACTAAATTATATTCCATTATGACAAACACTGATCTGAATTTTGTCCAATTTTAAGAACTTACATTTTGTAACTATGAAGTTAATGCCGAGCTCCACAACATAGATGGCACAGTGAATTATTAACTTTGTATTTGCATTTTAAATTAGTTTGAAGTGAGGGTAAGTATCACAGCCTGCATTCACAGGAAGGGAAGCACTTTCACTGTGTGTTGTGCAGCAACGTCAGTCTAGACCTCTTCTCGGTGACTTCAATGTCATTCACTGAAGTGTTGATCTTTGCACATGGTGGAGTTGTGTCCTATTACCATGTGAACAATATCTGGTAAAAGCTAAAATGTAAAAGTGAACATGTTCAACAATGAGCACTCTTGAAGATCATTACTTTTAACTATCACCTCTCTTTTACTAAATTCCTCCTCTTCTGGTTCAATACGTCATCTTCATCTCTGGTATAGGTCTATAGATTTCACTTAAAAACATGGAAGTAAGATATGTGGGTACATTGGTAAATGGTTCCCAGAGAGTTTCTGTTCTAACATAAATAGTGATTTCCATGAGTGCCCTTTTAGTGATTATATAGGCCAATAGTTACTCTACTGCAGGTTACTATGGTATCCATCCCGATGCCTCTTTCCATCAGAAATACTTTATAGCAACACAGGCATCACATGTGTGTTTAAATGTTCTGTAGATCTACTTTTGGCTTCACAGAAATACTTAAGTATCTACAACTCAGGCCAAATGTTCCACAGAACAAAACCAAAATCCTTTATCTGGTTCTTTTTAGGAAAGTTGTACTTATATATTTGCTTTTATTCTTTGAGACAAAGTTTCACTAGGTAGCCCAGAGTGGCCTCCAACTGATGGCATAACAGGCCAGCCATACCACATGGTTTGGGAAAGATATGAACTCCTATCTGAAGTAGTGGTTCTTAAATTTTGACATCTGAGCCAGCAGCAGGTAGATCACCTGAGAACTCACTAGATGAGTAGAGTCAAAGGCTTAGGCCCAATCTTGCTGAATAAATATCTATTAAGACTAGAGTAGTAGTCTGTAGTTTAAGAAGCCATATTTGAGACTGAGATGCAAGGTTAAGTCTGAAAACCACCAGCTAAGCAGGTGATTGATGGCAGATGATAGTAAGCCATCAGCTTCACAAGACTAATGATGATAGATAAACTATCTCATACTTAAGCTTAAATTTCTTTCTGGTGTAAACTATATATGTTTATTATGATACTTCATCTGTAGCTAAGAATTTTATTACTATAATTGCTGCAAGTCCTCAAGAGAGGACTTCCATACGTCTCTCTCTCTCTCTCTCTCTCTCTCTCTCTCTCTCTCTCTCTCTCTCTCTCTCTGGTGTGTGTGTGTGTGTGTGTGTGTGTGTGTGTGTGTGTGTGTGTGTGTGTGTGTTTCTGTGTTTCTTCCCCCAGAGATCTAGACTGCCCCTTGTTAATATAGTGAAAAGAATGAGAAGTACTCTCTGAGCTTTGATGGGGAAACATTATCTCCTGGTAAAAAGACACCATCGTTTTAATAGTAGAGATAGAACATTGTGGTATTTAATACTTTTGAGGCTTGTAAAAAGGTTTATTCTCTATCACAACACACGCAACAATAACCAGATGCAGTTCACTGTGTGTTATTTTCATTAAAAGACTCAGTTTATATACTTCTAAAATAATGGTGATGGTGGGTCACAGGACTGTTGTGAGATACGGATTTATATGAATTGTGTTGCACACAGCCTGAGACATAGAAAGTTTTCTTCGGCCTTTTTATTTCTTCTCCTTCCTCTAATTCTGTCTCTTTTAGCTTGCTAGTATTACTGTCTTATGTCAAATTAATCTTTTTCTGAGGATAATAGAATACATTTTGTGTAAAAATTGTGAGTTATCCACAAATTCATGAGATTCCAGCTTCAATTCCCAGCAATGTCAAAAACTGAAAATTCATGCTATTTTTTTTTGAAAAAAATGATATGTGGGGCATTATAAGTTCCACACAGATGGTATCACACTGACCTTGAAATCGCTAGACTGTAATTCATGTCATCTGTCAATGCAACTAACACTTGGTGTAGTTATGTCCTCTTGATTCCACAGGTTCAGCCTAGGGTCCTTCCCACATCAACTGCTCAGTTCCCAGGTAAACTTACCTCAGAAATTGGCATCACAGAAATTCTAGGAGCATCATCTACCTGTCAAGGGAATAGAGAGGGATTTGGAGTTTTGTTCAGATGACAGGATCTCTTTATGGAGAGAGGTTTTGATAAATGGCATATTTCACACGGCTATCTCTGATAACCTGTAATCTTTTATAGTGTATTAAACATTGAGATCAACATTAGGTCACAAGACACTGCTCTTAGCTGGTTATTAAACATTAATTTCATCTAGCTGTGCCACAGCTAGCAAAGCTGAGCAAACAATCATAAAAAATAAGTTGATTCTTGTACAAACAGACTTTTATAAATGGCCAATTTATTTCTCTTTTTTTTAAAAAAAAAAAGTTAGGTGAAAATATGTTCTCAAAACCACATCCCTGATAAACTAAAAATGCATGTCTATGTTCTGTTCCAAAGAGTCTCCTATGGCACTCCTGTTTGCTTATTTCACACTTGCTCCTTCATACAAGCCTAATGGGGCTCCAAACCTGTCTCTACCCTATGACAGCTTTCATTCAGATCACCAGTAACCTCTTCATATTGCTGTAAATCTTTTCTATTTCCATGTCACCAGCCATGATAAATTCACTGGCTAAATTGCTGTTTATTATCTCTCAATTATAAATCAAGAGTTCAGTCCTAGGTTCTCAGCTTGTGTCTTACCAGAAGCTCAGTTTGAGAAGGATTCATTTCTGAATGCTTTCAAGCTGCTGGTAGAATTATTTCTTAAAGATTTGATGACCAACTACTGCCTCTTCTTGCTGGCTGTCATCCAGATGCCTTCCATTTTGAGTATATGGACACTGTCAGTGTGGGTGTTTATTCTCCCTTTTTACTGTTAGAGTCTTGCTCCTGTTTACATATTTTCACCTGACTAAACCAGAAATACCCAAGAAAATCTTAATTTTTTATTAATTCAAATAATTTTATTTGAAGCATTGTGTCAATGTATCTTTGCCATATTTTCTTAGCTAAGGAAGGTCATAGTTTTCTGCTTTCATAAGAGTGGTTTTTGTAAGAATCCAACATCAGAAGATGCAATAACATTCACAATACAATCTTAAGAGTTCTGCTTGGCATTTGCTAACTTCATCAAGTATTTTTAAGTGCTTTATGAAAAATTAAATAATTTGAATGTTTACATTTTTCCAAAGCTCTTTTGTTGACACCTGATTACTGAAGAATGGCAGTAGGGGGCATGCTTTGAGATAGAGTTAGATGGTCTGGAAAGAATCATTGTAAAAAGGATTGATTGCCTCATACAAAAGAACCACTGAGAGGCTTCTCCATCCTTCCTCTGCTGTTATCACATGTGAAGAGGGAGCCTCCATGTGTCATAAAATAGCTCTTAGCAAAATGACAAATCAGCTTCACCTCGATCTTGGAGCTGTGGGGAAGGAATGCTTCTGTTGATGAGTCTTCCAGCTTGCCATAGCTTGTTACAGCAGAAACATATTAGCACAGATGCTCTTGTGGGTCATGACCCCCATAGAATGATGCTGCTTTAATTTTCCTCCAGTGTCTCAGGTTACCCTCTTGCACATTCAACTGTTTCTTTACAGCCATAAATACTACTTTCTGGAAGCACTGTGAAGTCATCCTTGTTCCAAATATACTACCATATACTACATATACTACCCACACAGACCATCTCATCAGTGTCAGCTAGCCCCATAATCAGTTAACTCACAATTGATAGCTGCAACCCTGACATCTCTCCACAGATCCAGATGTTGACTTAACACATCTCAGCTAGTTCAGCAGTGTAAACTCTACAAATCCAAACCTAGGTCACTTATACCCCCTTCAAACCTGAGCCTTTTCCAGGGATTTTGTTTTACTTTTAAATGATGATTAAAAAAAAAATCACAGGGGTACCAGACTGGGAATTCATAAGTAAGAATAAGACTCCATGTGTGATTTCTTGGGAGGCTAGGTGGTGGACCCCACAAAGCATAAAAAGAGCAAAGAGTTTAAAAAAAAAAAAAAAAAGCATAGCTACGCCAGAGGCTATCTGTTCTCTAGTGTGTGTGTGTGTGTGTGTGTGTGTGTGTGTGTGTGTGTGTGTGTGTGTGTGTGTGTGTGTGTGTGTTTATTAGTTCATATTAGGGACAAGCTTGGTTCACATGTCAATCCCTTCTCCCTCTGCCTCCCCTCACTCTCACCCCTCCTACCCCACCCCAACTTACCCCCATCCCATCCACCATCCCATCCACCCTCCACTCCCCAGGCAGGGTAGGGCCCTCAACGAGGGCTCCGCAAAGTCCACCACTGGGCCTAGGCCCTTCCCCATGTGTCCAGGGCAAGAGTGCATCCCTTCACGTGGGATGGGCTCTCAAAGTATCTTCTTACACCAGGGAAAAATACTAATCCTGCACTCTAGGAAGCCACTGGTAGTGGATTAGTATTTTTCCCTGGTGTAAGAAGATGCTTTGGATTAGTGTGTATTTTTTATATCATAGTCAACAATTAAGTGATCATAGCTGTGTGGGACTATGGGCCCTCTGCTGTTTTTCACTGTTGTGCGTTACCATGCTGTGTTTGTCAGTGTGTCTCTTTAGCATAAATTAAAGTTAGGCAATTTGCTACCTCTAGCAGTGTTCTTTTTGCTTAGGATTGTTTTGACTATCTGTGGCCTTTTGAATTTTAGAATTGTGTTTTCTAGTTCTGTGAAGAATCATTGGAATTTTGATGAGGATTGTATTGACTCTGTGTATTACTTTTGGTAATATAGTCATTTCTGATAACTCAGGAGGATGACAGGTGTTTCCAACATGTGGCTTCTTCAATTTATTAGTAGTAATAGCAGCATTATATTGTTATTATCATATATTAAAATTTTTACCTCCTTAGGTAGGTATATTTGTAAGTAGTTTTTTAAGCCATTATGAACGAGATAGTTTTCTTAATTTTTTCTGAGGAAGTTTATTGTGTTGGCTTATTTCTTACAACTATGCTGAAAGTGTTTGTCACATCCAAAGTTTTCTAGTAGAGTCTACAGCGTCTTTTGTGTATAGAATCTTATCATTTGCAAATCAGTACAGTTTGACTTCTTTCTTTCCCATTTGTATTCCTTTTTATATCTGTCTCATTCTTTAGTTAAGATTTAGAAATGCTATATTAAATAGGACTGGATAGAATGGATATCCTTATCTCATTCTAGAGTTTAGAGAAAATATTTGAAGATTCTTACCCATCTAGTATGATGTTGGCAATAGGTTTGTTGTACATGGACTTTATTATACTGATATACATTACATTTATTCTGGATTTTTTTCAGGACATTTTTGTGAAGGCACTCTAAATTTGTCAAATGCCAATTTTGCATCTAGCAAAATTGCATCTAGCAAATCATGTGATTTTGAGGCTTAAATTTATTTGGCATATTTCAGTTATTAATTTATGTACATTGAAATAACATTGTATTTCTCAGATAAAACTAATTTGGTTATGGTATGTGGTCTTCTTAAATTGTTTTTAAATTCAATTTACAAGTATCTTGTTGAAAAAAATTGTGTCGATGTACATCAGCAACATTGGACTAAATGGGTTTTTGTTGTTGTTGTTATCTAATTTTGAAATCAAGAATAATATTGGCTCTGTCAGATTACTTTGGTACTATTCCTTTCCATTCTATTTGGTGGAATAATTTGAGAAGTATTTCTAGTGTTTTATCCTTAAGTTGAGTAAAATTTGGCAATAGATCTATCCAGTATTGGGTTTCTCTTTATGGGGAAACTTAATTACTACTTCAATCTCATTGATCATTATGGGTCTGTTTATGTTACTTATAACTTTAAATTTAACTTGGCTTTAACTTCTTATATTGTATGTGTTTCAAAATTAATCCATTCCTTCTAGGTTTTCCAATTCACTAACATATAATATTTTATGTATTCCTTAATGATCTTCTGGATTTTATTGAAGTCTACTGTAAAAGTTCCTTTTCATTTCTAATTTTATCAATTTGGCTTTCTTTCTTTTCCTTTTAGTTGTGGTTTTATTGATTTTTTAAAATTTCTTTTTAAAATTAACTGTGTTTAATCAATTTTATATATTAGTCTTTCAGTCTCTATCTTATTAATTTCTTCCTAATATTTATTATTTCTTGACATCTAGTGAGTTTTGACTCGGCTTCTTGGTTTTTTTTCTCTAGAACCTAAAAGTTCATTATCAGGTTGTTTATTTGTACTTCCTCATTTTTCTTTTAATGTAAGTGTTTATAGATATAAACTTCCCTCTTAGGACTCACTTGGTTGTATCCAGGGTTACTGTAAGAATTACTACCATTTTCATTTAATTCCAAGAATCTTCAGATGTCTTGAGTGACCTGTTATTAATGCAGAGTTGTGTTGTTCAGACACTAAGTACAACTGTTTCTGTTACTGTTGAGTTCTAGATTATTCCACTATTGGCTGATAAGAGACAAGCAGTATTTCATTGCTGTTGAAGTTAACTTTCTGTTCTATGAAGTAATCAGTTTCAGAGGAGGATCCATTTGCCACCACATTTCTGGTGCCTCTCTGCAATCTTAGAGGAAGGCAGAACTTCCTCCTTCTGTTCCTGACACTCTTTAGACAAGACAAGCTTTTCATGTATTTTCTGAAGTCTTCTTGTAGTACTTCCTGCAGACCCTACTGTTCATGTGGTACTTCATATAATATTTCCCAGAGTTCCTGGGGGTGTTCATGTGGTACTTCTTGTGCTCCTTATGAAAGTGCATATTATCCTGTCATTTGCATGTCTCCTTTAGCCTCCTTAGCTATAAGCTGCTTAGAGATGGAACAGATACATTTTATGCACCTTTTTTTCTTTTGTATTGTCTCTCTAGTATTATCTCATAATATTTGACATATAATCACCTCCTTAAACAGTGAATAATCATGAAAGACACAGCTTAATTACTACTGCAGTAGGTACAGTTAAAAGGACAAATGGGATCTGATGACATCCAACAGACTACTTCTATATTCCAGTAGCAAGCTCAGCAAAGTGTCATGCAATTAAAGATCAGTTGTCATTCCTATAGTTTACAAAGACCAGTTTGGATGATAAGCTTGTGATGTTTGACAATGGAGTTTTTTATAGGAAAGAATTATGTAATGTTTCTTTACCAAATCAGCTCCATCTAAAGAAATGGAGGACTGAATACTGAGGCAGGGACTCCTTCAAATCTTACATTTCAAGTGAACTGCTCTATTTCCTAACTAGTAAAAGACTTAGTGCTTTCCCAAAGGACCCATGTTTAATTCCAAGCATGAATGCTGGGTGTCTCATATCCACCTATAACACCAGCTACAGGGCATCTGACACACTTCTCTGGGTACACACACAGCACACATTTACACACACACACAGCACACATTTACACACACACAGCACACATTTACACACACACACAGCACACATTTACACACACACACACACACACACACACACGTCATTTTTAAAACTTTAATTATTCATGTATTTAACAGTCATATCATTACTATGATAAATATCACAGTTAAAGATTATTTAATATTACCATTATTAGTAGTTTCAGTCCACTAATAACTGGCCCCATGGTTCTAAGATCATAGGGAAGCTGCACACCTTAAAGGAATTAGGTGGCAGAACAAAACCATTTATGACTAGGAAATGTAAAAAAAAAAAAAAATGGGGTGGGGCAACAGACTGAGTCTCATCATCCTTATTGATGACCCAGTCATTCTCAAACTAATCATTTGGCCCAAGTTTTACCACCCCACTCCTCCAGTACTACCTCTCTGGGAATCAAGCCTTTAAATTAAGAGTTTTCCAGAACGCTTAAGATGCAAATGGCAACACAGTGTTGGGAGGCTAGATAGGTAGACACAGAAAACACTCTATGTCTAAGGTTCTTCATTTTTTCTCCCAATCTATTCAGTGTTATCATTAAGCTTTTCACAAGCTAAAAAAAAAAAAAAAAAAAAAAAAAAAAAAAAAAAACATTCCATTGCCCTGTAAGCATCAGCCTTCTTTCCATTAAGTCATTCTAGGGTCAGAAAAGAAATGCACAATAAATTTTACTCCAAGAGCACTCTAAGGCAAAGTCTTAATACATCATATCATGTTTTATTTTCTTCTAAAATTATGTCCTGGGTTGGTGAGATGGCTCAGAGGTTAAGAGCACAGGCTGCTCTTCGAGAGGTCCTGAGGTCAATTCCCAGCACCCACATGATGGTTCACAACCATCTATATTGAGACCTGGTGACCCTCCCCTTCTGGCATGCAGGTGTACATGCAGACAGAACACTTTATACACAATAAATAAATAAATCTTTTTAAAATATTATGTCATATATGCCACAAAGCTACATGTCACCAAGATATGATCAAATTACATCCATTTACCAAACACACAATAGGGGTCTGTGTGTGCCTCTGTCTACACCCTAGTGTTTATGACACACAGTGCCAAAGTACATCTTATATGTCAATTTGATACTCAATGTTAACTAAAGATTAACTGTATATGTCTGTGGAGTTATCATTCTAGAAGATGTCATCACTGGCGTTAGCAGACTGAGTAGATTAGACTAACTTTATCTACTGTGGGTAGGCACCATCTAGCCTCTAATGGACTGAAGAGCACAGAAAGATAGAGGAGAGCTGGATTCATGTTGTCACATTGAAGGCATGTCACATTGATTTACTCTGGACCCTGTTATTCTGGCAACAGAAGATTCAGCAACATTCTGCCTTTGCCTCTGTCCATCAGACCTTTCAGCTACATTGCTGCCCACCCCAGACCTCCAGCTTGTAAGCAGAGGCACTTAAACTTCTCAGCCTCCATAGTTGTGGTAATAATACTGTAATTGTTTTTAATGAATCTCATTATATGTATGTAATATATTATATATTCTGTTACTTCTACTTTTCTATAGAATAATGATTGATACACAATGAAAAGAACCTTAAAGCCCAAGTAGAATTAGATTGAATTAGAGAAAGTAGACATAAAAAACAGTAGTTATGACACATTCATAGATAATTCATGGCAAGAAAAAAATGGAATAAAGTCACAAGATTTAAAAGTGAAAGCAATGCCAATGAGGGGGACTGAGATCCATGGAGAAAGGATAATGTCTACAGACTGTTGAAAAATCTGAGTTGTGCATGTACACTTAACTAGAAGTAATAGAACTTTGTTCTGTTACATTTTTTTTCAGAAGTAAAATAGACACGTAATATTTCATTACTCCTTGTAATACTTCAAATGAGGTTGCAATGAAAATTTCAAGATTTTTAGTTTTGGTGTATTTCTCATATGATAATTAGAACACACTTATACATGTTTGTATGTATATTTGAATGTATGTATCCTATCTTCATTGTCTTTCTGACACATAAGATTCTGAAGAGAAAGTGAACAGACAGGATGTGTATATATAGAAATTTATTTTCAGGAATTGGCTCACCTCACTGTGGGTGTTGCCAGGCACAATAAGCTGGCAGGCTTGAAACCCAGTATTGAAATTCAAGTTCAAACGGTGTCTGCTACGAGATGGGGGCTCAATCTTTTTTTGCTAAAGCCTTCAACTGACATCCCCACCAGTATTACAACCTCAATGTGTTTTACACAAAGCCTACTGATTTACAAGTTAACCATATTCAAAACAATCAAACAGAAACATCCAGAACATAGGTTGACTGAGTATCTGGCACTTTGTTCCAGTCACAGTGGCACCTTAATCTGCATAGGAGACATTTGTTTGCTTCTTCTGTCTGGCCACTCTCTTTCCAAGGCTCTGAACTGAATTAAGTTTAAACAACTCCCTTGTTGACTTAAATTCTAAGTCTTCCAAATCATTCCCTGCCATAATCTTGCCATATTTGTGTGTTGGAGAATGCTATCCAAAGGAAACGTCCCACTAAAAATGAAATCAAAGCCCAGTCAGGACCTCTCACTGTTCTGCCTTCCTCTTTCTGTGAGGTTCCTTTGATGCTGAATCTTGTCTTTCTGGCCGTTGCCCAATTTCACAATTTTCCCTCTTGCTTCCTTAAGCAAGACAACACAAGAATCCATAGAAATAATGATTTTGAAACCTACCTAAGAAAACACTGATTCTTTTTTTGTTGGTTTTCAGTCTTTCCATGTTTAAATGTGTCCAGATTTGATGGCCTCATTCTTATTGCCACTATTTTTCAGCCTACAGTTTCCCAGTTGCTGTCCATCATTTCAGGCTTTTTTTTTTTTCAGTTCAAATTAGGAACAAGCTTGCTTCACATGTCAATCCCTTCTCCCTCTCCCTCTCCTTCTCCTTCCCCTTCTCCAAACCCCCACCAGTCCTATACCCCATCCCTCCATGGGGGCTCCCCAAAGTCCATCACCTCATCTTGGGTGGGGTCTAGACCCTCCCACATGGGTCCAGGCCTAGAAAACATCCCTTCATGTGGGATGGGCTCTCAAAGTCCCTTCTTACACCAGGGAAAAATACTGATCCACTACCAGGGGCTCCCTAGAGTGCAGAGGCCTCCTCATTGACATCCATGTTCGGGGGTCTGGATCAGTCCCATGCTAACCTCCCAGACAGTAGTCTAGGGTCCATGTGCTCCCCCTTGTTCAGGCCAGCTGTTTCTGTGGCTTTCACCAGCCTGGTCCTGACCCCTTTGATCTTCATTCCTCCCTCTCTGTAACTTGGTTCCAGAGTTCAGTTCAATGTATGTCTGTGGGTGTCTGCCTTTGTTTACATTGACCACTGGATGAGGGCTCTAGGATGGCATATAAAGTAGTCATCAGTCTCATTAGGGTAGCCTCTCCACCATTGCCTAGATTGTCAGTTGGTGTCATCCTTATAGATCTTTGGAAATATCCCTAGTACCAGATCTATCCTTGCACCTATAATGGCTCCTATATTATGGTATCTCTCATCCTGCTCTCCTCTATTCTTCCCCCAACTCAACCTTTCTGCTCCTCCATTACCTCCTTTTCCCTCCTCTTCTCCTCCTCTCATTCTTCCAACTCCCTCTTCCCTACCCTCATGCTCCCAATTTGCTCAGGAGATCCTGCCCCTTCCCATTCTCCAGGGTCCATTCATTTTTCTCTTAGAGTACTTAGAGTAAGTTTCCTAGTTCCTTTGGTGATGAGCATTGTAGGCTGGTAATCCTTTGCTGTATGTCTAAAATTCATATATCAGTGAGTACATACCATGTTTGTCTTTTTGTGATTGGGTTACCTCAGTCAGGATGGTTTCTTCTAGTTCCATCCATTTGCCTGCAAATTTCAAGTTTCCATTGCTTTTTTTCCGCTGAGTAGTACTCCATTGTGTAAATGTACCACATTTTCTCTATCCATTCTTCAGTTGAGGGGCATCTAGGTTGCTTCCAGGTTCTGGCTATTATAAAAAACGTGCTCTGAACATGGTTGAACATATGTCCTTGTTGTATAAATGTGCATTATTTGGGTATATGCCCAAGAGAGGAATTGCTGGATCTTAAGATAGACTGATTCCCATTTTCCTAAGCAACCACCATACTGATTTCCAAAGTGGTCTTACAAGTTTGCACTCCCAACAGCAATGGAGGAGTATTCCTTTTTCTCCACATCCTCTCCAGCATAGACTGTCATTGGTGTTTCTGATTTAACCATTCTGGCTGGTGTAAGATAGTATCTCAGGTTTATTTTGAGTTACATTTCTCTGATAGCTAAGGATTTTGAACACTTTCTTAAGTGTCTTTCAGCCATTTTAGATTACTCTGTTGAGAATTCTCTATTTAGTTCTGCACCCCACTTTTTAATTTCATTGATTGATGTTTGGGTAGCCACCTTCTTGAGTTCATTGTGTATTTTGGAAATCAGCCCTCTGTCAGATGTGGGGTTGGTGAAGATCTTTTCCCATTCTGTGGGCTGTCATTTTGTCTTACTGACTGTGTCCTTTGCCTTACAGAAGTTTCCCAGTTTCAGGAGGTCCCATTTATTAATTGTAGATCTCAATGTCTATGCTACTGTTGTTATGTTCAGGAAGCGGTCTCCTATACCAATTCACACAAAGGTATCTCCCACTATGTCTTCTAGAAGATTCAGTGTGGTTGGTTTTATATTGAGATCTTTGATCAATTTGGACTTAAGTTTTCTGTATGGTGATAGATATGGATCTATTTGCAATCTTCTGCATGTCGGAATCCAGTTGTGCCAGCACCATTTGTTGAAGATGCTTTCTTTTTTCCATTGTACAGATTTAGCTTCTTTGTCAAAAGTCAGATGTTCATAGCTTTGTGGGTTAATATCAGGGTTTTCAATTTGATACCATTGGTCAACCTGTCTATTTTTGTGCCAATACAAGCTGTTTTCAAGACTATGGCTCTGTAAGAGAGCTTGAAGTCAAGGATAGTGATGCCTCCAGAAGTTCCTTTATTTTACAGGGCTGTTTTGGCTATCCTAGATTTTTTGGTTTTCCATATAAAGGTGAGTATTATTCTTTCAAGGTCTGTGAAGAACTCTGTTGGGATTTTGATAGGGATTGTGCTGAATCTGTAGATTGCTTTTGGCAAGATTGCCATTTTTACTATGTTGATCCTGCCTATCCAAGAAATGGGAGATCTTTGCATTTTCTTGTATCTTCTTTAATTTCTTTCTTTAAAGACTCAAATTTCTTATGATACAGGTCTTTCACTTTTTCAGGAACAAGATAAGCTGTCTAATCTCTCCATATCTCTTCAATTGTACTTGAAGTTCTAGCTAGAGAAATAAGACAAGATAGGGGTATCAAGGGGATACAAATTGGAAAAGAAGAAGTCAAACTTTCACTATTTATAGATGATATGATAGTCTACATAGGTAACCTGAGAAACTCTACCAGGGAACTCCTACAGCTGATTAACACCTTCGGCAAAGTAGCAGGATACAAAATTAGCTCAAAAAATCAGTAGCCCTACTATATACAGATGATAAATGCAATGAGAAAGAAATCAGAGAAACATCACCCTTCACAATATCCACAAACAACACTTCAGGCTTTTTATCAGTGGCCACACTGTCATAATTTCCTTGATAGTCCCTCTAGGGGATGCCTTGGGCATTTTTCTCTGAAATATTGTACCAACTTCTATAGATTCCTCTGAGTTCTATATCCTCCTTTCTACATTCATTATAGGCTACTAACATCCCAGTCTAATCCATTTATTTGAATATCTGTTCTTCCCTAAGCTTCAGGTTACTACTCTATTTCATAGCTGTCTAATCTAGACTATAAAATGTAAATGCTCTCCTAAGGAAATCTCCCTCTTCCTCCAAAGTAAAAAGTTTTCTTCTATTTTCCACTGTTCTCTTCCAAATATAAAACTGAAACTGGCTCATTCACTTCTGTGCACTAAAAGCATCTCATTTACCCATAGGCATCCCATGTCTGTTACCTGGTCTCTCTCAATGGCCAATATGCTCCAAACACAGGCTTTTGCTTCTCTCCTCTTAGCCTCAGGTATGCAATGATATCAATAAATGATTTGGCATTTTTAATTCCACTTAGGACAAAGTAGATTCTCCTCACCAAACTGTTTGTTTGTATGCTTTTGTTTGGACTTTTTTGACACAGAAATCGCTTTCAAGATAAAATCTTCCAAAGAGCTTAGTGAACAGCCCAGCTCTACAAACAGAGGCCCTAACAGCTCTGTGATGAGCTACAATCTTCCCTAAAGTCAAGATCCTCCAAGGCCAGCTTACTAAAGCTGAAAGCCCGGGACCTATCTAAAGCAACACCAGGTATTACTTCAGTTACCAAAATTATCTTTTGTAGATTTACATTTATTGCTGAAAAGAATCTATCATTGGAGGATGTGGGCTGCATACTTGTTTCAGGGCTCTCCTCAAGAATCCATTCCATGCCTTTCCTTAAACCCCTTCTCTGGCAGAACTTCTCACATGACCTCTGTGGATGCAATCTCCCTTCTAAAGGTCCTTGCAATATCTTGGGCAGCATCTGGTAATAGGGGGTTGCCCTCCAAATTGTTCTTTGAGGAGTCATCTATCCCAGCAGACAGTTGTATCTGCAGAACCAAACATGAACTACCTGAGTTCACTCTCTAGTGTGGCCTGTTTCTGATGAGCTGGGATACCTACACCTTACTTGCTTAGAAACACTGGGCATGCATACAGATTGGTAAGTACCAGGGCCTCTACTAACCTGGGGCTTACTTCTCTCTGAGTGTGAGTCAAGCACCAGTATTCTGGTTTTGTGTTCATGAAAGAGAGTACAAGTTTTTTGAGGAATCCTATTGAAACTACCCCCCAAATGTGGACAGAAGAGGTTCTTGTTCCACCTGGTCCCACAGCTGATTAGCCCCAAATAAACACACAAAGACTTACATTAATTTATAAATTGTTGGCTGATGGCTAGGGCTTCCTACTGGCTAGCAGTCTCTTAATTATTATCCCATAACTACTAATGTATGTATTTCTACATGGCCTTATCTTATCAGAGATTGTCTGGTGTGTCCTATCTTCCCAGTCTGTACATGGTCTCTCTCTCTCTGTCTCTCTCTCTCTCTCTCTCTCTCTCTCTCTCTCTCTGTCTCTCTCTCTGTCTCTCTCTCTCTCTCTCTCTCTCTCTCTCTCTCTCTCTCTCTCTCTCTCTCTCTTGGCCTCTCTTTGCCTCCTCTTCCCCGAATTCTCCTCATCTCATAGCCTTGCCTATACTTCCTGCCTGGCTAGTGGCCAATCAGTGTTTTATTCATCAACCAATAAAAGAAACATATATACAGAAGGACATCCCACATCACTCAAAGGGTAAAGAGAGCACTCCTGTTCTAGAGTAAGATGTGCACTCTCAAGAAAGCACATCAAAAATCCTTCTTCACAAACCTCCTTTCATATAATACTCTGGTGCTAGTGTAGGGCTACAGCCTTTGGGAGTAGCTGTAACACAAATGTGGCCCAAGGTGTCTAATTTGATTGGCAGCTTCACTCATGGCTAGCCTGTAACTTGGGTATTTTTTTCTATTTACTATTTCTGTGTTGTTTCTTTATAAGAAATAACAGTAAAGATTAGATGATCTCATGCACAGTAAAGCCTATAGAGAATTACTGGCCTGCAGTAAATATTATGATACTATTCCATAAGTGTCCCTTTGCTAACTCACATCACGGTGATATGGCTTCCTGTTTTGTGACTTTCCTAGGGAGAGTAAATAAGTCATATTCAGCTAGACAGGGCACCAACAATAGACCAAAGAAAGGATTTTCTGGGATCTAGCTTGGGGAACAAATAAGTTTATTTAGGTTTATTTACAACAAAGCTCCTAACAACAGGCTACATCACTGCAGAAAAAAATCTCTCTTTGTCTTTCTGGCAACTGTTAACTGCCTTGGGGGAAGGGAGGTAATAGCCTGGTGAACTCTTCTTCTTTGTGAGGAAACAATGGGTCCAGTATTGTGTGGGTTTCCTAGCAGAAACCCACACAATTTACCTGGCATCTTTACATCTTCCACCCCACAGCAGCAAGCAGGATTCAAGGCTGGGAAGCACCTGCCTATGTGAGGTTGGCTTCCCTGCTTCCTAGAAGTGCAAAGTGAGATCCTGGAAGAAAACTATTGCCATATCTTAGTTTTGACCTCTTTGCCCCAGCCAAGGGAAGGAGGGAAGCAAACAGACACAGAAGACACAAAGTTCTAGAAAAGTCTGGGAAGTTATGAGAGGGCCTTCATGGCTACTCCCTCTTGAATGACACCATTTCTGCGATTCAGCCTCAAAGATCTGAAATCACCAACTTCCCACTTCAGGATTTCAGACAGTTCCAGGGAGTTTTCCCACCCTCTATGGCTTTGCCTCTGTTGTCCTCTGGGGTTCTTGAGCTTCTACCTGCCGTATCTGTAGCTGTAAAATCAGGTGATCTGTATTCAGCTCAGGATATTTTCTAAATTGAAATAGGTATGATTGTCGTTGTGGCTTAAAATGATGGATAAAAGATAAATATCAAACTTCAAAGAACTTCCTGGGTGAATTGCCAGATCAAATTCTTTATATAAGAAACTAAGATTGCCAGCTAGGAAACCACTGGGTGTTAAATATGTCAGCTTCCTGAAGTAAGTAAGTGCAACCACTGTCTCAGCAGAAAAACACCTAACAAAATGGTAAGGTGCTAACTCTTCCCTCTGGAGAAGCAGGTATGTTGCTCCTATGGCTACATGGGTATCACCAGCATGGAGCACAGGACTGGGTATGTGAAGATGCTTGACAATTATCTGTCCATTGAATAAATTAATTAATGACTAACAGAAGAATCTTCATTGTAAAAAACTACATACTTCCATTTTTGTTCTCTTATCTGCCACATGAAATAAAAAGGCAAGTCATTGAGTTGATGGCATTTTAAGCCACTTATGTATTTATGAATTCATGTCTCTTAGTGGTTCCCGATGGCTCCATTAACAACCCAACCTCCAACCAGCAAAAGGCTGTTTTCCAGTCTAGAATATGTAAGTGTTCCTGTGAATTAAAAAAAAAAACAGGAAATGCTTTCTTGTATATTTGGAATATTCTAGCTTTATTTCATAAAACTTGCTCTTAAATCAGGTTGGATGATTTTAAGATCATTGAAGTCAATTCATTTCAAATTAGTACACAAAGGTTGCGGTGTCACAAAGACTGAAGGAAAATGTCCATTCTAACATTTTAATTGATTGAACTAATGCTGTTATCACACAAATAAAACTCATAAAAATCTTTGCATGATTAACTTTTAAGTCATGCTTATAAGTTCAAGTTCATTTTATACCAGATTCCAAAAACCAGGTGTTATGTTTTCCTTGGTGTAATTATGGGCATCTGTGGTACAGAACACAGGCAAATGCTTCCTTATTAAGTTAAAAAACCAAAAATATAGTGACTTTTTGAGTGATTTGCCTGGGTATCCTTACAGATCCTTGCATCTTCCCTTGGGCCCTCCTTGTTACCCAGCCTCTCTCAGTCTGTGAATTGTAGCATGGTTGTCCTTTACAGCTAATATCCACTTATGAGTGAGTACAAGCATAGTTCAAAGTGTTTGCTCTTTTGGCTTTTTGGACTCTTGATGGTGCCAACAAGTTCCCAAATAAATTACACATGGAGGCTTTTCTTAGTTATGAAAGCTGGCCTTAGCTTGGCTTGTTTCTAGCCAACTTTTCTTATCTTAAATTAACCCTTCTACCTTTTGCCTCTGGGATTTTGTCTTTTTCTATTCCTGTATACCTTTCTTTCCTTCTTATTCTGTGGCTGGCTGGGTGTCTGCCCCCCAACCCTATGTCTTCCTTCCCTTGTTCTCCTGCTGATTCTCCCTCCTTATTTCTTCTGTTTATACTCTTTGCCTGCCAGGCCCACCTATTGGCCATTCAGCTCTTTATTAGTACTACCAGGTGTTTTAGACAGGCACAGTGACACAGATTCACGGAGTTAAACAAATATAAAGGAAACAAAAGTCACACACCTGAAAATAATATTCTACCACATACAAGTTTGTCTTTCAGGATCTGGGTTATCTCACCCAGGATGATTTTTTTCCTAGTTCCATTCATTTGCTGTCAGATTTCCTGATGCCATTGTTTTTAACAGCTGAGTTAAATGTATAAATGTACCACATTTTCTTTGCCTGTTTTTCAGTTGAGGGGCATCTAGGTTGTTTCTAAGCTCTAGCTAATATGAATAATGCTGCTATGAACATAGTTGAGCAAATGTCCTGTGTTATGACTGAGCATCCTTTGGTTATATGCCCAAGAATGGTATAGCTGGGTCTTGAGGTATATTGCTTTAAATTAAACTTGTTATAAAATTCATTAGAAAAGGGGAGGGATAAAAGAAAAGAGATAATTGAGACTAATTCCTTTTAAGAGTAATTTTATGCTTTATTTTAATTTTTAAGAATTTTATATATAAATGAGGTATCTATCAATTCCCACCTCCCTTTGTCCATGTAATTGCTCCCAAATCCCCTACTTCCTCTCAATTTTTGACATCTTTTTAAATTATTATATGTATTCATATATATATATATATATATATATATATATATATATAACAAATCCACTTATTGTTATTCATATGTATCTTAGTTAGGGTTACCATTGCTGTGATGAAACACTGTGACCAAAAACAACTTGTCAGGGAAAGGTTTATTTCACTTACATTTCTTAGAGAAGTGAGGATAGGAACTCACACAGGGCAGGAACCTGGAAGCAGGAGCTGATGCAGAGGCCACTTGGGGGTGCTGCTTACTGACTTGCTCCACATGGCTTGCTCAGCCTGGTTTCTTATGGAACCCAGGACCACTAGTCCAATGATGACACCACCCACAATGTGCTCAGCCCTCCTCCATCAATCACTAATTAAGAAAATGCCATACAGCTGAATCTTATGGAGGTATTTTCTCAATTGTGGTTCCTTCCTTTCAAATAATTATAGGTTATATCAAGTTGGTATAAAACTAACATATGTAATAAGTTTGTATATGTATAATACACACACACACACACACACAGAGAGAGAGAGAGAGAGAGAGAGAGAGAGAGAGAGAGAGAGAGAGAGCTTAGAACTAGATAACTTGTCAAAGTTCATCTCTGGAGAAGACCAGTTCTTCTCTCAGCAGTTATTGCCTATAGCTCTATAACTCTTTGTCTATGTGTGGACCCTTCTGAAATTTCCCTTAATCAACATAGGATGGATCTTACCTATCATATATAAAAGACACTATCTTATGTCATATTCCTGACCCTCTGGCTCTTACAATCTTTCTGTCGCCTCTTCTGTGATGTCACCTGACCTTTAGGTAGAGAGATTGTGTTGTAGATGTGTCAACTGTGGTTGGGCATCCAACCATCTATTGTTATCTGCATTTTGACCTGTTGTGGATATCAGCAATAGTCTCCATCTACTGCAAAAGTCAGCTTCCTTAATGGAATGTAAGAACTACAATTATCTCTGGGTATGAAGATACATTTTTACAATGCAGTTATAAACTTTCCTGGTTTAGGAAAGTGACATTAGTGGGTTCTCTTCTCGAGTCCATGACATCACCAATCACTGCTTGGGTTTATAGAACTGGGCTTAATTTCCAACCTGTTGACTCAGCATTAATTCCAATTAGACAGCTATTGGTTACCCCACAGATGTGTTACTATTGCATTTTAGGGTATATATTGCCATACTGGTAATTGCTGTGGTTGATAGGCTTTACAGCTGGATCAGATTATTAATTGCTTTTCTCACTCAGCAGACAATATAGAAACTTCAAATACCTGGGGATTGAGTTCTTCAGGGTTGGGGGCTTCCAAGTCCATCCCAGCTGGGTTTCTTCAAGTCTGGTCTGAAACACAGATTCTCAGCTTTGGTTACTCACTGACCTATGGGAGACACATGTGTGCTGAAGGTTGCTGTAGCATCAGGACGAGTATGACAGAAGCAAACTGGAGAGAAAAATATAAACACTGGAAGTGATTTTTTATTGAATTGCAGTTATGACTCTTGGGGATATATTGCTGATCTGACTGATGAGATGTGAAATAAAAATCATCTCTGGCATAGGATAATATGCATTTAGTGCTGTAATGGCTTTTTGTATTCACAAAGAAATCAATAGCAGTCAGGAAGGGGTGAGCAGGTATAGAGTAGCCATACCCAAATGTATTGGCCCCTCTGGGATCAATGGCTTTGTTTGTCTATTAAATAAACATAATTTATATTTCCAGGACTACATGTTATCTGCTCTTTCATTAAGAAGCCTATGGTGTACCTGTTTCCCAGCTTGCTCATCTGTTTGTCTAGAGTCCATCTTCTAATTGCTTGATGAATTTTATTTTTATCTTTTCCTGGTTCATTGAACATTTTTACAGAAATAAGTCTGTCTTGGAATTACTTTTGTAAGTAGTTAAAAACACATCATTCAGTTTCAGTAATCATCTAATCTTTTAAGACAAAGAAGAATAAATATTTGTCATAGAACTCATCTAGTATATTATACTAACTTCTAGGTTTTCTGGAACTTATTTACTGTATCACTTAGTAAAATTTAACTTTCTGATATTATTATTCCAAATTATGGGATATGAGAACTAAAAAAGATAAAAGGGTTCCTTATGTGTGTCCAAGAGTGGCAAAATTAAAGACTTCTTTCATCTGGTATTAGTCAAATGTCCACCCATCTGTTCTAAAACAAACTTAAGTACTGTACCTTTATCTATAGGAAACTTTCAACAGACTATATAATCATTATTTCAAATATGCAAAATTATATAAATATATACTCATATGTGTCTTTTACATGTAAATAATGAGGGTCTCTTTTGGGTGACAAAATATTTCAAAATGCCATCAACTCAACAGTATACCTTCTAGGTAAGTAGATACATACATACATACATACATACATACATACATACATACACATAAATACATATATGATAGATGACAAAATGTGATAGATGATAGATAATAGATCAATAGATAGATAATAGGTAGATAGATGATAGGTAATAAATAGGTGATATATAGATAAATAGATGGTATTAAGTAAATATAATTAATGGCTAGATGATATATAGATGTAGATGAAAGATAGAGATGAATAAATGATAATATACATTAATCTTACTGATAATACCTCATTATTTAAATGCTTTTTTATTCTTTTCTGGAAGAAATCTTTGGCCAATCTTGCTTATAAGTGCTTTAGGTTACAAGATGCCTAAATAAACAGGTCAAACACATTTAACTCTTGAATACTTGTGCTCACTTATAACAGATGTTCATATTTTATTTTCCCTCATTGACTGTTCCTCATTTTCACTCAATATTAAGTTATAACAAGTCTCTCAGTCTTAAATAAGGTTTTGCACTTTCCTTTTACTTTTCATGATTATATTTTCTTTATCAAATACTAGTTTATATCTCTTTTGTTGTGTTTCAAGTTCTTTCCTGAAGAATGGGTGGGGGAAGCAATAAAATAATAAAGTAAACATTTAGGTTCTGTACATATTCTTTGTTAATTCAATGATACTTACTATGCATGTAAAATTTTTAATTAGCATTTTGTGTTGGCTAAATTTCTTCTTAAAGAAAAATATATTCTGTTGGGAAGGAAAGAATTTTCAAAAGAAACATTAACCAATGACAAATTTTCTTCTACTCTAGCAAGATCTGAATTTTTAGCTCTCTTGAGGAACATGAACAAATTCATTCCAGTCAAACAACCATAAAGACCACAGAAATAACTCCACCCAAATCTAGCTTTATGACCCAATGAGCTTATTAGAGAGCATGAATGAGAGATTACTTATAGGAGCCTTCATCCTGGACCCCACTTCATAATGATTCATGAAAGCCGAATCCCCTGAGCTCCCCCACACAGCTTGTAGTCAACTCTACCCGAGTCTCCTGTACTGGTAATTGTTTATTGATTACTTAATAATCTTGGTAATGTTCCTCGTGAGTCTTGAAACTTTCTACGTTTTCGAAGATTCTTTCTATCCTCCATACATATCAGCCTTCCTTCTACTTAAAATATTATGCTTGACTATTTAGAATATATTTCTGTATTTTGGAGACAGTTTTACTACGTACTTGGAATAGCTTTGAAACCTGTGCTCCTCCTGCCTCAGCCTCCTGTGTTCTTACTTTTCTACAGATGTGAAGGCACCATTCCCAGAGCAACTTGGAGAATAAAGAGTTTATTGGGGCTTGCCATTCCAGAGGATTAGAGTTCATCACAATAGGGAGCATGGCAGCAGGAAGGCAGGCAGGAATATTACTGGAGCACTAGCTAAGAGATTATACCCTTATCCAAAAGTAGGAAACAGAAAACCTACCTTCAAAGACACACCTCTTCCAATAAGGCAAGTTAATCATTTCTAAACAGTTCCACTAACTGGGAACCAAGTATTCAAATATATAAGCCCATTGGCCCATTCTTATTCAGAATACCATTGCCATGGTCTACCATTTGTCTGTAAAAATTTTTCAAGTAAATGTACATTGACTTTGTACATTTTGTACATAATGTTTTAATTATTTGGGAATTTCACATCATGAACCCTGAGCATATTACCTCTCCAGTCCTCCCATGTCCACCCCCACAACTATGTAAGCCCCCCACTCTAACAAAAAGAAAAAATAAGTCCAATGTGTGTTACCAATATACTCACTGGAACATGGTCAAACTCCTGGTGGCCAGCCCCTTAAAGAAAACCGAGTCCTTTCCCACCCACACTCCTGCCAAAAGCCATCAAATTGTGGAGGGCTACACTTCAGCATCCTTATCACAATTTTAAGAGTTCTCTTCAACAGCTTTCTGTCTATGTTATTACTTTGTGGTTGGCTGGGGGAGGTAGGTGGTTGGAGTTGTCACAGAAGCCTTCTATGTCCCTCAATTCTCAACTGCGAATCTGCAGTCATCAGTACCATGGCAGAAATAGCTTCCTTGCTCTCACACATGGTTTCTGGCAGACAACCACATGGTCTCTAGCATCAGGACTTGCCATGGACTTGGACCTCAGCATGGTCTCTAGTGGCAGTACTGATCACAAATATCAACACAGCCCTCTGCTACTGCATGAACCATGAACACCATTTCATGCCCTCAGTGGCAACACAGCCCACAGACATCAACATGGCTTCAGACTGCAGCACGGACCACAGACATCCACATGGCAACAAATGCCACAGACCCTGGCTACAGGAGGACCACAGACCCATACATTGAGGGTATGAGGTGCTGAGTCAGAGTGAAAGCTCCAGGCATTTGCTCATCATTTTGTTGGTCCTACTTGAAAACATGCTGCTCCAACCACTGCAATTTTCTCTTATACCTATGACCTCAGTTGCCTTTATAGTTCCACCTCTCTCCATCACTTACTCACCACTATCTACATTCCTCCATCTTTCCCACCTCTCCATCAAATCTTCATAGTAACCTTGGAACTGCAGCATGTCAATAGATGTACATCCCAGACAGTTTTGTATGCAAATAGCCATTGCAATGAGTTGTTGGTCTGGTTCAAGGTTTCTGGTTTCTGAAGCACCATAAATACTGGACTATTGCTGAGACTTATTTGGATATCCTGCTGTTGTCTAGAGTCTGGGCGATTTTGCAGCTAATTAAGGTATCCATTGGCAGGTTCTGTGCTAGCTCCTGGCTGCTGCACACCTCCCTGCCCTTGATGTCTGCTGCCATGAGGCTCACCAGGCTTGACATTTGTGCTTGTAGCATGCACACTACAGTCCTGCACTCTTTGTCTCCCAGCAGGGCAAGTAGCACAGGCTGTAGTCACAGAAGCTCCATGTTGGTGACCTGTTAGCCAGTGGGACAAGGGTCAGCCCTACTCAGCAACAGACATGTCTCTGAGGGTTCTCCAGGCCACTGCACACCACCTTGTCCAATCACACCACCCTGTCGTCAGTACAGGCGTGACAACTGTGCCTGTAGGCTGTGGGCATTGCTGCTGCTCTACACTTCCCATCTCCCAGCATGGCAAGCATCACAGACCTAAATCTGGCTAGGGGGTGTCTAAAGCCCAGTCCTGTTTAGCAATGACCTGTTTCTGCAGGAACTCCATGGAGTCACACATATCCCTGTGGCAACCACAGGACTCATCAACAATTGGCAATGACTTTTGTGCTTGAAGCCTGGTGGCTGAGATGCTGCAGCAAATGTATACTCATGGCTCTGTTCTGCTATCTTTCCTTCCAATTTTGTGAGCCCACATTGTAAAAGAAATCCTCCTGTAAGTCTTGCTTGAATTTATTTTTGTTGTTGTTGTTCTGGAACATTGTAGGCCCTGTGAACTCTTTTCTGCCATTGTGGCACCCCAGCCCCTGGAGCCTCAATGTGTCTCTCAGACTCCTTAGAGTCTCTCAGACTCTTGGTCTATCAGATCTCAGAAGCTTGGAGGGTAGTCATGGGTGCTGGCATCTGCCACCATCTTTGCTTTTCTATGCATTGATTTTTAAAGCTCAAAGAGAAAGAATATATTTTATAAAACATTTGAGAGTCCATTAATAAATTATAGAATTACTAAATTGATTAAGTTCCCTTGAGTTTGGTTCTGACAACACAAGCCTTCATTTTCCCATCTATAAAATGTGAAATGTCACCATGTCACCATGAGCTTTGCTCTGAATTTCTAATGTTCTAGAATGTTTTTTGTGCCTAGGCAAAACCTCAAATCTAGTGGATTTTTTAATGTTAAATTAAACTTAGTTTTTAAAAATATTTTTAATTGAGCATGCAAAATTATTGTGTTTATAAATCTGTCAAAGTTAAATAACCATTTCAAGACTTATGTATAGGCTTTGTTCCATTTTTAAAGTATTTTCTTTAGTTCATAACTATAATACACTTGCTTTTATTCATTTATTGTACATTTCAAGTCTGATGTAATAAACAAAACTCCCAAGGGCTGAAATAATTCCCATATCTAATCAGTTATGTATCTGTGAATATAGACAGCCAACATTCTCTTAAATGTTATGAACTATTACTAATGCTCAAAATAGAATTCTCCTATGTATTTTAATTAAAGCCATAATAGAATGACTCATTTCTTACTTCATTGGAGTCATGTGTCCTCATGAGCTTGCTAATAGGTCAAATTCTTTTGAATCTTACTAATACATATAAAATCATTTTTAATTTTCTTATATTAAATCCCAATTTATTTCTGGAAGGTAGTTTTCCTCATCATTTCAGTTTTTAATTCGCAAACTTTTC